>NC_140298.1:62014718-62614718 GCF_964211825.1 Aythya ferina
GTAACCCACCGCGGCACGAGTCCCCCCGGCTGCGAGCATCGGGGCACCGCTAATTCCAGCATCGCCTGGCTGCCAGCCATCGGCAGCAGGAGCGCTGCGCTCCCGATTTCATACTTCAGACAGGCTTTCAAGGGCTTCTCCCTCTGAGCTTTCCCCTCGCCACCGCCTAACGATTGGCCACCGCTCCCAAAGTTTGCCTCACCAAACATTCCCGCTGGGTCCTAGAGGATATTTGCTAAAGCCATTACATAAAAACCGCAATTCGGCACGCCGGCTTTTTGCTCAATCCCCTAATCTCAGGACGGTGCTATCCTTCTGCCAGACTGTGTAAAACCGTGCTGTCCCTTTTCATCAGGCTTTCCAGCTTTTCTGTTCTTTCACATGGTGACTTTTTCAACCAGGAAGCGACTGTGCCATCGTGTTTCAGCTAAGTATGTTTCACAGTGGCATACGTAGTGCCGTGGTTTTACACCAGCTGAGGTTTTTATTTTCCAGTTTAGTCAGCCTGGCTCTTTATGCTGTTGAAGATAAAAGATGAGCTATTTCCACTCAAAACGGTTTTATTTATTGTTAACTTTTAGAGAAAGATGAAAAAACAGAAGCCCCCAAGTACCTACACGTGCAATAGATTCTTCACAAAAATTAACAGCTACCATTTATTTTTCCAAACAAATAGTGGTACAGCGAGGTGTTTTGTTTGAAATGAAAACTTGAAATAAACCTGAAAAGCTCCAAAGCAGCTCTTTTATTAGTCACAACAGAGAAGCAGTTTTCAGAAACCATTATAAGTTGTTTTCCTAACAGCACCTCCACAGATGGCCTCTCTGCAGAGGACTTATCTGCCCTGGTCATGAGAGGGGTGACGAATGGGTACAAGAGCAGACGTCTGACTGGAACAGCAGCGTGGCTCTAGGAAAAAAAAAAAAAAAAAAAAGTGCATTCAAAGCAAAGCTTCCCAAGGAGCAGGAAGGCCAAAACCCATCTCTGCTGTTCTGTGTGCCCAACCCCTTTCACAACGCTTCCCTGTGAGCCCAGGTTTGCCATTTTTGAATGGAGCAGGTACTCGAACAAGAAACCAACCGGGAAATACAGTACTTTTATTTTAAGAGGCTACGGGACCTGTAATTTTGTTTAGAAAAACATTTCTAACAAAATAAATATACAAATAGGAAACACATCACTTACATAGAGGACACCAAGCTGTTCTGCAGTGGAATGTGAACTGTTTAATAAAACCTTTCTTTTTTTAATCTTTGTTCCACAAACAGGACTATCAACAATCCACAAGTGTCAAAAAAAAGTTGTTGTTTTTCATTTTAGATTTCAATAACCCCTCTTAAACACAGAATGGGCTTTACTTATTTTAGAAGTTGTTATAGCTACTTTAATGTTTCAAAACACTAATGCACACTACATTTAATGAAAGTTAAGAGAGCTGTAGGTAGCTTAATAAATACTGGCTTAGAACCACGATGAAAACCTAGCTTAACTCAGTGTTATTTACAACAACAAAAGATCAGCTGAATTCCACTGTTGTTTAAATAAACATTCTAGAGTGCATTAACATCAGAACACAGGTGGAAAATTATTTCACTGATTGCTTTCCTCTACTTCACTGCAATACTTAAGATTCCACAAACAAACCCTCTTAAAACCTTAACAGTTTTCAGTCTACCGCCCAAATGTATGATTTCACAGCATCCATGAATATCTTAACCGTTATTTATTTTTAATAAACCAATAATACAGAAAAAGCCTCTGGGTCCAATACTGATTCCAGGTTACAAACCACTGAAACAAAACAAATAAAACCCCTGTGATAGTTGAAACATAACCAAAGGTTGGCTTGAAACAGTTTATTACTACCAAGGTTTTAATAAATATTTCTTCTTAAGCAAGTTCACATATATGAGAGTTTAAGTATAATAATGTTTAAATTTTCTCTAAGAAATAAAACCACATATGAAACATTCAGTTTAATGCCTTATGTATATTTCTGGTATAATTAAAAGACAATAGCTCTGGGTAAATAATTATATTACATATTTATAACTATTGCAAGAATAGACATGTTTATATAATCTTCAAATTTAAAAAAAAAAGCAAGATATACATTTGAGAGTATTAGAAGAGGACATTCAAATCTTGCAAATAAGATTATCCAATCTTATTTCCCAAAAAAATAAAAATCAAAATAATGCAAATAGTTTTCTGGCCCCTTCTCACCTCCCCTACTCCTTTCCCCCTTTCACACATGCAAACCAGAATTTCAACCAATTTACGTGTTCCCACCCAACTAGAAATGTGTCACGGTAAACAAACGTGGTTACAAAACTGTATCCCCTCTAAATTAAGAGCTCACTGGGGCCCAAACACATCGTAGTGTTTCACTTCTTAATTCTGTCTCCAAGGTTAGATATTATACTAACTTAGATTGGGTCATTAACTGCATTTATGTTCTATTAACAAAAAAAAAAAACAAAACAAAAAAAAAAAGTGAATCAACCACTTTTTAAAACTGTCTTTTTCTAGTTAATAAATTACTGAAACTGACTCCCCTCGCACATGCCTTAACCTTACTATTCCACCACACTGTTTCTCCAAGGATATAGTGGGCACTAAATTAACACTTGCTGTAGTTAAACAGACTTTTCTTTTCTTACAAGTAATGTACCTGTAGGTACAGTAACATTCGTAAGGACTTAACGCGTAAATACAAAAGTAATTTTTGTAAACAGTTCTTATGTCAAACCCAATACAGAATGTTCAACGAAGCCTTCAAGTCACAGGTCTTTATGAGAGAAACAGCCTTATAACTCAAATATATACTCGTTAGCCAAACATATTCTTCGAAATATAAGAGCTGCCAGCGCAAAAGTCAGCAGGACGATCAGAACAGTTGACCCGGTGTGGTTGGCGTTGACTCTTGGCTGCTGCACCCGATTGAAGTCGGTCGAAGACGGAGCCCGTCTCTGACTCTGCTGCTGGGCACGGCGCTGCCGAGGGCTCAGAGATGTATTAGTGGACACCGATGGAGCACGCTCCTGGCTGGACGCTGCACTGCTGTTCTGAGTTTCGGACTGAAAAAGAAACAGAAAGAGTTGAGGCAAAACAGTACATAAGAACTTTAGGAACTTCTTTACCAAAAGCGTTGTTAGGCATTGGAACGGGCTGCCCAGGGAAGTGGTGGAGTCACCATCCCTGGAGGTCTTTAAAAGACGTTTAGATGTAGAGCTTAGGGATATGGTTTAGTGGGGACTGTTAGCGTTAGGTCAGAGGTTGGACTCAACGATCTTGAGGTCTCTTCCAACCTAGAAATTCTGTGATTCTGTGTGATAAAACTAGTGATGAATAAAATCATCAGAACTAAAATGTACTCTCCAGATAATTCTTAATACTTGAAAGTCTGATAAAAACATCACTAGTAGTTATAAGATAACTACTATTACTGTTAGCGTAAGGACAAAATTGATGTATGTAACAACCTTGAGAAGTCTATTTCAAGCTCCTAATTAGCAGTTCTATGGACACGAGAAGTCTGAAGAAAGCCTGTCAAACAATATTTGAATTCTAGATTAGTTTCAGATCAAGATATGTCAAATGTCTTTGTCTAGAACCTGCTTAACTCCTTGCCATTCAACAAATCTGTAGTAATCCTCCAGACCGTAGAGTCTCTGAAGATTCGTAACGTCACCTACACTGAAGAGGAAGCAAGCTGGGGAGGACAATATAAGAAGGAGAGAAGTCCAGAGGCCTGTAATTAAGCACTGCTTCCTGTGGACAGCTGGGTTCTGCTCTCATCACCACCACTGGGGAAGCAAAACACAAATCAAAATCCCTGGACACAGATTCCTGCACAAGTCCCTGAGCTCTGTACCTATGCACGCACACACCCATTGCCCTCTGCTGGTCACAGGTTGGGCTGCGACACCACAGGCAGCGACAAAATAAGCGACAGCAACTGTTACGCAGCTCAGGAGAGTGTCATCCTAAAGCAGAATCATCCTTCAGTTTGTAAGGTCGAAGCCACGGATTTTGGTATTCCACGGGCCTGATCCTGCTCCTGATGCTGAAAGGCTCAAATTTGCAACATTATAGTATTAAAACAGTGACATGGCACTGCTGTTGGAAATTAAAATTGAACTCTGTCAAGATGTTTAATTCTTGAATCAGGCAGCTGACATGACTTATATATATATATAAAATCTTCTTTTCACTTCTCAGAGCAGATTGCGGGTACTTCCTTGTAATACAACCTGCAACTACTTGCAAAGCTAGCTTCCCCCCCTAATAAAAGAGGTTATCATTACAGCAGGCAAAAAGGGAATTCAGGAGGGTTTGTTTGCTTCCAAACAGAAGCTTTTTAATGACACTGTATCCATAACCCTAAGCACTGTTTTGGCAAGTGAGCTGCTATAACCACAAAAGATATCCTTCCCACACCTGCCAGAGAGGGAACGTCCTCCGCTGAGTATCAAGTTTGGTGATGCACAAGACAGTAAGCCACACAAAGTCCCATGACTCTGGCCACATATTCTGTATTTGGGGGGAAAAAAATCTTCAAACTGTCACCTGGTGAGTGATTTAACAAGTCCAGGGAAGAGACCTTCCTTTCCTCCCTACCCATCACTAGTATTTCCCCCCGTGTCTTATCAGCAATACAGCACCTATGTAATTCCTTGCCACATTTGACAGCTTGCCTGTTTACTTAGGTTTCTCAAGCAAGCAAGCAGCCTGTGTTGCTTCAAAGAAAAATATTTTTAAATGGATTCATTTCCACCTGGGGTTTTATCAGCAGAGACAGCCAAGAACTTCACAAGCAGCTGTGGTGGTTTAATAACCGACGGGCTCCACCACACTGCTCTCCCCCTCTCATTCCTCAGAGGGAGAGGGGAGAAAACACAACAAAAAAAAAAAGAGAAAAGCTTGTGGGTTGAGATAAGGAGCAGTTTAATTAAAGGAAAAGAGAAAAAGCAAAGGCCACACAGAAGGAAAAGGAGAAGACAGTTATTCTCTGCTTCCTATCAGCAAGCAATGTTCAATTGCATCTTGGGAAGCAGGACCTCAACCCTCTCATAACGACATAACTTTTTCATCCGTCCACTTCCCCGGGTTTTATTTCTTAGCATGACCTCACAGGGTCTGGGATATCCCTCTCTCAGGCTAGGTCTCAGCCTCTGCTGCTCAGAGAGCTGCACCACTCTCCAGCCTCCACCGAGCAGTCCCACAGACCGCAATGAGAGCATGGACACTGACGTTGGTCTGTGACACTGAGGTGGTCACTGGGATGGCAGGTGGCCATCTGTAGCTGAGTCCGAGCTGACTATCTACTATACCTTAACTCAAAATCATTCTTCTGTCAGATGTGGTAGAATCCCATTTTCTTAATGAAAAGGGCAAGTACTTTCAACACATCAACTTCCAGCAGGACCTTGCTTGCAGTCTGAAAACGCAAATGGGAGTAATCTGGGAGTAATCTACCATTACTTTGCCCTGAGGAGATATCAATAACTACTGAAAATTAAAAATAAAATTAAAAAACTGCACTTTTTCTGGAGTAGCCTAGTCAGAGGCACTTTATCAGACCATTCTGCATTGGCTTCACACTCCTCACAAGTACACAGTACTAAGTGAAAAGCCATCTTCATCACCACGTGTTGCACTGGAGAGACCATCTCTATCCCTCCATCTGCTTTTTAAACGACAGGAACTCAGGAAACATACACTCAATATTGCACTGGGGATGTACTTCATTTACAGCTTGAGAACAGGACAAAGAGGACAGGGTAGTAATTTTAAGTGTGGCATCAAAACACTGGCTATTGGTATGGCAAAATAACACACACAGGAGAGATGTACTAGTGTTGCCATTAATATAAATAATTGCCATTGCTAAAACAAAAGTACTAGGTTTTAAAACTTAATTTGACGTAAAAACCGTGGTTAACTGTGAAATATTTCAAGTCTTGGTGGCTCATTAGTAAGCTGTATTCCTGACAGTGATAGCTGACAGAAGGGAAAGTAAGTTCAAAGTATCTTTTCTTCTAATGGGATGAGAAATTCTTCAGCAATAAGAACCCCACACAGAAGAGATGGAGCAGACTCAAAGCAGTGCCCATGCCAGTGACCTGCACCACTTCAGAGTGCTCTTTCATGCAAGAATTCAGCTAAACCTACCCCAGAAGAAGCATCACCGTGCTCGCAAATGCCTTGCTATTAATTCATTGCAACCCCCCCCCATCTATTCAAGTAGCTTAAAGGTACAAATCACAGGACAACTGCTGCAGAGAAGAACAAACTCACCCATGAAGCAGTCTGTAGGCGATTGCTTTCCTAGTGTAAAACCTAGCCTGCTGATTTTCACCTCTTCACCTACAGTTAGACCCTTTCCTTAGCATCTATTTGTTATAAGTGTCCCAAGACCAGAAGAAAGACAACACGACACAGGCAATATACTCCATTCTTCCTGCTTGATTACTGCTGCTTTTTCCCTTCCGTAGTGTGTAACAGGACATAAGGTCCCATGACTTCAGAGTCACACATATTACATCTACTATTTTACAAAAAATTACCCAAGCTAATTCAAGGATTTAGCACTGGGTCTGCCTCCACTCTTTTTATTATCTAAGTGCATAAATTTCAAGTTCACAACAGCAACTTTTCTCCAATAGCTTTTAATTAAACATGCACTTGTGAAATAAGGGGTAAACATTTTATCCAAAAAGAGAAAAAAATAGTTTTGATGTTGTCCCATCTGTGACTTTCAACTTAACAAGGCATAATTAGGCCTTTCCACAAGAACCACCAACTTAAAAGAAATTTATATGTTCAAGAAGCCCATCTGAGCAGAAAGAACCTGAGATTTGCACGGACACTTTCATGCCTATTAGCACATCTAGGCCTCCGGCCTGTGCGTACTGTGTGAAGATTTCTGTATGTTTTAGCATGAATAATGGCTCCAGAAAATTCCTAGCATCCAAAAGGTGGCAACTCAGAGAAACAGGTATTTCTTTAAGCTCAAGGAATGCTTATGAAACAGCTCCCTTAAAACATTAATCCACTTCCTCATCGTTTACATGTTTATATGTATGACATATAAACATTTAATATACATTTCTACAACGTTTAAAGCTTTCATTTCACATAGGACTGCTCTGCTGTAAGTTAAGTTCATCATCACTCATTATACCGGCATAATTGAATGAAACTGTTCTCAGAAATGGGAGTAATCAAAATCAGCCTTTTCTGAAGTCTCTTTTTTTCCCCCTCCCTCAAGAAAATGCTACTGATGCTCCGGTATTTTGGCCAGTTCTACTATATTAGCCAGGATTTGTATTGAGAAGAATAAAACAAAATGGTTTATTAAATCCTGAACAATCTGGAAAAACCCTTCTCATGGAAAAAAACGTATGCTATTAGCATGTTTATATTTCTACATAGCTTGAAAATATGTTGCAAACATGCAACAGATGGTCTGACGTTATTTGACGTGTTTTAGTTTTTTTAACCAATCTGCAGCCCCATCCTCTCTAAAAAACACAGCTTAGCTGGGATTTGTCTGCAATTTATCAGTGAATTTAGATTGCATTTGCCACAGTCGGAACAGCAGCTGCCTTGGCCCACTACCAGGCCTCGGTCACTTCCGAATCTATTATGTAAACCCCACACCTACCGGCATTAAGACTTGAATCTCGTATCATTTACTTCAAACAGTAAGAATATTTTAGTCAAATTTACTTAGACCATAAAAGCAGGAAGATATTCTTAGTATTTAAAGGCTACAAATTATCACTGCAGCAGCTTTTGCCTCTAGCTAAGAATTCTATTGAAAAACATCTGTGATCTATTATGCGGAGGGTAAGTAGTACCTAAGACACCGTGATACTTTAATGAAGTGTTACCTCATACATTAAAGGATCTACTGGGAATATGAATGGATAAAAGAAAGCTATTTGAAGTTTTTTTTAAAAGAAGGAAGTGAAAACAAAAGATCGCTATTTCCAAAAGCAGCATCCTATTTGCTGAAGTTTTTATAGGGATGCAGAAATTTTACAAGAAACATATAGACTCCATGCTCGGGATGAAGCCTCCTATCAGCTAATAGCACAGATTTCGTGTTCAGACTATGCACATAGATAAAGCTCAAACACGGGCCGTACCATCGCACTGGCTGGATCCTGGAATGCTCGAGCTGCACCATCCTGCTGGGGCTCAGGCGAAGTGGCAGAGCGGTTCGATCCTGATGAGTTTGAAGGCTCAGCATCTGACTTCCTCGATGAATTGACTTCTGCCTACAAGGAATAGTACATAAATACGCTTCAGAGGTGAGATCAAAATTACTCCAAACAGACTTGGCTCTTCTTGGAATGCCCATTCTAGGGCATGCTGAATGTAAGATTTACTGAAGTGATCAAGTATGTCAACTGCATTTCAACTCATCATCAGGTTTAAGAAAAACTAACTCTTAAGAAAAAAGACTATAGATGAACAAACATCAGTTCAGACAATATCCCAGTTCTATTTTGCATTTGTTGTTCTATTTGTTTGTACATAATAATGGGTGTAACATTAAAAAAACACAAATGAATGGAGCTACAAAAAATATTCAGAAGATCCAGGCCAAAATTATGCCAGAAATAACAACTTTATTAAAACTTCTGTTTCTCATGATCCTTAAGTAAGGGCTGATTAATGCTGTCACATGTGGACAAATATAGCCTGTTTCTCAGCAGGGATAATTAGCCTCAGGTGCGTGCTATGTTAATGTTAATCTGTAGTGGTTCTAATCCCAAAATTGCCTCAGAGTCAAAATGGGTGCACGTGCATGGCCTGATTCTGTGTCAGGCAGCCAGAACTCAGCTTTCAGTATTTAAGTTTCAGCACAAGAGCAAAAGTAAAAATACCAGTCTTAATAATACTGTATTATATGATTTAGAAAATGTCTAATAAGCACCAATTCCCAGAGGTTAGGCCTCATGCTTTTGGAAATTTGAGACGTTGGTAGATCTATAGTGACACATTGAGGATCATTAACAAGACTCTTGCTAAAACAATACACGTGCTTGCAATAATCCCTTTGGAATGGAGGACATCACATCATAGTCCTGAACCAAAACACTTTACAACATATACATATCCAAATTTAATTAAAAAAAGAGGAGGAGGGGCACAGGACCAGGTCAGTTTTTAACCAGCAAGCTAGTCTTTCTCCCTCAGGAGTAGTGTTACACCTCTCTGATCACGTTATCTGGATTTTTTTTTTTTTTTCTGCAAAAATTACAATTCCAAATCTAAGAACTAGTACCTGTCTTCAAATACAGATGTAAGTAATGCTACTAAGAAATACAAACAGTATATTAGAAACAAACCAATTATGTAGATAAGCTAATAAGATCACAGGATAATATTCTTCCGCTTTACTATCTGGGGGAAGGAGAGAGTGGATTAAATTCCCAATTTCTTGATATATAATTTCTCATTTTCCTGAAATACTATGTCACTGAAATGATCTGAAGATGGTTTAAAGATTTAAAAATACTTCCTTTTGCACTGATCTACTCTAAACTCTAGTATTAGGATAGTGCAAATTATGACTCAAATGTGGGCCAAACCAAATCAACACAGAATCATGGAATAATTTAGGCTGGAAGGGATCTCTGGACGTCACCTGGTCCAATTCCCTACTCAACGTAGGGTCACGTCCACTTGAGTTTGGAGCATCTCCAAAGCTGGAGACACAGCAACTCCAGGCCACGTGCTCCAGCATTTGACAACCCACATGGTGAATATTCTTTTCCTATGTCCAGCTGGTACTTCCCTTCCTCAAACTTGTGACTGCTCTTTTTAATACTTCTGCTTTTTCCAAGAAGAGTTCCTTTAATCTTTTCTGTTAATCTCTATGAAGCATGTACACTGCAGTGTGCATTTGATTTACTAATTTATGAAAGGATTTCTAGTATGCTAAATATAGTAATACTAAAATTAAAAACATATATATATATATATATATATAAATAAATACATTTTAAAAATGTACTTCAAAGTTTCCCAAATTGAGTTTTTTTTTTTTTCCAAACTAGTCTCTTTTCTCCATCCTTTGCTGGATCCTCTTACCTCTGCTTCTGGAAAAGCTAGAGAGAATACAGACCTCAAGGAAAGATCAACATATTTAAACATAATAATTAGGGTGGGTGGAGAACAAATTGTACTAGAGTATGCCTTGTGATGGCACCATGTAGATATACCATTTTTTCTGTTTTATAGAAATACAAACGCTATTAGTCATATCTTTTTTTTCTCTTTCAGCTGACTGGAATTTATGGTATATAGCATCTAAAATGCACAAAAAAATGCAGAAAACATTTTGCAAATCAATGTAATTCTGATAAAAAAAAATGTAATTCTCTATTAAAACGGAGAAACAAACACGGAAGCTCAAAGAAACAGAAAAACTATTTAGGAAATGCCTTTTCCCCCCGCCCCCTGAATTTCACATTCCTTTCCCAATATGAATCACAAGCACTTAAAAAAAAGTTGTAATTTTGCTTAAGGCTGGTATGAAAGGGTTTCTTATAATCCCAGGATCATCTAGAAAAGTTAGGGAACCTCTTCTGTAAAGGTGAAGATAATGCAGACATTGCCAATACGTTGCTAGTAGGGAAGCTCACCTAATTATACATCCAACTGGCAATTTGATGTGAAAAACTTACCCCATAAATTGATAAGGAATATGTCCAAATTACTGAAAATGTTTGTATTCCTTGGTACTTACTCATACTATTATTTTGCTACAAATTCATAAGTTGTATATCTCGGTCTAACATCACATAAATGTTAAACATCACAAAATATCACAAAGCCAAGCAAAGCAGAGAATGTAGGAAGTTTAAAAAAATTGACTTGAGATAAGGAGGGAAAGAGCACCCAGCGACGAGGACTAATTTGCCTTGTATTAAAGCAAAACAGAATGAAATATTGCAAAAAGATTGTTGAAACCTGAATTTTTGTTCGTTTTTTTCCTCATCGAATGCCTTCTCTTAGGAGATGGAGTTAAACATGTGGATACATGGAATGCATCAATATTCTTTAGAGACTGATGCCCTTAAGTTTTTAAGGTTAAAAATGAAAAAAGTATGAAGCATAAGAAAAGTTTTCTTAAAAAGAAATTACGCTTAGATATTTCTAATATTTCTGTGATGAAGATTAGCAGTGCTTATTCAAAAACTAATCCTATACTTTTTAGCCCTTATATATTGTAAAGGAGCCAAGAGCAGCTAAGTCCCAACTGTTTCTCTGAGTAGCTCAGCTTGAAAACTCTGTGTCTGTAGTTCCTCATCCTTGTAAAAATATTTAGAAGTGTTTTTACCATAAGCAGTAGTACACACAGACTCAACCACATCAACATGTGTAGATGTGAGATCAAAAAGGAACACGCAGATCCTGCAAAATTGGCAGTGATGCTCACTAGCGGGCAATCTTCATTCTCAGGGAACACAAAAAACACAGTTTTTGGAACAGTGTTAGAAAAACATTGGCAATGAAAGGGACATACTAGCACTCCCACCCCAAGCAAGGATGCATTCTGCACCAATGCCACACTGCCATATCGTATTTCACTGTAGATCCCTGCCTTCATGCACAGCACTCTTCCTTAGTGGAAGAATGATGAGTTTAGTGGAAACCCCCCAAAAAAAACCTGTACATGCAAGACATGCAATTTTCTACGGCACATATTTGGCTAAACAAACCTTACTTGTACTGAAACACAAGCTAGAGAACACATTTTTGGGTAAGAGTCACTTTCATACCAGAGTTCAACTTTCAGTATCTTCATCTGCAGAGTAGCTCAAAAGAATTTGCAACCATTTTTCAGTAGGAATATGTTTTATTCCTTTCATAAGCCAAAAAAAAAAAAAAATCACAAAGGAAAAAAAATTTAGGTTAGCTTTGCCCAAACTTTCCTAACATATTTATGATAAAACTAAGTCTGAAGAATTTAATCATCTTATTAGTGATTAAAAACACGGAACTAAAACTAACATACACTGTTTTTATTGTAGTGTTCACCTCTGAAATTATAATTAGTCAATCACTGCTTGAGATGCAGAGTTTATTTATTGTCACATTCACAGAGATCTACTCTCATTTTTCTCTTTCAGTCTCTCCTAAAAAAACAGGTTTCCACATAGTGATTTGTGAAGGTTTATAAAATAACGTATTTCCCTCAATTTACAATTTTTTCATCCACTTTTTTTTTTTTTTTCATATTCTGTACAGCAAAGAAAAAAGTTTAAACAGTTACTACACCTTGAAGCTAATTTGTCTGGCAAGTTCTTTAGCCTCCTTGTCCGCCTGGCTTGACCCACTTCCTGATGTTAGTGGTAAGAGGGCTGTCTTCATCGATGTGCCACACATTTCACAACAGAAGTCTTGTGACCTGGCCACAGAATGACATAGCTCAGAATGAGATGTTCTCAATGTTCTCGTGTGCTTGCTTAAGCAAACTATTTGCAAAACAATCCACAGAAAGATAAGTAGTTTCAAGACCAGTAGCTTAAAAGTACCTTTCTTCCCAAAAAAATGCATTACCCTGAAAAAGGTAATGAAATGTATTAAGAATAGTCTATATCATAAATACATATTCCCTCCAACATTTAGGAAAATATTAGCTTACCTACATACTACGACTACCTAGTACTATATTAATAAATTTTAATTATGTTAAAACTTATTTTAGATATAAAGCAAATTAAAAGTGTACATTATAAAAAGTTAACTATTATTACAAACACTAAATGATACTCAGGAGTCTGCACCTCAAGTCCAGGAGTTTCAGCTTCTGCTAGAGCATCACCTTTATTCTTGCACGCATATTTGTCTACAGGACATACTGAAGGCAGCTCTTCATGCTGACCAGAAATACACTTATTATACTACCTGGACCGACCCAATAAACCCAACAAGTTTATAAACCCTACACAGGATTTATAAGCTTTGATACAGTGCTATGCTGCAGCTTCTGATTAGCTCAAAGCATAGTAGAATAAGCTTGCATCTGACTGCAAAATAAGGCATTAGAGCCTTGGCAATCATTTAGTTCAGCTTCCTTGCTAGAAACAAGGTCAAGTAAAACTATTTGCCCAAGTCCATTTCCAGTCAGGTTTTGAATACTTTTAAGTTTGAAAAGGATTCCACAACCTCTCTGGACAACCTGCGCCAGTGTCTGATCACCCCTACAACAGAAGAGTGTTTTCTTGCATTCAAACTGAATTTCGTGGTTCTCTGCTTCAGCCCACTGCTTCTTCTGAGCACCACTGAATAGAGCCTGGCTATGCCTTCTTTACACTCTTCAGACATTTGTGCACATTGCTAACAGCCCACTGAGCCTTTTCTTCTCCAGACTGAACAGTTTCAGCTCTCTCAGTTTCTCTTCATATGAAACATATTCCGGCCCCTCAGTCATCTTCACAGCCTGCCACTGAACCCAATCCAGTAATTCCGTACCTATCTTGGATCCTGAACTGGACACAGCCCCAACCTGGACCCTGTGCTCCAAGTTAGTCTCACCAGCACTGAGTAGAGAGAAAGGATCACCTCCCTCACCCTGCTGGCAATGATCATCCTAATCCAACCCCGAAGGCTGCCAGCCTTCTTTGCTGCAAGGGCACTTGGCTATCTCGTGGTCAACTTGATGTCCACCGTGACCTGCAATTCTTTTCCTGCCAAGCTGCTTTCCCATCAGTTGGCCCACAGCACGTACTAGAACACGGGGTTATTCCTCCCCAGGAGCAGGACTTCATGTTTCTGTATGTCGAACTTCATGAGATTCCCCTCAGCTCACTCCTCCAGCCTGCCCAGGTCCCTCTGGACGGCAGCACAACCCCCTGCAGTATCAGACACTCCTCCCAGTTTCGTACTGTCTGCAGACTTGCCGAGAGTGTACTCTGACCCATCACACAGGTCATTAACGATGCTGAATAGCACGGGGCCCAGTATCAACCCCTGGGTACACCAGCAGCCACTGGCCTCCAGTTGGACTTTACACACCTGATCACAGTCCTCTGAGCCACGCGGATCAGTCAGTTCTCAACCCACCTCACTGTGCGCTGACCCAGGCTGTGCTTCGTGATATTTCTCTATGAGGATATTAAGGAAGATAGCACCAAAAGCCTTGCTGTAGTCAAGACAGACAACATCTGCTGCTCTTCCTTTGTCCACCAAGCTAATCGCTCCATTGTAACTTAAAATTAGATTTGTGATTAATTTCCTAAAATTATTCAGAAGCTGTTACTTAGATTTTTTTTTGTTGCTGTTTCATTATGTACTTGAGGGAAACGAGGCCTCATTATTATGTTTGTTTTCTCCATCACTCACACTAACTATCACCTCCATCACATTTATTTTCCTTCCGCAGCACAATTACCACCATATCATAATATTAATTATATCTCTAAAGAATGAATTAGAGATGAACCTCTAATTTGACCACACAATGTTGGCAGGAACACAGCCCTCTCAAAGTATTTCATTTGACTGTAAGTTCTGAGCTTGCACAATATTCAGGAAAGAATACAGATACAAGGCATAAAGCTTTTGTTTTGTCTTTTAATTTAAAATGAAAGTGAGAGAACAGTCTTGAAGTGACTTTTCCTATTTACTCAATGCCTTACTGTAAAAGATACATATGTATGTACCCACAGTAACAAAATTAGTGCTTACTTCTTTGCAAGAGCTCTTCTTTCTTCTGGTGTATAATCTAGAGATCCTATTGCACCTTCACCTTTGGTTGGCATAAATCCAATAATGGCTAGTAAAGCTGTTCTTACTAAAATTGGGAAACAGAGATATAAATAAGGTTGCAGTAACAATGGTTACTTCATCTTACTCTTCACTCACTAATAAAAAGTTGCAGTTCTGCCCATAAAATTTCACTTTGTCCAAAAAAGCAGTCTGAATTTCGTACAAGCAGCACTGTTGGCTTTTTTGTTTGTTTTATTTTATACGGAACAAGAACTCTTTTTTTGAGCTTCAAATTATAAATGAAAGTTAAGGTCTTATACTCCCATCAGCCAACACAGAGAAGGAAAGCTAAGTTGTTACAACAATGCTGCATAAAGGTTAGAGACCAAAACTTCAAAAATGGGCTCCAAATAAAAATGGGTAGACAGATATTAATATAAGTGTGCATGTGGTGGAGCACCAGCAATAGAAATTGCACCCTATATTCTTATCCTATATTCTTACTCAACGTGAGGGTGATAATCTTTCAGTTCTCCTTAAGATTTGCAGTGTCGATGTCACTTCCATTTATTCTTCCAATACCGTAATAATAAAAAAATCCTGACAATAGAATCAGTAGCTTGTAATTCAGTTGGGCTTTGTCAAATAAATCTATGCAAATAAATCAATTAACGCATGCAAAAGCACAAAGTGTTATTTCTGCTCACTCCTCGGTGAAGACCAGAAGTACAGTAATTCCAGGGTTTCTTAGAATTCAGGTAGGCACACAAGAGTTCTGCTTTACATCACTAAGAATTAGTTTTCTTGATGAACTGTTGGTGAAGTACTACTGCAGTATAATTTTTCAGTTTAAAAATCTAGTTGCTCAGTGCAGGTAACATTTTCCAAATAATTTATTACTTACTACTCCATGAAGGCTGCCATGTTTCAGGATGATGCCCTGAGATGCTTAAACAAATTTTCTTCCCCACTTCAAACCTGCCATTGGCCTTTAAAGGAAGAATAAGGATATCATAAAATGTGCTTGATTTTTTTTTTTTTGTACAAGTTATAACAATGATCATCAAAGAAGTCTATATACAAACAATACTTGACAATTGTATCACTGCCAATCTCACAAAAATGGCATTTGGATTTTTGAACACAGAAGTTTGCCATTTGCCTCTATTCATGCATGAAGAGACCCTTACCCCCATATGTCCCAATAGACCCTCATATGTGCCAATTCAACACAATGGCTTTCCTGTTACTCCTTTAATCCGTACAAATCTGGAGAGCCTGCAAAGCCATAGGTCTGTGAAACTAGACAGAAATATGGGCCTTCACTGATACCATAGGTCTTCTTTACACATGCCAAGAGACACCAAGAGGGCCCATGCAGGCAACAGAAAGTTTCGACAACCACATCAGCAATTGGGATTACAACTGGGGAAGACTAGGTGCCAACTTTCATATAATGACAGAACACCAAAGTCTTGGAAGACTTCTGGTATTAAATTCTTGAACACCTTGAAAGACTTCCAATATTAAATTGGCAGCATTAACTGTACTATGTCACCCTTCTTACAAAAATAAGTTCTTTCTTACAAAAAAAAGTAAGTTCCTTAAGTACAGGAACCTCTCTCTGATACCCAAGGTAAAACCAATGAATAACATAAAAAAGAAAAACTAGTAAACATTCTTACCGTCAGCAAAATAATGCTTGGTGGTTTCATGGGATACTCAGGTGGTAATACTATTCGCCCGTGATAAATTCCTCCGTCAAAATCTGAATCTGGAGGGCCTCTAACAGTAAAGTGCCATTCAAAAAGATTATCCTAAAATGCCCACAAAAAGAAACATGTCAAAGAAGTAGACATCTAATCACCATTTTCTTGCAACAAGGACAGGCTAAAGAAGAAGTAAAGAGGGAGTTTTAGGAAAATAGAATCAAATGGAGAGTAAGACAACCAACAGTATACAAAGATTTTGCCTAAAAGGATAAATGGTGTAGCTTCCTGGTAGTTTTCTTACAAAAGGGCTTTGTTGGTAAATTCAAATTCATTATTCAAGGTTTTCATACTACTTGCACCAGTTATGACAAGAGTTTTTCCCTGACAGATGGAATATTCCAAGACAAATAAAAGAAAACTTTGTCTTTGCCCCATTGAATAGTAGTTTCTACAGAACTGAGAAGAGGCCCACTCCAAGTAAGAACATTAACAGCCTCCCCTGTCAAGGTCCCTTCTGTGCCCAAGGCAACTCAGGTCCCAGAGAACTTCCATCCTCGTTTGTTTCTCCACAAAGACTTTTGTAACATCTACCTTGCCTTACTGCAACAGGCAGAGTTTGGAACACTTTTGCTGGACACGTAAATAACTTCTCCTCAAGTATTATTTCTTGGGGGTTCTGTGTTTGGTTTTGTGCATCAGACCTTGGGATGCTCACAACTCCCTGAATATTTATGAACAGAACAACTCCTACTGTTACCACATGAGTCCAACGAAGCTTGCTGCTGGTGAATGAGATCTCATAACTAATGTTGAACATTGGTATCACATGGCTGTGACTGCCCATCTAGCTGTAACTTTTTCAAGGATGGAAGGGAAATGTCGACATTTCCAGCATTTCCCATCATCTGTCACTGTTCTCTTCCCAGTAAGTCACTGTTCTAACCCCCAAAAATAAGACTTTCATTTAAATTACAATAGCATGAACTAGACCTTAAGTTTCACCTCAGAAAGTAGAAAACAAGTTACAGACCAAAACTAGTCAATAATAACAAAAGCTAGTCAATAACAACATATATTTTATAGCACCTAGAAACATGCTACCAGCTTCAAGCATGTATCCAAATGTCAGATTTTAAATACATTTGCATATGGAGAACATATAGTATACACCACACTGCCTCATTACAAGTGCCTGTAAACACATGGAGAGACAAACCTCCAAGGGCTGTGCATGATAATGATCTGTAGGATCCTTCAGTTCTGCAGCCTCCTTCATCAAACGTTTGACGGCTGAAAAAGAGAAAGCACAGAACATGAAAAGACAGAAGAAAATTAATGCATACTGCACACAAAAATGCGTAAACATTTCCTGAAGAGCTCCCTTCAGCTAATTTTTTTCAACTCACCGCAGCTTCTTCACTGGAGTTAATAATCCGAGACACAATATCGATTACTCACACTGAATAAATCTTTTAAATGAGTCATGTAGCACAGAGTTATGAAAAATATGCTGTGTGGTCTCAAAGTTTCTCAAAAGAAACCCTTAACACTGTGGCTAAAGCAGCATTGTGTTATTAATTGCACCAAAGACTGAAGGAAAACCAAATGTCATTGACAGAGCTTCAGTGTTTAAATAGAAGATGTACACGACCACCAAACCTAATATTTTATCATAACAAGCTTTTTCCTGACACCTCTCATGACTGTTAGATGGCTCGTCCCTTAATTAATCCAAAAAAGGTGACAGTAAGACTTGAGAAAAACCATCACATCAGTAGCAGAAGGAGATGTGGTTTTATACCACATTTGATAACGCACATGCCCAGCTAGAAAAAACTGACCCAGGTCTTTGTAATTTGAACCTGCTACTGAGGTAGGACACAAAGGTATTTTTCTGTCCTAAATTTAGGCTAGTCTTCAGCTACCCTTTCCAACCGTCCATTTCAGAACCAGCATCATGATCTGTATTTTCTGCATCACCTTCTTCCTTTACCTTCAGTAAGTTTTGTCCCATCACTTGTCCAGCCAGGCGCTCTCATGAGCATCGTGCATTAACTCCTAATAAACTCAGCCAAATCAGAAAGCAAATTAAACACAGCAATCACAGACAAGAAAATGCAGGATGTCACCCCATGAATGAGGTTAGGTAGAATGTCCTTACTATCCCCAAATTACTGAAAAAAGAAATGAAAATAGCTCTGTCACCTCTTTAAGAAGCTATAATGGGAGCAGGAACCCTTACTCCATCACCCATGTTCAATTCAAACCATGGATGTCCCTCTCACTTGTGTAATTACCTATATACAAAGAGGGAGAAAGACTGCCCAAAGTCCCTTTTAACAACAGTGTTTGGTAACACTGCGAATGAACCATAACTCTGATTTACAAAGCCAACTCCATGGATTTACTCACCTTCCTGGTGCTATGAGTGAAGCTACTCTAACCTTCCCACAGAGTAATCTGAATTTCAATTTACTGTGAAGAGTCCTTTTATTTATTTGCACTACCTGACAGCTATAAACGACAGCATAAAGTTTGAAAACTGCACTTCTTACAGCCCAAAAAGCAAACAGACTCCATGGGAACTGGCTGCTGCCAGCCGTCCTCCTCCTGCCACGGCCTCCAGGAGGTGTTGATAAAGCCCTGCAGAACCCACCAGGTCCCGCCGCAGGCAGCAGTGGCTGGGATCCACCAAGAACAACTTGGCTCCTTCATCTGCAATGAGGTTTACCAGTTCATTAGTGAGGAATAAGGAAAAAAGTCAGCCTAGACCAGAAAAGGTCTGTCTGGATACTTCCCTTCACAAGCCGAAGAAAGAAAAGTGGGAGACGGAGCAAATCCCATCAAGAAAAACCATCAGAAGACCAAGACGGCTGCCAGGTGTGGACTGCAAGCAGCTGGGCTGCTGGTAGGCAGGATTCAAAACCATAAGCAGTTTAAAGCATGGTTTGGTTTGTTTGTTTTGAAAACAGAAGCCAGGCTACAGCTATTCTATTTTAATGAGCCTGTGTAGAATATATAGGAAAGAACCTGAAACACTGCTCTACCCTGTGAACATGAAATACTCCAAAATACATCATTTAGCTTTTGTACACCATAGAGATAATTTGCTCATATGAAGTTTTCAGTATTAAACAACCGAACACGTCTTCCGAAAAAGCAGCACGTGGATTTCCACATGGTTGAGAAATGTCAATGCAAGTTGCCCAGATCTGGCTTGATCACCAAGGATTCACCCTGAAAACATGGAACATAATGCTTTTCAAACCCACTAAATTTGTTAAATACAAGTTGCTGTATTCACGAACACTGCCCCTCCTTTGGCTAATGGAAACCACAGTGGAAAAAATGAAAATCATTTCCAAAAGTCTGCCTGCAACAAGTACCCGACACTCATCCAGGCTTCATTAAAAAGAATTGTGATGCAAAGCGCGGCATTTCAGCCCACTTGAAATCACACTGAGTCATCCAAGGAAAAGTTTGGCAGTGGCAATTCTGAAAAATGAGAACATTTTGGCTCCATTCAAAATAAAAATTGCAAACTGTCATCAAGTCAAAAAGCATCCATTGTTTTTGTTTTTTTGGGGGGGATAACAGAGTCAACAAGCAGAATTTGTGTGATGTACACATATACAACTTGATGACTTGCAGCTTTATTTCTGTCAAAAAGATGTGTCCTGGTCAAATCCTGCTTCCTGGGATGTTTAAGCCATCCCACAACTTCACTTCGCCACATACAATGGCTTCTCCTGAACCTGCCCTGAAGTCACATTCACATGCTATTTTGCCCATTCAGAATAGTCTGCACCCGGTAGTCCAAAAAAATACTCTGTACAAAAAAAAAAAAAAAAAAAAAAAAAAAAAAAAAAAATGATCAGCCTTCCTAAATGTAAATATTACTGCTTAAAGAAAGGATGGGATTCGAACATCTGTGGTGTTCATCTTAGATTTGTAAAAATAAGGTGTAATATTCTACTGCTATTATGAAAACACAGCCATAAAATAAAGCAATTCCATCTAGCCTTACAGCAGCCTACTAACAAAGCAAAGCTCTGTATCTAACGAGGTGGAATTTTAGCTCATTTTTACCTTATCAATGAAGGCTACGTAGGGCAATCAAATTGAGTTGATCAAGATCACCATGTGATATTAATGGCAATAATACATAACAATGCAAAAAGTTGTATTTTCACATAACAAAGTCGGCACACTTTTCCTCACTGAAAGTCCAGAAAATGTGATCCAAGCAATTCAGTTCCAACTGCCTCTAACACTTGGATTGTCAGTGAAACAAGTCTGTGTTTGTGATCAGGCTCACATGTGGCAATATCTTCCTCCAATGGATAGCAACCAGTTAATTCTACCCATTTTCAGTTCTTCTGTTTGGGGAAGAAAAAAAATGTACAGAGACAAATAAAGCGAGGACCCAAAAATAGCTGGCATAAAGCTAGGGATCTCAGTCTTTCAAGTTGACTTACCTGATCTGGAAAAGGAGAAATAAAACAATCTAATAGCTTTTACTGCTTCAGGAAATGCTGCCTGCTTTTTCTGTTTCGTTTTTGTCTGATGGCAGCTATAAATATTTTTTCCATTTTTAATGAGATTTAGAGGTCTACACAGGAGAAATACAGGAAAAGCAATCCTTGGTTTTCAACGGCTCTGCTGACCAAGATAGGCAAGGTGTAATTTACTTATCAAATCCAAGTTTTCCCATTAATTTTATTAATAAAAGTCCCATAAAATATCTCTGGGATTAAGGGTTTTAGAACTACTACCTAGAGCCCACTTAACCTGTTAGCAAAACGCAGGCCATTTTCATTCCTGTGTGTCTATTAACACCACCACTACCTACAATGAGAAAAATACCATTAGAAAATAATAAAAGAAAATAGCATTAGCAGAACGAAAGAGCGTATCGTATTTCAACAAAATTGCTCGATGAACTTTAGATGGATGACGTTTTGGGAAAGTCCTTTGAAAACCAGCTGCTTTTCCCACCTGCGTCACCCTGTCCCATGGCCAGGGACCATTCTGTATTTGTAGGGAAAAGAGAAGCCAAGTTGCTAAAGGCAAGCTGAATCTCAGCTAAATGGAAAAATATCAGTGAGGTCAGTTGGCGGTTCCACCGCACAGACACTAATCCTGGCTCATTTTTTACTGCACAATCCAAATTTGTGTGTGTTTGTTAAGTACACAGGATTTCTTGTAAGACAACAACACTCAATGAGCTTTCACATTTTAAGCTACAAAAATAAAAGATCACTGAGTGGTGTGGTCACTAAACAAGCACCGAGAAAGCATTTAAAGCAAAGAGTCATATTTGACTCTTATATCCGGCTTTCCAGGCTGGATAGCTATGAAATACTTCTATGACAGCTGTTTAATATGGACAATCACACTTTTAATCATAGTTTTTAGTGTTTGTACTCTCTAGAAGCTGGTTTATTACAACTACACGTAAGGAGACAGCAACAGGTTCCCACCAGCTACCTGCACAGTGCCAGCGGATAACTGCATGCTACTTGCTCCCTTACAGACGTCATTTTCCTCTACAGCTTAAAATATGCGAATGATCATAGTGAATTAAAATACAATAAAAGGGGAAAAAGGCACAGAAGACAGAGTACCCTGAAATAAAAATTATTCTCCTTTTGCAGAATAGTGCCAAACAGCATCTACTCTAGAAATAAAACTGCACATTACTTACACTTTTGTCCTCCACCTCTACATTCTTTGTCCCTATTCATTTCCCTCCCGTTTTTCTTATCCCTTCTGAGTTCACATCTGTCTTCAACTAGGTTTTTGAGCTCCTGTAAATATTTATAAATATATATTTATATTTTTGTATATCATTTCATAAAAACGCCACTTAACACGTAAAATTTGCATAGCGGTTTGTATAGTCATTTAGCCTTGAATCAAGACCACATTTAAAGTTTCCTAAACAGTAAGCTATGTGGAACTTCTTTGTGACGGGGACACTTGAGCTTTTCTTACATCATCCAAAAATCAAATTCCTGGAAAACAGCTGGCCAAGTCCTTAAACCACGGATGAGGAGAATATACTACGTATTCTGTTTCTTTAATGCTCTTCTCCAACGATTCTCCAAAATTTCCTGCTGCCTCCGTCTATGATGGGACAGCGGACTCTGAAAACTCAACAACAGGAGGCCCTTGCATCAGCCCAAAGCTCATTTACATACAAGGATTTCCAGATTTTGAGTCTTCTAAAATTAGAAAGCCAACAACAGAAGCAACCCATAAAGCTAACAACTCATCCCATAGCACCAGTGACCACCTTATCAAACCTTCATCCTCCAGCGATGAAGGAATTGGCAAAATGAAGAAGAAATTAAAAAGCTGGTCTCAAGCAAACTGCATCACCGTTTCACAGTCATCTCTAACTGAAGCCTACTACAGTTTCAACATTACTCTAAACATCTGAATCTATGGAAAACAATTTCTCTAACTCTATATTACAGAAGTCACGTTCCTCTGTCTAAATAAAAGCAAACGGAGACAATCAGGTCTACTTGCATCACGTGCTGCTTCTGCTACGTTCTCTGTTAGAGAAGTTCCCATTTCATGCTGATCTTTTGAGATAATACAAAGAAGTACCAGAAAACTGAAATGTGCAATTGCAGAACTATAACAATTATCTGGAGGAGACACAGGTTCCCAAACTGCTTTTATTTTAAAACCCAGTTTGACAGCTGCTTTAACTTTTGCTACAATAACAAACGGAAGCACCACTTGCCAAGAAACACCATTTGCCAAGAAGCCAGCCAGCTGCTGTACATCTTCAGGCCCTCGGATACATCCTTCCCAAGGCCCACAAGGTTCCTGCACTCATACAAAGTATTTAAAAGGAAAGAAAAAAAAAAAAAAAGTACTTTTAACTAAACTATTCTCTCCTTGCTCTCATCCTCAGGAAGGACGGACCTTTTTTCTTTGTCTCCCTGGTACAGCACTTTTTCTGCAGCTACATTTCAAAACTGTTCGGTCAACTTAACACAGAACAGGATAAAGTCTATCAAATTTAAAGTGCTGGTTGAAAACACTAAGATCAAACAACATCTTCAAGTTTAATCAAATTTTAATGTCCATTAAACCTTCTATTTTTCTAAAAATCAATCTTTATTTCATTCACAGAAGAACTTAGCAGCACAGCACCCACCGGCTATTTCCTATTGACTGGTTGTTATGCACAAAGAACTGATGCACGCTTGGCGGCGGGGAATACTCCTTACTTGTCAAAAATATAGACTAGAGAGAAAAGTACAGTTCATCGGAAAAGCATTTATTTACCCTGCAGCAAGCACAATACAGATGATGGCTAAGAGGATCACAATCTAGGCACGCTGTGTTCCCTGCATGCCTGGGATGCACAGGCACTGTCCCTGGGCAAATGCAGGACGTACGTATGCCCCATTTGCTCTCCGCAGCCCCACCAGGCAGCCTTGAGATAAAGAAGTCTGCTAAAAACAAATAAAAACACACTGAAAACAAAATATCTCTGTTCTTTGCAGGCTCTGTGTGAGTAGCTATTCATAATTCCTCACACATCTCAGTGCTAATACCTGCTAAGACGCCTGGTAACATCCCACGTGAAAGAGGAGGCCGAGGAATCCTGTCGCTACGAAAGCACGACTACAAGATTTGGGGTCTGCCCCGCAGCAGCCTGAGGGTCACAGCGTTTGAAAAAGCCAAGCGCTTATTCCAAATAGGTGTCTTACAAATTTCAGCAACAGGGCTGTTCCTGAAGCATGGCGAGGATGAAGTCTGTGCTGTAGTCAGCCGAGCTTTAATACTGCTAGGAGAGGTTTATCGGCCATACGGTAGCAGGCCGTATACATTGACTAATCCATTGCGGAATCCTAAAGACAGAAAACAGCTTGCCCTTTTAGAAGTGCCAAGAATAGATATAAAAATATGAAGCAAAACCTTACAAAGCTTTGCCTTGCTGAAGCAATACAAAGACCCCTGAAGTACAACGTGTGCAATTCTTCCTCTTCCAAAAATTAATGGTGGGAGTAGAAAGTTTCAGGTGAATGTCTCTGTACCCCTTTGCCCTAAAAGGGTGACCAAGAGAAGTCAGCATCCCAAACCCAGACCCTCAGCGGTCACACCACACAACCCTGGATAAGGCAGAAGTGCCAGAGCACCCACAGCGCTCGGCAGAGAGGCAGCAGGTGGGGAATAACTTGATTTGCCTCGTGGAGAGACACCATCTTGTAGATGCGCTGGGATGAGCTAACATCTACTGGAGAAACCCTGATGAGGAAGGAGATGAATATATAGCCTAGCAGCAGCCAGACAGCAGGACAAAGCTGTGTAGCAATGGTGTTCTTTACATAGTCTATCTGGAAGCATATTTGTTCACAAACCCAGTCTAGCACACCTACTCGCAGAAGAGGTGCCCACGCAGCCACGTATCATCACTGACGAACTTCAGCTCGTGTCACAGCTTTACAGCAGAATCTGGCTTCAGAAGATCAACAAAAGCACAGGTTTCTGCTAACAAAGTTTTCCTATTTAAAATGTTTTTCTCTAATTGTACTCAAATTTTTTTTAAAACTACCATAATTGTTAAAGTACCATACTAAATGCTGAACGCTGTAGGTGGTATTTGCTCTCTTTAAAACTACTGAGCAGGCAGAAGTCACCATCTGGAATCAGAGTTTGCTCAAGTCCAGAAAGAGATTTCAACAGGCAAAGCCTCTCCTGCAGGTACAGAGCAGTTAGGTTCTGTCACTGTTTGAAATGGTAGACAGGGTGGATTTGTTATTAAGTATTTCAGTATGTTTACATTAATTAAAGCCACTGTAAGATTACGGCATTCTACATTTCTATCTTCAGCCTTCGGTTGAACGGGCAAGTGTAAAAATGGATATTAAAATGCACATTTAACAATAACAGATCTGTAAAACAGATAGAAGCATTAAATAACTGCATACGCGTATCTACCTGGTTAGCAAAAAGAAGTGGTAGGCTAAGGGCAAGAGCTGTATACAACCCAGTCAACTTTTTAAAGGCCAATAACAGTTGAAGAAACAACATTTATTCTGAATCTTTTGGGTATTGAATACCTTTTTCCTGTATTTTTAATGAAAGACTCCAACATGTTAAGTGAATATTGAAGTGTTTTACAAAACAAACTTTGTATAGACTTTGTATAGACCTTCACCGTCCATATGCCACAGAGCACATCTGACTCGGGGAAGTGGTATTGACCCACCGTATGAATCATTTGCCTGTCCCAGGCGAGGATTGTTTGCCGTGGAGCAGCACAGGTGGCGAAAATCGATTTCAGCAAAGGGATTTCTGCTTTGAAAACCAGAGGAGCTGGTACCAGCGGAGGGGAAAAACTCTCCCCAGTGAACCCACGCGTGGGTTGTGCCCAGCTGCCACGGGCACACCACGCAGGTCACCGCCACCGTCCCCAGTGACGTGGCACACCAGGGGTGGTGAGGGAGTTTGGGTGGCCTTGGCAGCCCCCACAGCCACCATGCCCAGCATGTGGGAGGCAGGGAAGGGGGCACCGAGCCTTCCCCTGGGAACAGCGCGGTGCTGGATAAACGCGAGGAGAGCACCGCTTGCTCCGCGCTCCCCATCGCCCGGTTATGCAACCTGGGCGTGAGGAAGAGGAGGAGGAGGAAGAGGAGGAGGAGGAGGGAGGGGGCAGAAGACACACTTTAGCAACAGGTCGGCCACCCGGGAGGGGAGCTTGCTGTGGCAGCAAGCCTGCTATTGACACCGGCCGAGCCCCTCCCCTCCTCGCAGCGCGGCGGCAGGGCTGCGGGACGGAGCCGCCAGCACCTGCAGCGGGCAGGGGGAGCACGGGCAGAGCCCGGCCCCACAGCACCGGGCTGCTGGGCTGGGCCGGGCCGAGCCGAGCCGAGCCGAGCCGGGAGAGGAGATAAAGGAGAGGAGATAAAGGCGAGGAGGCGGCTGCGGCACGGCCCCGGCTCCCCCCCAAGCCCTTCGGGCGGTCCCCGCTGCGCCGCCCCGGCGCTGCCCGCGGCCTTACCGGGGTTCTTGAGGTTGTAGCGGCCCTCCATGGCGGCGGGCAGCGCAGAGGCAGCGGGGGACGAGCGACGAGGAGGAGGAGGAGGAGGAGGAGGAGGAGAAGGAGGGACGGGAGGAGGAGGAGGAAGGCAGAGCCCGGCCCCGGGAAACTCCCCTGACGTGGCAGCGGCCCCGCCGTGGCCGCGGAGGGAGGCACCTGCCTCGGCAGCACCGCCCCCGGGCTGCGGCCATAGCGCCTGGTGGTTTTTTTTTTTTTGTTTTGTTTTGTTTTGTTTTGTTTTTGTTTTTGTTTTTGTTTTTATTCCTCTGGAAGGAAGGGAGAGGGAGGTGGCATCCCTGAGGTGGCACAGGGGTGTTCAAGGAGAGGCTGGAAGTGGTGCTTGGGGACACGGTCAGTGGGTGACAGTGGTGGTGGAGCAGGGGATCTCGGAGGTCTCCTCCGACCCTAATTAATGGCTGTAAGGAGCCCAAGGACCTCATAACAAGAGCAGAGTGGTTTAAAAAACACTTCCAGCCCTCACAGGCCCCACCAACGCCTCATCCAGAAAGATTTAGCTGTAAGATTTACTAGCACCACGTTTGCTTGCTTACCACGCAAGTCTAAAACAGTGCCACGCACCAATTAGTTTAGGCAAGAATTACCAGCAAAAGCAAAGCTCGGCCTGATGGGCAGATCCCCCTTCCCATGTCACAGGGCCAGAGGAATTTTTGTTTGCATCTACAATTTTGGTCTGTCAGCTGCCTGGTAACAGCCACAATCCACTTGGGATAGCACTTGTAACAACTTACAGCTAAGGAAATGCATACCAAATTAAAGAGTTCATGTTCTCAGCAGTCTCAGTTTCACTTTAATTCCCTTCGAATGAAGAAACATGTCTGAGCTTTTACGTGCTTGTCTTCAACAACATGAGCTTGACACCCTTGTTTCTAGTTCAGAAATTCTCCTTAATTTTGTATAGGCTACTTTTATATCCCTTTCTTCCACATGAAACTAATTTTTGATGCGTTTTGATGTCATAGTTCTCTTTTCCCATTTCCTTCTTTGCTTGAACAGCAACAAAAAACAGTTGTAAACCAAAATAAAGTTGCATACAGATAATGCAGAGAATAACACACAGTTGCATACCTCCTCGCACTCTCAGCATTGCAAAATAAGGTGTTACACCTCCCTTTCCTGTTCTGTTGTGCAGTGACATTGTGGTAAGAGCAAAAAATAAAAAAAAAGTAACCTGACTCCATCTTACTGAGTAAGTGCATTTTCAAAAGGGAAATGTGAACTTCCTTTTTACAGGGGGAAACTCTACAAATAACGAGTAAATGACGTGTAGCAGAAGGGAAGGAATGGCTGTGGGATTCCCTTGTACTCCAAAAGCACCCCATGGGATATTTAGCAGCCAACAAGTCTCGGTGACATCTCAGCTTTTCTCATTAACGACGGCTGACACAGCTTCCTGAGACAGTGAGCTGAATGCCCTGGGTGTCACGTTTAGGGACCATTTTGGTCATTTCTAGCTGCTATGTCCCGTCTTTCCTCACTTGCCCGAGCCACCTTGCTGTGCAGTGGGAGGGCTCTGGGACTCTCTGGGACTAAAATCTTGCCCTGCCTCAAAACAGCAGTATTATTTTGCACTCAGAAATCTGGAATTCTCTGTAAAAAGAATTCGGGATCTACTTTGATAGGAGGTATTTCAAATAATGGCACAATAATGTGAATAATGGCATCAATTGAGGAGTGATACATCCTAGAGCAATATATAGAGATTATAGAGATATATACTAGAGCAATACAGAGTTCAGCTTTCTCTCCTGGGCTCTGGTTTTGAACCTGGCAGCGATGTAATTTTATATATTTCGAAGAGGAAGCACCTGTAGCTAACATGAAACAGGGTTTTTTAGCTCAAAATAGAAACACGGTCACTATGACTACGTAGCAGCTAAACACTATTGAAAATAAGCTGAACAGACATAAACGTGAAGTAACAGAAATTCACTGACGGGTTGTATGTTTTTTCCATTTAATTAAGCGACATCACGGCCTGTTCTGGCGCTGGGCAATCACGTGAAATCCCACAGAGCCAGCAGCAGGAGACTGCTTTTATTTCCAGACGTATTACACAGCTAGCAGTCTGGAATGACAGACAATGAATGCTGCCAGGTGCCACGGTTTTGAAATCCCTGATACCTGCGAGGCGGTGTTGTAACTCAGTGCACGGACAGAAATCTGGGGCTTAGCTCCCCAGCTGCTTGTGACAGACTGGGAGCAAGCAGTGCAGGGCTCTGGCACAGTCAGTGTTGCCAACACAAAGAGTCAGCTTCCCTCCTCTTCCTTCATGTGACCACCAATGCCCTGTCTCCGTTTGGGTTTGTGTTTTCACCTCCCTTTTGTTTAGGCTTTTGCACGGAGGGGCCATTTTGTTCTGGAACATTTTTTCTTAAAACAAAACGCCAAATATAGTAGCAAAACTGCAGTCGAATCCCACGCGCTAACAGCACTTCACATAAGGCAGCTTGTATATCCTGTCAGATGATCTAACTTGGTGAAAAATTAAACATGCTCAGCTGAAGCGTATGGAAACTGAAAGTTTGCCTGACCACTGCTACGACAAATATTTCCATATTTAATACTGCGCTAAATCCTTGCAGACAGATTTTATACAACCCTCACCAAACTGGTTACAGAACAGCTAGAATAATCAGCTTTGACAAGTCAATATATTAAAAACTGCTTGGCTTCAGTAAATCCTTACAGTGAGGCACGCCCTCAGTTTGACAAAAGAGCCACCACTAATTTCTAAGATGTATTTAATTTCTAGTTTCTAAGAAAAATGTTTTTGCTCATGTTTCTAAGTACTTTTCTGCAGCTGTGAAGTACTGAACTATTTTTCTTTTGGATGAAAGATGCTGAGATGGCCACCTAGCTTCAGAGCAGAGGAACATACCCTTCAGTTGCAAAAGATGCTACAGCATTAACGACAATCATAACACATGATAAAAGGCAGAGTTCTTCAAATGCAGCCATTCTTACTCTGAAAGAAAGAGTGTAAATGTGGGCAGAACTCCCCTGGACAACTGCAGATGATGGATAAACATTTCTGAGACTACCAGAGGCTCGTTGTATGGACAGTGGAGAGAACCAGGAACATCTATAGCTCAGTTAATCCGACCAGAAACAGATGTTAGATGTTGATCCAGTGAGTAACACGTTAAAAGTTAATGGAACCGGGGTTCTTCGCATTATACAAAGGGGGCTTAGGCAGCCTAATGCTATAGATAGTTAGGTATCTTCACATGTATGCATAGCTGTATATGATATATATAGCTCCCTATATCTGATACAAATGCATTTCCCTTCAGTTTAGAAGAATTACAAACATTTAACTTATTTTTACCTGTAGGACTCCTGCTGAACTAACGTTAAAGGGCCAAGAAGGGAGTTCAGCAACTTGGGATGGGGATCACGAAGTTCTGCATGCGGAGTTGGGGGAAGATGGACTCCAAGAAGTGTGAGTTACTCCTGATGTCTCTCTCTCTTGTATATTCTTGTAGATCTTAGGGAATTAACTGGCTAATATGGCATTAAACTATTATTTATTTATCTGTGCAGGCCATGTAACTGTGTGAGGTAAGCTATATTTCAAAGGCGTATACTGTACATTAAATGAATGCTTAAAGCCAGTTCGTAGTGGTTTTTATATGCTTTGTATGCTACCTCATAAATTCAGCTACAAATCATTTCTTCTAAAGAAAGCCTCAGATCACAGAGGAAAATATAATAGTCCTTTGTGTGAAGCATTCATACCCTTCTTTCACAAACTCTCAAAACGTAGACGAGTTTGCTTCATTTATAATGCTACCCCTTCGATGCAGACAGTTGGCTGCAGAATCAAACGCTAATGGAATTAAGGAATATAATATTCCTGTGTCTGCCTTAACAGTGGGAACTGCTATGACTCACTTGGAGGAGAAATCATCATTGTGCTCCTTGATGACTAATACAGCCTTAGCTTTTAAATCCTTTCCGTGAATTCGGACCTGGTAAATCGGGATACCAGCGCACCTCCTCCTCGCTGATAAAACGAGCGTAGCGTTGTGTAACAAAGTGCCCTGTAATAATTACACAGATGCACTGAACTTCTCAGGAAAGCAATTACTGCCTTTTCATCGAGCCTAGTTCTAAAACAACTATCTCACAAAACTGGTGGCTTTGCCAACTGATTTTTAATTAGCGTTATTTCAGAAATGGAACAAAGAGAATGAGGGAAGAATTTACCAGATCACTGTAAGCACTCAGGCAAGCAAATGCCTGATGAGGATCATCAGTGACGAGTTTGTGGAGGATCTTACAGTAGCCAGAGACATCAAAATGAAGATGAGACATCAAAATAAAGGCATGCTGATTGCGTTATCACCTTTTTGTTCCCCTGAAGAACGAGATGTATCACACCTGTCACTTCACTCGCTCCCCACTGGCACCATAGTTGTAATAGTTCAGATTGTTTCCTGGTTCAAAATAAACCTGCAAAGGCGTATGTCAAAGCTAAAGCTGCCGAGCGACAGCTGTGCACGACTCCTGGCTTCACCAATCTACCTATTAGATTCAGTAAGTACAGGTAATGGCAGAAATTTTCTCTGGTTCATATTCTTTACCCTGAAAATTGCAGAGAGAGATGGATAGTTGGCAAGTAGATGTGAACTGCTCCAATCTGAAATTGTTTTGTTCCTATGCCACTGCTAAGGGAGAAAATGCCAGGCACAGCTCTTGACTCCTTCCACACAGCCAGTTTTTCGTGAACTCTCCTCTTCAGGCCCAAGCACAAGCAGAGAGTTACTTTTCCTTTTCGCCACGTGTTCATTATGTGAACTGCTCCCCATGCCTCTTCGCTTTAACTGACTCCCATAAGCCTCCTGCTGGGAAGGGAACATCTATCTTTACAAAGCAGCCAGAGAACAGTCAGGATTACCTCTGGTGGACTGCCATCAAGCAGTCCTTCTATCCCATCCATTCCAGAAATGCTCCTTGGGACTCTGACGTGAACTTCTTGCACGTACCTGCCCGCACACAAGCACTTGCATACAGCCACTACTGACTCAGCAATGCCAGTAAAGGATTTATGAGCAGGCGCTTAATTAAAAGCTCCTCAAAAAGTGTTTTACAACCAGTGTTAAGGATGATTAAAGCTTACTATGTCATTAACCGAGATATATTTAGTTATCAGATGTCTGCCAACCCCATCCAGGTATCTGGGACACCCAGGAGTTTCTCAGGTGGGCAGTGGAAACCCAGGGCTTGATTCCAATGCACACACAAGCATCTGATGTCACATGAGGAACCTTATGGTACGCAAGACATCCATGTAAGCAGAGAGGTACGATATGGGAAACTTAGAGGATACTGGTGCTGCCCTGAAGGAGGCAGTAGCTGAAGGCCATAAAGCACTGGAAATGGCATGAGGGACCTGTAGGGGCAGCTGGACTAAATCCCTGATCATAAAGGTCAAGAGAGCCTAGAGAGAGGCTCTGCTGCCCAAATGTCAATTTCTACCACCCGGCCAATTCAACTTCTCTCAGGGCTCCAACCCACTGCATTAACGTGACTATTTACTCAACTGCCTACTACTAACAGGCCACCTCCTGCTGCAGTTCCCGCTGTTTGGGTGGTTCTGATGAGGTTCGGAAAGATAACACCAATGAAAAGTTACAAGCCACTAGACCAAAAAAAGAGCCAGAGGTCAGTCTGGTGACGCTGGGTATCAAGGTCTGGTACAGTCTCTTGCAAGGGGAGGTGAGCATGTTAACGCTTAGCCTAGTAACTTCTAGCTATCTGCATTAACCATGACATGATTACACTTTTAAATTGTGTATACACACTTGTAGAGGTGGTGTTCTCTTGCACGCCTACCACTGTGAGTTGGGGGAGTGCAGACTGGCAGAGGATGCAGACAGCAGGGGGATTTTGTTACTCTGAAAGCAGAATAACAAAAGCAGAAAACAATTACGCAGTCTGTTGTTGTTGTAACTTTTGAAAATTGAGATTTATAGCTTGGATTTTATGGGGACTACTACTGGTAGCAATATAAAGGGGAGGGAGGGAAGGGGAATGAACTTCTCCCACCCTGAGGAACCTTTAAGGATGCCCTCAGTTCATAGCAGCGGGAAGCTTTTAAGGGCGGGGGTGCACTGAGAAAAGCAGATAAGGCATTCATAAGCTGTCAAGAGAACACTGAATTTAAAGCCAATGCCCAAGTTTTTGCATTATGGGCTTTATGACAAACTGCACAACTTGGAACAATGCCTGCTGGTCTACAGGTACAAAAACGTGGAACTGAAATATGAAATTACTGAAGGAACGGGACTGGAAACAGTGCTGAGCAAGAGGAACAGGACTGGAGGGGCTGAGCTGACTCGTGTGTCCCTGCTGCAGAGAGCTTGCGTTCAGCACTTAGGCTGTGAGAGAGGAGTTTGATGAATGGCATACTGACAGCTGGCAGAAGTTCAAGCAGCTGTGAAAGGAGAATTGGAAAAGACAAAATTTGTGGATCAGATTTGACTCACCAGAGGATGATTCAATCCTTGAAAAGGGCACTGCAGTGAAGCAGAGTACGGTGGCACCCCCGCGCACGATTTAGAGATGATGTTAGCCCCTGGGACTGGGTGACCTCCTTCTGATTTGGCTCTGCTGGATCACCCCGAAGGCCCATTCCTGTTCTCTCCATATGCTGTTTTGCAAAAGCAGTTGGAACAGATGTTTCCTCCACTCAGATGCATCTGGTTATCAGCAAAGTAGTCCACAAAAGTGATGTGGATGGGCATGAGCAACACTGGGAAATTAAAGTAGAGCTGATCTAACCCCTGCACAAGCAGGGAACGTAGCACAGGTGAAGAACTTTTATGTTATTGCTAGGACATCCACAACTCCAACCAGTCAATACTTACTGGAAGCATAACCAACCACCCAACGGTGTATGGGTAATGTGGAATAACAGAAAGCTGAGGAAGGACTAGAGCAGTATTTATCAAGGACTAAGGAAGTGAGTTGGGACTACAGCACTCCCCAATGCCTGCGCTCTCAGGAAATTGATACAGTCCCCACAACTCACAAGCTTTTTCATCAACAAGCTGAGGCTCCTCTTGGAAGTAGCCAGGCTGTTTGCTCTCCCTGCGCTGAGCAGAGGCTCCAGAACATCACAGCTCTCTGGATTTGGGAATGGATTTCTACTCTCAGTGTGCTCATACCCATTTTTTTCTCTTGTATTTGTACCTACACTACATTTTAGTTCAGTAGAGTCCAGAAAGGATTTTAGTCCACACCAAGTAGACAGTAAAACCTACACAAAGAATAAATCCTGCTGTAATAATGAAGGCAGCTCTGATACTGTTCTGTAACTTACTTTTGGGATAAAGCTACATGGACCTTTGAGGACCATATGGTGCAACTGAGCTCACCCAGCCCACCTCCACATAGTTTAACGTGCATCCTACTGTGGTAAGCATCTTGGAATATACCATGAAGTGTCTTGGCTTACATACTGCAGGTAAGCCAGTCTTTCTGGTGGTGGTAGTTGGTTTGTTTGGGCATGTTTATACCCACCTATAAAGTACCCAACAGCAGTAATCCCAACCCTTCACAATTTACGCTAGAGCATCTTTAGTCTCGAGGTAAAAAAAAAAAAAGGGGGGAGCAGGTGTGGCATCAGTCTTTTTTTCACTACCTACTGGTACTCAGTAATTCTGAAAGAAATAATCCTTCTGGTAGCAGCTCCTGGTATCACTGTCAGGGAAAATATTCAGCAGAGTATTTCCCCTGACAAGTCCCCAGAAAATCTTTTATGTTATCAGAAATGTTAGTTTTGTCCAAGAGACAACATTAGAATTTTTTTTTTCCTTAGACATCTTTATCTATAAGAATCTTTTCTTTTTATAGATGTTCCGGAGCCAATTAGGAAATGCTTAAAATGTGACTGCCAGGATAAACTGTAATTTAAGTATGAACCTGTATTTGTGTGGTGTACAAACGCACCCAGATTTCATAAGCGTATGTTTTAAGAATGTTAGTAGCATTTAATGGATTGTATGCAACTTAGATTTTTAGTACTCACTATTTTTTCAGTAGATTTTGCTCAAGACCTAGCTCGTAGCTCCTAATGCTTATAAACCAAAGAAAATAGACCAAGGAGACTGGTTGTCTGACCTGCCTACAATGAAACATCAACATACATCGCAGAGATAACAAAATCAGAAAAGAAATTGCAGAAACTATCAGGGAGAAAGCAAATGAAAACAAGCAATCTGTTTGTCTTTTTTTTTTTTTTGTCCCCTACCATTTCCAAAAAAGAACCAGAAACAAAAGTATTGAAACCAGCCGTTAGAGGATAAGTACAGGACCTAATGTGCAAATATTAATACAGTGGAAAACCAAGTGGGATGTCAAACAGATGTCACCATAAAGAATCAGAGGAGCCTGCAAGAATCCCCCAGACAAAGCTGGGTTATTTCTCATTTCCAACACAGCTGAAATGGTTGATGTGTTTGTCTGTAATTGAGGTAAATTCAGATGTCTCTATCAATAAACATTTAGAATCCAAACAAGATTTTGCTGTCAACAATCTGATTTCCCTAAAGAACAGGACATAGATAAAGCAGCAGCATCAAAAATCACTATAATAATGTCATGCATATCATTCAGTAGGCAAATGCTGACATCCCATTTAAGACAAAATACCCCAACATTCAATTTAAGACAAAAATAATCTGCCATGACTACTGCAAATCAAAGGGACAGTACATGTGTCATTAAAGCAAACATTTGCTACTGTGTGCCATGACCTGTTTGGGCTTATTTGCTTTAATTCTTCAATTTAAACTGATGTGTGAAATTGGAGGGAGGCTATAGGTCAGCAATTTTGGAAATATAGCATTTGAACAATTTCTTCAAAGAAAAGAAACCGCTGCAGTCAGAATGAACTGAGACTTCACCACAGTACTGCAGTTTCACACGCAAGAGAACGCAGAATTTTAGTTTTAATGAGGAAAAAAAAGTTCCACCACAAAACATGAGATCTCAAATGATGCACTTGAATTCTGCTTTATCAGAGTAGTTTTCTCCTGTTGATTACACTTCCATGCTAATGCACAGTATGTTAGTGTCCACAGAATTTTAAAAAGACGCTTCAGTACTGCAGCATTTTAAATAACCACTTCCCACTGCACGTTCTGGGATGCATTTTAACTCTTCAGAGAACCCATGTCATTAACTACTCAGGGCTGCTGCCTATAGTTACTTAGAGACATCCTCAACTACAAGTTGTTTGAATCAATGTTTTAGAGTTATCCAGCTCCTGACTTCAAAGTGCTTGTGAGATACTAAATTGGTTTGGGTTTATTCTAAAAAAGTGTTTCAAAGAAACATGGCTAGGTTAGTAATGCCTCCCCCTGTTTGGGCAACTCAGATGACACTCAAAAATGGAGACTCAAAGCTCACACATTTTGGAAGTATCACACTACTCAGGAACTCTTTACTTATTGCATGAATTCTAATAAAAAAAAAAGTCTCTCTACATTGATGTGTCAGAATTAGCTCTTAAAGCACATGGGGTATTTCATCCCTTTAAAACTAAAACCTCAATAAAATTTAGAAAGAAAGAGGAAGAGAATGAGAAAATGAGAAAAAAGTTCTTTAAAAGACAAACAAAACAAACCCTTGCATGCCTCAGTGCTCAATCACTTCAACTAGTACATGAAAATCTGAGTCACTAAACAGAAAATTACTCAAAAGTGAAACACACGAGTCATTGCCTAAACTGAAAAACACCAAAGTTAGAGTAAAATTAATGTTTTTTCACATTCTTTCAACTTCATAATTGAACGTGTTTGAAACACAAATCTGAAGAAAATCATTCTTACTCTGATAATATCCAATTAGAAGATTTGTATTAGCTAAAGCCACCTCCACTAAATTATACAACGTAGTCAATGTCAAATTCTTAAGGGAACTTAATGGTAAATGAAAGGCTTAATTAAGTTGATAGTCTCTCTAAGTACACGGGTATGCATGACTATATAGATCTCAGGGCAAACACGAGAAAACTCCATTCTTTAGGTAGCATTCATACCACAGCCAGTATAAGACACTTTTTAAATGTCTCGTCCAACAAATGATGCACGCTGGTAGCTGTTCTTCATCTCACATAAACCTGAATGGAGGGAAGGGAGAAAAACAGAGATTGTATCACAACGGTGGGTCTCAACAAAACAAAAGACAAATGTGTGGTGGAAAATTCCGCCCTTCAATAGAAGTCCTGGGGACTGGAGAGTTGTGAAAAGGCAGCTCTTACCCACCATTTCTGGGGTGAGCTCTGAAAAGAGCTTTACTTTAACTGAGGGGCACGGTCAGAGAAGCCACACTCACCTACAGCAGGTGGTGACAGGACCAAAACCGAACTCTGTATTTTTGAAGTGTTCTGCTTTCATTACAGCTACAGTCATTACTCTTCACACTGCCACCAGGACCAATACTTCTGACTACTCTCAACGCTTCTCACCTTCCTCAGCACTCAGAACTGCATTCCTGATCAAATCCTACATTATGGAGCCTAGATCCCTCTATTGACTAACAGCTATTTCCAAGAACTCCACGTATACTCAATAGCCTCATGCCAAAATGGCCAACTTGTTCCAGACAGATAAGCAAGTCACGTGTATCAGGCAGCAGTAAAGGGCTTGGAAACTACTGTGTTTTTTTCTTTCGGCAGATGTTTGTGAAGAGAGCCATTGCATTCAGTGCCACGCAGCCCTCCTAGTTCCTATATTCAGTGCAGTATTAGAGCCTCAAGGTCTGTCCATGTGTCATATATAGCATACAGAAACTTTGCATTTGCATTCAAACCACCACTAAATTTAGCCTTGCTCACCGCAGGTTTAACCCTTCCTTTCTCAACAAAAGCCAGCAAACACGGGGAGCTCTTTGCTTGCTAGACATGCAGCATTATGCCTTGCCTTAGCTAAGCCACAACTTTCAAATTCTGTCTCCCAAACGATCAGCTAGGGGCAGATTATTGTAGGACTGAGTAAAGCATAGCTCCCCTTACCCGTTTTTGGTGTACTGCAAGCTGCCTTCCATGCAAGTCCGGCTCTTCCCACTCCCAAGAGCAACACCACTGGAACACATGTGCAATTGGTTTGCAGTGGGACTGGGGAAAAAAAAAGAGCTCTTCTTCCAACTAGGAACTGAATGGCAGGGTGGAAAGGAAACACGCACAGATTCTTCACTGCACCAGCTGCAGATGTGCAGGCTCTCAAAACAAATTTAGTAATGTAAATTCGACCTTTCAGATACACCACCCTCCTCCGAAGCCTTATAAAAATACCAGTGCAACATAGAGCCATTTTACAAAACAGTTGTCTTTATAGAAAGGTATTTAACTGGTAAATGTGCTGAGGTAAATAATATAAATAGACCCAGAGGGCATTACCAGTGTTATGGAGAACTCTAGATGAAATTTGGCCAAAAACCTGGTTTATAAAAGCTAATATTTACCTACCAGTTATGATCCCTGGTAAGGTACTTATTGCTGTAATACTTCAAAATTATTCTTCAGATTATAAATCAAAAAATATATGAAGTTAGATCTGTATGAATGTTAGGTATTAACTGTCACAAATTTTAAAAGGCCTTGTACCAAGTTTTCTTAATTGTTTACTAACCAATTCGATTGTAGCAGGTAAATAAACTACAGCATACATTTTACCTGACACCATGCATCAAAATCACCATAAAAACTAAGTTTATCAAAGTCCAACTCCACAAGGAAAACATGAAAAAGTGCAAATTATGTACCCAGTATTTCTGTCACAGCTGTTTTTTCTTAATATGGCATGAAAAAGGTTTACAGCATATATTAAGAAAATTCTTACAAGTGTTCACCTCAATGCTTATATATACAACATTTTGCTCAAAGTGCTCACTATATTAAAAAAACTGATCGGATAAAAATATTTAAACAGTGCTTTCTGAACATTCAGGGAAATTCATATAATACATCAGTCCCACTGGTTTTCCTCTCCACGCAGTGCAATGAGATGCAGAAGTCACATCAACTTCACGAAAGGTTTGCTCGCCACAGTCTACAAAACCTCAGTTACAGTGGCATTCTTGGTGTCCCATTGGGAGTGGGTCTCTTGGTTTTTTGCACGTGGCTTTGATGTTTTCGAGATCTTACTACTTTCATTCTCACTTCAAATACTTCTTGTATGGCTTTCCGAAAACAATGGAAATTGTAGTCTATTAATCCTACAGAGACAAAAATGTTGTCCATATTAATAAAGACATTTGCACAAATTTTACACAAATTAAGTAATGACAGATTTGTTTATATTCTACATTTACTGAAATACCACACTCCTCTTTCTCGAAGTCACAATCTGTGAATTTTCTAAGCAATTTTTTCTATGCTAAGCAAAAGTATATTTGATAAATACAATTCAGTGAGCATTACAGTTCCATGCTGTATCCTGTATTAAATACACATATTAGTCTTAAGAGAAGATACACAGAAGAAGTGCCTTGGCAGATTACAAAGCTTTAACTTAAGAGCATTGGAGAAGTGTTCAGCATGCTACAATAAAAATTATTTCCCAAATTACGGTGTCATTTTGTGACTTTGCATTACATAGGAATTGTGATAAAAATAAGTAGCACCTAGTAGTCAAAGAGTTTTCATTTTGATAATGCACAGGCTTTGAAATGGATACTCGATAGCCATATTCCCAAATAGCAGCCAGTTATACTTCATTTTACACTGTAATTGAAAAATAACACGATAGCTATGTTGTTATACATACATCCATAGTAGGCAGTTAATATTAACCGTGTGAGTGGGTTGAACATGATCCCACAGAAAAGCTGTAAAGCCATATTGGCAGTCACTCCGAAGACTTGCTGGGTGCTACAAAATGTCTAATACAGCAATATACTTTTAGAATTTTGGTACTGGGCTTAGGACCTCGTACAAGGTAATTGCCGTCTTAATTAAGCTTTCTTAAATCAAATACCATAGCGTTTTCCACCTAAATTTCCTTAACAGGAGATGATCCATATTTGAAATGGTTTAAATCCACTATGTCATGCTGATTTACTTTTTTTTTTTTTTTTTTTTTCCCCCCAGGATTTGTTTTCCCTCTCCCTTAAGTTCAGACAAAATATTATGTGGAAGTTTCCAGACACCAAATTTAATCTGCATTACAATACTACAATTATACTGTTAAGGAGTACTGACTACTGCATGGAGAGTCCCAAACTATGTAAATAAAACAATCTGACAACTGTGGACAAAGCCTAATGAGCGTTTGCTCATCAAGGTGTATTTTCTGGAGCAGCCTTGTCAGTGTGTATGCTAAAGTAACATTTCTTAGTGCAGAGATGAGAGGAGTATTGCATTCATAAACACAGCAACTGGTGAATTAATCTCACAAGGAGGGGGAGGTCACAGGCCAAAATGATGGCTCATTCTTCCACTGTTCAGTTTCAGTCTCAGGACATGTGACAGAGGCCAGCAACTCAGTGACCACGACAGTCAGCAGAGTGATAATGAACTAAGCGCTCAGTATTGACCTTGCCCAGGGTCAGATCAATACAACCAAGAACCGTTACACACTTTTAACTGCAAAATATGAAATAGAAAAATATGAAACATGCTTCCCAAATATGCTGCTTTTTAAAAGCCTTCTTTCAAAGAAAAAGCAAGCACGTATTTCTGTCAGCCAGTTTCAGTAAAGTTCCCTTGGTTATGGCACTCAAGCTGTTCCAAATGCATATGCTGGTACCGATAGGTACAAAGCGACGTTAGCCAAGATAAATTGACACGTTCTCCTGTTGCAGATGGAAGCTTTATTGCACTGGATGTAAACTGTGTGCTTTCATACTAGAAAGCTGTCAAATACGTTTATGATTTCATCTTATCTTAATGCCAGCACAAATACCTCGTGCTTTCAAACACGTTATGTAAGCTCTATCAAGTTGTACGTACCTTCAATATTTGCTGTACAGCTAGAGACTTTATCAGCTAATGACAATCACAGTTATGCATTAATTCATTAGTATAAAGTAAATGCAATTCAATATCAGAAAAAGGAAAAATACCTTTTCTCTCAAAGCTTTCTTCTCTGACGAAGCAAACAAGAGCAAGGAATTTTGTCACCTCTTTTAAATAAAGGACAGTTGTATTGTTCAGTTTTATGATTGCCATTGATTCTTTGTCATAAGGAGTTCCACTGCCATCATCTTTAAGCCTAAAGGGCAATATTCAAACAAACAAACAAGGTAAAACACCAGGTGTATTAACAAATGTATTTCCATATTGGTTCTTTCACCCAATAATCTCAAATTTTAAGACTTTTTTTTTTTTTATCTTTCAGGGAAACTCTTTTCTAAGCCACCCACTATGTAAAAACTATGTAAACTACATAGGCGCAGAGATTAAATAATTTATCCAAACACACAACAGATCTTAGATCTGGGGCTAGAAATCAGATTGCCAAGTATCTGAACTGGAGCTCTATTTTTTGCAAACCATTTACTACAAGGCTGTCTGCCTTCTTTTATTCAATGCACTGCATTGCAACTTCATCTAAAACACGTGAACCACTAAATCTGTACTGATAATTCCAAATCCAACAACCTTGCTTAAGCAGTGGCAGCTGACTGATAATTTAAGCCATCATGAGACCTTCCTCATGAGACACATTGGCTTTTGCAGCATCATATCATGAAGAGATTTCTCTTTCACAGATGATGCCTCATGATGATCACTGTATTAGCTTTGGACCTTGTAATTTTACCTTCATTCCTGAATGCACACACAGATCTTGTTAAATGGGAAGTTATCATCAGTCTCCCAGAATAACTAGAGTTAATAATATATTAAAATAGCAAAATCCACAGATGCTCCAGGAATGAAAAACAAGAAATTAATTCTCGTGTCATATCTTCAGTCTATACCTAAAAAACGTGACAGATTTCTGGTGGCAAATGCTACACGATCACACAAAGTCAGCGGCAGAGAGACATTTTGGGATTACAATGCCCCCCAGGTGATGTTGTGCAGATAATAATTAAACACAGTCATTTGAACTACACAGCTGTATCTTTGTATAAAAATAAAAAAGCTACAGAGTCAGAATCCTTGACTGCACACCTCTCGAAAACACAAGTTCTTGTACAGTTACTGAAGTGACCAAATCCAGTATCTGAAAGATACACAACTTTAAAAGTTTTACAGAGGTATTGAACAATTTGTTGTTCTTTTCAAGTTCTGATGTTTATTGTGCACCATACTTTCTCTAAGACTGCAACAAAAAACTGGTAGGAATCCCAGACTAACAAGGACTACCACGCTTTTATAAGCATACTGTGGATTAGCCCCCAAGTAATGCACTAATTCTTAGTGTGCCCCCGCCTGCCTCAGGAGCAGCTGACATTGCAGTGGAGCAAGCCATAAACACCAATAGAACTTGCAAGGAGCGGAGTAAGCTACTCCAGGAGTTCTCCAGTTGCTAAAGGATACAGAGGGGAAGCTGAAAAATACCAACATAACACAGGGAAGAGAGGGCAAACAATTGAAGGAAGAGTGAAGCAGCTCTCTGCAGTAGAGGCCACTAGCTATTAAAGTAAACAAAACTACTACAAAACTACTCACCACTCCTTCCTACAAAAAAAAAAAAAAAAAAATACATAGAAAGAGGAAGGTCCTCACATGAGACGCTGAACAGGGAACAGTTTGTTGCCGGCAGTTGATCTGCACCTCAGAGGCCTGCCATTTCCTCCTTCTCCCCTGCCCTGATAAATTACTCCTCCTCGTTATTGTTTACACCCACAGCATTCCAATTTTGAGATCAGATTCCATGAAAGACGTTAACAATTTACTTACCCATATATACACGAAATGTCAATCACAACATCTATCATATCACAGCAGAGCTCGTAAGTTTGCATATCCACTGGAGTGCTATCCGTTGCAATGTAGATCTTACTGACTACATCAAATAGAAATGCTTTTTCGATCCCAGAATTCTATTAAAAGAAAAAAGAAAAAGAAAATGTAAGCCACATCTACAAATTACTACCAAGCTTTTTTTTTTGTTCCCCTGCTTGCCTACTATACAAAAAGTTAGGCTGAGTAAGCGGGAGTTAATTTGCAATCAAGCTCATTTTCAAAGAACTTTAGAGCACTGAAGTATTTGTAGCAAGCTGTAATGGCTGAAGATCTTTCAATGTCTCTGCCTCTGAGCCAAGTCAGACTCCCCAGCTTCCTCTCTGGAAAGCATCTGGATAAATTACATTTATTTTCAGTGAAAAATGCAAGACCAAGATTTTGGCTTCTTGTTTCTGATTATGAGAATGGACATAAAAAGGAAACTGAACACGTAAGCTGATGGAAACAATGAAAAGGAAAAGTTGAGGACAAAGGAGGCAGTAGGAATCAGGAACTAATTCCTCCAAGAAAATGAGAAGCAGTCTCATCAGGGCCTGTAGCTGTTCTACTGCCTTGTTCCTTAGATCTTTTAGGATCATAGGAGAAAGACCACTGTTTCGATAGCACTCTTTCATTTTTCATGTGGAACTGGGGGTTAAAGTTATTTTTATGATGTCAAGGCTTGCTAGTACTACAACATCTACGCTCCTGTCATCCTGCCAAGTTGATCAAGATTCTCCATGCTGAAGCTGTATCGTATTTGCAGCTCTCAGAGGCTAGGCAGGAATGCTAGTTCAGTTTCAGCTCATACCCTTTGCGCAGATAAGGTAAACTATCATAAACCTCTCTTTCCTGGAGGGAGAAAAAAAAAGGAAAATGTGTACTGTTTAACTGAAAGCCGCAGCTTTGCTTGCTGATATCAAGGGTTTGCACCTGGGCAGCTGTCCCAGGATGAACACAAAGGACAATTTCCCAGTATTGCTAAAGCTCAAGCTGACAAACATGCTTCATAATCCAAATACACAGGAAAAGAATCCACTTTCTCCCATCAAACAATATTTTTTCCCCATATATGGGCTTCCCTTTCAGTATGGTTTGGGACTGCTGCCACAGCAGTTTTGTAACTGTCAAAAACACTCTGAAAAGCCATAACAAGTTTTATTAGTTACTGTTTCCTTTGTAGTTACAGAAATTTTCTTTTCCTTATTCTTTCTTTTCTAAGTGAGCCATTTAACACCTAATTAAGAGACTAAAAAATAACCCTCACACTTTCCAGTTCCTCTGAAATAAGCAGAAAGATTCTGGCCCCTGGTATGCCATTGTACATTGATCAGCATTACTTTGGATATTTTTATTTTAAAGTTTAATTCTTCTACTGCTGGACACACAACTAAGGTTGGAAACACCCGTCAATAAATCAATAGCAGTAACAGATTACATTCTTGCAGTTCTTTATGGAACTTCATGTATGGCCCATTTCTGTAATTCATTAATAAAAAAATAACTTTTCAAGACAAAGTACACCCTCTGGATACCTTATGTCCAGGAGCTGAAGCACACAATGTACAAGGAGACTCTGAGAGAACAGGGTTTGTTCACCCTGAGGAAGAGAAGGCTCACTGCTGTCTACAAATACCTAATGGGAGGGTGTGTGGAAGGCAACACATCTCTTCTCCAAGCTACGGTGTCGAAGGACAAGAGGCAAAAGAGCTGAATTCGGACTTGATACAAGACAAAAAAAATGTTTTTTGGCATGAGTGATCATCAAGCACTAGAAGCATGACAACCTGAGAGGTTGTGGAGGTTCCATCCTTGGATATACAGAAGAAAAAAAAGCTGAACAGGACCTAGCTATATCCAACCTGCTCCAAGTACAATAGTATTGAAGTGACAATATTGTAGCATCTAAGAATGAGAGGTGGCATACCCATCTCAGAGCTCTAGCAGCTGCAGCCTGTGTGCACTTGCAGTGACAGTTTAAAAGGTTTGCATCTGGAGAAGTCTGCCATGCCAGCGGTTACACGTGCTGGTAGCTCGGCATCCTAACTTAAACCATCATTGTCTTTAGCTGAAACTAATACATTGTGGTGGGATTTGCTGGGAAACTGGCACGCATTTGCTTCTGTCAAACTCTGTATGGTGACAGAAACCTCTGTGAAAGGGTAGGACGGGCTGGCAGTATCAGTGACCACTGAACTGTACCCACATGACCTCACTGATTTCGTTTGTCAGGGTTTATATTATGCCTCTAACTACAAAAGCAAAGAATTTGTCAGAATGTTTATGAGGAAATTTCTCAAGGAAAAAAAAATACCAGTACAAACAGTGATTATGAAGTCATAAGAAGTCAGGAAACACTGAATAAAAAAAAAAAAAAAAAAAAAACAATAAAAAACACTATTCAAAGAGACATTATATTATTAACAATCAGTTAGGGAAAATGACAGTATGAAAGCAACTGTTAGGTTGGGTAAACAAGCCTATCCCTTTCCTTCTTTGGCCCTAATATGTAGTTTTGAAATGCACCTTAAGGATATCACTAGTCATTTGTAGAGAGAAATGAATTTTGGACAGTTAAACAGGTTTTGTGGGAAACAGAAGATTTCGTGTACTATAGCTTAATTTACAGATTATTAAATTGTTAAACAAAATTATACTGAACTTTATATTCACTGTGATAGCTTACCGTTTTTAACAGCACTTAAAAAGAAAAATCCACATTCCCATGTCACACAACCTGACGGCTTGCTAAGGCCATAGGAATAATAAATAAATAAATAAATAAACAGACTTTCCTCTCTAAGAAGCTGGTAGAATGTTAGCCAAGATTTACGTGGGTTCTGAATGCCAAACCACCTATTGCTTCACATTTTACAGACAGTTAAGACAAAAAAGCATGTAGCAGCAGTATTAGCATGCTGATGGATGCTCAAATATACAAGCTGTACGAGCTAACACACTGTGCCACTGTAAAAGTGGTGTAAAAACCTGAGGTGAACTCAGGGGTGATCGTAGATCTATTTCTGTAGTCACCAGCTTTTGTGTTGGAAGTGTTCGTGGCATAAATGAAAGCACATCCTCATGAATGTTGCTACAACTTGCACAGGAACACCAACACGCCCACACTGACACCCGACACACTGGCTTCCCGAGGCAAGGCATGACCAAAATCTGTGTCAGGATTCCTAACCTGACTTGTTGTCAGTAAGTTGCTAAAGTAAAGAGGCGCCCACTAATGCTACGCTGGAGGAAGATGTTTAGTCTTCCTAAACTTCTCATTAAATCGAGTCATTCCAAGTCTCCTGTCTACAGACACAAGATGCTCTTAAAAACAGAAGGCAAGCGCACTGAGGACACAGCGATGCGGCGATGTCTTGCTCTACGCCACTACCAAACTGGATTATGCTCTATTCGGAGCATACAAACACAGTCTGAGACTCCTGCCCTTACCGTGTAGGGGAAATATCTCTCTCAGAAGCACTTCTCTGAACTTCCCGTTCATTTGAAAGAGTGGCTCCTCCTTACCAATTACATCTGATATTTTACACGTTATGGGACCCTCCTCATGCATGCCCCAGACGCACAAGCAACTGCCATCATCCAGAAAACTGCTCCTGCCCAATTCATGTAGTGGTTTGGTACAAACTCTTCAGCTCCAAACGGCGAGGAGACCCCATAAAGAGATCAGGCTCCTGGCATGAGTGACCGGGGTGGCTCTGGCACCAGGACAATTACCATTCAGACAACCTCCTCGTTAATACTGTGCAGCATATTCAGAATAATATCAAATTGCTCCAGAGCTATAATCATCCTCCTTTCATTATTTTTCTATCCTAAGTGGCTGGATGATAACTGGCGTACAGTCCAGCCATTTTGGTGGAACCATATCTTTGCAATAAAACCTTCGTTATGAAATGTCATCATCGATTGCCTAATAGTAAGAAAATAAGCTTTGGAAAGACATGACTAGCTCCCCCATTTCAGCAGCACATCCAACTCCCTCTCCCTCAATTTTCACACCCCACACTGAGAAACTGTGAAGTCTAATTTTATCTTGCAGGCTGTTGAATGCTATTAAGTAAGTTTCATTACTTCAGAATCACAAAAAGGCAAAACAAAACGCCTTGCTTGGACACTGAAGTTTGACAAATTAATGCCAGATGCAATGTGCAAAATCATAGTGCTGTGAGAAGAAGAGGTGCCATTTTTGGAGCTGGATCCATGACCACCAGAAGGAGTTCCTCTTTTTCACAAACTACTGACTGCGTTCGCCTTTCCTCATGGCCACATGTCCCCATCTCTTATCTTGTGCCCAAACAGGAGCGTGTTGGACTCTTCCATTAAAAGCTTTTGACTAAATTAAACCATCAGTAGAACCGGACAGCCTTCTGCTGTGTGAGCATGCGTCAGAGTGACTCCAGAAGGGAACAGGCATGTGTCACAACCAGCACAAAGAGGTAAAGGGAGCACACGGCCAGGAACAGTGGAACAAGCAATTACCTCCACAGTGGTAACAAGCCATTACACAAAGCTCCCTAACTGAGCTCAGGAGTAACTGTGGAAGCTGTGAAAGCTGTCATGGCCTCTACCTCTAAAAACATTAGGATGAGAAGATTTTCTTGAGAGGTAAACTTCAAAGTAGAATTAATTCTAGGAAGTACCATAGCCAGCTCTACATAAGAGGTCAGACTAGATGATGCTCCTTTAAGAATTTATCTGCACAAATTCCAAGTAGCACTTAAGCAATGCATGCAGCACAGACCTTTGCAACATTCACCTGGATACATGAGCAGAAAAGTGATGGCTGCTAACCCACTGTCGTTTTCCCTCAGGAAATACTAAGTCTCAGCAGCACTGTTAGACAAATAGGGAGGTGAGGCCTAGCTGCAGGTGGGCGCCTTCCATCTAAGCTTTGATCATTTCTCTGAAAGCTCACAGTGTTCACAATCTCTCAGCAGGCAGTGAACAGAACAGCTGAACATGCAATGTTGGACATAGCTAGGTCTACAGACAAAGTATGTAACAAGTACTTACTGAAATAAAGATGTTAAGCAGATTTTCCAGTGTTGGGAGCTGTGGAATCAGTTTCTGTACCACTTTGCTAAATGCTTCAAATATAGAATGATCATATATGCTTGTCAGATAAAAGCTGGAAAAAAACGTCACCACATTTTCCTTTTAGCCACATACTGTGAACACGATGTACCTTTCATACTACGAGTGAAATGAAATATTGTCAAACAGCAAGTGCCTGCAATTACACAATTACCCCTTGTGATAAAGTCACGTGTTATGATTGAAGCACAGGACTTCATACAGCAACTAAATTCTCAGGATTACGCTTGGCATCTCTACACGACAAAAAAAAATAGACACTGCAAATTAGCACCTGATGGAGAACTTCATGATGCAACTCCCACCTTGGTAACCTTAGGAAAATATTTTTCAAATTGCAGGAGAGGAACATTACTGAATAAGTCTGTTGTGACTCACTTTTTGAAAGCTGTGGTCCAATTTAACAATGCAACAACACCATTTTTTATGAGCGCATGAGGTGGCATGTCAGCAAAACAGGTCTCTCTGCTTACATGAGTATTTTTACTTGGCTTTAAGGGCTAAGGATGACATGAAAACTTCATGTTGCCTAGTATCCCTGTCTGCATCAGTCCCTTGTTTTTAACTACTTGCTCCAATAATCTGCTTTAACACCAGACACAAGGAAAAGAGAGAACACCTGTTTTCCCAAGTGGCTCTGAGAAGGCCAAAGCAGTGAGGACTAGTGGTTGGGAGGGGGCTGCGAGGCAGAGGAGGGGTTTTGAAGGAGACAAAAGTGATGTAGAAAGCATCTACACTACCAGCTGGTTCCACTGCCCATGGTTCTTACTTCAAGACGGCAGCTGCAGCAAAAATACAGGTAGGACTTCGGCATATTTGTTGTGCTTTTAGGCACTTCCCCTCCTTATCTTGCCTTCCAAGGCAACACTCAGAAATAAAATACTTTGTTTGGCTCAGCTCAAATACAGTATCTGTGACTAATTTTTTCCTCCGTATGTCAAAATCTCGTTTCCTACTACTTCAAGAGAATGCAAAATAGTAACTTGTTAAATAAACTGCTTTTCTTCAACTTAAGGCTCTTTGTACAGCAGCTTTTCTCACCTGAGGTGGATTTTCTCCAATCCAGCATCTGCAAGGTCATCATTTGCCCTCTGGTGAATATCTCTTTGCGTTTCAATCTTGTGATCATCAGATAAACCATCCACTTTATGGATAAAGATTTCAAAGTTGATGTCTGGATTCACTTTATAGGCTCTGGTCACAGTAAGATGCAGCCGAGCTAATGCTTCCATGTAATCATCCTAATGAAGGAAAAATAGAAAACCTAGGAAAGTTCTTTAAAATAACTGAAATTTTACAATAATTACTTTTAGAAAATGCTACAGCTCAACAACGAATATCTTATTTCTTATGATAGACAGCAGCCTATATCTAGCAACTGCACCAATTTCTCCCTGTCAGCATTTGGGAGTCTGAACAAGAACCTTCAAATGCTAAAGCAACCTAGTTAACTGTTTCAGACATCTTGCAAAGAGAGACAGACTTAAAAATAACCTAGCACCTTTTCAAGTTTTAACGATTTTTTTTTTAAATGTGTGTTTGTAACTGTAAGTTATTTATTTTCTTTGAAAAAATCTACACGTTCCAATCTATCTGCCTGTTGCTGAAGGAAGAAAAGACAAAAGTAGTTTAAATGCACCCCCCTCCCCTTTTTCTTCTTACCTGAGAGTCAATAACAAATATCAGTGCTCCAGTGCCTCTGAAAATCATCTCATAGTCAAACGTAGGGTCAAAGAAGTCAATTTGCCCAGGAAAATCCCATATCTGAAAGTTGACGAAGGAGCTGTTGGACACGTCCTCTCTGCAGATCTTGTTTGTGCTTTCCAGGAAGAGGGTCTCATTCGGTGACATTTTGTGAAAGACAACTTTCTGAATGGAAGACTTCCCACTTCTTCTCAAGCCCATGAGCAGGATCCTTGGCTTAACTTCGGTACTGAAGGGATCGTTGAAATCCAAAACTGAATAAAATCATGCAAGAAGAGTAATATATTATAACAACATTATTAGTGACTGCCAGACAATATGTATTCGACATTTTTTTTGACCATTTTTATTGGATTTATGCAAATATTGCTGATTTTTAAACTTAGGGAGCGGTCCTGCAGACGTTTTAACTTGGATTCTTTGCCCCTCAGTACACACCATCATAAAACCTACTTCTCACCTGTAACAGAGACTGCAGAAGGTACGATAGCTCAGTTTCTATTGAAAAAAGAATATCCTCTCTAGCTATCCTTGTCAACTGATAGCTAGGTCATGAAAGCAAGAAGCGTGTTTGTGTTAGTTATGTTTGTGTGACTTCAAAAAGCTACATGAAGGTTTCCTTCCTTTAAAAAAAAGGAAATCACACATCCCAGGAGCTACTGGAAGAAGACAACTCAGCAGGCAGACATTTCCTCTATGGGAACTCAAAATAGCACTGAGCTCATTTGTAAGGTAAAGATTTCACCCGCAGTTGAATAATTTGTGTTACTTATTAGATAACAGCATCTTACAGACTGTAAGTTTACAGCATATCCCTCGCCTGTGTGTAAAACAAATGCTTGGGAACGAAGTGGTTCAGCTGTGTTACCTGCCCTAATTTGAAACTGGTGTGACTGAAGCAGAACATTTCTGAGTGCTGGGACAGGCTGAACACAGTAGCTGTCGGGCAGGCCTTCTCCCACCTACCGCATAACAGACTATTCAACGTAACTCAGGGCACTGCGTAATTGTATTTCTTGCTCTTCTTCTGCTAAGGTGAATTTTGAATTGCAAGAAAAGAGAAACACATTTGTTCAAACAAGCATCCTTCCTCTATATGCCCTACATACTTCCAAGGGATCATTTTTACTCCAAGAGTACCGAAATCCAGAAGCAGCAGCACAGAAGCAGCAGTGTGAGGCTGCCCATTTATCACATAGCCCTGAGGACTGAAGAACGCAGAAAGCTTGGAAGGGTCCTTTGCCCAGGAGAACAGTTTACGCCCACACGCAGTTATCAAATCTGTTCTCACGTGAAAGCCAAGCAGGATGTGCCCACCAGGAATGTCCGGAATCTTGTTTGTGTCCCTTTGTGCCTCCTGAGCGTTTGTTATCCAGGAACTGGGGTTCACAACCGACTGGCAGTGTGTGCACAACATCCATCCCCCTGGCACCACCTGCTGGCTCACGAGCAGCCACGCCACTCAGCGTGAGCCCAGGGCACCCCAGTGACGGAGAGCACAGGCAATTAGGACAAAACTAATTATCTGTAAGATCCTCTGTGTTTTAAATACATTTGCAAGGCCTTGCCAGGTCTTATCACTTACTGTGCTCCTGTTAATTGCCACCTACGGATGCAGCAGTGCACAGATGAAAGCCTTCAAGCAAAACAGCAGCAGGGTGTTGGTAACGCAGCAAGGGACAGGTCCTGCTGATCCACAGGCAGCGGCATTTAGGAAGTAATAAACCCCAGACAGCACACTGCAATATCATCACCACCAATATCATCTTTCTGACTGCAAGAAGCATGTGCCTACAATAATTCACGCTTGCAGAGGAATAATAACAGGGATAAAAATAGGACAATCTGACAGTGTTTTATGTTCCGCGGGGCACAGGCTTGTCAAGGAAGCAAACCAGTCACGGGATTTAACAGTTTCTTTCACCCCACTCTCTTCTTCACCCCACAAATTCTCTACAGCTGCCAAAACTATAGCCAATATTTCATTAACGTTCATATATCCATACATCCTGCAATTTGCACCTTGACTGTCAGGAGGGAAAATATTTATTCAAGCTTTACAAGACCTGGTTTGAAGAAAATTCTTTATAAAGGCCATTTATATTTCTTTTATAAAGAAGTAATTCTTTATATAAGAAAAACAGCCTTTGGGTCATTGCTTCATTGCACGTTTCAAAGAATGAAGAAACTCCCATTTGCTCTGTCCACACCAGAACTTACGAAGCCCAGTTTGCCATGGATTTGTACTCTGTTTCCCTTCCCTCTCGCCACCACACCACCAACTTCCCCTGCATGTCTTATGACACATCCTCCGAGTAACAGATACGGCGTGCTGTGGCCGACCTGCAGCTAGACACGCGCTGACTGGCTCGGCACAACGCGCGTGTGCTCCGCTCAGCCAAGTGCTGCTGCAGCAAATGTGTGCATCTGCTTGCCTGTCTCTCTGAGGACGCTTTCACTGGGGTCTCTCCTCTCTTCTGAGAGCTAGTTTTCACCACACTTGCATGAACTTTATCGTCTTTGAGGCTTCTTGCCTTCAAATTCTGGTGAAGGTGGTCAGCAGTTCCCAAAGTGCTGACAGGTCATGAGACAAGTAAGAGAGAAGCCAGCTATAAATCATTCCCTTTCCTTTAAGGGATAAGCTAAAAACTCAAGTGTATCTAAAAAAAAAAAATATTTTAAATAACTTGGGGCTTTATATTGTTGCTGTATTACATTTTTCCAGGCAGATACATTTTTATCGATCATAATCCTTACTAGAAAGGAATTGCTTTATCCCAAAACCATTGTAAAGAAGCAGAGCTGCAAGTGCAAACAGTTACTAGCAAGCAGAATGCCATCTCCTCTGCTAGTAAGCCTGTTACTTAGCCTTTGTAATTCTGCCAGCTGAAGACAGAGAAATATAAATTAATATTATCCAAACCTGACTAGATAGCAGTGCTGCTGTAGCACTTTCCTTGGAGAGAGTTAAGAGATTACCTTATATGTAAAGGAATTGGATGATGCACTGCCTGCCCACATTCCTTTCCCGAGTGCATGACAACTCCTTCTTTAATTTGCCATAGAAATGTCAGTAGATGTAGCCTTGCAACTCCCCAGACTAGGTTACTGAGTGAGATTATAATGGGCGTAAGAGAAACACTGAACTGTGCTCTATCCCATAATGGGTAAGATAATTTTCCATCTCATTAGATGAAACACATTTCCTGCTTCATTCACTTTTGCATAGAATAAAAATGTCATAAAATGGCAGTTGCTAACACTTACCAGCAGCCCTTCACATTTCAACTTTTCTAAGCAGCCATTAAGAACAGAAGTCTTGCTGCTGGTTCTAACTCTTCAGTTCTAACTGCTGGTTACTTCAAAGGCTCTGGCCTCTATTCACAAATTAATTTTAACAAACCCCAAAGCACTTTCCCAACACAAAAGGACTGCAGTTACAGAAATCTGGTCAGGAATTGGGTGATGTCCTTGCTTACGGAGCGTAATTCGTGTGTATTGCAACACGCAGAAGAGCGAGCCCAGCTCTGAAGAGTCGAGAGCTGCATGTAGCAGTCCCGACCTGTTTCACCACGACACACACAGTATCAATAATCCAACATCTCCTTCACATTATTCAAGATGTTCACTGATTTTTTGGAAACCTGTCCCAAACTTCATATCAATTTCAGTTACTTTTCAGAAGCCTGTGACTATCAGTGCTTCCCAGCTGTATGCGAAGGGGATGCTGTGGTGGCAGGTGTACCCTGAGATCTCACCAGTATCAAGGCTCCAGTTCTCAGCTCACCTGCTCAAGCTATGCCAGACCAAAAGAAAAGTTTTTGCTCATTTTATCATGTACAAGATAACGAGCCTGAGTCTAGTTTCAACTCTTAGAGCTAATAATGATTTATGGTAGTTTGGTTTTTTTGCCCACTAATGCAATTCAATTATGTTATTCTGAAGTTTTCACCCTTTCTGCACAGAGGAGAACGACCAGTCCCATACTTCCCACTCCTGTGCCTACAAGGCCCATTCATCTCATGGCATTTCCAGTGCTACTGTCTGCAGCTGGGACGCTTGCAGCACCTTAGCATGCTGTCAAAACTTACAAAACACAGACACTCATACACTGGACATCTTCAGCATTAAAGATGGCCTGAGCCTAAGAAGTTAACAGAAGAAGCTTATATGCAATCACCCATGCTGTACAGCTCCTGTGGGTTTATGAACATTGCCGAAATGCCTGGTGGAAGGAAATTCTTGTGGCCAAAGAAAAACTCGGAACCAGAAGACCTGGCTCCCCCCTGCCACAAGCGTGGCACTCAGCAAGGGTATGACTTGCGGAGTGTCTGAGGAAGTAACCTTTGAGGTTTCCTTGCTTGCAAATACGTTTCAGTGGAGCATATCAAAAAGATGACTGGGCTTTACGTGAACCAAGCCTTTAAGGTCTTTGAATACAACCCCATGCGTAAAGTCAAAAGATGAAGCAGTCATTTCAGCTCAGGTCAGAGACAAGAAACCAGCACAAGGTGAGAGATGGCCAACACGAAGCTCTGAATTTTCCAGCATGCCCACAAGCACAGATTACATTTTTACTTTCAGGTCTGGCTTCCCCCTTCACTTTCAACAGCCACGCATGGGGGCTGTCCTCCTCGCACTGCCCTTTCCATTATTCCTCTGAAATGGAAGAGAAACGCTGAACTGCGAGGCTGTGTCGCTGGATTTGGGACTGCTCACCGTACAGACCTGGGAAGGGCTAGGGCAGAAACTGGGAAAAGGAAAGCCCCCAGAGCCCTGCAGCCCAGTTAGGTACAAAAAAATAAAATAAAAATTAAACGATCCAAATCTCACGCTGCTTTTTTTACCCCTATTTCCCCAGATCCGGAGCTAACAGAAGGCCGGGGCATCCGGAGGGTTAAAATAAAGCCTCGCCTTAATCCTGGCCGAGAAAGCTCCCTGCACGGGCTGCCTGCTGCTAGCCGGGACGCACAGGGCTGCTCCTATGGGGCACACGATTCACAGCGTCACGACGCCGATTTTTTTAGCATTTTTTTTTTTTTTTTTTTTTTTTTTTTTTTTTTTTCCTGTTAGCGGGGAGCTGCCCCGGGACGGGGCCTGGCAGGGCAGTGCCGGCCCCGCCGAGTGACAGCCGCAGCTGCGGGCCCGTCCCCGGCAGGCCGCGGCCCCGCGCACTCCCTCGCTCACTCACACGCCTCATCGCCGCCGCTCCCCGCGTCCCCGTCCGAGAACGAGCCGGCCCCGTCGGCGTAGCCGCCCAAGCCCGCGATCTCCTCCTCCTCCTCCTCCTCTTCTTCCTCCTCCTCCTCCTCCTCCTCGTCCCCTTCCTCCTCCTCCTCCTCCGGCAGCTTCCTCGGCGCCTGGCTCATGCCGGCCGCGCTCCCGCCGCTCCCCCTCTGCCTGCGGGGGGGACCCGGGTGCGGCGCGGCCGCCGCTCCCCTCACGGCCCCTGGCGGCCCCTCACGGCCCCGCCGCTGGGCGGAGCGCGCCGCGGCCCAGCCCGGCCTCAGCGCGCGGGCACGCACGCGCGGCCCCGCCGCCGAGTGGTGGAGGGCGCCCCAATTCTCCTCCCAATCCTCCCCCCCCCCCCACCAAGGCAGTCCTGGGAGGCAGAAACGCGGCCATTAGGGGCGGAGGAGACCTCCGAGATCCCCCTGGTCCAACCACCTCCTACCGGCACCGTCACCCACTGAGCGTGTCCCCAAGCACCACGTCCAGCCTCTCCTTCAACACCCCCAGGGGTGGAGGCGCCGCCACCTCCCTGGGAGACCCGTCCCAGTGCCTGACTGCTCTTCCTGAGGAGAAATGTCTCCTCATTGCCAACTTAAATCTCCCCTGGCTGTTCCCTCTAGTCCTATCACTGGTTATCTGTGAGCAGAGGCTGACCCCCAGCTCCCCACACCTCCTTTTCAAGTACCTATAGAGATCCATGAGGTCTCCCCTGAGCCTCCTCTTCCCCAGACCAAACACCCCCAGCTCCCTCAGCCGCTCCTCACAGGACTGGTGCTCCAGACCCCTCACCAGCTTCACAGCCCTGCTCTGGACACACTCCAGCACCTCAATGTCCTTGTAGTGAGGGGCCCAAAGCTGAACCCAGCTCTCGAGGTGCAGCCTCACCACAGCCGAGTACAGGGGGACGATCACCCCCCTGCTCCTGCTGGCTGCACCATTCCTGACACAAGCCAGGATGCTGTTGGCCTTCTTGGCCACCTGGCCACACTGCCGGCTCACGGTCAGGCATGTTATGCAGGACGACTCAGAGAAGCTGTAGTAGTAAAAACTCCATGGGAGGATGGGATTTTTCAGCGCCCAGGAGGCTGAGCTGCAGCCAGCTGCCTGCCATGGCTCCCTCAGACCAGCACTACAGGCAGATCACAGCCGCTGCCCTCAGTGAGGCTCCTGCTTTGGGAGCTCCTGGTGCTGCTCCTGATGTCTTGCTCCACCTGGGGCACTGGAGCCATCACCCCATGGTGACAGGACTGGAGAAGGTAGCACGGGGAGCTGAGCTCGCCATGCTCCAGCTCCATGTTTTTCTGTTTCTATCCCCTTCATGCCGCTGTTATCAGGAGGCTTTCCAGGCTGCCCTAATCCACTTGAGATAATGGAGGAGCATTTTTTTCCATAGGGGAAGGAGGGGAGAAATCTCTTTTTATGCCATGCTATGACAAATTACCCATATGCAAATGTGTTGAAATGCCTTTCTTTCTCCTCAGCTCATCCACCAGCTTGGAAGTTTTGCCTGAACAGATTTACAGTGTCCCAAAAGGCCACGTGAAGTGTTTCAAAGCTAAGTCTGCTATCAGGAATTGGGACCAAGAGCTTCTACCAGTGAAGTTTCTAGTATTCTGTCGTGGGACGGCCCAGGGGGACATGAGTCTGTTGAAAACTCCTGACTGAAAGTGGAGACAAGTTTCCAGGTCTGTCATAAAGGGCCGTCTGTCTCACTCCGGTACCGGCTGATCGCATCTGCACCGAAAGGGCCGTTATGTTTCAAGGCTGGCGAGGGGAAGTGAGCCTTGCCCACAAACCTGACTGACGGTATTAGGTTTCTTTTGTACAAAGAGCTATGAAACATCACCAGTCGCTGAGAATAATTTGGAGATATTAAAATGCTAAATTAGGGTGTAGAAGCTCAGGAATGACAGGGCTGATTACGATGCAGTTCTTCCCACAAATCTAATGCCAGCGACTGCCTGCTTGGCTACGGCTGCAGGTTCAGAGCCACTCAAACTCCAGGCTCAACTCCAGATAGGTTTTTTGAGTAGGGCTGAAGCATTTCTGCCAACCCCTCGGCAATGTAATCTGACCTGGGCTCTGCATCAACTTCAGGAATTACTCCTCCTCTGTCTCTTTGCCACCAAGTTGTTCTGCGTCCCCGCTGCACTTGGCTTTTTCTCTTTCTTTTTCCTCCTTTTCTCTCTCTCTTTTTTTTTTTCTTTTCCCTTCTTGTCTTCCTTTTTTTTTTAATTTTTTTTTTTATTTTTTATTTTTAAATCTTTCATCATTTAACTTCACAGCCTGTAGCACATAATGAAACTGCGCCATGCCTTCAGTCACGGGACTGGTAGGTAGGGCAGGTAGACACGGGGCTGAGTCTTTGCACATACGCGGTGCATAACATTGCATGTGCTTGGACTCTGTCAGAGAGGAGCCCTGTTTCACAGACAAGACAAAAACTTTCTGTCTCAGGCAACTGAGGGAATTCATTAATTCCTCTTCTTAACAGGAAAAAAAAATAAAATACAAAAGTGGCTGTCTGAATTACTTCTTTAACACACAGCTCACGGGTTGCTCGCATTGCACCTGCAGCAAGGAGAGGGCTGGGTCCCCCCGGCCCCTCACCTGGGGGCCATCATCCCCTTGCCCCCCTTCCCCGCTGCGAACCCCGAGGCCGCGGGGGCGCTGCCGCTGGGTGTCGCCCTCGCAGCGGGCACGGCCCCGGCGCCGCCACCGCCACCACCTCCGGGGCCGGCGGCCCGGGGGAGCCCAGCCCGGTGGCGGAGGCTCCGGAGGAGACGGTAGGGCTCGTCCCGGGGCTGCTCGGAGGGGAAGCGGGGCCGGGGAGGGGGCTGCAGCCTCGGGAAGGTGGCGGGGGCGCCGCGGAAGGGGAGCCCGCGGGGGGTTAGGGCGCTGCCTGCCTGCCCGTGCGGGTCCTCGTCGGGTTTGGGGAGCCGCAGCGCCCTGCTGCCAAGTTGTAGGGTGGTGTCCCCGCTGTTGGCAGCACCCCAAAACTCCGCTGGAAGCGGCCCCGCCGTGCCGGGGGGCTCCCCGCTGAGCGGGGCCTGGACCCGGCATCGCCAAGGTGCCAGGAGCCCCCGGGCTGGGGTGCAGCACCGGGAGCCCGAGGCTGCCCTGCTGCTGCTCTGAAACCCGCCTGCTCTTGGGTTTGTGTTTCTTTGGGGTTGCGATCGGGGTTTGGAGAGCGCACCCGTCCCAAAGGACGGGTTGTCCGCGCCCTCGTGCTGGAGGAGAAGACCTGGAGGCACAGAAAGTGGCAGGAGGATGGGTGGGTGATCTTCCCCCCACTGCCTGTCCACATTATCTTAAAATGATCGACCAACATTAACGCCAGCATCTGCCAGGAACATCTACAAATCTGTCTATAAATCAAACACGTAAAAATCTATCAAGGACTAAACGCTCACGCAGCGTTAGCTGGGCATGGTGCAGACCCTCTGATAGCACTGTCTGAGTGCATGGCTTGTTTTGAGGAAGAGAGTGTTATTTACTTAACTTGCTTGCTCTCCAGGTGATACATCCAGGTGTGCAGCTACTCTTGTAACAACTTATTTTGGCAGGCTCAAGTTCAAGGTATTTGGTAGTCTCCGTTCTCTGGAGACTCGGAAAACGTGCTGTTTCTGGAGATGCACGATCACGTTTCCGATCGTCAGCTGCAGCGCAGGCAGGAAGACGTAGCGTAATGGCTTAATGCAGAGCTTAACAACAAGTTTTGAGCAGAAAAGTTACGTCCCCTGAATGTACCAAAAGTACCATTCACTACCTGCATAACGTATTGGGCACCTGCCCTTAGATTTTGGTGGGACAGAAGGTCTGTGAAGCCCATGTTTAGGTGCCCGGTGTTGAGGTGGTGCGTGCTGGTTTGTGCTGGTGAGGCCCCGTTAGCCTGGCAGGAGGGGATGGGAATTCTGGAACAGAAGTGCTCTCGCTGCTTCTCTCCTCCTTGTTTGTTTGAAAAGAAACTTTAATCAAATTCAAAAGTGACTTTGTGGTGATATTCCCTTGGGAAAGGTTTTTGCTTTCCCCTACTTCTTGATATTTACCCACATTGCGCTTTCGACCTCATGTTGGAGACTGACTTTGAGCGCTAGAAATAAAACAATCCGTAAGGGCTCAGTAAAAATAAAGTGAGCAGCCTCCTCTTCATCCAGGATCTTTTCTGCAAGCTTTTTGCAGAGCTCTTTTTTCTTTTCTGGGGGAACAGAAGCGGTGGGGATGTTGGTGTAAGTCAATATGGAGCAGTTGCAGCACCTGGCTTAGGATCGTGCCCTGTCCCAGGTGGCGCGTGCTGGAGCTCACGTTGTCAATCATATGATGTTCTTGCACTTGATTAGATGAATGATATCTTCAGGAATGAGGCACCTGTGGGGCATGGTAGTAGTGATTAAGCCCCAAGTTGTATTTCTTCAGCTTCACCTTTGCACTTTGCCAGTGAGTCATGTTGTGATGTAAGACGGAACCTTGCTGCCCCTTCCTTGCTAAATTCGTGCCATAGGACTAACAGTATTTATCTGTTCGGATGGATGGCATAACAAAGAATGTTTGTAAAGCACTTTAGGTTCTTAAATTAATTACGCCATCTGACAACGGTGTTTTATTTATTTACTCTCATTAGTTTGGGATTTGTCATTCAGCAGTTAGGACTTAAGATAAACTTCCAGAGAGCTCACAGTCGTACCTTTTCTTAGCGATACATCAGTGCAGCACGTCACTAAAGGCAGTATTTTATTTAAAACAACAAATGAGGTACCATATTTCACTTGCAAGATTGGCCTAGGGAGATATTTGTAAAAGACAATAATGAATTGTAATTGCTTGGGGTGGGGGAACTAAGTTGTTTTATCTCATTGTTTATTAAGGAATTTAAACATGTGACTTTAAAAATGGTCCAACCAAAAATAGAAGGTGTAGACCTGCACTTTGGAGGGACCTCAGGCACTGATAGTGTGTAGCAAGGGGGTAATTACCTTCCCTGCCTTGTGTCCAGCACCCAGGTCTCACCTCCATTCTCTTCAGCATTTTATATATGTGTATATATGTATGTATAGTATATATGTATGGATGGTATAACCTTATTATAACAAACTGTCCTTCAGCAGTAACACCTAACAGGGAGTGGAATAGTCAAGAAGTAACTGAGCTGTTCCTAAATGGTCCACCATCTAGCAATGGTATGCAAGAATATTTGCTATTATTTTACTCAGAAATTACTCTGAAGGCTTTTGTCAGCAGAGTTGCATGTAAGGTGGTTATACTCCTAGAAAAATACGGTGTGCATGCTGTATAAAATTATTGACAGGTTTGCAGAAATCTGTGTCGTACATAGTTGAATCTGTTGAAGGTGTAAATTCCTTTAGTACCAAGGAGAAATGTAGTGCAGCCTTACTTGTTATGCAATTACAGGTTGCTTAAATTTTGTACCAGGATTTTATGGATTTAAATTTGTCTCTAATTTTTTTGTGCTACTCAGGGAAAAAAAAAACAAACAACAAAACCAACCTTCTAATCAAAACTCAGATTATCGTCTGGATGAGTAATTACATGAGGCAAAGTAGAGATGAAATTTCAGTATCTCTGACAGGTGCACTTGCTCCTAGAGTTTGTTTAATTCTTAAGATGCTCTGAAGGAGACTGAGAAAACTCTAAAATATTGGTGGTAGTAGATTAAAGGGATGTTTGCTGAGGTTGTTTTTTTTTACTACTTTGGTGCTCAAAGGCATAATATGTCTGAAGAATGAAAGAGACAAAAATTATTAGTAATGAAAAACTCTCATCAGCATATTGTAGACCGTAATGTTCTGACTGCATTCACAGTTTACCCTCCAAAAGTGTATGGCTTTGGAAAAAAAATCAGCCACCCATTTAGTAAGAAATAAATATTTTTTAAGCAAACGTGAGCTTAGCATCTTGCTGAGAAATTTAATCTAGATATTTTGTTGCACTTCAACCAAAGGCTCTTTTGGTCCTAATGCTTCAATCAGAAAAATACTTTAATTTCTGCCTACTTGAGCTCAAACAAATAATTATATGTGGGCCAATTGCCATTAGGCCTTACAGTAATAAAAGTATTTCTTTAAAACTCAGTTCAGTCTGGGAGCTTCTAGCTCTGGTGATGCCATGGAGCCTCTGTTTCTGGCTCTCAATTCTTGAACCTAAATTGTGTCTGTATGCTTTGGTATAGGATGATGAAAAGGGCTATTTAAATTTTGTCACCTGTGCTTACCCAACCATGATTATGTTCTGAATACAGCTTGTGAATGTTTCAGTTTAAAGTTTGATTCTTTAACTGATATTAAACCTACAAATCCAGATCATTTTCTAACTAGCAAGAGCGTGAGGGGGTGGAAAGTCTTGCTGAGCTGCATGTTGTGGCTTCTTTCTAAACTTTTTTTTTCTTTTTTCCTCTTGTCCGTATTTGGTTTATCTCATGCTGTCATCCAAAAAAGTACTGGGCTTGTGAAGGCAGGTGTTCAAAAGTTAGGAAGAGCCAGAATAAACACGTGTGAATTCCTGCCTTATTTGTTGCATAGCTTTCAAATGCACGCATGTCAGGATGTTCTTGGAGCACTGCTTCCCTGGAGGATGTGGGTTGCAAACCCAATGCTTTGGGTTGGAAGGGACCCCAAAGCCCACCCAGTCCCACCCCCTGCCATGGGCAGGGACACCTCCCACCAGCCCAGGTTGCCCAAAGCCCCATCCAGCCTGGCCTTGAGCACCTCCAGGGATGGGGCATCCACAGCTCCTCTGGGCAGCCTGTGCCAGGGCCTCACCACCCTCACAGTGAAGAACTTCTTCCTAATAGCTAATCTAAATCTAACATTTTTTATCTTAAAGCCATTGCCCCTTGTCCTATCCCTACCCTCCCTGGCACGGAGTCCCTCCCCAGCTTTCCTGTAGGCCCCTTCAGGGCTGGCAGGCCTCTGTTAGGTCTCTGTGGGGCCTTCTCCTCTCCAGGCTGAACAACCTGGATGAACAACCAAATGTTTTCCTAGCTCTTTGTCAGCGTTTCTGCCACATGTTGCTTGAAATGCAAGGTCCTTGGAAGCAACAGGGAGGCTCTGTCCGACTGCCAGCACTCCTGTCCTGCTGCTGCTCCTCTGTGGCTCCCTCCTTATTCCTCGGGCCCTCTGCCTGTTCTCCAAGCCCTAGGTGCTTCTCAGGCTACCAAAGGGTTGAATCTTGAGCTCTCTGACCCTGCAGGGGAAACTTGCCCATGGGGGAATTGGGCTGTGGTTGGGGATAGGGTTTGGGCAAGTGATGGATGGAAGTTCAGAGCAGTGGTTGGTGGCCTTCAGGGCAGAGGCTGGCGGGAGCACGATGTGCTTAATGTAGGTCTGCCATAATCATGGGGAAAAAGGCATGAAAGGTAAGGCTTTTTAAAACTATCATGTGATTAAAAGTGTTTTTAAGTGCTCTTCAAATCATTAAATCTTGTTTAAACCCTGATTTAAACCAAGCTTCTTCTGAGAGTTTGTTTCTTACTTTCCCTTTCTCTCTCGTGACTTGCCTTCCTCCTCGCCTAAACACCATCTGCTCCTGTGAAAAGAGCAGAGCCACTGAAGGTAGCATTTTTGGGTGCGTGACCTGGCAAGGAGATGGATGAAAGCACTTTCATCTGCATTATGGAAAATACATTTGGATTTGATGGAAATTAATTCTATAAGGGTGCAGATTGCTGTGTCCGCATTGCAGTGGGCTTGTTTTCTTTTCCAGGTTGAGCTGCCAATTAGTTTAAGCAAGAGTCAAGTGTGTTTTCTGTTGGTTTTATCAGCACCTGCAGCGTGACATCTTAGCAAGACCTGTTGCTAGTCCATTTATATTGTGGTGACCTCTTCTTAGTCAAAACCCCTTCAATCTTCTCGTATGGGTCAGTCACTGTGGAAGGTGCCAGCTTTGTGTTTGGTTTAAGATGAAGCCACCACCTGCAGAAATTGCAGCCTGCTTGGAATCCTCCATATGAGTAATTTCCCTTCGTTTTCTTTCTGACCGCTTTTGCTAGAAGACTGTCTGGCTGAAGAGGATTAGGGCTGGGGGCCGGGGGCTGTGGTATTATCCACCTGCCATCTGCAGCCTTCTATTGACATTATTGTCCTGGTTTAAATCCAGATTTTGAAAGTACAGCGCTTTCTTATCATTTTGTCTTTTCCAGACCTCGTAGCAGCTTCTGAATCCTTGCAAGGAAGTGTTGCAGGCGGGCATCGTAGCAGCTGCTATGTTTTTTTTCATTTTGGAATCTGGAGGTAGTTAGGAAACATAATAATAAACGTTTTGCTTTGGTGTGTATCACGTTATCATTTTTATGGGCTGTCATGTGGTGTCCTGCAGGCACATGGGAGAGCGTCAGCCCAAAACACTTGGTGGTATGGAAAAAGCTCTGAGGCAAGAAGTAGCTAGAAGGCTTTTTTCTTCCCACCCTGGCATCATACTACCTACAATTTCCACTTCTTCCATGGGCTTAGGCTGTCTGAAATCTCGCCTCTGGACTTACCAGGGTTATGTCAGACGTCCCCCAGAAAAGCGGTCATGGAGGATCGTGTCACGGCCCTCGGAGCAGATTTAAACTTGCTTCAGCGTGGGAGGAGGTACCTCAGCTGTAACGTGTGATGATTTCTTCTCGAGGTGTGTGCATTTCTTCCAGGGACAGCTGCTCAGTGTGCTTGAACGCCTGGCATCAGTGCAGCTACAGCTCAAGGCTACTGGTAGATACAACCAGGAGACTCTAGCCTGGAGTAAGCTGAGGTGTGAATTTTAAGTACCGTGCTTTATGAGTGAATAATCAGCTGCTAAGTTGGGTCTTTTTGCTCCACTTCACCAGCTCGGAGGAGCCCAGCTTTATGAAATGCCGACCTGGCGAGCACTGGCTGAGGTTGTAATCCACTTTGCTTTCTCTGGTGCCCTGACGGTAAGCGAGGATGCATCTGCACGCTGACGGGAGGGCTACCAGCAGGCTGGGAAAGCAGGGCAGGGTTTGGGGCACAGCCCAGGCAAGAGAGGACCTTGATGTCAGATGTCTTGGTCACTGCTATGCTCAACATCAGCAAGAACAAACCTTTAGAGGGAATTAGAGTAGGAGAAATAGAGCCATTTCTTCTCACCTGCTTTGAGCCTGACAAATGCCTGATGCTTTCTAGTATTTTTCAAGCTGATTTTCCTCTACTTAATTGTTCCTCAAATGGAAATTGTGTCTGGCCTTTGGTTGTCTCTGTTCTACTTCCTTGAAACTTTTCTAGTTTTGCTTATTTTTTTTTCTGAGGGAGTGTGAGCTGATTACAACTTTCAGGATGCAGTTGAACATTTTACAGTACTGAATAAAGGTGGGTTTGATTTTGATCTCTGCTGTAATAATTTCTAGTGCACTCTCTGCTTTTCGACTCTGCTGATGCTTTTGTAGAATAATCTGTAATAAATCTGAGATGTCATCCCTGAATCATTTAGAGCCCATCACTATGCGTAGCAAGTTGAGGTGTTGTTTTTTTCCTGCTATGAACATCAGTCCATGTTTAAATTGTACTGATTTTTGCCTGTGTTTTTACCAGCGGGTTATTTGGTGTCATTAAGTCCTTCTGTATCTCTTTGCAATCAGCGCTTGCCTTTATTTTGCATAACCTAGTGTTACCAGTGAATTTTGTCACTTAACTGCTCCAGTGTTTCTCTGTCTCCCTGTTGGGATTCATTCACAAGGATATTGAACACAGTGTTCATGATGCAGATGGCTATGGGGCTGCGTGGTTAATAGCCCTCCACTGTGATGACTGAGTGAGTGCTCTTTCTTTGTACTGTTTATTTTGTGTCTTCTAGTTGTTGTTTTTTTATACAGATGAAGACTTTTCCTATTATTCCATAGCTGCCTAGTTTTTATAATACTGATTTTTTTTTATTTTTTTTTAACTTTGATCTAAAGCCTTTAAGGGAACAAATTTCCAAACGGGAAATAAGTGAAATGGACATTGTTCATCTGCTCAGCTTCAGAGACTGCAGTGGTGCTTCCAGCCTTCAGTAGTGCCTGGCTTTTTTCCTCACCCTCTTGGAGAATGGCATAGCTACAGGTGAAAGCAGAGAAGAGGTGATTTTTTTCTAAGCACATGGGAGAGCTGCTTGATGCTGGAACGGACCATGCCCCTTGGGGCTGCTCTTAGCATGTGTATTTGGGGGTTGGACGCCACTGAAGGTAGCACGCTCACCGTAAATGTGAATTATCTTACTTCAAACATCTTTCTTGTGTCCAAACAATCAGCATTCAACTGTAACAAGTCCAACCTTGCAACTACATCCCAGCTATTCGGGGATTTAGTTTTGGTCAAAACTGAATTTCCTCAAATTCTATTCCAAATTCCCTTGGTGAAATTATTTAATATGTCTCAAATACAAATTTTATGAAGTTTAAAAAATGTAAAATACAAATAGACAAATATAATTCTTTAAATCACTTCTAATCCTTGTTCCTTCTACTTTTCAGACCGAGTTTACCATTTCTAAATGTAGGTCTCTCTTGCTTGCTCAGAATGTATCAAATCCTGTTCTCGAGGAGAATTTTGCACTTCATTTATTTGGAAGCAAGATGAGACACAACAGGAAAAGTGAATGGCAGGATTTAAAAAATCAGAACGAATATTTGCACTACATAGCATGCCATACCAGCAAATTGAAACTGAATTTGCAGTTAGAAACTCTGCTATACAGTCCTTGAGGGAGTTTCTTAACTGAAAAGAAAATATTAAATATATATATTCCCAGATTCATTGTGTGCCTACAGGTGTAAATTAAGTTAAAAAAAAAAACAAAACCCAACTTTTTTTTTTTTTTTTTTTTTTTCCTCTTCTCAGTTGCCCTTTATTCTAGTCCACTAACACATGTGCTTGGGAAGTCTGAAATTTCTAGCTTCCACACCCCATTACTCTTTCATAGAATTTATCCTTTAATGTCTAGTAACTCTGCAGACACACAAATGAGGATGCTCCTGCTTCAGTTATTAGAATTATGTCGGGTTTTTCTTCTTTTTGTTTTTAATCCTCAAAGTAGAGTACTTGGCATGGAAGCTAGAAGCATATTTTATTCAAAACCTAGCATCTAGAATTTGGATGCATGCGTTTCCAGCTTTTAAGAATAATTATTTTTTGAAATATTGTATTAGAATGAATTTGCTTATAGATCGTACGTGGTTTTTGCACATCCAGCAAATGTCTGAGTATAATTACATGGGATAAGCTGATTTTGGTAGCACACAGACACATCGGGAAAACAGGTAGTGGTGCATTCAATAGAACTGAGCACAGCACTTCAAATAAAACATCTTAAATGTTTATTTATTCCCCTCATGATTTGAAAGGAAGAACCTCTCCCCTTGACTAAGCTGAAGCATGTGTATAGTGAAGTCTTAGGTTGCCGTGTAAATAGCCAGTTTAATCTGGGATCTGGCCTCTGTGTTTCCCAGAGATGGAGCAAAGCGTCAGTGAAATGGAAATCTTTGTGTCTTTTGTACCTCTGCAGTGCTTGTGAAACATATGTTTACTCTACTTTGGAAAAAAAATAAATAAATAAATAAAATATACTTTTCAAGTAAGCTAAGCCAGGAAAGGTTAGCAGAGCAGAGTGGTACTGTAGAGGAATTTCTTGGCACGTGATTAAAACATGTGCTAGAGTGTTTAATGTTAAGATAATGGATTGCCTTGTAATTCTCTGGAGTTGTATGCTGTCATCCTCCCCAAAATAGTAAGATTTTGAAAAGTGCACAGGTAGTGTCGCAGTCTGATTGTTTTGATAACTTAGCACTTTGATTTTTAATAGTGCAGGCAGGTATCTGTGGCATGTCGGTGTTTTTTACTTAAAAAAAAACAAACAAACAAAAAAAAAACAACAAAAAACAAAGAAACAAATGAACCCTTGGTTTATTAGTTCTCACGCTTTGGATTTTGAAGCAATGTACATGAATATTCCCTCCTCTTTGCCAACAGAGCAGTTTCTCTGGTCTGTGTATCTGAAACCTACTAGTTCTCCAAATATACATGGTCTTTCAAGTAAAACAGGATAGCACAAAAGCTTTTGCAATGCAAAAGTTAGCAGATTTCACTACGTACTGTTAAAAAAAGCAACACTTCTTATGCTCTATAACTTGAATTTTCGTTTTCATTTTTTAAATTAAATTTCATTTAATTTAATTAAAAATTAAGAATAAAATGATAGTAAAATAATTACTCTAAAAAAATTGCACGAGTTTATGCATGAATAATATTATTGCCCATAGATAGGTAATTATCAACAACTTGTGTGTAGTAGAGTTATAATTAGTTTACTGTATTAAAACTCAGACCTGAAAAACAAAACTTTCAGCTAGACTTTGCATGATTAGATGGCTTAAAGATGTATGTGTGTTATCGTGGGCTTCTTTAAAATGAAATGTTATGCCGTATTTTCTATTTTTGCCATATCAGATCAGAACCTGATTTACCCCCTGGTGTGACCAATCTCATTTAATTCAGTGATTATGTCCACGTGAGTAATACTCAAGGAATTTGGCTTAGTCTGAGAAACATCTTTCCAGAAGGAGATGTAATTGCACTCAATATTAAAAAGAAAACACAAAACACACATACAAAAAAAAAAAAAAAAAAAAAAGAAGGAAGCCACAGCTTGGGTTTCCTTGTCTCATAGTATAAGGATTTTCAGTGAAGTCTCACATTCCATGACATTAAATCTGCGGCCAAGATGATATGATATTGGACGATTTCTGTATCTCAACGTGCAGGTCTGTGCTGCTGCTGAAACAATAGACTGAGTGTTTTAGGGTGCAGATAGCCTGACTAAAATGACACGTGTCGCAAAAGCTGATACGCTTTCTCAGTGGAAAATGTGCAGTAGATAAATGCTTGTGGACTGTATGATATGTCACAATCACAGGAGTAGTTAACATGATAAAAAAAAAAAAAAAAGCTTTCTGTTTACAAAACTGGCCTTAGGGTGGGACTGGAAGAAAGAGAATACAAATATGTAATACATCCATCTTATTTTTTCTCCTGCTTTCTGCCTCCCTGTATTGGGCTGAAGATAAATGGGCAGCCTAACTGCGTGAAAAAGAAAAAGGCACCAAAGTCAGTCCTCCTTCCCTGTGGTTTCCTCTCTGTGTTATGCATCGAGAGGCTGATGGCTGTGTGGCAGCACGCCAGCCTTGATAAGGTATGGTTCCTGTAGTGCCGTGAGATCAAAACTGTGCCGCAACTCCTCCTTAATCACGTTGAGCAGCCACGAGTCCAAAGATGGATTGGCCTAGTTCGGGAATGTAGTTTGAAGTTGTCTGTGCTGAAATGCCAAAGTGTGTTTTAGCCATATTAGGCCTCGGTCGTGGTTTCAAGGTAATGAAGATGCCCCTCGACGTTTTCTCTGTTGCGGTGCTGTCTCATTTTCCCACACCAAATTCCTCTTCATCTCTTGCCACTTCCAAGAGTTTCTCTGTATTGTTCTTCACCTTTTTTTCTTCTCCCCTCTTTTGTCCTAGACGTACTCTCTCATCCTTGATCTAAGACTTGTCTGGTCGTCTTTGATCTGCTTCCATACAAATCTCCTTTTTTTTTTTGCTAGTCGTGTTCCTTACAGTGGTTACTGAGTGCTGAGTCACAGCTTTGAACCCAGACAGTCACGAAGAGAACATGAGGTGGTTTAACAAACCTTTACAAGAGAATTTGTGAGGAAACAAGAAAGCTTGAGAGACATAGATCCTCTTACAGGTGCTCTTCAGCACAGTGGTTGTTGTATGACTTGCTCTGAGACTTGTTAAAGGCCAGCTACCTCCATGTTCAGCATTTTCCTCCTCACCCTCTCTTCTATGCTATCGTCCTTAATTTACAATCTGTTTTTTTTTTTTTTTTTTTTTTCTGCTTTCATTTCAACCTTAGTATATTCAGGTCTTGGGGCACACTTTTCCATCTCAGACTATTTTTAACTCTGCCTCTTGCAACATAATGGCTCGTAGGCTTTGCTGGTGGTTGATCCAGCTTTGTTAGGCTTCTGGCAATGCAGTGGTTTAATGATAACACTGGTCTGCTGTGCTCCTTCATTGGAGTCACGGGTAAAGGAGTATCTCTTGCTATCCTATCAGACAGGAGCTGCCTCCCTCAGTATTTTCTCCCCCATATGTGGTAAGAATGAAAATGGGATCTGTCTTGGAAGTGTCGTTTGGAATATGAGAGACGTGTGCTGAGCTTCATGAGGGCAGGGAAGCAGAAGGCCAAAAGGAAAATCCTGCCTGGTTCTGGGAACGAAGTCCAGGCACATGAAATCCCAGTAACATGGGCCTGCCCTTCTCCATAATTCCACCTTTTCTTTTTTTCCTGTATGTTTCCATCCAGGACGTGGGCAGTCTTTGTGGACAGATGGTTTGGATATTCTCCATGTGGTAACGCTATTGCACAACCTGGTTCCTTGTAGTAGTACAAAAGGAAAAAATGCTGAAATTTCAAAATAATTATTAACTATAAAGCAGGTATGCTGTGCTGCGTGATCCCTTCCAGTACTCAAAGTAAGGCCAGCACATCTGGTTTGGGCTGTAGACAAATTGGAAACATAAGGAGATTGAAGCACGTGCAGCAGCCGCGACCTCCACAGTTGCTGCCAGTGGCTGACTGGTTTGCTGTAGGAGGTCCTGACTTTACAAAGGGGCAGTGCCTGGCCTGCACAGTGAAGCTTTGCCCTCTGCCCTATCAGCTTCCCTTATTTGACACAAACATTTCTAGTTTCTGCCTGCTTGAGGAACCTGTCATTTGTGTGTAGCCATTCGGACAGTCGTCAGCAGGAGCTGTGATTCTGTCCTGCAAGGAGGAGCAGCTTCCAAAAGAAGCCATCTCTGTCACAAAGTCTCTTCAGTCACCTGAAACAGCTTTTCTGTTACTTTTTTGGTTTTACTTTTTGTGTGTGCTAAGAGCCTCTGCTACAGGGGATTTTTGTTTCTCCTGACTGGGTATCACATATCCATGCAGCAGATGGCATGGGTCTGACAAATGGCTTTTGGTGTAAGGGTAAACATAGTGAGAGTACACCCTGAACCATCGGCATTTTCCGTGGTCTTTTGTAGCATCACCTGAAATACACCCTTGTGCAATGCTCATTATAGTCACCTAATGCAAGATCCAAGCTTTTGGGATAGCTATCTTCTTCTGTTACTTGTTTATTTGTACAGCTGGCAAGACTGTGGATAGGTACATGTAAGAGCAACGTGGTATTTAAGGTGAGTTGTGTTTAATTGAGCTGTAGCCTGCATTGAGAGAGGTTATGTAATACTGATTTCAGTTACTTTGCCTAAAAGTGCCTGTTATCAACACACAGCTTTTTAAAATTAATTAATTGAGATCCTAGTTTGCAACATAAGTAGAATAGAACAGACACATATATGATTTAGTTTATTTTAAGCATGGTGCAGAGGCATTCCTAATGATTCAGATGTTGAGTGGCAGGCAGCAGGCTGTTGCTCTGCGTGGCCTTAGACTGCCAAAACAAATGAGGAAGGATGTTTTGGGGACTAAGCTAGTTAGTGGGTTGGAACAAAAGAGCCCTGGGGCTGGTGGCCGTAAGTTGGGCTCAGTTACCTGACTGAGATTCCTACCACTGGCCTCCAGTGTGGTGTGGGGAGAAGTCTTCCGCATAGCTTCCAGAGAATTTAGCAAGTATTAAAGTAAGCGGAGAGTATGCCCATGACCCACCGAGAGCTCTTTCAGCTCTGTGTCTGCCATGGGATCGAGCAGCAGGGTCAGGATTTCCAAAGGATTGCATGTCATGACCAGCACCACAGAGATTACTCACAAACCTCATCTCTGCAGATACTGCTGTGGAGGGCAGCTTGACCATCCATCAGAAAAGATGAAAAAAAAGAGCTCTATTGATAAGCATCGGATGTTTTATAGCATTACAGCTTCACAGGAGGATTAAAAGTGCTTTTTGCAGGTAATATTTCTTTATAGTAGTCTTCCTTCTGGAAGACCTTGGAGCATGTCAGTGTCTGTGTGGCATCTCACTCTTCCTGTCCCTGACTGTTTGTTGATAATGGTGAGCACATCAAGCACTAAAATCTTGCTTCTCTCAGGAATCAAGTCTCCAGTCAAGTACCCGGACTTGTCAACCTGGTTGATCCTTCCCCATTTTTTAATTACTTCAGACATCTGCCTTCCCCGATACTCTGTAATTACCTAGGGGTAAAGTTAAGCTGTTCTTTTCTGTTTGAAGCATTCAGTGAGAAAGGCTTCAGAAAACCTTCAGACTGATACAGGACATAAAGAGCAGGCATGCGTTCCCTCTCTGTAATTTGCACGTCTCATCCACGTGCTTTGTCAGACTTTCTGAAAGGGTATGTTTTTACTGTATCATTACAACCAACCTGATAGGTGATTTGCTACACCAAAGAAAATTATCCACCAACTTAGAAAATCAGAACTGATATTTCAGGTAGTAATTGCAAAGTTTATCTCTGAGCATAGGATAATGCCCATGGCGATAGTCTGCTCTTGCAGTTTAAGGGATAAATCCCCTTTCAGTTTCAGTCTTCTGCTTCTTTGCATCACTTGTGCCACCTCTTTGTTTCAGTAGCAAATCCGTTAGGAATTACAAAGGCAAATGTAACCCTTTTATACCTACTGTGGTCCTGTCATTCATTCCTAGGTCCCTTAGGCTGACTCTTTGGAAACCTCACTTACAAAATGAATGTATAAGCAGAGCAAAGTCATAGACCAGTTCCGCTGTTCTAACCTCCCTGTGTTTTTTTGTCTTGTAAAGCACCACCAAAAACCCTGTGTAACACAGATCTAAGCATCATGGTGTTGCATCCTGGCATAAGAACGGTTCATGAGGAAAATAAACTTTATGCCTACTCAAATTATTGATTTGGTTGTGTTTGCTGCAAGGAGATTGCCTTGCTCTGGGACAGGTGGGGTGTGTGCTTTGAAGAGATCATTGCTGCTGCCACCTGACTGTGTTGTGTCCTTCAGCAGGGAGGTGGAAACAGATAAAAACACTTGGAGATGTTTTCAGTGTGTACATTTCTCTTTTGTCAAAGGCAAACTGACCCAAAACAACCTGCTTATGGGAACATGCCAATAAATGTGTGTGGACCTGCTTGTCTGATAGTTAACTAAGCAGTCATTTAAAGGCTTGTGGTCTTCTTCAGTGGCCAAACAAAAGAACTTCACCCAAAATAACAGAACATTTTCATCCAGTTTTGTACCGTTTCTCCGTCAATAGTTAAATCAGAAGGAATTGAGGCAGTTAAATGGTTCAGGTTACCTGTGTGGGACTCTTTGGACTGGTCCTTATTTACCTGGTGACTGTCTTTGTTTAGTCACGAGAATAAAGGTTTGAATACATTTTTACAAATCTCTGATTTCTGACATAGCTACACATCTTATTCGTTTTGATATGCTTAACTAAAAATCCTGAATCTGTACTGTGTAAAGTCACTGGATGTATTGAGGATGGAGGACAGAACAGCCGAGGTCGGAAGGGACCGCTGGAGGCCATCTTGTCCAGGGCCCTGCTCAAGCAGGGCCGCCCAGAGCAGGCTGCCCAGCAGCCTCAGTTTCTTGTCTGTGTTTTACACTGGGGTTATATATCTAAATGTTTCAATGTTCTGCATCTTTAAAGGAATCCAGGTACCCATATCTCAAGGTTTTATAGTGCTTAAGAAGTATATTTTAACGTCTTTTTGGATGCAAAATCATGGCAAGTTTTTGCAATAAACAGTGCTCCATTAGGCAAGATCGTATGTCAATTTTGGTACTGTACAGTCTGTAAATACTGCAGCTAATGGGTACGCGGATGGTTTGATTTAAAAGGTGGGTTCATAAGTATGGCTGAAAAGAATGGGGCTGGAGGGCATGGGGGGGAGTGTCTCAAGAAATGACTCTACACACTGTGTGTGTTTTGGGGGTTTAGGATGTTGCTTAATGCATGGTATCTAAAGTATGTGAGTGTTAAGGAGTTTGAAAGGACTGGGACCTTGGCAAACACTTAAAGCTTTGCTGATCCTATTCTGAAAGCGTAGCAGGGGCAGCGTGGTGTGAGGCAGGTCAGTGCAGCCTAAGGGCTTTTGCAGGTGGGTCTAAAGACCTCTGTCAACAGGATTATTCACCCACGCCTTGGGACTGTCTTCAGAAATCAGCATGTAATGCATAAACTGAAGTCATTCCTGGACTCCCAGCTTGTAATGTCTGAGTCAGCAAATGTTTCTTGCTAATATACTCAGCCCAGTACATTTTGATGAAGACAAGATCTTGTACCAAAAACCTGCTGCTGTTGTTGTGCATTCTGTCCCAGCCAACAACTTTCTCAAGCATAACCCCTCCTTTCTCCCCCCGAAGTCTGCAATTGTAAAAATCCTCCTGTCGTGTCAGCACATGTCTTCGGAGAACCCGAGGGGCATTTTTAATGAGAACAGCTTCAGAATTCCTGGCTTGATTGATGAAGGAAAGAGAAAAATATATGTATCACAGAGACAGTATCCTCTTACCTGTTAAAGTGTTTGCGTTCTACTTAATGGTGATATCTGCTTAACTTTTGCAGATGCAAATTGAACAGCCAAATGCTTGCCTGTTTTCTGCTTACAAGTGTAGACTCTTTCTTTACAGTTCCAGAGGGAAAGAAGTGGAAAGCTATAGGATTAGAGGTCTTTGTTTTAAATTTTGGAAGAAATAAGCAGCCAGGACTTCAGCATTGGATGTCTTCTGTAAACTTTTCCTGTAACTTATCTGTCAGAAGTAACACTGAAAATGTTTTGAGCAGTTTGCTTCACTCCTTCGTTTCTGTAACTTTTACAAAGCAAGAAGAACAAGGTAACAGGTCTTCACTTTCAGTCCCCATTCCTCAACCCTGTATTAATGTATGAATTTCACTTTTTTTGGTTCCATTTTTGAGCTAGACTTTATATTACAGCCACGGAAGCACTGCCTGTGCTATCTTTCTGGATATCGAATGCCACTCCATGTGCTATCTTTCTGCAGTTTATTGATATCAAAAGCCACTCCAGCCTGTGCTGAGGACACCTATTACGCCAGGTGCCCTAAGTCTTATCTGCATCTACGTTGCCTTCCAGAAAGTGCCAAACCTGTTCTCATTTACGCTCAACCCAGCCAGCAGACATCATTTCTCACTGTTTGATAGCACCTCCCTTTCTCCTCCCTCCCTCCAAAAAAAAACCTTGACTCCCAACATTCCTCTCATGTCTTGCAAATACCTGTGTACCTTGGCAAGAAGCTTATTGTGTTCCTCACCACTGGCCGGTCCACTTCTCCTGTCTTGTATGCGTATTTCTTCTAGCACTTACCCCTGTAATTCAAGTAGTGGAGGAGGTGTGTACTGTGGTTTTAAATTTCCCAATACAAATCTTGTGGATTATTAGCATAGGCAAGCAGCAAGAGAGAATGTGGAGGCATGGGGTGCTGCTGGATACTTGGCTTTTATTTAAAAAGGAAATTAAACATGAAAAACTAAGAAAAGAATGGTGTGGAGCAAATCTTCAAGACATGATCATCTACGTGTCGCTCAGTGGGAGACCTGCCTTGCGTGTGTACAGGATAAACTGAATGGGGCAGAGCTCTGGAGAGGTAGGAATGTGTTTTTGTGCAGAAGCCATGAACTGGAACCCAAGAGCAAGCTGGCACCCTTAGAAACAATGGATGACTAATTGGGGTAGTTCCTGGCCTATGATTTACTTTTCAACTTTGGTGTCCTATTAACTCCTTCAGGGCAAGCATTTCCGCTGGTTTCTTGTTGCAGTTCTAAGCCAACAAATCCACCAAGATCAGGATCATTTTCTGCCTGCCATTTTCTTATTCTATTGTGTGAATCTACATCACATAAATCTGGAATTTTTTTTTTTTTTTTTTTTTTACTTTCTTAAAATTTTCTTAAAATTTCTCATTTTAATAACTACCACAACAGAGAGGTTAGATGACTGGGGAAATTTTGGGGGGCAAGACTTATGATAGTCAATTCACATCAATTTAAATCAGGAGAATGGAATAATAACCAGATAGTGTCCCTCATCTGAAACTGAACAGAACTGTCCTCTGGAAGTGCAGAGAAGGTATTAATAGAGAAGAGACCGGTGCTCTTCTACAAGAGTTGCCAACATGCCAAGTCCAATACTTGATTAAGGAATTTCTTGCTTCTGTTAGCTCTGCAGACTTCGTTTCAATCTCTTAATTGATTTTTGTGAGCTTTGAATCAGCACAAGCAAGAGCAACATCCTTCTCATCATAATGACAGTAAAACCTTCTGAAACTTCTGAAGCGAATTTCTGTTTGTCCTCATCATATCGGGCCTGTTATTAAACCAGTTATTAAACCAACATGTGTTCTGGCAAGGAGAAAGCTTTGCAAGCAGAACTTTTCCTAAGGAGATGAAAATACAGATTAGTAGGTCTCAGTCCCCAAATCTGTTTAACGTAAAATCACAAATGCCTAAGAGAAGATCTACAAGCCTGATGATTTAAAACCACAAACACCCTTCTCTTCTATAAGTAGCTTTTCAATATTACTGCGTATATCAAAGTAGAAAGAAAACTGCTCATTAAGGGTACAGTCTGCTGGATGGTTCTGGCAGAAATTCTGTTCCTTAAGACTGGGTAGGATTGGGTTTAGGTTCTGCATTTCTATATAGCCTTAGCTGCTTCCTGCTGAACTACCCATTTTTTTCAGTAGCCTGAAACACATTCCAGAAATGTCTGTGCAAGGGAGAAGAAAAAGCATGCCAAGGTTGCTGATGAATAAAAGGCTTTGTAATGAATCTTGTAAAATTGGACCTTTTCATTCAGAGAGTGAATCTCCATTACTGAGTCCTTTGTTGCCTTCTTTTGAACCAGAGGGGAGAGGAGGAGATGCTCAGTGTTGTCCTGTGACACTTGCCTCTAGCCTACCTGAACTGCCGGAGGGATGGGTTGTTTTGACTGGGGCTGGGAGAGGAATGGGGGAAAACGCAGAGGAGGTTGATTCACTCTGGTTTTGTTTGCTTGTTTTAAATCTGTAGATACATCAGTGGTATTACTTCACTATTAAAACTACCTGGTTTGGGAAATTTAAATTTACATTGAAAGTTTGCTTTTGATCTATACTGATCTGGGCTAAGAGATGATAAAGAAAACCTTCAGTTTTAAAATCGTTATTTAATAGACATTCGGGTCCTGCTGACTCCCAGTCCCTTGGAATAAATCTCTTGAAACTGAGTGTTTTTTTTTTTGTTTGTTTTTGTTTTTGTGTGTGTGTGTTTTTGTTTTTGTTTTTGTTTTTTTTTCACTAGTAAGCTATTTCCCAACAATGTTGTTTGAAGATTTGTTTTGTTAGTACATCAACTTAGAGCTTCCTCCATGGTGAATTTGGATTGTGTGTGTATTTTTATCTAGGCTGTCAGAACCCCAAATATACAATCTCCCCCTGCTGAAGACAGCACATTTCTTACAGTCTTCCTGGTAATTACAGCTGGAGAACAACCCTGGCAGTTCCCAGAGAACAAGGCGATAAGGAGTGCGTGGTCAAGGCTGGGGAGCTGTGCTGTGTCCCACACATACACCTTGGGAAAATGATGCATCACACTTTAAATAATAACAGCTGATTACTAATAGGTAATAATTAACACACAAGCACAGACATGGGGGTTGTAACTTCCAGAATACACCGGGGAACTTGATGCAGTGGAGGAACTGTGTGAAGGAGCTGCCTGCGGTTTGCTTGTTGTAGGAGTCCTTGCTTGTGAAAGCTTGCAGTTAGCAGAATAAGCCTCATAAAGTTGTCTATAAACTTCAGTTTTTCCTTAGGTATGACCTGTTGTCATGCATAATATCTCTTGGGGAATAATGCTGACAAGGATATTAATCCATCAAAAGGAATTCCTGTGGTGGTAAACACATAAGGGAAGAAGTTCCCTTTCTTAATAGTTCAGTGCTTCTGGCCCTACAAGAGCTCCTATGGTGTGATGCGAGATGTTTCCATCTTTTTAAGTGAAATTCTGCAGCTCCATTACAGCAAACGCTGCAGCATCTGCCAGTCCCTTGCTTCAAGGGGGCTGCCCTGTCTGCACAGGCTGCTGCCAGCTTTCTGTGTTGGCTGCTGGCGTGTTTGCTTGGCAGGCACTCTCACCTGGGAGAGCTTTTTAGAAGGCTCTAACCCATATTTCCCATTAAATTTTTTTTTTTGGACAAAACGTCTAACTCGGCAATTAGGCTGCTTCTTTCCATCCTGCGTCCAAGTTCAGCATTTGACTTTGTGTGTGAGGGATTTGGCTGGGAAGTTTGCCCCTCTGTGCTGTTTGTTCTTCTGACCGGCTGCAGCAGCTGACAGCCCTTCAGATCTCAGGGGGAGACCCAGTAACACACTTAACAGGCAAATCTCTCATTATTTTTCAGTCCTGGAGGAACCTGCCCTGGCAGGGGGCTTGCTGGGGAGCTTAGCAAGGTCTGTGGGCTGGCTAGGTGAGACCTTCTTCCCTCTTTTCTTCCTTCCCAAGCAAGAAAGGAGAGAAACCAGAAGTGGATGTTAAAGGATTCAGAGGCAAAGCATCCTCCTCTCCTGCTGAGAGGAGATGATGGCTCCTCTCCTCAGAACACTTTCCATGGCTTGGTTTGTCCTCTGCCCTACTGAAGCTGATACTGCAGGGATAAAGCACTTTGAAGGGAATGAATGATGTGTCATGAACCAGCAGTGCTGCTTTTGCTCACTTGGAGAATCCACTGCAACACCCACTCCTCTAGCTGGGGAGCACAGCACTGACTTTTAGGGAAGAAGCAGACCACAGAGGGTTGCAGAAAAAGGAGCTGTGGACACAGGAGGTTCCCCACAGGTGTGCTGAGATACCCTTTTCTCCTGTGCCAGCAGGTGACTTGCTCTCCTCCCAGCGAGGAGACTCCTTCAATCTGAATCAAATTGATAATATTACTGTAAAACGGACCCTCTGATCTCCAGACAGGGTGGAGGAGGTGGCATCTTCAGTTCCCTTCAGACCTTGCCCTTGTTTATTATGGAATTGTGGAAAGTATTCCTTCAAGTCAAAAAATACCAAATGTGAAAATCACAGTGTGCAGCTGCCCAGGAAAGGTTACAGCCCCAAGCTGCAGTTTCTGCAGTGCAGAGGGGAGGAATTCTCTGCCCAAGCTAAAGCTTTGTATGTTTTTAAGTCTGGACATGCAGCCACGTGCCTTCCCAGGGACCACAAGTGGATGGGACTGGTGCTGTGAGAAATGTTCTTCCAAACCTCCTGGGGAGGAGTGATGCCTGCTGCTCACACACAGCTGCATGTGGAGCTGGGTCTCACAACAAGTTGATTTGGCCAACTGTCTAGGTAAGAAATCTCATAAAGAACCTCCAGACCCAATTTTGACCACTTTTTTTTTTTTTTTTTTTTCATGAGGAAAAATGATGTTGACAGGTCTCTTGCTGTATAAAATAATCAGGGCCATTTTGTCTTTGACCCCTTAGGAAGGTGGAAGGTAAGGTTTTACTGTAGCATGAGCTTTTAGTTTGCTGGTCAGGTCATCTGATGTGGGTGTTCCTGCTGGTTTTATTTTGCCTCTGTTTTACACAAAGTGAGCCTGAACTGATTACAGCCTTGTCTTTTGTGGTGGATGGACAAATAAAGCAGGACTGATCTAATTATTTCTTCATAGCTGCCTCATGGAAGACACATCCATCATTTTGTGGGCAAATTCAATGACCAGAACACGTTGTCTTCATTTTTGGAAGTGTGGCTTGTGAAGCACGTGTTGTTCTTTGGAAGTAAAGCGTGTTTTAATGCACAGGGAAAGTCTGACAAACACATGCATAACACGGGGAAAAGTAGCTTCATTCTCCCATCTTTAAAGATTGGTTTCATCTTGGAGCTCCTCTCCAAAAATATGATTAAAATAAGGCGCTGCCAGTGGTTGCCTTGAACAGTTAAGCCACTTAAGGAGTTGGGATTTGGAAAGCTTTCTCAAAATGAGTTAGCAGCCTCAGCATACCGTTCTCTCAGAGAAATACATCTGTGTGGCTTTCTTCTTCTGTCAAATGGTATGTAGGTATATTTATAAAGATTTATTCCAAATATTCCCTTGCTGAAAAAGGATTCCACCATCATTGGATGTAATCGTATTCCCATATGAAACCAGCCTCTGGCTCACTGGTATCTTGTGTTTCTTCTGTCAAGAAGATGATACGCGACTCAAGTCTCAGAAGTGAATTCTTGCTACATTCGTAGTACAAATTAATTTATTTAAAAAGTGGCTCTTTTCTCATAATCTATTGACATACACGCTTATTAATATTCTCTAACCTCATTCTTTCACAGAGTAGTTGAGTTTGGGAGGGACCTCTGGAGATCCGAGGAGGCTGCACGCCGCATATTAGAACAGCACATTAAATACCTGGAGGGAACTACATCCTCGTACGCTGTGCTGTGCTGACTGAAGGGGAAACCACTTTTGGTTCAGAAGCTTTCAAATGCGCTGCTGATCCCCAAATAGTAATACGCCACTATTGATTTCGTGTCCAGTCATCATTTCAGAGCTACCCTCACATCATTGTCCTTTCTTTGTCTGTCACCCTTGATCGAGCTTTGGAGCGCTGAGCATCTGGTGAAGGTGATGACAGCAGTGAAAATGTAACCGTTCGGAAGGAGGCAGCAGGGATGCTTGCACCAAAAGGTTGATGTTGTGGATTCAGCTTCACAGGTGAAGCAAATCTATGAGCCATTTGTGCTTGAAACTGTGTGTGAATCTCAGGTCACTGTAGGGCTTCCCTCCTGTCTCGTGTTAGTTGCTTTGCTATCTGTCAGATCACTAATGGTCATGCTGTTAAGAAGTAAGCCCTCGAAGGATTGTGAGGGCTTAAGGCAACCATGCCAAGTTACGGGCTCAGGGCGTGTATCAGACACCAGACCAACAGCTTATCTCTAAATCATGGCACAGACACAAATGCAGATCAGTAGTACAGTTATCCGGCTTGAAATCCAAGTTATCCAGCTTGAAATTTCTCACTTTCCATTCGTATATTGGCAAGGAGGTGCAAATTCTTTTCCTAATATTTTTTTTAAGGAAAAAAGAATTATTGGGATAGTGAAGCATAAATTTGGTGAGAGGAGTAGGGTGACAGGCGGGGTGCCAGCCATACCCAGACTTTTCACACAAGAGATTCTGACAGTGCTTACATGTTTTATTTCATGAGTTCTCAATGCCAGCATCCTGAAGGCTAGTGTAGAAGGTGTACATTTCCACTCCCTCAAGCTGTAAGGGGGTTAAATCTAGGATTCCCATTCTCCTTCCGTGCCCTTTAAAGGAAAAGGTTGGTGCGGTCTTGCAACCACAGCTTGCTCTGTGTTCCTTTCTCCAGGACCAGAAAGCTCGGGGTGGTAAATCACAAAACTTGACTTGCTCAGGACTAGCAGGAGGTGCAGGATGTCCCCAAAAAATGGGCTCGTCAGCACACCTGTGCTCATATGTGTAATCAGGGGTGTTAATCTAGGTTGTTGTTACTTCATTAATGATTTTACAGCCTGTCCTGTGTATCTTTTTGCCTATGGTATGGTAAATTCATTTGGATCCAGCAGAGGAGAGATGCTTTGAATCCATGCGGCCAGTGAAGAGAGCTGCATGGTCTGATGGTAAACATCACCATGGGCATGTGAGAGCTGAAATAATAACTGTAATAGTCTGAGGTATTTTACAGACCCTCAAGGCAAGTGCTTGAGATTATTTGCTTTTAGATATGAATTGGACGCAGTCTGTGGATTGGGATTAGGGAACCTTTGCATTAGCCTTGAGTGAGAGGGGAAGAGCCCTGGCGAATTCCCACGTGCTAAGGGGACTTCTTGCAATACCCTTTATCTGCAGTACAGACGTTATGAGGTATTCAAAACAGATTCCTCTCGAAAACAAATTGCTGAATTCCCATATTTAGCCAACAGACCAGAAAGGCATTACTGCCTTCTGCAGTTTTTGCTCGGTGTCCTGCACGGCGCTTTTTCTGTTCGTGCCTGTTCCCGACATCCAGCTGGGCAGCGGAAGGAGCGGCAGGAAGGAAGGTCACTGCGTGCTGTGAAACCTCTCCCACAGCCTCCTGTTAGCAGGCTCTTTATTAATTTATTTTTTTTTTTCTGGCCTTTGTAGCACCTGCTCGCTGCCCCTCTGGGCACATCTGCACAGGCACCATTCGTGCAGGCCCAGCTCTGTGCTACACCCGGACCAGAGCAATGCAAACGCATGCCTAACTTTTTTTTTTTTTTTTTTCCCCTTGTTAGATTGACCTTGGGAGTAAACCTGTTCCCTGTGCTATTTCTGTTTCAGGTATGTGCTGGGTGGAAGTATTAAGTGTTGCCAGAGTTGCTGGCTGCTCCATGGTTTATTAAACATAAAGTAAACAGACCGACGCTGAGCAGCGTCTGGAGAGGTGTGCGATTTCTGCTCCCTGCTGCCCTCAGGGACCTCGTTTCTCTTACCTGTGTTATTGTATACAGGAAACTTAGTTTGTCTTTATGATCCCAGTTGTCACTAAAAACAGACAGGCTCTGAAATATGAAAGCCTATCTCACCTAATAATATATATATATATGTATTATTTTACCCTATATATAGAATAGTATGGCACAGTATTAGAAGTGCAACCTGTCTGCCTATCAGGAATGAGTAGGTAGCTCTGAAACCCTAATAACTGTAGCTATTTCAACTTCCATAGCTCTTCTCTTCTCCTGAGCACATCCCCTGTACAACCCAGGAGCTGCCTGGGGCATTAGAAGATGCTATCAGACCTGAGCTGTTGTGTGATCCTAGGGATTTCAGCCATGAGGTGGGCACTGGGTCCAGTTTCGGACTGTTTTTTCCAACCCCACAGGGGTAACAGCAGCTGCTGGCTCTGGATCCTGAGCAGCTACAGATGTGGGTTACTTCCAGCCCTGCCTCTTCCCTTGTGGAAGTGCTGGTAGTATCTTCTTGAAGAGAGAGCTGGTGGCTGGGAGGATTCCTTATGCAGGCTGCATCTGCACCGTGCCTCCTGCTCCTGTACCCAAAGCAGGACAGCTTCTGGTGGCTGCCATGCTCTGTTTTTATCAAAGCGTTCCTCACTATGCCAGGAAATACCCAAATGAGAACTTCCAACCTTTTCTGGCTTCCTCAGGAAGCTTCTTTGCCAGTGCAGAAGACCCCCACCCAAATGGAGACAAAACATCGTGCACGCTCCTATGCATATGATCATATCTGGAACGAGTAAGTACCTTGTGCTGGTTTTAATTCTGGAGATTTGCTGCTGGTTTCAGCCTCTGGAGGCTGGGGTATTGGCAAGTCTCTGAACAGAAAAATTCAATGTTACTTAGGTTGGTTTTTTGTTTGTTTTCTTTTTCCTTCTTCCTTTTTTTAATTTATATTTTTTTTTCCATTGAGGCCATCGGTCTTAATAAAAATGACAGTGTATTTTCTTACGTCATTTTCTAAAATCAAAGCACCGGGGCTAAATAGCTGAGCTTCATTAAGGAGATGAACAAAAAGAAGCATCTGGCAGAACAACAGAGGACAGTGTAAAAATAGAGGCATATGCTACTGTGAGTAGCATTAGTCATTTCTGATATTATTTTCTGGAGGAGCCTTTGCTCCGTTCAGGGTAGAAGACTGCGCCAGCGAGGCCCATTTTCAGGACATTCACACAGTGTTCCTTCTTCCTGAAAATATGCCTGAAGTTTGGGGGAGTGGAGATGTCTTATGACAAGGAGAAGTCTTTGCCACAGGGCTAATTTGATAATGTATCCTAAATAAATCTTCAAAAAGCAAATCAGCAATTTTTGTACTGCCTTTGGTTTATTTGATTATTTTTTTTTCAATACACTCTTTTCCTAGAACATGAGTCCTGACTCATTGTGATCAGTCAGTACAAGGATCCTGTATAATACAACTTAAACGCACTCTGTGTTTTTACATATTTGTTTGTATAGCCTGTACAAAGAGGGCAGCTTGCTTTGCCCTAGGTTTCAGAGCTTTTGCCCTAGGCTATAATGTTACACATACCAAATATAAGTCTGTATTTCAGAAACATTAATATTTTTTCATTATTTTAAGCTTGAGTTAAAGAGTCAATTTCAAACTTCTGTCCCTGTTTCCATTTTTTCTTCTGCTCTTCTTCATTTTGTCCTTTTTTTTGTTCCTTAAGCTACTTTCTCTGACTCTTTCATCTTTTATATTTCCTTTTAAGAACCATAGCTAGGTGCAAACAGTACCGAATTGCCTTTCAAAGTGCCATTGTATGTCACAGTAAATCTGGAGCCGGAATCTTTATAGCTTGTAAAACAGAAGCATAAAGAAATTAAATTAATTTCTTAACAGCACAGAGAAAGTCGCCATCGAGCCTAAGAATGGAATACAGGTATTCTGGTCACATCACTGGACCCTGCGACCTCTGTGTCTAATTACTGCTTTACTTCTTTGTCTGACCTTTTCAGCTTTTTGTCCTTTTTCTTTTCCTACTTTGAGCTTGATAAAGGTTGCTTCAGGCCTGGGCACTCTGCAATTGCTTGGAGGTACGCACAGAAGAGCCTCTTCACTTGGCTCTCCGTGATGCTTTCCATGGTGGTAAAAACATGGCTGGATGCTGTCTTGTGTTTTTTTTTTTTTTTTTTTTCTGACAGCATAAATATGCTCGATAATAATATAGTGTGATTTTAGACAAAATACCTATTAAGGAAGATTATAGAACACAGATCTATTATTGACCATGGAGAATAGGAGTTTTGGGATTTTTTCCGATTTGTAGGAAGAATTATGTGCACTATTATATTTAGAGAATTAATGTTTCTTGAAAGAGCGTTTTTGGCATTTTGTTGCAAGTTCCCTCATGTTGATAATCCCTTTGCCAAAGGGATTAACTTAAAGTTTTTGTGGTCAGTAATAAATATAATAATTGTGTATGCTGAATGCTTCTAATTATAAGACAAAAAGCACACTAAACCCAGTTTTCTCTGGTAAAGATGGTCACAATTTCTCCCAGAAATAAAAATGTTTGTTCAGCTCTTCTGAAAGCAGTGAGACCTGTGTTGTTTTGGAGCAGATAAAGGAGAGGTTCAGTACTTGCCTGAGGCTGTTTCTCTTCACTCCAGTTCTGGTGGGTTTGACAGTGAATTCAGGCATCACCTATCTCCGTGGTAAAATTCAGCTCTTGTCTTTCTTCAAGAAGGTGCTGACATCTTGGGAGCTGTAATCCCGTGCCTGCAGAAGGAGCAGGTGTATCCAGAGATTTGGCCAACCTCCTTTCAGTGGTCTGTGGGGACAGGACAAGGGGCAATGGCCACAAGATGGAGCCCAGGAAGTTCTGCACCAACATGTGAAAGAAGTTCTTCATGGTGAGGGTGACGGAGCACTGGGACAGGCTGCCCAGGGAGGTTGTGGAGTCTCCTTCTCTGGAGATACTCAAGGCCTGTCTGGATGCCTACCTGGGCAGCCTGCTCTGAGGAAAAGGCTTTGGCAGGGGGGTTGGACCCGATGATCTCTGGAGGTCCCTTTCAACCCCTACAATTCTGTGATTATGTCTATGGTGGAGCCAACACTGATAGGTGCTGGAGAAACACTGATCGTGCTGGATCATCGATACAGATTTTTATATTTATGTTAACAAACATTTTCTGATGTAAATTGCCGTACTTCTCTACTAGTCCTCTACAGACAGCTTAAAGGATTTGAAAAGCAGCTGCAAATGCTCAGTTTTTAATGCTTATTTGTAAAGTAATTTGGTTACCCGAAATGGGGTGATGTAGTAGTTACTTCTCTTAGAGGAGAAATACCCTGCTGAGGTTTACTGTAATTTAATTCTCGTGATCATATGCAAAGTTATTTAAATTGAAAATACAAATATCAGTGTTCATATGTCACTTTGTCCCCTGTTGAGGTGGAGAGATCTGGAGGAACACGAGTAACTTGAATAAGTAGCCTAAGGTTTCTTTATCAAGCTATGCTAAATGAATTAAACATGGCCTACTTTACAATAGCAGCGCTTTACTTTGTACATCAGCTTAATTAAGGGGGTTTTAAATCACAGCCTAAGTCATACCGGCATATCTTGTTCACAAAAACGAGCCTCTGTATTTTTTTGCTTTGCCTACTAAAATCCACAGTCCTCTATCCACTGGTAACGTGTCCGAGCCTGACTGAAAGGTATATTTTATCATTCAGCTTTGTATTCTTTATTTGCATTTTGTTTGTGATTCACTGTGCCCGACTGGTAGTTGCCTCCGGTCATGCCGCTTAGTCAGTTCATTCCTATTTTTGCATTTGTACCGTTGATTATCCCCGTCTAAATACGGAACTTTGCACTTCATTGACTGCATCCTCTATTTCAGACCAGTTCTGCAATTTGAAATCACTCTGAATTGTGGATCCTGTCTCTCTCCAAAGGAGTTGAAACCTTGCCCATTCCAGTGTCACCCACAGAGTTTAGAAGTGTGATTTCTGTTCCTCTGGTCACAAATGGGACTATTGAAGAAAACTCAACCCAGAACAGATGTGATGCATGTGGGACCCTGTTAGAAATGGCCATACAGCTTGATAAGGAAGCACTGATAGCTACCAAGTACAGATTTAAACCACTTGTGTACCTATCTTGCGTATATACGTTTTATTTCCTTAGTTCATGTGTCAGTGTCAAAAGTTTAACCGTCAGGATACAGACACTGCTTTTATTCTTGCCTCCTGTCAGATTACGCTGTCAAAGGAGAGCATTAGATCAGGCTTAATCTTTTGACAACTCCTGTGCAGTTTGGTTTTTGTTACCTCATTGCCACTTCTGTATTCACATTGCAGCTGCTCAGCAATTTTTTGTGGTCAGTTAAGGTAGGATGGCAAATTGTAGTTCTTTTAGTTTCTCCACATTCTCAGTGACAGCACTAACCTACCCTTGTAGACTTTGTCTCCCCTCTTGTCAGTGAGTTCCTCTGAGTGGGATGTTCTGTAGGTACACTAAGGTGGATTTCATTAAGCCCTGCCGATGTGGTAGTGTGTAGTAGAGTTAATTATTCTTGGACGTGTTCTTTATCTTTGGTGTTCCCTATGGGTAATCCTTACCTGAATTAATTGTTAAGTCTTTGGTTGCAGTTGATACTCTACAGATGTTAGTGAATAAAGCATGAGATTGTATGGGCCTGCTTGCATCATCTCTTGTACTTCCTCCTCTTAGTTCTAAAGCAGTGATTAGATACTTGGTTTCTGAGCCCTTTCTGAGCTTGGTCCCTGTCTGATTTTTATCCCAGCGTGACTGTACTTGTCCTTGTCTTTGTATTTCGTATGATTCATTTCTGATTTCCATCTACAGAGATCCTGAAAGTTCATTTCTGCTCCGTGCCTTCTGTACCTGTCGGGATGGGTTTGGCGTTACGTTAATAAGTAGGGCCGCTTTCAGTAACCACTGCATTTATTCTCCCTTTTACATCCAAAATCAGCGGTGCCCCACCATTTCCGAGGAGCAGGCTGTGTACCTTTCCTGAAGGGCAGCGAGGGCTGTGCCAGACCTGCAGGATGAGCACCAGCTGCCCGTCTACCAGCAGCTTCCCTGCAGCTGGTCCTGCCCCGTTTGCAGATCTCTGCGCTTTCTGTGTGCTTCCCCAAAACATCATCTGGGCAGTTCCTGCCTCTGTCCTTGCTCCTGACCTTTGCCAGCTTTTCTCTTGTGTGTTCCCTAGGGTCAGCAAGACAAGGCAGGAAAATGAGGGTCTGGGCAGGCTCAGCAGGACCAAAAGCTTCTCTCTTACCTTGTCTCAGACAGTGACCAGAAGTGGATGGCTGGGGAAGAGAAAGAGAAAGAAGAAAGAACAGCAGAAGTGTTATTTCCTCCTAACTCTCTCCAGAATATTATCAGTTCAGGGACTTTCAGAGACACACGTGGTTTTGTGTGTTTGTCATCCATCAGTAGATTTCTTTTCCTCGTACTTGACCTCTCTTCCTTGTCCCCATATAATCTTTCAGTGTCCATAGTCAAAGAGTTGCAAAGGTCTCACCCCCTTCTTGTTTGCTTTTAAAACAGGCTTCTCCCTGCTTCCTCTCATTATTTATTTATTTTATTTATGTCGGAAAGGGCATAGCGAACAGTTCATCCATGTGCCACTTGCACTGAGCTGTCAGCTCCCTGCAAAGTTTCCTCCGTCCCTTTCTGGGGAGCTCTGGCTCATTTAGACACTCGGTGTATGGGAGCTGCTGTCTCTCCTTTGGGTGGGGAGCCCGGGGCTGCATGCGGGATTTGAGGTATGTGCTTGCAGGGTTTGGCTGTCACTCTGATTTCCTAGCACGGCGAGTCCTGTTGTTTTGTTATCACGTTCACCCAGCTGGCTTCTCTTTCACTTCAGGTTTCCTGAAAGCTTTGTGCCCTACTCGCTGGATGGAAATCTTAAAACGTGGCTTTAGCCCAGCCCCAGGCAGAGAGGGCCGTCCCCAGCTCCTGAGGGGTGGGCTGCCTGCAACCTGCCCCTGGTGCCTTTTGCATGCTTCTCTTCAGCTTTTAGGGTCTGGAGAATGAAACAGCACTTGGCAGTCAAAATTGATGGCTGTCTGGCTGAACACATTTGTACCTCAAGGACCACTGCTGGCCAGAGAGGTGTTTAATCATTAGATATTACCCTTCTGTCCTCGAAACAGAGCTCTGGGAGACACCCTCCTGCCCTTGCCTTCCTCCCTCCACGTCCACAGCTTCTGCTCGTGCACAGCCTCAGCTGTACGTGAGTCTTCCCTGGGCACTGGACTGCACATGGTGATGGGAACTGGCCAAAAGAACAATCAGCAATGGCCTAGTCTCTATTTCCTAAATTTCACAAGCAGATGTTTGTGTTAATTTCTTAAGGTGAACCAGTTTTTTACTGCAGTGTAGTTGATGCTGAATATTTTGTCAGGCTATATTCACACAATTGTTTATGTCTCCAGCAGAACCTGCTTGTGATCTTCCTTTTGTGACCCTCGCAGTGCTGTAGCCGTGGGTCATATTTTTTCTTACAAACTGTGGCATTATTTTGGAAGTGTATCCGGCCTAGAGAGCTGATGCAAACACTTATATATTGTATGTGAACTGAATGACTGAAACGTTATTTGGGGGATATGAACATATCTAAAATGGTTAAGGAGCACTGCTTATATTTCAAATGAGCCGTGGTTAATAGTCAGCTTTTAGGGAAGAGTGATGACAGAGCGGTGACAGATTTGGGTGGAAGGGAAGAAGTGCAAGGCGCGGCGTGCACGCTCAGGAGAGCTGTGTGACAGCACTGAAGGCACGGCGCTGTGTGCTGAGGAGAGAGCTGTGTGTCTGTACAGGTCTTAGAGATGAGGCTGCGAGATGTAAATGTCAGCGTTGCTTCTGTGCTTTTATAAAGGAGGTGAAACCGGTGACGGGGAAAGTTAGGCTCTGCGAAGTACTCAGCAGCTCTAGGAATCGTGCCGCTTTACTTACTCTGTGAAGGGAAAAAAAAAATGTATTTTGTGGCAGTGATGCATGCAATAAGCCCCAAAGGCTCTGCTGTTTATCCTGGCTGCTTTGCTGTCTGCCATAGCAGTATTTCAAATGCCAAAGCTTGTATTTTCTGCCTGCGTTGGAGGTCCCCGTGGAGAGGACCAGCATGGTTAGGGTGGGAGTTTACCCAGTTCTAAACTGCAAGCTGCAATAATGCAAGGAGTGCAATGGGCAGTTGCACCATAGTGATGCATCTTCCTGAACATTATCCAAAAACAAAGGAAATAGCAGGATGGATTTTTCCTTTCCTTTGCCACTTTTTCAGTGATGCTTATTACTCTGATACGGCATTGCCAGTCTTTCATGGGACATCCTAAAAGAGTGACAGAGACAAGACCGAATTTCTAATGTAAATAATCAACAGAAATTTTCCCTTTCCTTACCTAAATATATATATTAATATGATAGAGTCACAGGATAGGTTTTTTGTAGCAGGTCATTTTTGAGAGTCTTTCACATAATTGTGCCAAAATGCTTCAGTGACTTTACTAATAATGTCACAGAGATAATTAATAACAGAGAAATTAAAAAGCTCAGGCAAGAAAGATACATTTTCACCTGGGGTTTAAAATGACTTGGAAACTCAGCGACGTAGAGAGATGCACGAAGGCTCATCCAGATGATACGAGCTGCAAAAAGAAGAGTTTTGTGCCAGCAGTGACAACACGATTCTGGAAAGCAGTGCCAAAATGCAACACGGCAGACAAAGCTTCACTCAGAGGCTAGGATAAGACTGTCAGACCTATTTCTGTAGCTGGCTCATCTGATTTGCTTACAGGCAAGGAACAGGTGTTTTGGCCCATCGTGTTATTTAGTCTCTTTTAAATTTGTAAATGCATAAAAATGCAAAAATGTAGCGAGAGATCCTTTTTTTCATTGAGTATTGTTCACTTTTTACTTTTTGCTCTTTCTTTCCTAACACTCACCCAGTGCCTGAGATAACAGAGTCTTTCACTTCAACAGCAAGTGGAACACCTGCTACGTGAAATCTCTCTCTTCTGAGTGAAAGCTTCAACCAGAGCTTCAACAGCAGAGCTGTCTGGGCTGGACGTCTGCTTAATACAGGGCCAATTCATTGTCATTCTGCCTTTCTGCTCCTCCCCATTAAAAACCAGTGACTCTTCACCGATTCATTCATGGCACTGAGAAGAGAATGCCTAATGCTGCAGCAGACGTGTACGCAGATAAATAAAATGTAGAGCATGCATTCAGCTGGTAAAATGAGCTATTTTCCCACGTGGAGGGGGGATTAAGCAGGCTATGTATTTGCCTTCTGCAGCTGCTATGGGAAGCCTTTGACAGACAGCAGTGAAATATATACGCACGTGTGCATGTACACATGAGCGCAGAATAACTGGTCTTGGTTGCTGTTTGTGTATGATTTTGTTTTGTTTCTGTGTTTTGGTAAAGTCACACGGCAGTCTGCAATTATTATTTTTTTTTCCCTCTGAAGGTTTGAGTGGTTTTGCTGTGAAGAGCTATGGAGCGTTTCCACTAGCACATCGACAGCACACTGTCAGCAAAGACAGTATTTATTCACTGTGGTTTGTCCAGGGAAGAAGCAGTGCAAGGAAATGTGTATAGGTGTTTTTTGGCCAGGGCGTGATGCCCTCGAGACACAATCCTTGCTGTAGGAAATTGCACAATTTACTCAGTTAGACGTGGGTATGCTGGTAGTGTGCTGTAACCATTAGAACCATAAAAACACAGAATCATTTAGGTTGGAAAAGACCTCTGTGGTCATAAAGTCAAGCTGTTAACCTAGCACTGCCATGTCCACCACTAAACCAGGTCCCTCAGCACCCCATCTACACGTATTTTGAAGACCTCAGGATGGTGACTCAACCGCTTCCCTGGGCAGCCTGTTCCAGTGCCTCACAACCCTTTCAGTGAGGAAATTTTTCCTAATACCCAGCCTAAACCTCCCCTGGTGCAACTTGAGGCCATTTCATATAAAGAAGACTCAACCAGGAAGATGCCTTTTAATTTGTCATACGCAATCAAAATCCTCCTGATTTTTTGATCAGATACTGAACTAGTTCTGAGTTGCCAGCGTGTCTTTGGGAATTTTGTTTTAGATGGTTTGTTCATCATCTTCATGATGCCAAATGTATTTTCCCATTTAATATAATTTCCTATCTCCAACCATGACTAAATTCTTAGTTAGAACATAGTTCTCATCACACATTTAGGTGGCACTAAGTCAGAAAAGGGGGAAGCTGTGCTTCTCCCAGGAGGTAGAGTCCATCAGAGAAGCCTGGTTAGAAAAGAAAAAAGGGTATCAGGTAGTCAGCCATACTTCACATAGGCAAGGTGGTGATAAATGAATGTTTCTCACTTCAGTTTGGTCATGCAAACTAATTTGATATGAATGTTCTGTACTAAAATGGAACATTTTGTGCTGACTTCATCACTAAGCAATTTTTGACAATTTTTCCTGATGTCTTTAAGGAGATAACTGCTTGCCACTGCTGTTAGATAACAGAGTCTCTAGTCAAGTGTCAGAAATGTTTATCCAGAGTTTTCTCTGCTTTTTTGTGATTGAATCCTTCCAGACACAGGGTATTTGCAGTGGTTGTCCTAGGGTTAGAGCTTGTAGAGGACAGTCCCGATGTCCCCTCCCTGCTGACCTGCTGATGGCCATGCCAGAGCTGGCGTTTGGTGCTTTCTTTCTGCAGCTCCCTTCAGTTGAGGTGCACCTCGCTGGGTGGGAGGACAATCATGTGAAGTGTGGTGGAAAGCCCAAGCAAATAAGCTGATGTGGAAGTTGCTCTGAGGAGAGACAACTTGGGTCCGGCTGTGAGCTGGTGGGGAGCAGAAGCCTTTTTTTTTCTGCTACGATGAGATGGTTATGTGCCCTGGTGGTGGGCTTATCTTGCACCTGGGCAAGGTGTTGGGGTTAGGGATGGGCTTTCTTAAGAAAAGCTCTTGTGGCCCTTGAAGTAGAGAGGTTGAGGGTGCAGGTAAGTAGATGTCTTGATGTTCTTCACATCTTCTGTGGAAAAAAAATAAACCCTGGCTTTATGTAGTGCCTTCACATCTCCCAAACCATCTCCCTGTAGAGCTGAGGCAGCTTTTTCTTGTCACCTTCCTCACTGGCAGAAAGTGTGATCACAGATTTCAGGCATCTGTGAGGTGGTAACCACTTCCCTTCGGTGTGCTGTGCTGGCACCAGAAGCCTGTGCTCTTCACCTGACACAGTTGGTGGATCATCAGCTACGGCAGGCCTTTGGTCTGTGTTGGCACAGAAACAAACCTTGATGCTGAATCCCTGCCAAACTCTGTGTCTGAAACTTGCTAAAATATCAGAGTGTTTTTCATGGCTTAACCAATTCAGCATGAGCACCAACATTTCCTTATAAAAGCCGCGACAGCAAAATACACCTGTTTAGACAAGTGATTATATCAGGGACTTTCTGAACTGTACCGCGGAAATAGGTTTTTCTGATTTTGGTTCATTCCTTAAAAATACAAAACAGAATCTTCTTAAGAAACATCCAGAAATACTTTGAGCTGCCATGTACCTCATCAGCCTGCACAGATATCAGGGACTCGAATGCTCAGTCCTGTGCAGCGTGGCTGGAGCTGGCTCCTGCCTAATGCCCGTTCTGAGCGTAGCTGCGCTGGCTGTGGTTCTGCATTTCCTTCTTGCTTAGCCTTGACAGACTTTTGCTTTTGTGAATCAAGTGTCTGACAGAAGCAAGGATAAAGAAAAAGATCCTCTGGCTGAAGATCAGCGCAGGTGACATGAAGAATCTGAGTAAGAGGACATGTACTTGAAGAACAGCTTACATGCGATTGCTTTCTTCATGAAAGGCACCTGTGTGTCCACTGCCTTGGCATTGCACTGCCTTCAAAATGTACAGGTTTCACCCCAAATCACAAGGTAGCAGTGGCCATAAATGCCCACCTTTACCTTTCAGTTGGTCTTGCTTCTGTTTTTAATGCTTAAGCATGGTAATGTGAGCTCTTATCATCCCAGCATCTCCCAGCAAAACTTACACTACTGCTTTATGAATTGGTGTGGTTAGGAATTACAAGTCCATTTCAAGATTTATTTATTTGTAATGCTTTAAACTCTATGGCTATCTGAAACTGGGATCTTTCTTTGGCAGTGATGCTGTGGATCAAGAAAACAAAAGTCAGACCTCAGAGAGAGGGTATTTGCATGAGTGCTGCTTCCCTTTATTTAGGGAGATAGACCTCCAGCATAGGATGAGCTAAATTCTTGCAGCTTTGCCAAATGAGCTGTGGCATGCTCTTACTCATAATGATACTGCAAGTAATCAGCTAGAGGTTAGTTTCCTGGATGAAATACATTTAAACTGCAGTGAAGGAGAGGACTGTGATTTATTTTGTTCGTTTATCCCCATGATATTTGCATCCTGCAGTATGTAAGATGAGCAGCTATTTATAATGGGTTGTTTTCTTCATATGACACCATAAATCAAGAGGGAGGTTTAAAAAAAAAAAAAAAAGTTCTCTTAGTAACATCACCTTCTTCTCTGAAGAACCCAGGAGGAGCTTAGATCTGGATGCTCCAAATGAGTGCATTATTATCTTTGAGTAGAACAATATATTTTTGTGTTGGGTAATATATCTATGCCACCTCAATATAGGAAACTCTTAGAATAAGCCTTCTTTGTTTTTATTCTCATTCCTAGCTCTGTGTTAAAGTAGTAGTTATAAAACTCTTCATCAGAGCTTTGATAAATGATAAACATTTTTTCCTGTAGGTTTCTGAGTAATTAAGGTGTAATAATGTGTTTGAGATAGGCTTGAATACAAAGCACTTAATAACAGAGTGCTATACTAGCCATTACAGAACAGCTGTATTTTTGCTTTACATAGTGGAGAGGTTATAAATTAGGGTGGTGTACTGTGCAAACCCGGTTCTTTTTTTTTGTGTGTTCAACTTTACTTATGTTTATAAGAACATGAACATAAATTTGACAAAAATATGTATAAACACTTAAGGACTCTGCATTAAGAACCCAAGAGCGTGAATTAGGTGTATTTGGAGAAATAGAATATAAATGTAGCCTGGAATCTGTGTGTAGCAGACTCAAGTGATGCCAGTTTAAGAAGCATGAGAGACTTGGAAGGAAATGACTGAAGCAGTGACTGAAGAACTGTTTTACTTGTTTGCCCGCTTGTGTGCGTGTTTGTCCTACGGCTGTGGCAGTGACACTGGGCTGGCACTGGAGCCGTTTGGTGCACTGAGACCATAATGCCTGTTCCATGCCAGCATCTGGTGAGATTAAGCATTAGCGCTGCTGTTTAATGAACAGCACGAATGTTTCATTTGCGGATGTGAGAGAATATTTCGGGTTGTTTTTGTTTCCTCTGGTTTGTAGCCAACAAAGCCGTCAGGATGAACAAAGCCTTCCGGACTGCCTACTATATAGATTAATTTACAGCTGCCAGTTTATATTAGTTGTTCTACTTATTCTGCCTGAGTGCTTTTCTTGAGGAAAGGGGTATTTCATAGCTGATTGTCTTGCAAAGAGAAAGGAATTAAAGAAACGTAAGGCAAACAAACTCCAGCTAATGAGGCAAGCTTTTGGCAGCTGAATTGTTTTATGAGAAAAGTCTGAATTTAGAAAACAAAATGTAAGTTGGGTTTTGAACTTTGTCTTTAGCTTACTCCGCTGTACTTTGGCCAGATGGAGTGACCCAGTAGGGCTTTTTTTGTCACCTTTTCTCTGCTCTTTTGGGAATAAGAGCAGGGGTAGGCGATGCACCGTGGGTGGACTCCCTGCTCTAACCTGATTTCTCATCTGCCTTTTGACAATCCTGGCTGTACTGTAGGTTTTGACAAGCTGATCAGTGTACATCTCTTGCCTCTGGACTCCTAAGTTGCCTTAGGTTTATCAGGAGCCCCTAATGCCCTTTATATTGTGTTGTTCCCCTGTAATTCTCCTTCTCCCTGTCAGTGTCATGGCATAAATGACAAGGTTAGGCTTTCTGGACCATTACCAATTTTATATTCATGTGGAGATTCACTTAGAGGTGACCCTGCACATTAGTGGTATCAGTGAGGACATGAAAGAAATACGAGAGTTTATCCAAGAGCCTGCTGAATATGACCAAGAGCACACGTACAGAGGCGTAAGCAGTTGGTAGGTGTTTGTTCGCCTTTGCCTTCCTCCCCCCAGAGTCAAAATAAAGACTGGCTGATGTCCTAGCCCAGCATCTAAAATAATTGCTCTGGGGGCCTAAAATAGTACAGAAGGGGATTACTTGGTTTACTTAGAACAGAATTGGACACACTGGGAGATGCTCCCTTCTTCCCTGCCCCCAGCAGGGCTGAAGCTTTTTTTTAACCCAAATTCCCAACAATAGGATCAAACTGGGGCTCTCGTGTCTAAATATAATCCTCTACAATCCCACAAAAAGGGTTCCTTCCCTCTCCTGCCCTCGCCTGGGTTGCAGGATGGAGAAATACGGAGGCATTACAGACCTGTTTGGAAATCAAATGGAAGACAGAGAGGCATGAAACCTACCAGAAGTGAAGAGCAGAGCTCCCACTGATGGAGCAGCTGCTCCCAGGTTCCCCAAAGGAAGCTGCCCAGAGAAGCTGTGGATATCTCTTCCCTGGCAGTGTTCAGGGCCAGGTAGGATGGGCCTTTGGGCAGCCTGATCTAGTGGAACAGATATGTATGCATTTATATACATAAATATATATATTTATATATTTTTTTCCTTTTTTCTGGTGAGAAGGTGGTTTTGCTCCATCGTAGGTAATTAGTAGAGGGCATGATACCTGCCCTCTGACCTCTGATGTTAACATCTCTGATGTTAGTATGTGTATGCTCTGTTTAATAAGAATGTTTTTTGTTTAGTGTGTCAGAAACTACTGTGTGGGGAAAAAAAGGCTTCAAACCGTATATGCTGGGCTTGCGTTTCAAAGACAGCGTGGCAAAATGGAGCTGGTACCGCGTTTCTTCACAGGGTACTTTGATATGCAGGGGGGTACTCACAGTTAAAAGTAAACTACCAGTCCACCTAAAACACACCAAAACCCAAAACTCAAAGCAAAATATAACCTTTAAAGAAATGAAAAAAAAAAAGTCACTTCAAAGGCCTCAAGGTTTTTCACTACTTTTTCTACTAGTTCTTTTGATGTTTCTAGTGCAGACAAAAAAAATTGATTAATCAGGGTATGGAAGATTTTGGTCAGTTTGTATGTATGGTTTTGATTCATTTCACAAAACAGCTGTTACTTGGGGATTCAGCTGATGTTGGACTTAACCATTTTTACAAGAAGGATAACTGATCTTATTTAAGGGGTGTGCTGTGCAGAGCACTCTGACAGCAGCAGCAATGATCTTCCCCAGGTTCACTCAGTGTCTGTGGCAAAAAGGCCCAGCTCCACAAGGACTCCTTCAGGAAAACGTATATTAGTTAGGAAAAGAGGAGTTATCCATCACAGGGTAGCTGAATCTTACTTGTTTATTAAAAGTCAGTATTTCTAAAATTTGGTTATAATTTCAGAAGAATAAATATAGGTCAATGTGGATTTGCAATCTATTTTAAAACCTGAATTTCTTGTAATTTGGTAATGACAATTCAAGTATAAATGTTGAAGCAATGTCAAATTGCTGCTGAAATTTTAAAGACAGGCCATGAGTGGTGAAAATTGGAGACTATAGATATGGATGTCGACGTTGTAAAAGGAATAAGCTTCAGGGAACTATATTCTTTCCTGCAGATACACGGATGGACTCTGTTTTAAGTTTGTTCAGCTTAGTTCAGTTTCATATCCAAGTAATCCAGAATGGAGAAGCTAATTCAAGGAGGAGCCAACCAATGTTTAAAGTGATGTTGAAATAATGAATAAAACTATTTTAAACCACCATATTTCAACATTGTAATTGAAATGTCATGTACCTATAAAAGCACCTGTGCACAATCACGAGTAGTAGTGATTGTGTTATGTCAACGAATATACCCAACATTTCACTATTTCCTAATACTTTCTACTGAATACACTTTTATGAAAATCTAATATGCTAAAATAGATATTTCTAACTTTACCCTAAAGTGTAGATTTTGTTGCAAATTGCTGTGCCTTCATTGTCACCAGATGCTGCGATTTCACCTTTCTTAAATCACAGACAAAAGGAGTTCACTAAATGACATCGGTTCCTCCCAGTGCCTCTGTGCCTGCTGTTCAAAGATCTCTAAGGAATCCTGGTTTTGGACCTAAAAGCTCCAGGTGGGCTGGGTTTCCTTGGTGAGGTCTAAAGCAGAGTGAGCTGTAGTTGTTTCCCTTGCAGCTGGGGCAGCTGCCTGTCAAGGGGGTGCACGAAATGGAGGAGGAGGAACTCCTCTGTGTGGGTGCCTTCCAGATCCACAGCCTCCTCTGTCCTCCCCCCCCCCGCTGAGTTATGCCAGCTGCTCTTTGGCATGTATAATACAGATAAAACCAGTCAAATATTTACGCCCTGCAGAGGTTCTCCTCCTTAAAACAAACAAAAAACCCGTGGAAGGCCCATGACCTGCGATGCCCTTCCGTGGGTTGCAGCGTAGCTGCAGTGTAGGTCAGGATGGACAAAATCTGCCCTGTTTCTGTGAAAAACCATTCTCTCCAAACCAGCATGGTGGTTTGGCATCCTTTTACTAATAAAGCACGACGAAGTTGCCTCTGATCTTAGCACACCCTAATTTTAAGTCCTTCCCATGGAATTAACTTGTTGAAAAATAACTTCAGGGCATACTGATCAAAAGTGTAAACGTATCTGGCTTTCCTTCAGGAGATACATCTAATTCCGATAATGTTTTATGTCACAGCTCCTTTTTTTGAACTGATGGTGGGTCACTTCTCTGTTGGCACTTCAACTTGGAAAAATCTGTTCCCTGACATCCGTTGAACCTTCCTTCTTTTTCTTGCTTGCATGTGGAAGTACTCCAGATAAACAAGATTTCTTTTATTCTTTAAAACGGGTCTGCCATGTTTTAGGTGAGCAGAGAGGAAGTGTAATCCAGTTATGCGGCTGGTTGGCTGGCTGGTATTGATTAGATGTTCAGAATGATTTGCCTTACGGTTGGGGTCGGCTTTATGAGCGTCTTTCTTCACCCTGAGCACATTTGGGTTTTGCTGCCATGCACTACAGCTGTAGACAGCCTCGGTACCTGAGAGGCTGCTGACTGCTGCCTCTTGTTCCTTCTTTTGAGGTGATAGAGGTTAACCTTGCATAATACTCCTATTAAATATTTTTTCCTGTTCCCAGTACAAACAAGATGACCAATCTTTTTTTGTGTGTCTCAAGTTGTGAAAAAGATACGGCCATTTAAATTATTTTTGTGACGTCTATGCGTGTTACTGAATGATTGGTTTTGTTTTTCAGAAATCCCCTTCTGTTACCTTTGGCAAGGAAATTTTAGTTTAGTTAGTACTTGATACCTATTTGTAGTTTTATGTTACAGCTGAATCAGATTGTTGTTATTAACCACTACATGCCTGAACTACATCCCCCTTCAGAGCTGCAAATCAGAAAACCTTAAGATCTGCGTAGGTGGGAAAAAGCAGGAGAGACCTTATCAGTACCTGGCTTCTTTAATCCACGTATTTTTTTCTCTGCTCTATTTTTGTATGTATCTAAAATCATTAGACTAACTTGAACCAGAACAAGTAACTGCAGAGTTGCTTAATTTTCTTATTCTCTTTCATTGTGCAAAAACCTATATCCAAGGGACTATCAGTAGAGACTTCATCCTTGTCCACACGTGATGGGGAAACTGCCCTGCCATGCAGATAAGCATAGTACAGGTATCCGTCAACATCTCAGTTAAGCTTAAACACTTTTAGGAGTAAAACCTTTGACAACTTCTGTGGTTGAAGACCTCCATGTCAAACAGCTGCGTGGGTTTCCAAATTTTCTTTCGGGTGCATGAATGACTTAAAAAAACAGACTGTCGGCTATATTTACAGAAATATATGCTCAGAGCATACATAATTTATAAGAGCCTGTAAAATAATCTGTATGCATAAAAACCCACTAAGAGACTTCGAGTGTTTTCAACTCGACTTTTTTCTTTTTTTTTTTTTTTTCCTGGTGTTTTTATTGGCACTGACAACAATATTGTTTCAAAAAGAAGACTTTTTCACTCACCATTTTCATCATCACGTATATTCTTTTTACCAAGATCTGACAGGCTAACCTTGAAATAACTTTTTTTTTTTTTTTTTTTTTTTTTTATTGCTTACTCTTCAGAGAACAAATGAAGCAGAAAACCTTTGTTGTTTCTTTTTTGTTTGGTTTTTTTTTGGAGGTGTTTTTCAAGTGTTCCTGGAAAGTAGCTATGAAGTTATGTTACTTGATATTGAACCTTTTTCCCTTTTTATTCCTACTGCAGATGGGAAGCAGGAGACGTGCTGTGCACAGCACCCACAAGCATAGCGAGTGTGCTGTCAGAGAGGTCTGCCTGCCTGTCCAGGCTCATCTGAGCATCCTCTCTGAGCTGCATCTCATGTGTGAAGGCTGGAGACGACTCAGTAGTGGCAGTACAGAGTGAACCAGCAGTAAGGCTGAATCCCAGATTTGAGCCTCAATATCCAAAACAGGAATGGGGCTACTCTAATGCACTGACATTAAGTATACTGAGAGTATTCATTTTAGATTATATTTAGATTAGGAAGAGTAATTCCTGTATTTTTGAACATATTTTAAACACGTCAATTTTGAATGCACATGAGAAAGGTCATTTTGAGCAATCTCTCTTTGGGTTTTTGGGGCGTTGCTGTAAGAGCGGGCTAGTCAAATTTGGACACCACTCTCAGCCAACCTGTCACCCTTCCAGAGGATGGAGGTGTAGTTCCTTCGGAGGGCCATACAAAATCCCCAAACTTGGTGTCTGATCTGGGCTGCTTTCTGAAGGAACCTCAGCGTCTGTCTCTGTAAGTTTGCTCTGCAGTCAGTGAAGACACCCCTGGTTGGGTGGTAAGAATTGGCTTCCCTTCTCTATCCCATGGGTGGTTTTTTGTTTGTTTCAGTGTGGATCTGAGGGAGAGAAGTGGGGTAACATGAACATCAAATTCTTGAGCTGTGGGACATAGATGGGGTGGGGAAGGGAATTTGACAGCTTGTTGATTTGAGTGAATTCCTGTACCTGGTGCTCCTAAAATGCAACGTATTTTAGAGGGGCCTGAATAAGTGACATTTGATGGGTTAGCCTTTGTGTCGTTACCTAAAGAGCTTTGCTATTTTAATGTGGAGGGCACCTCATTCCCACGCTCGTACTGCTCTGTAGCCTTTTGTTCCTCTTTGCCTCTCTTTTTTGCCCCTTTTGGATGGAGGAGCGTAAATCTCCTGGAAACGTCCAGCTGAAATGTCAGAGTACTTAATGAAACGGTGACACAGCTAGTTACATTCAGCACAAAGAACTTAAACAAAGGATAAACTAAGCCAGCAAGTTGACAGATGTAAAGATATGTTTTCCCTTAAAAGCTGTAACACTTCTTTAGTGTCTGTGCATTGTAGTCTGTTGCAGTATATGGTTTTAACCTGTGTGCCTTGCAGTGCATGTGCACTTGGCTGAAATCATGTTCCTTTGGCAGCCGTAACTTTGAATTGCTTAACTTCTATGTGCTTAAACTTCTCATATGGTATTTTGCCTTTCCTCATTTTTTTTTCCTTCTGAATAGGAGCATGGACACTGACAAAATAGGGGGGAAGGAAGGCACAGTGGAGAAATGGTGTAATTCACTTAAATGCGTTTTTTAATTGAGAAGGTGTTTTAAAAAAAAAAAAAAAAAGTCACGTTCTGCAGTTTTGCCACACACTGGTGGTCCTGGTCATGTGAAGGAATGTGGGCAGTGTTTGAGCAGCAGACATTAGGACCAGCAGAAGAAATTGTTAGGTGTGTTGTACTACAGATGGCTGGAGATGGACAGTACTCACAATTGTTCAGAGAGCCAAAATATCTAATAAAGAATAAAAGCCATTTACTCAAAGTTTTTTTTTTTGAGATTAGATGTACTCAAAGTGTGCAAAGAGTGTTTTTGCTGCTTGAGGATGCCAAATGAGGGATAAGTAAGAGGTTAAAAGGTGCTGGGAATCCCACAGCCCACTGACAGGAGCTCAGGGCTGTAGTTAAAGCACAGAAGACAGTCTATAGACAATTTCTAGCTCTTTCTGTAAAGCAATGGATATAGAGAAGTCCTCTTTCATGGGTGGCCAGTTCAATGTTATGCATGGGGTTCACACCATCAAGGCAGAGATCTGTAAAACTGCAGGTGAGCTCCCTCTGTGGTCAGAGCAGGGGTCAGGAGGAACCTGGGACACACTTCCCGTGGCTGTGTTACATCCACTTGTCTTTCCCCATTGACTGTGGAAGGAAATTAAAGTCCTTTGAATCAAATCCTGTATAAAGTCTAAGTTAGAGGAGGTATATCCAGCAGAGCGACTATCATGAGGCTCTGGCAGAGATGCAAACGCGCAGTCATTAACCTCCAATTAGTCTTTAGTGAATGAATTTGAGGGAATGACTGATGTACTGCCCGTAATGGTGTAAAACAGCAATCTAATGAGTGGGAGGAACGAGGACCTGCCAAGAGCTGGCCAAAGGCTCCTGGGCTGTGTCTCTTCCCTTCCCTTTGCCCCTGGGTGGATCAATAGGAGGGGAGAGCAGTCGTGTAAAGGCTTTTGGCCATCACTATGCGATGTAGGTTTGACACATACAATTTACTTGGAAAAGCTTAAGTAGCCTTAATAGCAGAAAGTCCGAGCAGGGCTGACAGTAATGGTCTCCCCCGTGGTCAGTCTGAACAAAGAGATTAAGAAGGGGATGAGGGCAGAGACCAAATTGCCACCTCCCCCTGTGGGCGCTGCTGCATGAAAGCAGGTGGGAGCTGTGGCCGTGGTGTGGGATCTCACTTTGCCACCCTGCCCTGGCTTGAGAGAGGATTTTGCCATCAATCCAACTTTCAGTTAAAAAATACATCGCTGCTGCATGTGCTGTGTATGTCCTGTCTGGTTTTTGTGGCTGCTGTGCGCGATGCTGACATTGTACCTCACCTCTCTGTGCTCTTTTTTCAGAGGTGTTGTGCATTTTCCAATTCTGTAGCACGGCAGACGGAAGTTTCACCATTAGCAAGTAGAAGAGATGTGTCTCAGGAGGGGTTATGGGGCTTTACCACTCGAGATTTTTATCAAAGATGGTGATTGTTTGTGAAAAAGCATCCCCTCCACCTTGCTCAGTTTTATCGAGGATAAGCACATCACCTTTCTGTGAATAGCTGATTTGCTACGGTACTCTTGTGTTGACAGTCAGTTGCTAAACATAAAAGAAGCACGTATCCCCTGGGGTTAGAAGGTAAACACTAAATAAGAGTTATGGCAGCAGTACCGCCGTTGCCTAACCTTACCAGCCTTGGCTGTATAATTCACTGTATTTTCTGACGTCGCTCACCTTGCTAGATACACCAGGTGAACAGTGGAGCTTCACTTATCTCTATCACAAAGGTGGTGACATAGATGCTTTGCATTTTATTCGCTGAATGTAGATTTATGAATGTATTTAATTGGCAGTTCTACAGAGAAACAATACTGCTCTTATATAATGTAATAGCTAACATTTATGCTGCTGAAATATATATATGGTGCATAACAAGTATTGGTTTTGGCTGAAAATGCATTTGTACAGATTAGTTTGTATGCTTTTCTATGTGCACACAGAGTACAAATGAGCTCTGCGTATATCAGATGCATGCTATATTTAACTTCAGCTCAAATATATGACACTGATAGCAGCAGCTCAAAGTTGAGGATAGCTTTAGTAGTGGTTTAGAGTCATGTTTTCTTAAATTTAAGTTTTTGCCCTGCTTTGGTGTATGAAAATCTGGTTGTTGATCCCCAGCGATTAGAATTTGCTCCCTTGCATATATCACAGTTGTGGAGTTGTTGGTTTTTAACTGATTAGTGCATACATCAAAAACGTGAAGGTTTTTTAGATGAAGATGCTCTGATGTTGAAAGGTCCGTAATTCATTCACTGACAGTTTCTTCATAAAAGTCTGCTTTCAGGAAAAATGAATAGGAGAGACTTCATAACACATTCCCAGAAATGCATTCAGAAATTGAATTATGCAATCAGTGAGCTCAAAAATATTACTAATCACTTTTGAGTCATTCGGAGCTCCTGTGGAAGCAGAAACAGATAGGCTTTTTCCTCTGCGGTATCGGTACATCAGCGTGCAGCTAGGACTGCTTTTAACGTTGCAGTGGAAAGTTACTTGTAGCCCGAAAACTCCTTTTTGCTCCGTCAGTTTGGACTGCAGTCAGCACCAGCCACCTTGCTTGCTCTGAAAGCCCTGGAGGCACGGCGTGACCGCAGCGGTGTGCCCTGGGCAGGAATTACAGCACCTCTGATGAAGTCAAGGATGTGAACCAGTCTGGATCGACAAGACAAGTCCCTGCTATTTGTGAGGAGTCTCTCCTTTCCCCAGGTGAAGGAGCAGCTGGCTTTCCCCATCTGCTGCTAAATGGGCCAGAGCTGGTGCTGGTCTGCACCGGCACGGGCTGCTGCCCCTCGGCGGGAGGGATGCTGTGAGCACAGGGCCCCCCGCATGGCTCCCGGTGCAGCCACACAGGCAGGAAATTATTCCTATTATTGTATTTTTAAAAAGTAAATCAAGAGTAAGGTTCTGCTTCAGAAAACAGCGTTTCAAGTATTGCAGTACACAAGAATTCCGTGGAAATCTACAAATGTTGTCAGACTTAAAGAGTTTCCCTGTTTTACTACTAAAAAGTAAAATGCAAAAAGAAAAAGAGTGTTATTAAACTTCTATAAGAAGACTTGCAAGCCTAAGACAAAAGCCAGCAGGATGTAATCTCATTTTCCTTGCTCAAGACAATCAGAAATACCTCTCCCTGAAAGGACTGGCATGCATTTTTCAATGTAGGAAACACCCACGTGTTTCTCAAACCATATGCACTAGGCAAACCTGACAGCTTATAAGGATGTAGTAATTTGTTACATATTTATGTATTTACTTAAGTGTGGCCTGGATTGTTTTCAGAAGCCAAATGCAAAGATGAGTAGACTGCAACGATTGCACATCAGACTTTCAGGAAGCATTTCACTGTATCTTTTGTTTTCTCTGCTGGATTATTGTCTTGTCTAGCTTTCAAAGGAAGAAAAAACAAAGCAATTATTAGCAGAACTTTGAAGCAAATGAGAAATTTGGTCACTCTATAAAGCAGGATTTTTTTCTTTCTTTCCAAGGCAAGAACATGGTAACCATGCTAGGTATTTTTTCTCTGAACTAAACTTACTCCATGCAATTTTCATATCTGGAAATCTCTCAGCAATCACTGAGGTATGATATTTCTCTTACTAATTCTTATATGTACCCTAGGCTTTTGTATAAAGTGGCAAAAATGGGAAAAAATTGGAAGCTTCTGAATGGTTAGCCTAATAATGGCACTCTGCCAAATGATTCTTGCACCTTTTAGCTCTCGTTTTGTTGGATAAACCTTTGTCAAGTGAAATGTTCGGGTCTCCCAGGAGGCCTTAACAAGTCATGAAGGGTGTAACTTACAAACTGGAAATCCCAAACAGCTTGTGAGCAAGGCAATGCACACATCAACATTATATAATCTATACCATTGGCTCTTTGGGGCTATGCTTGCTTCTTTACCTTATTCCAAGCATCATTCTGGTATTTTAAGGATGTTTAAGGATATGTGATTATTTTTTCTAATGTGCCTTCTGTCTCCTAAGACACGACTCTGCTCTGACATCCCTGCGAGGTGCTGCTAGGCTGGCTTCGTGCTGCCTGGCTGGTTTCCCGTGGTTCTGGTCGATGGGTAGTGCTGCCAGCCCTTCAGCTTAATGCCAGTCAGCATCCACGGCCCCAGGTAGCTTTTTGCCAGCTTGGGCTTGTCCCCGGGGGATTCCCTCTCCTCTCCCAGTTCTCTTTCTGTCTAGGAACTCAGCAATTGCTCTGAAAAGAAAATTGGCACAAGGTGTTTTTTCATTGCTTGTACTCGATTCCCTCCTTACAGCTCTTGTGGTCTCCAGCACAGGCAAAAGTTTTTCATCTTTGCTTTCTCTTCCACTTGCCCTGCTGGTCATGAGCCACCCGTCATTTCTTTCTGTTGCTTTTACATCTCTTCTCTTACTGTCCAGCCTCACCTCTCTTGCTCTTTCTGTTTTACTAGCATCATTAACTCATTTGATTCCCTTCCAGCTGGAAGAAGAAGGCCAGGACATCACATTTGCACCTCTAGGTACCTTCTACAACTCTCTTTTCATTGCTAAACTTACTGTCAAGAGCTCTTGGTGCATACCTCTCCCTAATGTGCCCTGTGCCTTTTCCATGCCAGCTTTGCACACTATTCTGGGCAGTGTCTCTACTGACCTCTTCCTCATCGAGGTTTATAACATGTTCTTACTGTCAGCTGTCTTCAGTGTATTCCCTGGGGTTGTTTTTGAAATCCTGCCCATGTTTTTGTGCTCCTGTCCTCTTGGAGCGTTTCTGCCACCACAGCAACTTGCTTGCAGAATCCTCCCCCAGCCAGCTTTTTGGTATTTGTTCTGTGTGGCTGTGCCCTTGGTTGTTTGTTTGTGTTTTCTGCACCTTTGGGACAAGATTACCTTGAGATAAACTGTAACTCAACTTCTTTCTGAAGCCTTGTCCATGTTGCAGCCAACTTCTGGTCCCTTCTGCGTGGGCCAGAAATCTCTCTCTTGCTTCCCAGGGGACATGGAGATGTCAGCTGGTATTTTTCTATTCCATTAACTCTGACTTGTCCCTTTTCCAAACCATAATCAGCAATTCCTTATTTTTGATTATTTCAACACCATCATCCTTTCTTACCACTCAGATTTGCAACAAGAAAATCTTTAGTTCAGGGATCCTTCACGTAATTGTGACCACACCGTACCTAAACCTTGCCAAATTCTTCTGCATGCATCTCTTTGGTATGTTTCTGTACTGTCAAATCTGCATCTGTAACTTATTTATCAAACTCTGCACATCTGTTACTGTGACATGCTTCACTGATGCCAGTAATGTTAGGATTTTACCCTCCTGCTGCTCTGGAATACCCCTCGTGACTGTTCTTCTTCCATCTGGTGCTCGGAGCTCGATTTCCATCCTCTTCTGTGTTTGTGTGGTCACTGCGGAGGGTCTGGACAGTGGCATAATGCCATGAAACCCCATCTCAGTGGTGGTTTTAAGAGAGGTTGAGCTGTCGTGGCAGTGATACCCACCTCAACAGCTGTGTGCTGGGCTGGAGGAGCAGCAATAACTAAACGTTTTTTGTTCTTCTTCTTCTTCTTGAAGTTTGCTGTTGCTGATTTTGGCAATTTATTTATAAAATATTGTCTTCAGTGGTCAGTAAACCTGCTCTACAGATGACAATCAAGCATCACGTGGCAATTCTGTCCCTAACATAAATAAGCTTTTATGTCTGTTGGCTTCATTTCACAGGGGAGCTATCTGTATTTGTTCTCAGACACACCATAAGTTCTGCTCAGTTGCTGTTGGTTGGGAGATGGTGTCAGAACAGAAAACAAGGGGGAAAGCAGTGAAACAGTTAAAAATGAATAAATAAATAAATAAAGTAAAATATTTTAGGGGAAGATTCTGGGTATGCTGTGGTGAAGGCAGCAGATGAGGCTGAATCAGACCAGTTGTGATTTTCCAGAACTGATTGACAGCCTGATTCAGACTAATTTTTGCAGGAAAATACACATTTTGATCATACATATGAAACACAGAAGGGATTACTCTGATTGTACTAGAAACAGGTGTTTCAGCACACAGCTAAGACTGAACCTGAGCTAAAATATATATTTTTTTAAATTTATACTCTTTATGACTTTTTCCTGCCATTTTTATCCATCTTTAGTTGGTTTTCTAACTGCCTTTTGTGGGCAATAGGTGGGGAACTGGTGTTTTGCCTTCTGGCAGCACGCAGTTTTCCACCAGGTTTCCACTGATGGATCCAAAGTAAATGCGTTTACTCCAGCAGTTTGCAGTGACCACTTGTAGGTGCATTATAAACTAATTGTACATTTGAGAAGCATTTAGGCATGTGCAGATGAAGTGATAAAAGAGGGAAATGGTTTGTATGAGCCACTCAGTTGAACTGAGGCTCCATAAAAGGTGCTGGTCTGCATCAACCCAGTGAATGGACTGTGAGGAGCTTAGGCACTCTAGCACAAAGGAGGGAAGAAGTGTTGCATTAGCAGGCAGGCTAAGTACACTCACTGGCAGGATATGGGCTTTGGAGGCATGAAAAGATAAAAGCAGAACAGAAGGAAGAAAAAGAACATCCCAGAGAGACAGTAGTGTCACTTAAAAATGGCAAGTGAGATCCTTTTCTGTTAATTTTTTCATGTTTTTAATTAATTTTTAATCTTTGCTTTTATTCTAAGTGTTAACACCTCAGTTTGTAGCCTGAGAGACAAACAGGATATGCTATGGTTGCCTCTTCATGTGTCTTATAAATTTAACGATGAAGACTGCCTCACTTATAAAGATCAAACTATATTTATTCAAATGTAAAAGAATTACTTCACAGTAAGAAAATTAGTCTTACCATCATTGTCCCAAAACTCCATCGCAGTGGAAAATGAAGCGTGAATAAAGAGCAATTCAGCTCATGCGTTCCCAATTGAAATTCCTAAGTGTGGAAGAGGGAGGCTGAATCTGATTTCTTCTCTGTGGAATATGAGCAATAATTTTTTTAAAAACAGGAAAGACAGCAGGCAAAGATACCTGAGCATTTGTGCCTTTTCATTTCCATTGCAGTGTCTCAGCATCATGTATGTGTTGAAGCGAATCTGGGGCTGCCTGGTGCTGCTGGCCTGCTCCAGCCTCACCTCCACAATAACCTTCCTGCAGCCCGAGGTTAGAGGCAGAGAGAGGTGCCAAGACGATCAGCATTAAGAAGTGATTTACTGAGCAAGGAGCATACCGGTTACTAATGAGTTGCTAACGCTTTGCTCATCCTTGGGAAGCGCGTTAACAGGCCTCAGCAAGACCGGTGGCAATATTTCTCTGTTAGATTTATCTATAAGTAAAGGTCATGTGTCTGCGTATCTGAATTTGTGGCAGTGACTTAAGTCCAGAACTTCTCTGAGAAAACCGGTGAACTGCTTAAGGGGAAAAAAAAGGAAGAAAACTGTCCATGTAGGAGTCAGGCTCAAAGGTGATCTGCAGATTAACTTTTATTCTACATTTGTTAAACTGTCCCACAGAGAACATTAAGATACTAATTGCCAATTACTTGTTTTAATTTTCTATGTACCTGTGTAAGCTCCATTCAGAGCTGACAACGCTGAGGGCTCATTTAATACAGTTAAGAGCTTGCACCTTATTAGTGTCATTGGTTATCCCCTTTTAATCAATGTGCCTCTTCCCAATACTTTTGTTCAGCAGTTACCACTGGAGAGCTGAAAAGATATAGATATTTCTTCTAAAAATAGAATTGAGCTTATTTTAATGTGCAGCGGTGCGCTGAAAACATTGGGAAGGTACCATCCTTTTCATCCTGGAGAGCTGGCGTCTTTCTGGCATTAAAGTCATACTTTGCTGACAGGAATGAATGGAGCTCCCAGCTACAACGGGGTACTCTAAAAACTGTCCTGGTGTGTGCATCCGTAGCATATTTGTCAGTGGAGATGCCACGGTGAGGCCAAACGTTGTTCTCAGTAAAGGCACTGAAAAAACATAGGTCATAGTGGTAGAATAAAGGAGAAAATTTTGCCCTTTGCATTCCATTTTTTAAATTATTATTTTATTTTACTTTAAATTGAGCAAGTCTAAAATAGACTCATTGAGACCTGTTGTGCTCTCCGGACCGTTTCATATTGTAAGTACTGTAACAAATAATGTGGAAGCTATCAGCATGTTGTGGCATTTTCATAAATTGCAGTTTGCGTTTTAGATACTAATCACCAGGTGAATATTTGTATAGATGTAAAGTTACCTCTGTTAGTCAGAGGACAACATGGAGTTTCCAGGAATTATAGATAATAAGTAAGATACTGAAGTGAAATCATGCTAGCTGAGTTCCTGATGTTCCTGGTGTGCTCCTTGATCTCCCAAGGGACTGCAGGGACCTAACTGGCCTGTACTTTCCTGGGTCTTCTTCCCATCTGTCCCATCTGAAGTTGTGTGACATTAGACTTTTTCCAATTATAAGGGACTTCCATATCACCACGATTTTCTCGGATAATAGAGAAGTGATCAACCAATTCTTTCAGGACCCATAGGTGATTCCCATCCAACCCCAAGGATATGAATGCATCTAGCTTCTCTAAGTGGCCTTTGCCCTTTTCTTTGTTGCTGTCCTTCCCAAATGCACAGGTACTTGCAGGGGCCTGGCAGCAGGCTTCTTCTATGAAAACTGAAGGAAAAAAAAAAACAAACACACATATTGAGTACCTCAGGCTGTCAGTATTTGGCCAGTAGGATGAACTATCTATCAATAGGTTGTCTTCTCCGCTCGTGAACAAACTAAGGAGTTCTCTGCTCTTCCTTTTGCTGTTGCTATACAGTACTGCAGTTTGGAGAGGAGCAGCCGTCCAGCAAAGCATATGAGCAGACCTGCACAGCATAGAAATTACAATTTTTGAAACTGGGCACCAAAAATCAGATACCAGAGTTTAATTCTGTGACTTGAATGGTTTGATTTATATTTTCAACTTGCTAAGTACTAGCATCAGTTCGTTTTAAGCTAACATATGTAGCCCTAGAGACATGGGCTATACTATAAAGCAGCTGGATTAAATAAATAACAACAAATGATTTGTGAAAACAGCCCATATTTTGTTTCCATCACTTATTGCAACGGCAGTAAGTTAATCCACACATTTGTACAGTTTGGTGAAGGAACCAAGACATGATTTCCATCTTGAAGCTTTGTATGAATGGGAGCATAACAGCCAGCGTTTGTGTTAGTTGCAAGAGTTCCTTAAAAGTGTGACTAATGAGTGATGACTTAACTTTTACATCAAGGATAAAAGGAACCGAACACGGGTCTTGTTAAATTAATCTTCTTATGCGGTCTGTGAACTGGGTTACAGTTTAGGTTCGCCATTTCTCCATTTTGTATTGTCAGTGGTTAATGTTTGGGTGGAACACACCGTAAAAGAAAATCCAGGTTTATGCTGTGAGGAGAAAAAAAGACTGTTTGAACAATTTTTGTTATATTGTAGCTTGAATTAGGATCCGTGTGGTGTTTGGATTAAAAACCAAAACCAAACTTTGTTCTGTTTTGTTCAGCCGAACTCGCTTTTCCTCAGACATGCTGAGGGTCAGCCCTGACCCCTCAGGCAGTGCAGGTCTGCGCATCCAGCAGCGTGTCTGTGGTAACAGGGAGAACATGCAGGATAAAATGTTTGTGTTTTGCCCTGTCAGACCTTGTAAACTGGTCGCGAAGCTCACAGCTCTTAGCTCCCTTTCTGAGTTCATTCCTGGACAGGCTGTGGGGAAACACAGCGGGGCAGGGTCCTGCTGGAGAGCCCGGCTGCCCAGAGACGGCCCAGGACTCGAGTTTCCCTCTTCAGCTATGGTGGTGTTGGGGTCTTCCCGCTGTGCAGCCTCTCACACCAAGAGCTTTCTGGTGTCAAGACTGGATGTGTCGAAGCAGAAGCTGAAGAGCTTGGGGCTTGCTGCAAGCACCTTTGGGCCCAGCAACCCCATGTGTTGCTGCTTTACTTGGGTTAGGACTGTCCTGAACGTCAATGAAGTGACCTTCATGTTTGCATTGGGCCTTTGGGACACGAACATGGTTCCATGACTGTGGTTCTTCTGCTATTGCCTGATTATCAGCACCTAGTAGTTTTTGTACTTATTTAAGTGACTGCTAGAGGGTCAGAGTCCATACTCTGCCTTGCTTGCAGAAATAAGAGCTGAAGAAACATGAACAAGGACTTTAAAGCATGACATCTAAACTCACAGTGGATATTTTAAGGAGCTGCTGGGTCTTCACTCTACCTTAAAAAGGAAAGAAAAGAAAAGTCAGTCAATCATAACAACCATAACCTGACTTTGATGGTGAAGTTTCTTGATATTCAAAGAGGACTTCTGCATTTCCTTACAATTGCCCAAAATGCATCTTGAAGGGCACTGGGAAAAGGTTTTTGTTCAAGAGGGGGATATGGAAAACGGAAGGAGAGATGTATAGCGGTTTTATTCTACTTCAAGCAATAATGCTTTTTTTCCCCTATTTTTTCCTTTTAACAAGAGAAAAAGAGCATTTGATTTTTAGAAAAGGAAGGAGTGGGAGCAGTGGGACAAAGACAAGAAGCTTAATTTCAACAAATGTAGGGGTAGCAGTATTAATATCCCATGAGAATCATAAGGATTTTGAGGAACGAAGAATGGTTTCCAAACAAGAAAGTTTAAACTTTTGCCTTTGATGCAGTGTGAGACCAGAAAACAAGCAAGTAAACAAACAGATAAGTTGTGGTAGGTGCAACTATGGCAACAGCTCTCAAAAGGGATGAGATGAACTCTGGAGGTCTCTCCCAAATATCCGTTTCTTTGAGCCTAACTTTAGGCTACATCTTTCTGTACATAATCATGAACACGGATGGCTATTGATATTGTAGCTGTAGTTCAGACACAGTTTATTAATTTAGTTCTTTAAATCTCAACATTTTTAATTGTAATGAAAATTTTTTGAGACTGGAATAAAATGACTTGCATATCTCAACGTTCTTGCTTTGGAATGAGGACTCTTGAGTAAGCAGTGGTGGTGCAACTGGTTGTCTGCAGCCTGCTTTATGCCTGCCTCTCCAGCCCTCACTGCTGCTTTGGGGAATGTCTGAACTCCAAGGGTTCCTCTGAAGGGAGGTGGCTTTTCCTTAAGTGCAAGTGTTTGATTAGTAATTTGAATCTATACCATGTTTTCATAACAAATATAAAAATAGAAACCATATGAAACTGAAGAACACAGAGTAAATTAACTTGTAGAACAGTGAATTCATTATAACTCTGGATAGAGAAGCAAATAGTGAGTTCATGAAAATAAAATTAGAAAAATAAAAAGAAACATGAATAAGATGATCAAAAATACTGTTGGTACCTACACAACTACTGAAACTGGCCTGAGGTGAAGGTCAGCTCTGTAGTCTCTGTAGTCTGAGAGGTAGGCACTATGCTTCTTCAGCTGAGATCCTACCTTGTAATATACTTTGCTTTTAGGTAGTTTATTGCATCTTGATTTGGATTGCTGGGGTAAAAAAAAGCTTTGAACTTCTCTTAACTGGCTGGCAAGTGTAATATTTTTCTCCTGCTGATATTTGAATGTGTTTTCATATTATTTAAAATAGAAATATTTAAACCTCTATGCCATTCAGACGCTTTTCTTTTTGTCTATGAGTTTTCTCTCCATCTGTTAAAAAAAAAAAAAAAAAAAAAAAGAGAGTCAAAAAGCCTTCCAAAAACATAAATAGCATTTGTAAGTGGAGAATAGTTATACTTGCCATAAATTAATTCTGCTTCTCTTTGAACTTTACAATAACTTAAAGTTATTCTTACAGAAATTACTGTTGCCACTTCCCATTTTCCAGCCAGTTTCTCGTGATAGACAAATGAAAAAGCAATTATAACATAGTCAGCAAAACAGTAGAAAAAGGTCAAGACACAGACATAACTAATGGTTTGTTTTCTGACATCTTTCTGTATTACCGTGTTTTTCTACATAATCCCATCTGATCTGAATATATTGGGGAAGAAAAGGAGAGGCAAAGCAGCTGAATTATGTAGAGATGTTAATTAGTAGGAAAGAGGGACAGTGAGGTCTTACAACAGCATTTTCTAATTGAAGTCACAGAACTGGCATTTCAGCAATGATTTCTGCTTCAGAGATCAAGAGAGATTATTTATCCTTAGCAGCGTTCTGTCTGCAGCTCTCGGAAATTCAAGCAGGCCAAGTGACTTCGATCATTTGCAAACACTGCTGAAAAAGCAGTGGAAGTGTACAGAGCCCCAAGGGTTCATTTCCAGCCTGTGAAACCACCAACTCCCATGCAGGCTATTTGGTCTCCTTTCTAACTCTAAGGGGAGGGGATGACCACTGCATCAGTTTTGCTTAACAAAAAGGTTTATTTGAAAATACATCACTCTTTCAAAACAACAACAAAAACATGTTACACAGACAGTGACTTTTTTCATAATATGCAGGTGAGTTTTCTGAAACATATGTCTAGTGTTGAGGTCATACACTCTTTTGCAGCCTTTCTTTCACCTGTATGTGACAACAGTGAGACCTGGCTAGTCCAAAAGACCAGCTCCCAGTAGTGGCCTGAAGTAGATATGCAGTGAAGAGTGCAAGAATTGGTCAAGCATGGAAAAATGTATTTTTCTCATTCTTCCTTTTTACTGTTTTCTAATATCTGCAACAAATAAATCCAAGAACATTTTCTTGAAAAATATTTTCACTTAACATGGTGTTTTTCTGGTAGTAAAATCTTGACCTTCCACCTCCAATAAAGTGAGAGACATTTGGTAGAAAGGACAAAGCTGAGGTCTCAGACACTGAAACCTCCTGGGTCTTCAGTGACAGAGGGGTGCTCAAGATGAGCTGCCTGCACTAGACAGTCTGCCTCACAACGTTTTTTTGTCACAAAAGGTAGCAGCCTTTGATATAGAAACTTTTAATAGTGCTTTCCCTAATGTTTGCCCTGTTTATATGGATAGCTCATGGACTACTGTCACTTACAGAAATATACTACCAAAGGTTTCTATTCTTCTTGGCATATGACTCACCCTGATGGTTACAGACAGGTGCCTTTGCTGAGTACAACAGAAATAGGGACTCGGTGTCCCTATTTCAAGCTGTTGTTTGGTACTTGACATGTGAACACTGACTTGGTCCTTCATATCCCCTGATGGGCAGCAAACCTTGGGCAGCCAGGTCTTTTGGGTCTTGCTTCTCAGACTCACTTACCCAAAGAAGGGATGCAGCTGATTACTTCTGTCAGCGATAGAAAAGCCTAAACTGTGTCAGATGCTAGGCAATATGTGGTGGCCCTGTAGTCCAAGACTGGTTGTTCTCTGCAGTCTGAGAAGACGAGCATCCTGTTCAGTAGCAGCTGGTCATTTTAACATCCCACAGACAGGTATCATCTACCATCAAATGTACATCCTGACCACTCCCAAGTAAGCATGTTGGATGTCAGGGCTGCTTGCCTCTTTCCACCCATCACATACCAGCTATTTGCTCCGTCTGCTGCAAATGGGGGACTTGGGGCTTCTGGTGATCTCAGTGAGGCATCATCCAGCGGCAACCTCTGCTCTTCACCCTCCTGTTGATGGAGTGCTTCCCAATCCTTCACCCTGCTGTAAAAGGGCACACCGGTAAGCTGTGCTGCGCTGCACTGCTCTAATCATGTCCAGATTTGATGCCAGCTTTAGCAAAGTTCTCCTGCAGTTGTTACTAAGACTCTTAATCCCCAGCTATTGAAAAGCAATTACTCTTTCAGAGTTGCCAAGAGCAAGTGGGTGAGGAAAAACAAGCCCTCAGATAAGTAATTTAGTGTTTTTGGTGGTTTTTGAGGCTTTTTTCCCCCCAAAAAATGTGTTACATGTATCACCGATCCTTGCTATTTCAGTGCCCAGCTTCAGCTTTCTGTATAGAAAGCAAAGTGGTGAGAAGAGTCAGGGGAGCAGCCCTCTTTATGCTTGTCAGGGCATGTGTGGATTCTCAAAATGAAGATGTCACGAGTGCATGCACTCCTGTAATTAGCCTGATAAATAAGCAGTATTCCTGAGAGAGCTGCACGTACTCCAGGGTAACTGTTTCTTACCCCAGCTTATGACGAGGGTGTAGTGTCTGAGACAGCAAGAAGCTCTTGCTCCTTGAATTTCAGAGTAGCAGTTCCTTCTCACCTTGTTTCAGCTCCAGTATTACAGCCCTATAGCAAAAATAATAATAATAAATAAAGCATTCTGTGCATAAGGCTGCAATAACTTGGAATAGCGGGCGATGCTTCTCAGTCTTAGCGAGATCAGTGCTATAACATAATTCCTCGTATTCAGTGTATCTGCATAAAGATGTGGTTTACTTAGGTTTAGTTCGGCTGCCTCAACGTCTTGCAAATGGTAATCGATTGTTTTCCTTCTTACAAAATTTTTATGAAGCACAAATTTAGGTTGTGACTGAATGTATGCAATTTTTCGCTCTTGGGAAAGCGGGTCCCCCACGGGTGGGCGGCAGCTCCCCCCAGATCCCCTGCTCCTGCGTGGGCTCCTCTCCAGGGGCTGCAGCTCCGGCCCGGGGCCTGCTCCTGCGGGGCCTCTCCATGGGCCGCAGCCTCCTCCAGGCCACATCCACCTGCTCCACCGGGGGTCCTCCACCCATGGGGGGGCTGCAGCATGGAGATCTGCTCCATGTGGGACCCATGGGCTGCAGGGGGACAGCCTGCTCCACCAGGGGCCTCTCCACAGGCCGCAGGGGAACTGCTGCTGCCTGCCTGGAGCATCTCCTGCCCTCCTGCTGCACCGACCTTGGGAGCTGCAGGGCTGCTTCTCTCACATTTTCTTACTCCCCTCTCCCAACTGCTGCCACACAGCAATATTTTCCCTTCTGCTTTCCCAGAGGCCCACCCGGTGTTGCTCCCTGGGCAGCAGCAGGTCCTTTTTGGAGCCATCTGGAGCTGGCTCTACTCTGACATGGGGCAGCTGCTGGGCTCTGCTCACCGAGGCCACCCCTGCAGCCCCCCACTACCAAGCCCTTGGCACATAAACCTAGGCATAGTCGAGACCTGTTTGCTTTGGCAGTCTAGGCCTGGAAGTTTTCTCATCTGTTCTTTTTCCCAGCAGCTCACAAATACTGCTAAAAAGGTAGTCTCTCTGGAGGTTAGACTTGAGAAAGGATGTAATGACAGGTATAGCAACAAAGAAATCAGAAGAAGCAGCAAGAAAGGGGAGCTAGTAAAAGTATTTATGTAAAGAGAACAAGGGAAGGATCACAGGCTGAAAATGGAAACCTCAGCGGATGCCCCTGATGAGTTCCTCTAGCCGCCAAAAAGTCTGCTCAGTCACGTCCATCTAGGTGCCCTGGCTGAAAGGGGATATCTGAACTGGGGTGACCGCACCATGTCATGGAGAATGGACAAGAGGAAGGAAAGCAGAGCGAGTCCTTTTCCCGATTTCATGTGTCACGCGCTTTCTGGGAAGTTACGAAGGTGTCTGTCTCATTTTCCTTGCTTGCGTAACCACGCAGCTCTCACTGCTTGGCCTTTTCAAAGATCAGTCAGTGGGAACCAACCTGGCATGTCGTGGTTTGAACTTGGCTTGTTTGTAGTGGGAAGTGCCTGTGAAAGCTTTGGGAGGAAATGACTGCTTTTGCCCAGCTGTATTCAGGCAGCCGTATGTTGCAGAAAGCACTGGGGTTAAGTTTCTTTAAGTTTTCTGCTTTGATGCTCCATTTATTATGTGTTTCTCCTCATGCAGAAGCAGAGTGCCATACCGTGGTGCAGAGGCTTGCTGTTGCTGTCAGCGCAGGAAAAGACTGAAGTTGGCATCTCTCTCATCCCCAGCCAGAGGCTGCCCTGAAAGGCACAGCTGTAAAATGTTCATCAGAAAAAACTGAATGACAGATCCCCAAGAGTGAGTAAAAAAGCCTTTTTTCCTTTTTTTTTTTTTTTTTTTTGGCTAAAATGCAGAAATATACTTTGAAATGCACTCAAATTCCTGGGTAAATAACAGAATGAGAAGAGCTCTGAGTTTTACTTGAGGAGCCAAGTTACTGTTTTTACATCACATTGCTCTGTTCTTTGAAGCATGCAGTCCTTGCTGCCCCCTCTGCTGTCTGTTTACATCCCTGCTACTGTGTATCTGAGGCTCAACGTTAGTGAAATAAAGTGGCCAGTGTTGTACCAAAATGGGATTTCCCTAAGCAAGAGGCTGGCACCTAAGAAAAAGTGGTTTGTCAGGGAAAAGATCGGCTGGGAGGGAGCAGCTCTGGGGCTGATAGGAAGGCTCCATGGGACAATAACTGGGCAGCTGTATCAGGAAAGGAGATGTCATGTTCAGTGGGCCATGTTCACCGCTCCAGTAGGGAAGCTGTGCTGCTAGAAGACACTGAGCTGCCTTCTCCAGGACACAGGCAAACAACCAAAATTTCCAATGGCAGAAAGACTGAAAGTGTCTTAGGGTTCAGCAAATGAAATATTGAGAGTGTGGTGTGACTGCTAACGCCCATGCAGAAGACAAGTCATTACAGAGATTTGCTGAGACTTTCTGCATCAGTTGTTTTTTACGTTTTATTCCAATATGAGTGCTTTAATTCTAAATAAATCACAGTGATTTACTGTTGACAGGAGGTGTCATGGTGCAGTCGGGCAGGTGCAGTCCTCTAGCAAATTGCAGAAAGCTGAGTGCTTCTCACAGATATTGTGGGGAGGGCTCATCTAATCTAGCTTGAGATGTTTATAGTGCTGTATCCAAGATGATGTTTAATGAGGTAAGTAATTTTAGAATGTGATTCATCTGACAGTTGAAACATACTTTAGGATGGCATGAATTATGGCTCTTGTTGGCCTGAAGTTGGAAAAGTCAGTGGTAGGTGTCTGCCCAGTGAACCCTTTTCTCTAAGTTTGGTGTTGTAGTGCTGTCTAGAGTGCCTCTGAGTTTTGGGGAGGCTTGAAAATTTGTATTCAATTGTCTGTGATCAGAACAGACAGAGGTGGTGATAAAAAGCTCCTCAGTCTTTTTATTTTCTTCTGTTGTCATGAATCTGAGATTCAGCTGCAGTCATCTATGGCTGTCTCTGGAGGAAGATTATTTAATATAATGGAAGTGATAAGTTTTGAACTTTCTGAATTTTTGAAACACAAATTTTAGCTCTATGGCAAAACTGGCACGTGAGTTTCTGTCTTAAAAGTATAGTCCATGCCATACGACCTATAAAATAAGAATTTACAAAAATGTGGCTCTGTTTTTTGGATGGATGACAGAGGAGTCGGAACGTTTCTGGCTTTTAATCTTTTTGTGAAAATTTTTCAAATTTCACTGAAGCTGGAGCGGACCTGATTGTTTCTTACATCTATTTGGAGAAACCTTCTTTTTTAGAAGAGGTGATGGAAGAAGGAAAGTGTGAGAGTGACCCAGACTGCCTAGGTGGGTGGTGGGCATGGTCTGGATGTTGATTTTGGAGCTCTGTATGTATGAAAAGAAGCAGAAGACAACAAAGAAGGTAGCAAGGAAACCGCAGAGAAGAATGCCAATAATGTTGAGAAAAAACCTTGAGTGTGCTCCAGGGTGATGTACTGCAGGAGTGTGCTCGCACTGGAGATGCTGTCCTGCTGTTTGAGCCTCTCTGGTGAAAATCTCGAACTTCCCTGATCTCGTTCCAAGAGAAACCATTTGAAGTGCAAGCTTAATGAATTAGTCTGTTTGCTGTGCAAACTATTCTGTGTGTGGTGTGTGCCCTGCTATTTTATATATTTTCCTCCTCGTATGAAGAAATAATTTCTTTTTCTTGTGGTGTAAGCCTTAACACAATAAGCATGTGTACAATTTTAAGCATGTGATTTGCTTCGATGGCTTCAAGTGGCTATGGGTAAATTAGTACTAAACATCTGCTCAAGAGCAAATCCCCAGAAAACAGTGAAAACGTGGCGAGGTGATTAGGAAACAGTATTATCCTGGTGACATTTCTGCGTTACCACATCGGGTTAGGCTGTGAAGGCAGTTAAAACTGCCTTTGATAGATCATATAAGCAGTCAGGGCACCTGAGTCATAAAATTTGTAATGGCCCTACTTACACTAATTATCAGCGAAGCAGAGCAGGTCTGTAAGATCTATTACATTGATTGCAACAGGAATGATGCAGTACTCATTGGCATCGGTGTTTTATACGAAAAATTAGTAGTGCAGTTCAGCTGTTGTTGCAGAATGTGTTTCCTCTTGGTGGTGAGGCTTCAGCTTTGTAATACTGACCTTCCCCTACTGTGTGTGCTACTGGGATTTTGGGATTTTGGTTACCAGATTTTACAAAGCAGGATTAGCTGAGGCTAACGTGGACGTTCTGGAGGTGGTTCATAGCGTGGTAGCTGTGGTTTGTTTAAAAGATACTGACAATGATGCAATTTTCTGGACCTGTTCAAGAGAGTACCCAACATTCAAAGCAGCAACATTAACCTTCTCCACGGCAGCCCCTTCAGGTGTAGCAGCTGGAAGAGAAATCAAGACATCTGCTGAAAACTTCTGAATTGATTTATGACCCTCTTGGAGGAAAATATTTTTAGCCCGTAGTGATTGATTTTTCACAATTCGTGAAGAGATTTATGAAGCAAATAACACTGGCCTATCCTTCACCATTTGTTCTGTATATACTGCCCTTGATGGATGTTATACATGAAAGGGTCAAACCCTGAGGATATTTAGTACTCAGTTTGCTGACATGAACGTTAAAATCAGGGGTACTGTGTGTGGAGATAGGATGATGTCTGCATGAATAAAATATTCTCTGTTCACCCACAACACAAACACATTTGTTGGTGTCTGAAAATGTGAAGTACATCCCCAGCAGAGGAAGATTTCCCCGTGGTAAGTTACAGAGCTTCCTTCAGACGTTAACTTGAGAGAGGATGGCACCTTCAAGGTAAACTCTCAGTGTCGAAGGAGTCTTTCTCCCAGTAAAGCCTCCGTCTCTAACCTGTGACTGCCAGTGCAACTTCTGGCCTTGCCAGAGGTTTTCCAGCAGGACAACCCCTGCACCGCTGCCTCCCACCACCTTTGCAAACCAAAACAAGATCATCGATGCCATTAGCGTTAAGAGATCTTAGAGTTAATAGCAGCATACAGGAAGGCAGCAAAAAAATCTGCTGTGATGCAAGTAACCCTTTCCAAATTGCATTATTTTCTAAAACCCTGTTTTTTATCAACCAGTCTTGTTTTTTGCACACACATACAAAAAATAAAAAAGGGTGTGTGTGTTCCAAGTAGATAATCTGTTGTGGGTTTTGGCTTTGCAAGTTATTACTGCTCCTGTCCCTCCTGCTTGCGCAACTACCCAGAAATGGGCCTTGACATCGGGCCATCAAGCTCCTCACAGTTAATTAAACTTGTTTTTCTCGGTGCCTCCTCTTTCTGAAAAATAGAAGCAGTGTTTACCTGTTCGTTCACAGGTTGGGTGGTGGAAGAGAAGTTAGCCTTCAGCTGTGCGGGAGGGTGGAGCAGGTACTTCAGGAGCAGGAACATCTGCAGGGATTTGGCCTCACTTCTTCCCGTATCAAGGGGGTGAACTTCTGCAGGGTTGGGTGCTCGTGTGGCTGTAAAAAGTGATCTCTGCTTCCTACAAGGTAGGGAATGACTGATTTGGCTGCAGAAGAAGCTCGGGGAGTTTGGAGTGGACTGGGAAGTGAATTTGATCTGTGTGATGCAGCTGCAAGAAGAGACAAGCCTGGCTTTGGGAATCTGGGATGCGGAAACGGTGCTGTGGAAAACACCAGGGGAGTTATTAACCAGAGAGTCCTCTGCAAATCCTGTGTGTGGATTTCAGTAAAAAGCCTCAGAGCAAACATAGCAGAGGGCTGGAAAAAGTGATCTAGAAGGAAAGGACGAAATAACTTTGCTGTGTTTTAATCTAGAATAAAAAGTAGTGAAGGAAATGAAAAATGAGAGAGGACTAGGGACTCCCATCCATGAGCAGTGATCTTCCGTGCATCGTTATTGCCCTTGTTTCTGTGCCATTGTGTATTTCCACATATAAAAAATTATATGGCAGTCCAATCTATCTCGTGAGTCTGCTGACAAATGTTTCATTTAATGTACATTGCAATTATCTGTCATCTATGAACGTCTTTGCACTGGAATCAGAACCGGAACCCTTCCGTTGGCGTCATCGAGCATCCTGCACAGTGATGAAGCAGCAGTTCTGGCTAGCTGGCTCTCAGCAGCTGCAAACCTGGCATGGGAATGAGCTTGTGGGCCAAAGGGGAAAGCTTCGTCCCCTTCTGGTGCTGCAGTGTAACCCAAAATACTGAGCACCATGATGAGTGCACAGCACACCAGCTTCATTCACAAAACGAGAGACTATTTGCTACCTTTGACTCAAACATACAAGTTTGAAAAGGTAGGATAAAGTCCCGAAAACCCACGCTTTTTCAGTAGGTTTTACAGTCACTAAAGACACTCTCCTGTCAGGATCTCATCAGAGGTGGCTTTAATTCACTTCCCAGTATTTGGTGACTGTTTCCAGGCCTCTTTCGAACCCTTCTTAGGCTAGAGAAAAGAGCCCTTCTGGCACGTTAGGCAGGCCTGCTGTCTACCCCGAAGCAGAGCTTCCCTGGAGTTGTGTGCAGCTGGTTTTAACCCATCCACAGCGCTTTTCCTCAGGTGTTGCAGACAGCTTCTTGGCAGAGGTGCTGGAGAATCAGCTCGTGGCTTTGGCAGCGGGAGCTGCAGCAAGAGCTGTGCTGACTTGCCGAGCTGTGCCCTGCCCCGTGCAGCAGTGCGTGACCTCCGCTTGCACTTCCCCGCTGGCGTTCCTTTTCTCTCGCCCATTTTCCGGGGTGTGCCAGCTCCCTGAACTTCCTCGTGCTGTCCCAGTACCCCGTGGTGGGATGCGGCTGGACAAGTCATCTTCTCTCCATGGTCAGAGTGCACCACAACAGGTGCAAACACTGCTCCGTGAGCTACAGTGGAGACACACAGCCCTTCTACCCACACATTAAATTAACATAATGGTGCCTTCTGGCCTGGAAAAGCCTGTAAACGTAGCAATCACTTTTTTTCTTGAAATTTTCCAGCGTGTCTTTGTGCAAAATTTACCTGGGTTTCCTTTACATGCTGGCTGAGGGAGTGCAGGGTCACTCATGGTGCCAGGAGGAGCGTCCAGAGCAAACCCACGGAGGAGGAGAAGACCTCTGCAGTGCCACGCCAGCCTGAGGGCAGCGGTGGCCCCAAACTGAATGACCCGTGCTGCCTCTGCTGCAGCTGATTTGGGCCGTGATGCCTCTAAAACCATCTCTCTGGTTTGCGGTGGGCTTTGGTGGGATTTGTGTGGCATTTTAATTGATTGCCAGGTGGCTCCCCTGCTGCAGGAGGTGGCGAGGAACCGTTCTCCCATCCAGAAGTCCCACTGTGCATGAGCATAATATAAAACCCCACTCTCCCACGGGCACAGCTGTGGCCTGCGCCGTTCCCAAGGGTCAGCCCCAGCACTTCTGTTAAGCAGCAGTGAGCTGGAAAGACCTCCTCAGTGCTTTTATGCAAATGGCACCCGGGCGCCTCTGCCATGTGTGTTTGCGGGCAGACACTGCGTGGCAGCAAACAATAGGTATTGTTTTGTCATGTAAATACCGGGGGATGCTTGCTGGGAGTTGGTCTGGCCTTTAATGAATGTTTTTGGCGTGTGCGTGTGTTGAAAGAGAGGGTGGGGAGAACGACAAAGTTGTGAAGCTTGAGTGGGATAAGCAAAATGAAATTCTGTCACGTTAGGAGCCGCAGAAAGTGCGGAGTATGCGACCTGCGTGGCGGATAACGAAGGTCGGGGCTGCATGGAAGCGAGATAATGAGGGGGAAGGAGAACAATTGCCTTCACACAAGGAGTTCGGTGATGTACAGCCGCTGACTTGCAACTGCCTCCGTGACCCTCATCGCCGGTCCCCGTGCGTCTGCATCTCCGGGCTTGCTCTGCACAGTGGGTGCAGCTTTGCTGGCTGCTTTGGGCAGTATCAAGGCATCGCCCCAGAGCTTCCCAGCAGCTGAGGGACCTCACTCAGTCATGCTGAGGATGGAGGAGGTACTTGAAAAGGATGAATCAAAAGTATTTTTTTTTCCTAAGTTGGTAGCTTTTTCCTGTATTGCAGATGTAGCTGCTGCTGTTGTAGTTTTTGTAATGACGCCTTGGACTTGTTTTTAACTTTCTTTTGAGGCAGGAAGGGGTCGGAGGCAGAGTCTTTCCTTTAGCGAAATAAGTATGTTTTTCCTGATCCGTTTAGACAGGATTCATGGGAGAGTTGGAGGAAAATCACTTAAAGGAAAGCAGTGCCGCAGGTCTTGGAAAAGACCTCTGAAAGTCAATAGAGAGAAACAGAAGCTTTATCTGCATCTCGCAGTAAGTGAAAAAGTGAGCTGGATTCCTGGAAGCTCATTCTTTTAAGGCAGTAATCCACCCTGCTAACACTGTCATCCTGAGTACAGGATTGATGCTTATGTCATGTTAAATACAGCAAGCTCCTTCACAAAAAAGGTGGACAAGAAAAAGAGCATTTTATAGATTGTAACACACTGTTATGTACTAATAAGCAGAGAAACACGCTTTATTCTTGAGCAGCGCAAGGAAGACAAGGGCAGTATTTGATGCAGGAAGTTTTCTTAGCTTTCTTCCCAAGACTTCTGATTATTATAAGGCAGTAGCTATTATCATCCCATTAAAAAATGGTCAGACTCTGCAACTTACACTGGGCTATTCTGAAATAATTTAGAATGAATGTTATTTGTGTTGCATGAAATGAAGCTGCAAGGCGATGGGAGTTTGGGTTGAAATATTCAGCATAATTTCTGGTGATCAACTGCAAGAGCGAATTTGGCATCCCTTGCAGAAAAAGGGAGTCTTTTTTTTTTATCATTATTATTATTTCATCCGGTGCCTTGGTACAGTGCTAATGGATACAACCAGAAGCTTTTTGTTAGCTGCCCCAGTGTTCCTTTATTCGGGTACTGACTGAACTCGGTGACCTTACAGTGCCAGCACACGGGTCACTCAGTGCGACTTCCATTTAGCCCAGGGGAATTTATGAACTCGATCAGCTTCTGCCTGAAGCCTTTCAGAGGTTTTCAGCTTTCTTTTTTCCCCTCCTTCCTGCGAGGGGAACCTTTTCACCCTTCCCATGACTCCAGGAGAGGCTGTCCTCCAGCCTGCCCGTGCCTGCGATGCTCGCTGCGTGCTGGACCTCCCCGCAGCCTTTGGGAGCACTGCTCCTGCACTTTTGGTGCCCCGTGCAGCTGCTCAGCAGCCGGTGCACGCAGGTTGCGTGTTCTCCTCCTGCCTCACAGATGAGGGATGCTGGAGCTTTACACCCCCACCACCGGGTGTTGTGCAGCTCACAGCCACACGTTTCCTGGAGCGTCCGTAGCGCCGCCTGACTCATCGAGCCGCTGAGATCCGGGGACACACGGCTGGAGCCCGCTCTCCGGAGACGTTGCCTCATCGCTGTGGGTCTGCAATACTGATCTGCCATGTCAGCCCTGGCGTCCTCCGTCGCGCCCCGCTGAGCAGGGACCATGGTGCTGTCGGATGGCACCGCCGTGGGCATCGCACCTGGCTGGCGTCCCCGCAGGGGACAGGCTCTGCTTCCCCTACCTGCCCCAGGTAAGCATCTGATCCTCAACAAAGAAGCACAGCGAGGGCAGCTTCTTATTTTAAAACACCTTAAAACAAAATCCTTTTTTTCTTTTTTTTCCTTTTTTTTTTTTTTTCCCCCTTCCTCAGTTCCTTGGCAGAAGGTCTGAGTGTCCCCGTGCTCTGTGCTTCCCAAGTGGCCGGGGGGCAGGAGGGCAGCTGGCATCTCTGGCACGGCAAAGACCGTGGGCTGCTGCTCGGCACAAGCAGCAGTGATTTGGGGTGATAATGAGGGATTTAATCCTGGGCATTAGGCGCTGGCAGCAGGGACGTGGTGCGGCGCCTGTAAGCGCGCTGTCGCTTCATTTTGCACTGTCTGGGTGTGAAAGGGCAGCCAAGCTTTTGTTGGCAATACGCGGGCATCTGTTACCTTCTGTCTGGTGCTGCCTGGGCAGATGCATTCGAGAAGAGATGCTCTGTGTGTCGGAGGCATGTGGAGAGTTAAACCCTGCACGGGGAGAGGGTCACGGGTCAGGAGAGAGAAAGTCGTCCCCCTCCCGCTGCCACCGTCACCCATCCCCTTTCCTCAGCAGCTCAGGAGAAAAGGAAAGTTGCTCTCTGGGTTGTCTGGGCTTCCTGTCCTGATCAGCCACGCTTTCCTGAGTTGCAAAGAATCAAAAGTGCATGCAGCTGAGGAAATGCAAAGCAGCCGGAGTCGGGAACGTGAGCTGCTGCGTGAGTATCCATCTGTGAACCAGCCAGGATCGGGGACGTGGCTTGCAAGGCGGCTGCCCTGCTGTAAAGGAGACCCACGGCTGCAGGAGGCTCAAGCAACATGATGGGAATCCGTGTTGGACCGGTAGCTGAATCGATTCTTTAATATGCTTTAATGTGTGGTCTGATCGGTGGACGAGGCAAGAAGGCAGAATACATCACAGAGCAGGGCTCTCCCAGGCAGCCCCTCTGGACCTGCAGGGCACGACAGGCTGATCGCCTCCGGGAGAGAATTCACGGCAGCGATCGGGAAGGAGCAAGAGAGAGAAAAATCGAACTGGGAAGTGAGTACAGTTTCCAGCACCTGCCTTTGCGTGCCTGTGGACGTGACCCTTTCCTGGCAGCACTAAACTTTGCACGGTCGCAAGTCATCTGGGTGTTAGCCTAGCTTTGGGGTTGCTGGTAGGAGGTAATGAGCATCAGAAATCTGAGCAGAAATGTCAGCGGGTCAGGAAAATGTTAGCATTGAGCCTTCTGCAGTGAATGCTAAGAACCTCTCGGTGTCAGTGAGGTTACTGGTTTGGTTGTTTTTAATGCAAGGGGTGGGGAGAGCAACCTCGTGCCTGGCGTCTGAGCGGCCAGGCTGGGTGTGAGGGTGGGGACAAGCACGGGTCATTCAGAAGCCACCACGGCACAGGCAGGCACGAGGGCTTTCTTCTTCCCTTCCATCCTTCCCATGTGGCGAGGGTGTCCAAACCACGTCCATTTGCTGAATAAATCTGCGGCTATTTCCATGTTGCTACAGGCATGCTGGCACCTAGCACATTAAAGAAAAGCTGACCCGAATCCTTTCCCTGGAGACTGCATAACCTCATGCTCGTCCTTGCACATCAAGGGGCAATTATCTGGAGTTGTTTCCTGGCTTTGACGTAACTTTTCTATTAACATTGGAGAAAACAGCAACTTTTCTAAGAAGAGCACTTTTTCTAAAATGGGTGTAATGTTTGTGAGCACAATACTCACCTCAAAGGGTGTTATAGGAATTAATGCTCATAAAGGTCTCATAAAGATTCGGTAATACAGATTGTTATAGGAGTGTGGGCTGATTCTGCTGCTATCATCTACAAGTTAACCCACGTGGTTTTAATAGGGGTGAGCTGTTGATCAAAAATTTGTCTTCCTGGTATGAGGATGGAAATTGAACCTTCTGCCCTGGCGAGGCTCTCCCTGCTGAAACTGGAAGCCAAACCTCCGTGCTGTGAGTGGTGGGATTATGGGGGAGGCGACCAAACCCAGTTAGGGGGCCAGCCAAGCCAGGCAGGAGTGCTAGCTTGTCGTTGTTGCTGCTTTGGGGTGGATCCAAAAGGAGAGCAGAGGTGTGAAAGACCCTGTACTGCACATCTCCACGCTCATCTAGTCCCTGTACCTCTAACCCTCAAATGAAGTGAAGTCTGTAATGCAATTAGCTGAGAAAGAGCAGTGCAGTGATATTTCGAGAGAAAGATCTGTGCACGCACACCTGCTATCTGGAAAATGTTTTTGCTCTACTGAAACAATCAAATACCAAGGTGTGAAATGCTACAGAAGTAAAGGTAAAGCTGAAATCCTCCCAGACTGGGAAGATCCTAAAGCTCCAAGTGGCTAAATTTTCAGGGAGCATCGCTTCTCAGCTCTGCTGGTGCACTGGACAGGTTGTTGCAGCCAGGGAAGAAGGCCTCGCTCACGGCCACTCGCCTGGTTTGCATGAGGAGTGCTAAGTCTGAACTGTTCCCGGGGCCGGCGTGCCACAACGCCAGCACCTCCACGGGAACGCAATTTCTCGATGACAGCAAAAAAGATCAGTGTTTTCCCGTCGCAGGTTGAGGTCCCTCCCACAGGTGTCCTTGGGATGGTTCAGAGGAGGCTGTGAAGCGTTTTGTACCAGTGAAGGAGCAGTCAGCTGCCTTTAATTGCTGGCTGCTCTCGGGCCTGCCGGTGCAGATTTGTGTATTTCTATCCCCAGCCCATAACCGCACCGTATCCTCGTTCCCTTGGCCGAAACGGTGCTGTGAGCAGGCGAGGTAGGTAACTCGTGCTCAGCTAACCTAAAGTCTGGGAGAGGGAGAAAGACAGAATGACAGGGGGCCACACAAATACAAAAGGGAGTCGTGCTTTCAGAAAGTTTAGGGATTTTTGTCCTGCATTAGGGGAACGAGGGGGCACTGAGAATGTGCTTCTGCGTGCATTCCCTCTGCCTTGCAGTGATCCTTTCCAGGAGGCTCAGAGGGTTGTTTTGCTTTTGGTGTGTGACCCCTCTCCCAAACCAATGAGCAGATGAGCACTCGGGGAGGAGCTGCTGCAGTGCTCCAGTCTGTGACACGTCGCTGATGGCAGTGTTGTTTTCTGATCCACAGGTCCAGAAGATGGCATAGGAACAGCGTCGCCTTCCAGGGAGCTGGGGTCCTTTCTCACCTCCGTGCGTGCTGCTTGAACGGACCTGAAGCCTTTGTTTTTGGACTGAAGAAACCTGCGCACTGCTTGCCTTGAAAACCTTTCTCTCCTAATTCATGAGCCAGCAGGATGTGGTCGCTGTGCTTTCAGAACGGCTTCTCATAGCTGCGTACAAAGGCCAAGTGGATAATGTGGTGCAGCTTATCAACAAGGGTGCCAAGGTAGCAGTTACCAAGGTAACAAGAGAAAAACGCTTTACAAAATCCCTGGGAACTAACATAACTCCTAAACCATTGTCTGCGAAAATGCCCTTGCAGCTTGGCAATTCTGAATGTAATTGAGGTTAGCGGTGGATTACAGTGTTGGGATTTCCTTGGAGTTTAGACTTACTAGCTCGTGTAAATTTACAAAATAGTGCATGTCATGTAGTTAGACGCCTCCAGCACACGCATGCACAGCTGTAGTGCACGCTGAGTCTTTCAAAACGTGCTGTGCTGACGGAGGGGCTGTGACGTTTTTCAAAACCTGCATTGACTTTGGGACAATGTGCAGAATGATGGATGGAGCAATTCATCACTGGCGGGGGAAGCTGGTCCAGAGCGCTGGTCCTTCTGGCTGAGGGGTTGGGGGAGTGCCACCTGTTGTGGTAGGATAAAGGGATGCAGAAAGCATTTCTTGCCATCAAAGGCTGTCGGTACAGCGGCCTCACTTGTATCTGCCATCTGCACTGATTCCTGCTGTGCAGCCCCCATTCAGTTCCAGGCTTGGGGTTTGCAAACTGTGGTCCTCTACCTTAGAGGCAGAGTCAGTATCAAAGGGTTTCTGCTTAGATTCTAAATGTCCAAACTGATATTCACCTACTGCTCTCTCTCAATAATATTATAAATAGTAATATAATAGTAATAACAATATAAATAATATTAGCAAATAAAAGATGAGGTAGAAGTGGCTGTTGCAGAGACAGTTCACTCAGCAAGAAGCCCTAAACAGAATTAGGTAAGTTAGATCTTTAGAGCTGCAATATAAAATCTGGGATGTCCTGTTTTGACAAGCTACTGTTTTCTATCCTACCTCATCCTATTTCTATTTCCATATTGGTTTTGAACCCTGTATGTATGGGAGCTAATATTCACAGACAGAAAGCAAATGTGAGTCCATCAGATAAGTAATCTGTTTTTGTCTGTTCTTATCTGTCCATGACAGTTGGTTGCAATTCCTTTGTGGTGTTTGGGCTGTGGACAGCATTTATTTTGAAAGGTGGAGTGATCCAAGGGCAGCCAATTTTAGTGAGTTTTGCACGCCAAAACTAAGCGGTGTTTTGCTGGTAGATAATATATACAGATAAAAAAATGTGAATGGTCCCATAAAGATACCTGTGTGGCTCTGTTGTCCACGCATCTCTGTAGTTGATCAACAGCTCTTGGAGGTGGTCAGGAATAGAAATAATTAAATTTGAGTGGTAGGTGTTGTTTTTTTTTTTTTTTTCTTGTTTTGTGTGATGGTTTTTGTTTGGTTGTTTTTTAAGATACTGAGCTTTGAGGTTATTGAGGGACCTACCTGAAAATACACCAAGTACTGAAAGGGTGCCGCATACTTTGTATAAATTTGTGCATTAAAGTAATTTTGAATCCAGCTTCCACACTGAACCATAAAATGTGGTGTCCCTTGGCGTGGTTACCAGAATAATCCCGCCACTGATTGAACTGTTTCACAGAATTAGGTTGCCATAATCAGTAATACTAGCACAAAGCTGATGCTTTCTTTTTGGTAAGATTGCTCATTATGTAATTATCAATGCCTGTTAATTACAATAAGAGTAAAGGCAAATTGTGTAAATGCAACTTTCAAACAGAAAATCAGGTTCATTTGATCAATGCAGATTTGCAAGAGTTGGAAAAAAATTATTTCCTGCACAATATAGGTGGCTTCTCGTTTCTTGCACTTACATTTGGGGGGTGTTTGGGTGGCACTCAGGCACTTATCCCGCCCACGTAGCGAGCCAGGTAGAGGAGAGCTCAGCGTAAATCAAAAGGCTTGACACCAAAGTGCTGCCCTCGTCCCAGCCCATCACTTCAGGCTCAGAAATGTCCCATGCCGGTCTGCCGAGCATCTATTCTGCAGCTGGCTCTCACCCAGCCAGCCAGCTGCACAGGGAGAAAACGTGCGTATTTGCCTGTGAAAGGCTTTGTGAACATGCATACCTTGGAAGAGCTTGGCTCGCTGATCCAGTGACACGGGCTGGGAGGAGAAAGAGCCATTCAGAGTCCAGGACGAGGCTGGCAGAAGAGCAAGCATGTGTAAATTCACCTCAAATATATTTAAACTGGACATTTTAAGGGATTTTTCAGCCATCAGAGCAGCCAGGTTCTTCTGTGCTCTTTCAGTAAGTGGAGCAGACCCCCAGAATAACTACTTTTAAAGTACAGGTTGCAAGTGTTAGGTTGGAAATTAGATGGCACGCTTGTCAAAGCAAGGAATTATTGATTAAGCTCTCAGATGAAGTGCCTTCTTCCCTCTCCAAGATAAAATTAATTGCAAAATGAAGCCTAAACATAAATTTATAAATTTATTCACATGCCTTAGTTCTCTTTTACTCATATATCTTCTGCTTTTATTTGCAATCTTCTGTTTGTTCTGTCAAATTAATTTTAAATTCTAGGGGGTTGGTCCAAAGAAAGAAATGACTTTTGTACCTCTCAGCCAAAATTCCCTCTGACTTCTATCAGAGCTCTATTGCAAAAAGACATGCCAAAGCAAAGTTTTTTTGGAGAAAATGTTCCCTCACCACTTTAGGCTTGAAATGAGTTTCTGATATGCATCTGTGAGCGCAGCCCAGTCCTTGTGGAACAACACCACGCTGAGCCCCAGCTTGAAGGGACTGAGGTCTAGACCTATACGCTGTGCTTTATTCCAACCAGGTTAATTGAGCGTGGCTTAAGGAAAATGAAGCCCGTTTTCCATAACAAACCAAGGACTATTAAATGCTGGATAGCTGGCAAGCTCGTCCAGTTCTAATTTTATCTTAAATTTGGAAAGTCATGCGATTTGGTTAATTGCTGCTTCAGTAAACAGTAATCCAGCTGCAAAATGGTGCCCAAGTTTCCTCTAGGATGGATTTGGTTCACTCTGACAGCACAAAGAGCAAGTCCAGCCCTCATTTCCAGATGAAGTCAGCGTTGAAGCGTGTGTTTCAACATCTTCCCTGACACCAGGATCAGCGAGAGACAGGTGGGATTCCAGCATGCAGGTTCCTTTAGGAGGTATTTTGGTGGATGTGCTGCCAAAACTGGAAGATTAAGAACAGATCCTGCTATGATTAAGTTTATTCTTCCGATCTATAAAGCTTGTCCCATCTTTCAGTGCTTTTGTAGGAGAGCTTTCTTTCAGTAAACTTGTTGACAGCTTTGTCTTTGAAATGTAAGTGCTGGGACTTCTGCTGAGCTGCTCTGTCTTGCTGTCCTCCCAGAATGTCGTTTTCCTTATCCCAGGTTATTTTCCTTTTTATGTTGTGAGCTGAGATAGGTTAGGGGGAGTACTGAGGACCACCAGAAGGGGCAGAGGAGAAAGGGAAGTAGTGATGCATCGGATAAGACCAGCTGTTCTCTCGACCTTGTCCCCAGCATGGTGCCAGAGGAGGGGGGTTAAAGCTTAATTTCACCTCCCAGCCTTGAACTGTGGCATGCCAGGAACTGCAGCCCTTGCTGTGGGCTTGCTTCACACCTGGAGATGAAATTCCAGCTCTGAGCCTGTGTTAGAGCTCACCAAACCAGCGCGTTACTTGGTGGTGGGTTTCACTGGGGCACAGAATTAATGCTGCCAAAAAAAGCTGGTATCAGGTGGGAGTGTGCCACTGGTCTGCTAAGCATGAAGAAGATTGCCATAGGAAGCAGTAACGTGGTACAGGCAGTTTAAATGCCGTTTGCATTGGGTTTTATGGATTTTTTTTTCAAAGGAAAGCAGAACACAGCTTTGCTGCAGAGCGCAGCGTTAAGAACATAGCTCTAAAATTGAATTCTGCAAGGAAAGGATGAGCGTTTGGGGAAAAATGCGAGTGCTGCTGTTTTGATTCAGCAGTTCTGTTTGTTTCTCTGTTTGTTTCTTCCATTTGGGCTTTGGACTAGTCGTGCTGTGCCCCTGCCATCTGGTAACACGTCGCAGTGCCGGGGTACTTGTCGACTCGTCATCGAGGTTTCAACTTGAGAGGATGCAGAGTTCTTGAAAACAAATATTTTCTTCCCAAGTGAAAAAAAAAAAAAAGAAATCTGTTTTGGTGCTTTCACATTTCTGTGCTACTTCAGCTCGAAGAACTCCTTATTGTCTTAAGTGGCTGTTTTAAGCAATAAATGAAAACAAACAAAAGGGAAATAGCAGACATTTAGGGACTTGCTCAGTGCCTGCTGAGGCCAATGGGAAGCTTTCTGCTGACTTTCAGCTTATTCATGGGGAAGAGCATAACAAATCATCAGTGTGAAGAATGGGACAAGGCTGCTTGCATTTTCAGGCTTTCCATAAAATGTGGCCAGGCATGTTTTTGCACAAATGCAGAGCGGATGAATAAACAGCAGTGCTCGTGCAGCACGACGCTGGGGTGGGGTGGAAAACTGGATGTGCTTGTGGAAAAGCATCCACAAATATAATGAAGACGAGGGAAGATCCTGCAGGTTGTGGTGCAAAGCCTGCCTGTATGCACTTGGTGGCAGAGTGCACACCTGGAGTAGCTCCTCCACAAAAATTCTGCTTTTAAACCGTACGTATTGACAGTTGCCTGTCGGCGTTTGGAAGTTAGAATACAAGTTAAATACAAATAATAATAAAAAACAAATCCCTGCTGAAATTCATCTGGATGTTTACCGTGCTGGGCTGCAACCTGAGACGTCCCACAGCCAGAGCTCTGTGTCACGGCTCTTGGAGGTGGCAGCTTTAGCACAAGAGATCCCATTTATTTTTAATAAGCCAGTGACACGGGGGGGATTTGTGCGATTTGCGACCTGCTGAAGCAATTATTCGCATTTGAACGAACGCCCAAATTGCATACTTTTTATGTGAATGACTGCTTTATTGGTTCATTAATCTGAGTTGTAGGAGCCTCTCATTTGTATTTCTATTGCTGCCTGTGATAACCTCAAAACCATTACAGCCGATGTTTGGAAATGCCCACAAGCCTTTAAGTCGGTGATCCTTCCACTGCTTGCACTGCCTGCACCGGAGGAGCCCTGTATGAGTACTGCCTCCCTCTCCTCTTGTTCTGATGTTACTGGGAAGGAAAAGAAAACCTGGCCTCGTCGGTTCTCGCACTGTTACGATTAATTGGGAGATGGCCAGTGTTTTTATGTGCCCTGAGGCACTGCATGGACAGGTGAGGGTGGCGTGCCCGGTGAGAGCTGGATCTGGAGTGGCTTGCATCTTTTCCTTGCGAAGCACGTGGCTTGGATGCCTGCCTCCGGCAGGATTTCCCCATTCCCATGCACTTGTTATGGGGTGCCTGTCTACATGAGGTGTGCTGGGTGAGGAAAACACATTCCTCGTATTAGAAATAAACACATACTCTTCTTCCAGCGTTTATTTTTAACAAAGGACCTTTGGCTGCACCTCGTTTTTTTTTTGTTTTTTTTTGTTTTTTTCCCCAGGAGTTAGAGATGGTTATCTTATCAGAAAATTTCCCTGCTGGAATATATCCACGAGGTTGGCAGCGCTCTCGTTTCACAGCACACGAGCTGCCTTCAGCCTGGGTTTGTTTCTGTTCTTGTTTTTTTTTTTTTCCTGCTCCGTGTACAGATAACAACAAGTTGGTTTTATGATATGCTAGCAACCTGCTGGGAAGTGAGACACGCTGATTAGGTGATTTATTTATCGCAGTTAGGTAATGCAGAAGCTCAGAACCCGTAAGCCTGGACGTGCTGGAGCACATTTCCATAATCCACGCGTATTGTTTGGAGCCGGGAATGATTTGTCAGCCTTCCCTCAGGTTCGTTTTCTCTTTCTCACGTTGCCTAGAGACTTTTATGCCTCCTGCCACTGAGTTACCTGAAACTGAGCCCTGGCTGTCCTCCAGGAGGCTGTGCTCTGCGGGGCCGGGGCAGCCCTTTGCTCCAGGGGCTGCCACCAATGGACCAGTGCAGCCACTCAGCTGGCACGGAGAGGCCGGTGGGGACAGCATGAAGCAAGCCCTTCCCACACCTTCTTTGTTCTGAAGAGGCTGAATTCCCAAGACTTTACCAGCCAGGCAAGGATGGGAATTGCTGGGAGCAGCACTGATGAAGAAATAGACATAGAGCTGAAGAGTAGTGTGACACTTCTTCATCTCAGAAAATGCCTGGGGGAGACACTGTGAAGATAATTTGGCATCTTAAAAAAGACAGGAACCCTGCTTCCTTCTTTGTGATTAAATAAAATTTTCAATCAACGTTTTTAGGTTTGTTCCTGTTTAACAGTTCATAAGGCGATGCTTTGAGGTCTATATTGGGGAGACATGTGTATGTATACATATATATGTATATACACATGCTTCTTAGAGCAGAAGTTAATTCTTGGCCCTCCCCTTGTGAGTTTTCTTTTTGAGGTTATATGGGTTAGATTTTCAGGGAATCACTTGTTCTACTTTTCCTCTGTTGTCCAACCTCTACACTCTTTGAGCCTCTTTTAATGTAGATTCTTGTGCCCCTTATAGGAGAAGCAGCCTATTTCCCTTTTCCTGAAATGCTTCACTGTAAATTGTGCCACGGGATGATCAAATGGAGCGCGGTTATATGTAAATATTGTTTTCCCCATGTCATTTCACTTAGATTTTTGTAAGATATTTGCTGGCAATTTACTTTTTCTATTAATTTGATTTTACTGTCAAATTTCAATCTTTTTTTTTTCTTCTAAAACCATACATCATTTATCCATCTCTCTAATTAAAGCATTTCTGTCCTTCTGCTCATTAATAACTGATCTTGGTTACACTATAGATTGATTTTCTTGTGAATATTTTATACTCTTTTTGTATGGGCTAGAGCTCGGTAACGTTTACAAGTAAGTGTTGTCTAAAAACACCTGACAGATCGTTGGCAAAATGAGGTTGGTTGTCATACACATCGTCACCTGGAGGGACTTACAAATCTTCCATTCATTTTAAGGGGACAGCACCTGTTGTACAAAACAGTCCAAAAGTTCTTGTGTGTTTTGCAAAAATGCTACCCAACACAATATTTGATTTTGCCTGTTTTAGCAACTTTGTTGTACGGAGCAGAGTTGGAAGTGGCTGACAAATCTGTGCTCCAGAGGGACAGAAATAAAAAGGTCAAGGATTCTCTCCAGGCATGGACACAAAGCTGGCTCCGAGTTTGTAAGGATGGTCCTTACATAGGTAGAATATCCCCTTTGTAGATTACCATCAGGATAAACTGAAATGTTGCAGAACGGGGAGGAGGAGTTTTATGCATATACAAAATAAGGGAAAGCCTTTTGTACAGTAAAGTATGTCAACTGCTGCTACTGCGGACTTCAAAGAGAGGGGTATATACAGAAGAAGGAGGAAATGATAAAATTCTGGTAAACTATTACGCATAAAAACTCACCTTAAATTATTTTTTATTTTCTTCTCATTCATAGCATGGCCGGACCCCCCTGCATCTTGCTGCCCACAAGGGTCACCTCCATGTTGTCCAGATTTTGTTGAAAGCAGGTTGTGACCTGGATATTCAGGATGATGTAAGTAGATACAGCTTCCCTGTTTGGGGTGGAGGGAAAAGGGCTGTTGTTCCATCAGTAATTTGCAAATAAGCATAGGTCTTCGCTTCTTTGATGCAGGATTAAAAGAAAGCAAAATCTGTCTCTGTTTTTTTCTAATTTGGAGATGCAGCCTCTAATTTGGAGATGCCAAATTTGCATGAGAGACAAAGTAAAACGTGGTGTTTCTCGACGAGTTGCTCAGTCCTTACGCTCCAGCTGCGGAGCTTTGTGCGAGCTGTGATTGTGCAGGGCTGGTGTGAGTAGCAATGAGAGCCGTTGGCTGCCCTTGGGTACAGAAAGTAAATTAGAGCTCGTTACCCTGTGCTCGTTACACCGCTGGAGGACGTCAGGTGGAGGATGTGATCCGTTTTGCCTGAAGTGGGAGATGCTTTTGTGTAGGTGCATGGCACAACATATCGGGCAACTGCAGTGGGGAATTGCCAAGAAGTGATCCTGTTGGCTGCCGTGGTTGATGCGGGGAGGTCGCATCTGTCAGGCTGCTGGGTGGTAAGCATCAGCACGATGCAAACAGCTTCGAGGTTAGTAAAAGGTGGCTTGTTTTCATTCGGTCAACTATGTAGGTTGTTGGAACTTCCTCGTTTTCCATTAACTTCCTGGCTTTCCATAAAAATTTCTGATCTTGCATCAGGCTTTAAGGCACGTTGGAATAACAGGGAACACAAATGTAGTTACTTCACTTATGAACAAAAATGTAAGCTGAAATGTGCAACAGCAGTTGAATAGTTATGACTTCCCTTCAATTCGTTGCTAACTTCTGATGGCACACTGGCACAAATTTGAGGAATGGTTGCTTTGTTTCCCTCTCTAGTAAGTAAGATTCTTATGGGACCTGGAGGCCCAAAGGTTGCTAGTAGAGGCACCCGTATGACTATTATAAGGACAAAGAAGATGTCTAGGTGCCTTTTGAAAAGCCATTTAGGCATTTGTTTGCATGCAAAGGATCTTAAATATCTGTAGAAACTGGAAAACTGGTTTCCTTCTCCACATGAGCAGCTGCATCCCCATGAGGTGCAAGCAGTCAGGCAAGTGCACACCTGTACAACTGTGGTATTAGTGCAGTCGACTTTCTACTGGGGAACTTGTTTTTCTAGGAGGAAAATTTCCTTCTTGCACTCTTTATGCTTTTGCTTTGCCCTTCTGTAAAAAGGAGCAGATTTGCAAGTGTAATGGCGATATCAGTTTAATCATGTATATCCTGAATATGTTTTTAGACAAAAATGCAAAAATGCTTAAAAGCAGAAATGATTCATCAGATATTTAAGACAAAATTGCAGGCACTTTACTAGTACAGTCAGTGTTCCCGAGAACTGCAAGTAAGACTGCAAGAGCTTCCACTGATTTGCTCAAATTGGGTTTCTGTGAAAGCTGCTTTTTGAGTAAGTGTCTTTTTTTTTTTTTTTTTTTTTTAATCCTCCAGTCATAAAATCTAGACTACTTATGTGTAAACGTGATTCATTAGCCATAATGGAAGAAGAGTAGGTCGGTGTTTAGCAGTATTTTGATTTAGCGAGGAGTCTTGCACTGCAGAAATACCCAGCTCATAAAAGGCCTTATTTCACTTGCCTGGCAAGCTTCTCCGGGGCTTTGTTCACAACAACTGGATACCTCTTCTTGATGTGGTGACTGACCTGAACAGAACAGGTCAGTCACCACATCTTAAAAGCACAGTTTGATTTTGGCTCTGTATTTAGTACTAGTCATCTGGTTTGGGCTAAGGAGAACCTAAGGAGGGGTGGGTCTGGATTTGACTTGAAGGAGTAAGTGGAAGGCTAAACTCCACATGAGGATTTTTGCTTGTGACAGGTATTAACTAAAATATTTCTGCTTTCCTTTTGCATAGGTCTTCAAGAAGGTTCTCTATTTATGTTTTCTCCTTGTATAATTCATTTTTACACTTTATTTATGCCATACAGAAATGTTCATATTCTTTTTTAATTGCAATCTATTGATTATGCCTTCAGTCACTCTTATCCTGTGCTTATTTGGCAGTGAAGGCACTTTAGCATCAAGTGTTGATTAACATCATTGCATTTCATTTCAGGAATACTGATTTAGGTTCACAGATTAAATTGCTCATGAGAGTGGGGAGTATCGTATTTTATTGAAAATTAAATTACTTGATTTTTGTCTGCAGAATTATGATAACAGAAAGAAGTCTTCAGGTTCTAAAAAATATGCATATTTTATTTTTTTTAAATAACAAGAGAACTCAACATTTTATTTTGGAGTTGACTGTAGCCAATAAATGCAATACTAACTTTTCATCTGCTACATGATAAGCAGAAACTTAAAAACTGCTAAATGTTTTGGAGAGATTCAAACACTAACTTCATGTTCTACAGATATATTCTTTAGAACACGGCAAGAGCCGTGAGAATTAGTTGAAGAATGACCTCCAGTGGCCTGGAGTGGGATTATTATGAATTTCAACCGGTGGAGTCCAGCTCTGTAGAGTACGCAACCCCGGGAGCTAATTCTTTCCTCCTCCCTGGCAATCCTGAAAACTCTTACTGGGATCCCAATGCAATCTCTGACTGGTCAATGAGTATTCATACAGCACACACCTCAGAAATAGTCAAGGAGAAAGTTGTCCCGGTGAAGGAAATCAAGGAAGAGAAAGATAAGAAAAACCAGAAGAGAAAGGCTAGGAAGGAACCTAGAAGATCAGAGAGAGAGAAGGAGGTTAGAAATCTTGTGCGTCGATCCTGCCTTGAGCTTCTCTTCTCCCATGGCTGCATGCTGCAAAATCTTGGACTGGCAGCCTGGCATGACAGCTCTTGGAGGTGCATGACTGCATGGCGAGCTTTGTGCTGGGTGCTCCGTGTAGTTTCCTGCCCTGTATGCGCTTTCTGAAAATCTAACAGGGGAAAAAAACCCATAAACTTTAAAACCCTGAAAAGGCCCTGAAATTTCTCTTCTGGAAGTTCCACCTTAAGAAGCAGAAAATTAATTTCAAATGGAACAATAATCCAGAGGTCAAAATCATTTCTAGTTGAATGTAAATATGCAAAGTGGCTTACTCTTATGCTCCCATTTAAGTCTCGTTTAGTGTCATTTAAGCTGTAATTTCGTTCATTCACGTTTATTTTTCATGCCTTGATCACTTCTGCTGGCCATGCATCATCATTCATTGTTCAGAGTGAAATTCTGCTTGCTGTGTATTTGTGACGAATGACTTTCTTCAGCAAAGGAGGAGGACGCTGGCATTGAGAAACACTAGGGCACATCCAGTTGCCTTTGTGTTCAAAGGCTTCAGACTATTCAAATATGCTTAAGATGCTCTTCGGAGTATTTTACACTTGATTATAGTTTCACTTTTGAATGTTTTTCGAGAACTTTATACTATGCATTCAGTGATTTGATTTCAAAGTATGAGACTTCGCAAGTGCCATCCAGCGCTTTGTATCAGGGATTGAAGGCATGAATTTTTGCTGTTGATTTTGGTGCAGTTCAGTATCAAGACAGTTTGGCAATTTCTGCAAATGTGAAAAGCCAGTGAGGAGGCAAAGCATGACACTGGAAGGGGCTTTAAAGGAGACCATGGAACTGATGGAGGCTCTGGAGAAAAAAATAGTGTGTAGGAAAACAAACTACAGTGGTTATAACATCTTTTAAAACATAGAAAGGAAAAAGTAACATGTATTACAAGCCAGTGTAAACTAGATCTCAATAAATTTGGGGGTTAGAGTCTTTGGGATTAGAGACTCCGATACCTCTGTGATAGTCCTATACCGTGACAGCGGCAGGATGGCTGTGAGAAGTACTAAGAGGTACCCGAAACTCTTGATCGTGTTATTTTCTTGTCCTTGGAGTGAACTTCAGATACGAAATAGACTGGTGTCTGGTCCAAGTGGTTGCATTCACTGCTTTAAGTTAGTCAGCAAATGAAGAAACTTGAGGAGCCTAGAGAGTAATCACAAGCACCAGGATGCTGAGCAAACGCCACCTTGCCTTGCCAGCACAAAAATGATAAAAGAAAGAGTAATGCTAAAATCTGTGGAGAAGGTCAGGATTTAGGTATGTGCCTTTCTTCAGGGTTCATGGCCTGCAGCTCTCTGCTGAAAGCAGGCATTTAAGCTCTGTCAGGAGCACAGTTTTAGGCTCTGGAAACCTACCTGGGCCTTTTTATGCAATAGCTCTGCTGTATGTAGAGCACTTGGGATGTCCAGTCCCTTATACTCTGCCCAAGGGGATGCTAACCGTGGTGGGCCTTGTGGGGTGGTGGGCCTTGTGGGGTCTGTGTGGCACTGGTTCCAGCAAGCATGCTGAGAGGTGGAGGGCAGACACCTACACAGTGGGCTGTGGCACAGCTCGGTGTGAGGGACACCTCGGGTTCCCCTTGGGTCCCATCTTGGGTTCCAACACAGCGCTGGTGCCTTGTGGTGCTGAGATGTCCTCCGTGTTTGGGTGGAAATGCCCCTGTCTTAGCTACTCTCAGGGCTAGGCAAGTAACACAGGGGATTTGAGAGGCACTGCTGTAGGCTTAGCTGCCTTACTTCTACCAGGACTCTCTTAAGCACCTGAGCGTCCTTTTGGCTTTGGGCCCACGTCTGCATTTAGGCAAGCTCGCTTCTGTTGTTTCTGTCAAGGTCACACTTGTGTGACACCGGAGTTATCGCTCTTCATTGTTCCTGTTTTGCAGTCTGTTCCTAAGGCGTAAATCACTTACAAATAGGATCATAAATTGTGCCCAGCATAATAGTCTGGGCAGTTAACGTGCACTTTCAGGTGGATTTTTTCTCCGACTCTCTAGACTGGTCCCTTAATGCTTTGCTGAAGGCAGAACTCTGATGAACGCTTTCAGAGGCAGTTATTTTAGCAATTAATAAAAAGATACATGAGTCAGTGATTGCACTGCGTGAATATGCACACTCTGAAAGAAATATAGCTCATCTGTTATACGTGGCTCCATAAAGGCAAGTTCCTGGTTTGCTCCTCTACTAGTGGGCAGGGAAGATGGGTTAAAAATATTGTGATGCCCTCCGTATTACTTATAGCTGGGTTATGTGATGTGCCTGGGCTGCTCAGTAGCTCACAGCACAGAGGGAATCGTGGGCTCTGGGCTCAGTTTCTATGGTGTGCAGCCAACATGTGTGCTGAGGTGTGAGGGAATGGTCCACCAAACCCTGCCCTGGGGGCTGGGGTTGTAGGGAACGTCACCAGAAAATTGGGATCTTCCTGCTCTTCCCTGGGAGGTGCCTCAGCCCAGTAAGGCAGGACCGGAGATGTTCTTGGACACTCCCTGGTATGTGAATGAGGTCAGGACCTCGTCCATTCATTGACCCGCTCAGGAGGCCACCTGGGGACCAGAATATTGCCCGGGACCAAACCTGGGCATGGCTCCCGGTGCCACCCCACATCTTCAGGAGGAGCTGCCCAGGCCTGGGCTGGGCTGCTCTGGGCACAGCAGGCCCTGAGGGAGACCTGCTCCTGCAGCATGGGGGTGCTTTCAGATGTGTTTGGTCTGAATTTAACTAAGATCCTGTCAGAAGTAGCTGCCATATCCGCAAACCCCCCAAAGCTGAATGTCCTTTGACCTCACTGCAATTACTGTCATGAGGCTGGGTGAATGACAACAGCAGCCTTGACTTAAAGTGTACTCAGTGAGGGGATCCTTAATTACAAACTAAATCCCATACAATCCATTTCTGCCCCCAGTCTTATCTCCATGATCAATTTTCCAGCCTGCAAAGAAGTGGTAAGCAGCTACTCATTGTCAAAGCTCCGTCCGTCCCCACGGCAGATGTCATCTTGTTTTACTCCTGGTTGCAATGTCCTCTGGAGTTTTGCTGGGGTAGCAATTACAGGTTGACAGGGTAGGTTGATGGATTACATTCCAGGTTGCGGTCGGGAGGTGAGATGGCCTTTGCACCGTTCACATTACCCGTTGCTCTGCAGTAGGGTGTTAAGTTCTGCTCTGGCTTGTTAGAGAGCAGATTCCTGTGCAGGAATAGTTACTGGAAGCTATCTGACACTTGCACATGTGAGATGGTATATTTTGGAAGATTTCCATAACATTTTGGTTATCTTTCAATGTAGAATAAATACACAACTTCAGAGACCTTGCAGTGCTGTCAGTTTTGTCATACTTTGCGTTTTTCTAAAAATCCAGGTTCCTGGGACTATTCTCGTGTTTGTTTTAACTCTCTTCAGATACAGTGGGAGTCTTAGTAGGGCAAGAAGAAATGTAAGCATATGTTACTTCTACAGATGAAACACAAATAGCAAAAGAAAAAAAAATAAACACACACACCTCAGTGCAGTTTTTTAAATCAGCTTCATGAAAATAAGCCAATTTAATGATTTGCTGATGTTGGGAGTTAGCATTGCAGGGGTTACTGAGAGGTTGGAGTTGGCAATGCTCATTTTGCCCCTGTGGATTGATAACTGTTTTGCTGTCATTAGCATAAAAGAGCCCCACTGAGAGCAATTTTTAAGTCAGCTGCTAATTGCCTTTGAGAACAGATTATTCAAATTATCCAGTTATTTAAGTAATTGTAGGCTGTGGGATAGAAAATATGGAAATCCCTTTAGTTTTAGTATTTAGTATCAGGTAATACCGGATGATAAAATTTCTCTACTACAAATCTTTGTATCTCTTTAGGACTAGCTTCCTGCAAGGCTTTATTTTATTCTTTATTTTTTATTTATTTTTATTTTATTTTTTTTTCTTCTGCAGGGTACACTGCATCTCTCTCTCCTTTGTGTATTTTTAGTGGACATTGTCTAAATAAGCAGAAGCAGATTGGGCTCCCACTCTGTTGTTTATTCATCCCCCAAAAAAGGCTGTGTGCTGCTTTGAAGCTAGTCTTTGTGCCTGCACTCCCAGGCTGTGCTTCAGCACTGCAGGTTCAAAGCAACTTCAAAGAAGAAACACGACAGGTTGTCGGGGGAGCACTGGAGACACTGCAGCTTGTTTTCCCATTGATCGGTGTCTTACATCCCTACATGCTGCTGCATAAATCCTCCTATTTCCCCCCTTTCCTCACCATCTCACAAAAATGCACATAAAAATAATGTCGATAGCCCAGATGGGCAGAGCAGGGTGAGAGATCTTGGCCTCTCTAGCTCAGCAAATAAGTTCAGCAGTTAGAGGGGAGATGGATGGGTGGTCAGGTGAGATGACCGCATCAGCATCGTTTCTTTTGGAAACTTAGCCATAAAAGAAATAAATGGATATAAGAAACTTGCTTGTTGCTGCAATGTGGCAGGTCCATGAGAAGGGAAAGTCATTTGGACCTTAAGATCACTCGGTTGTTTGAATGAAATAAGCTGATCGTCTTGCAGTTGTGATCCTCATCATAAAATTGCCTCCACTCTTAGCACTAATTGGTAAATCCATCAGAGGTGCTGAAGACACCAATCTCATCTCATGCTCCTTATCCTAAGCAGGGCTGATGGAGCAGTCAGAGCCCAAATGGGAGAGCCTCATCCTGTTAGTGTAAGTAGTGGAGGATCATTGTGATGAATTATGACAGCCTGTAATTGCCTTTAGAGATATTGTTGGTTATTAGGTACGTAGTGCCAAATGTGTTAGCTTCCCTGCCTTGTAATACTGCCATATTTTTAGAAGACTTCAGTGCTGTGTATGGAATTGTGATGAGTTGAAAACTTCGGAAAATAATTGTTTTATAGGTCTCTGATGCTTTTTAACTTCATTAATCTTGGAAACTTTAATGATAGTTGTTTATGGGGACTGTTTTCAAAGGCAGCTTGGATCTAAACAGCACGTGTTGATGATGCAGCCTGTGTGTGTGCTGTGTGTGTGTGTGTGTTGACTGTGTTTGTATTAAGTCAAAATCGGGTGGCAATAATACGGATTAAAGATGTGCTTCTTTTTGCAGGGTGATCAGACAGCATTGCACCGGGCTGCTGTCGTAGGGAACACCGATGTCATTGCAACTCTCATTCAAGAAGGTTGTGCTTTGGACAGACAAGACAAGGTAACAGGCAAAAGCAAAGCCCTGTGGGGTGGCAGCTTTGCCAACCAGTAATATTAAGATCTCATTGACGGAGAAATCACAACCATACTATGCCCTACCCAAGACACTGCACAGTTTCCCTCGATTATCCCAGAAGCTGAGAATCCCAGGCTGTAAATTTAGTTTGTAAATAAAGATAAGTCCATGTTCCCAACAAAAGCTTTTGGGCTATACTCTGCTTGCAAGGATAAGTGGGGAAGAAGTGGAAGGTGAAGACAGCAGGAGGTTGAAGATAGGAAGAATAGAAAGGAAGATGTACCTAAGGTGTTTGTAGAAGTTACTTTAAGTTTTAGTCTGGGATATATCTGCATCTGCTAAAAATAAATAGAAAGTTAGCTAGCAGGAAAGGAAAGAAGATTTATTTCTCAAGTGACCAGGTGACACATGCAGCTGCTGCAGTCTGAATGTAACATTACTCTGTGTGTGGACCCAGTGCACTAAACTTCTCCTCTTGTGTGTGTGCTCTTCAGGACGGGAATACCGCTCTTCATGAAGCTTGTTGGCATGGATTCAGTCAGTCTGCCAAAGTGCTCGTTAAGGCAGGAGCTAACGTGCTTGCCAAGAACAAGGTGAGACACATACAGAAGGAGCTTTCATTTCTGGTGTAAGGTGGCTGATTCTCATCGCTGGAGACTTTTGGTCATGGCATTTCTCAGGAGGTTGGAGACCGGCTCCTCGTGGGACATTTTTCCTCTTCTTTTGCATCTGTTATGCTTGGATGGTCCCTCCACAGGCATGAGGAAATTCTTATTTTGCTAGCTGATGCTGGAGGAACTCAATTGCACTTTGATACACCAGTTAGAGCAGAGGAACACTGCAAGTCCTGTGGAAATCCCCACATTGCTCTAATTTATATGGAGTGTATTTGTTGTGATTGGTGTGGTTTAAAATGAATATGAGTTGTATTAATTGGAATGTGGCATTCAGAATCAATTTTCAGAAAATGGAAAACAGCCAAATGAATGTAAGCCATAGAGGGAAAAAGTAGTTGTGTATCTTTTGTGAGAAAGTTCTTCCTGATACATAAGTGTAGGCTCTTACCAAAGCTTGTAATGAACATGGATTATCCTTCTTTTGGTATTTATAATACCTCGAGAGCACGTCAGAGGAAAGAATAACAAAGCAAGGCATTTTAATTCCACACTAACTGTAATACTTGTGGGGAGACTTGTCTTCAGTTCACTAATTCAAAGGTGAATGAAATAGCAGTAGCAGCCCGTGGTATGAGCTGAGTTAGGGCCCACAGTGCCAGTGGATTGGTCAGGTTGCATGGGTGGCACCGTGTCCTTCATTACAGGCAAGAGGGTTTTGGGATGGTTTTATGGGATCTCTGAGCATTTTTTCAAGCAAATGACATGATATTTTGGTAAATTACAACAAAAAGTGCCAGGGAAGAAAGGCGAAAAGGGAGATGTGGTGAAAGTCTTAAGATTTTGAATAAGAAAGCCTCAGCATTGCCTTGGCACGGTTCTCTGTCTTTCCATGTGTGTGTATGCATATATTTGTACAATTGTGGTCACTTGTGGTATGTAGTTACATCATCTTTGATATTATTTTATGTGTACTCCTTCTTTTATATTGTTCCAACTTCCAGTTTTTTTCCTGTGTTGTTCATCTCGATTTGCTCCAAAGGTACTTGAGACCACTTCTCATGCTTACACATAACAGACGATAGTACCTGACTTTATAGGCTGCTGAACCATTTAACTCCTGTCCCTGGATGTGCTTGTCTCTCTATATGTGTATTTATGTACAAAGGTGTGTGTTTAAGAGGCAAGTCGTGTTATCCTGCATGCTCGGACGCCTTAGGGTGTTAGAAAATTTAGCTTGTAATACAGCATCTGTCAGCTGTTTGGAGACGACCTCTCCTAAAAAGCACACGCACAGAATAGCTTAGCAGTGTTAGCATCTGAGACATGACTGGCGTACTGCCTGAGTTCCTTCTGTGCTGATCCTTTGATGTCTTACCTGTACAATCCTCTCCCTTTGCATTTGATCATTTGATGCTTTTTAATGGACGGGGCCTTTTCTCAGGAGCTGCTGAAAAACAAGGGAAATGTGCATGCTTGCACTTTGACCCTTTCTGCTTTCACGCAGAAAAATGAAGAGCTTAATTCTGCTTAATCCCAAAATGGTTTCCTGGTCTCTCAACTTTCAGTGATATTGATGACAAGGCATAATCATGACAGTTTTCCTGGCAGCCAGGACTAAGAGCTGTGTGCAGGAGCACCTTGCAGTCCCGTGGCTTATGCCTGGACATCTTGAGGCTTTGGCTGAACGGGTCTCACTGCCTTGTGAGAGGGACAGGAATTTGTCAGATCCTGCCAAGCAGCAGAGGACGGGAGGATTTCGGTGTGTTTTTGCTGTACCTCCTGGTTAATTTCTCCTGGGACTGCCTGGGGGACACTTGTGCATACACACTTCTTGCAGCACGACATCCTGAGCACAGGATTTAAAAGAGCAATGCAACTGAAGAGAGTTTCTGTAACAACTGAAATGCAGAGCCCACGCAGGACACCAGGGATTTTAAAGGCAAGTCAGGTGGCATTTGAGGAATGGGACAACACATGGGGAAAGCACCTGGGTACCCGTATTCCTCCTGCCCAGCAATCACTCTGAATACACAGTTTATTCTCAGTTTATTTTCAAAACCCAAAACATTTTCAGGCCAGCAAAAGCCAAATGTACGAGAAAAACTTGTCAGACCAGCAAAATGCTTCACAGGGTTAAAAAAGCAATACGCAGGCAAAGTTTTTTTTTACTATTTTATTTTATTTCTTCCAGTACAAAACTGCATGTTGGAAGAAGCAAGTTTCCCAGCCCTGGGTGGATCTTCATGTGGGGAGACCTGCGAGGTTTGGTTTTGTAAAGCTCCTGTCCAACTTCTAAATACGACTTCTGTGTTTTCCTGTGTTTCTCTAAGGCAGGTAACACCCCTCTGCACCTGGCTTGCCAGAACAGCCATTCCCAGAGCACTCGTGTTTTGTTACTTGGAGGATCCCGAGCAGACCTCAAAAACAATGTGAGTTTGGAAAAGGACACATGTTCATTTTCGTGTGCCTCTGTTGTGGCCATACTGCTTTAACTCGTGGAAGTACTCAGGTTTTAAACTGTGATTTTTGTCAAAAATTCAAAACCAAACCACTAACAAATGTTTATAAATGTTGCACAGAGGAATGCTTGCAGTAGGGGCTGGGTGAGGCGTTGCTTGCACCCGGCTCCTGAGTGGGGCTGGAAGGAGCCTTTTGGGGTCCGAAGCATGTAGTGTCGTGTAATTCTGCAGTGGGGCTCCTCTTTCAAGAAGGTGGGAATCTTACAGGGGTTTTATGCCATCACGGTGAAAGCCTTCAGGCCTGCCCTCACATCGTGCATACTGCGTGCTGGTTCCTCACGTGAGGTAGATTCAAGGTGACTTCACAGCTTTCCTCCTGTTTTGTAATGGATCTGGCATGACAAAGGCAAAAACCAAAACCAAACCAAACCTACAAGTGGAAGCCAGATGTCTTTGTCCTGCTGAATAACCCGGGGCAGAAGCACACTGAAATGGAAACGTGGGGGCTCAGCTCCCAGCTCAGCCCCAGCTGCCCCTGTGCTGCCCCTCCTGGGAGCTCAGCTCAGGCCCCACTCCTCATCTGTTCTTCAGCGTGTGTGATTTTCCAAACCACACTGGTTTTTGGGAGCCAGGAGGACAGATATAATGCAAAAATGTGAGCGCGGGGCTTTCTAATCACATCGTTTTCCATCAGTGGTTGAAGAATTGGTGCCCCCTCCCTCCCCTACCCCAGCTATCGCTCAGCTTTGTACCAAAGGGAAGACAGCATTGCTGTTTGGTGGGGGTGGGGGGTGTGACGTTTGCTGCTCTTTTTGGTTTAACAGGATTATTGCATCTTTGAACACCATGACGAGTGCAAGCTTTCTTACTGCAATGACATGCTCAGAGCTTTGTTTCTGTTTGCAGGCAGGAGATACCTGTCTGCATGTGGCTGCTCGTTATAATCACTTGCCCATCGTTAGGGTGCTGCTCAGTGCTTTCTGTTCTGTCCATGAAAAGAACCAGGTCAGTGCATGAACCTCATTGCGACTCTGCGCCCCTCACCCGATTTTCTCGTTGGAAAGAGAGGTTCCCACCCAGCAACCCCACTTCCCTGCGTGTCTCACTGTGCTGCCAAGTGCCTCGGCTTCCCAGGGTAGCTTTAAAGCAATGGCACCTCAGTGGTTTATTATTTTGCCATCACATTTGCATCTTTTCTTTAAAACATTTCCTATTTATGAGGCGCTGCAAAGCTGTGTTGGTGCACAAAGGGGTCTGGGGAGAGGCTTGGTCATTTTATGGGGCCCGTTTTCTCCTCCATCACTGGGTGGTAACGATATCACAGCTATTGCAGGGACACTGTGATGCAGGGCTCACTCATGCTCAGATGCTGCAGAAGTGCAAATTTCTCTGGAATACTGCATTTTGCAGTAGTGGGAATAAAAATACAGAAAAAATAAGAAAAAAAATATGCTTTAAATTCAAAGCAATGATCAGTTTAACCTAGGATTAATCATCCATGGTTGTTATATAGGGAAGAGATTGCTCGCTGTACCTGTAGCACAGCCTAATTGTGTGGAATGGATTTAGTGCAGTAAAACATCTTTTTGCACAGGGGGGCACCACTTTCCATCTTTTTTTTTCCCCAGTACTACCCAAAGGTGCTCCATATTTGCACATCTCATGGTTTTAGTAGTGGACACGCCTCATCCAAGTAGCAAGCAGTAAGATTTCCACTGGCCTTGGAGAGCTGCCAGGCAGAGAAGGACCTGGGAGTGATGGTGGATAGTCGGCTGAATATGAGCCAGCAGTGTGCTCAGGTGGCCAAGAAGGCCAACGGCATCCTGGCTTGTATTAGGAACAGCGTGACGAGCAGGGCTAGGGAGGTGATCGTCCCCCTGTACTCAGCTCTGGTGAGGCCGCACCTCGAGTACTGTGTTCAGTTTTGGGCCCCTCGCTACAAGAAGGACATCGAGGTGCTTGAGCGGGTGCAGAGAAGGGCGACGAAGCTGGTGAGGGGCCTGGAGAACAAGTCCTACGAGGAGCGGCTGAGGGAGCTGGGCTTGTTCAGCCTGGAGAAGAGGAGGCTCAGGGGTGACCTTATCGCTCTTTACAGATACCTTAAAGGAGGCTGTAGAGAGGTGGGGGTTGGCCTGTTCTCCCACGTGCCTGGTGACAGGACGAGGGGGAATGGGCTTAAGTTGAGCCAGGGGAGTTTTAGGTTAGATGTTAGGAAGAACTTCTTTACAGAAAGGGTTGTGAGGCATTGGAACAGGCTGCCCAGGGAAGTGGTGGAGTCACCATCCCTGGAAGTCTTCAAAAGACGCTTAGATGTACAGCTTAGGGATATGGTTTAGTGGAGGGCTGTTAGCGTTAGGTTGGAGGTTGGACTCGATGACCTTGAGGTCTCTTCCAACCTAGAAAATTCTGTGATTCTGTGATTCTGGATGTGTCTCTAGCATTTTATGTAGACAAAAAGAAATGTGCCTTTTTTTGCAGGGCAAAGGGGACAGGGGGGCATTATATATGGGTGCAGTGTCCCTCGGAGAGCTGCTGGCTCCGTTACCAGCCCCTGAACCCGATCCCAGCAGTCTTCACCTCAGTACCCAGGAACAAGGGCCAGGCAGTGTTTGAGTGCCGGACCCATACCGCCTCCTGGCTCTATTCCAGAAGCTGTTTTGTTGGTTTTTTTTTTTTTTTTTTCTTTTTTTTTTTTTTTTTTTTTTCCTGGGGAATCTCGTGAAGAGAAAACCGACCGTCTCGCTGCTGCTAATTACCAGATAATTTCTGAGTAACGCGATACACGACCACCTGCACACCAAGGAGTCAAAGGTGCAGCAAAGAAAAGCTTGCAGCGGGCAAACCCGTTCTGCCCTCAGGAGTTGTATCCACTGGCTGGAGGGGAGCTGGGCTGCCTCCAGCTGTGCCGTGTGTCACTTCACTTAATCAAAGCCCCTCACCAGCACCTTGTTTGCATTCCTCAAAGCGAGGCCGGAGTAGCTCTTTGCCCCTCCTGTCCCCTTCTGCCCGGCTCTGCGTTTTTGTGGAGCGAGCCTCACTGAAGCTGGGTTGTTGCACAGGTCTTCTGGCCTCTCAGCACCCCACTAGAAGCTGAGATTTCTGCCAGGCGAGACCCGAGGCCGCGTTTTACACGGCTGCTTTCTGCTTTGTGCCTTGCAGGCGGGAGACACGGCGCTCCACGTGGCTGCTGCCCTGAATCATAGGAAGGTGGTGAAGCTGCTGCTGGAGGCCGGGGCCGATACGGCAGTTGTCAACAACGTAAGTAGGACGTGGAGCTCCTCTTGGAGTTTGTGTTCGTGCAGGCTCTTCGACGCTCCAGTGTGGGCAGAAAATATTTGGGTGTTGAATTAAATCTGGGTACATGGAAGCAGTCACTTTGCTCTTTTGCACGGGACACGTACTAACCTCCGGGGGAGAAATCCTCCATTGCCAGTGTTCTGAAGGAAATGCTGTTGTCTTTTTCCTCTCAGGCAGGTCAGACCCCTCTAGAGGTTGCCAGACAGCACAACAACCCCGAGGTTGCACTTCTGCTCACTAAAGCATCCCAGGTATGTCGCAAATGTCTTCTGTTGGCAGCAAACTCTGGCCCTGACACAGGTGGGGCTGAGACTGGTTATCCCCAAGGGGCCACAACGCCGTAGTCTTAGCCTTCTTCTATGAAAGGTGCCTACGTTCCTGCTGGGTGTTGCTTAAATACCTGCTCTGCTTGGCCCATCAGCATCTGAGGGTGCTCTCTCCTTTCTGTATTGTCTTTTATGAGAGGTGAAAACTTGTCTGCTTTATTTCTTGGCTTCTGTATGGGGAAGGAGCATGGCATCCCTCAGTAACAGTGCCCTCTGCCTCCAGGTCTCACGCTTCAATCGCGGCAGAAGCCTGAGGAAGAAGAGGGAGAGGCTGAAGGAGGAGAGGCGAGCTCAGTCGGTGCCACGGGATGAGGTGGTACAGAGCAAGGTACAGCCTGGCGTTACCAACTCCCTCTGCTGCCACAGAGGGAGCCTGAACAAAAGCCACTGGGGCTCAATCTGCCTGGATCACACCTGGGGGTGACAGCAGCAGCTCCCTGCATGGGCCAGCCAGGGCAGGCCAGTTGTGTTCTGCTGCTGGGTGCCCACCCGGGTGTGCAGAGCAGCTCAGGACTAGGAAATGGGAGAAAACTCCTTTTCCCTACTGTCTCCCCGACTGCTCTGAGCCCCCTGTGTCTGCTCCACGCAGGGCAGCGTCTCGGCTGCTGATGACACCCAGAGCAGCGACCAGCCGCCGCAGAGGAAAACAGATCTGAAGGATGAGCCCCGGTCCACCTCTCCAGATCCCAAAGGGAAGAAGAGCAAAAAGAAAAAGCCAAAGGAGAAGGTATCAGTGGGTTTAAAACAGCAGAGAAGGGATTGTTGTTGAGTACGGGTGTCCCTCGGCCATGGCAGTGAGCCAGGGCACCAGCTCTGCCCTGCTCATGGGGCAGAGGCAGCCTTTGGACAAAACTGGTTTCTGGTGGGGAAATTCTCCTGTTGAGGGTCACATAGGCTGGGTTTGTGCAGAAATCTGCTTTTTTTTTTTTTTTTTCTGACAAAAAACAAGATTGAGGTGAGAAATGCAGCTGGATTTGCGTTTTAATCAGGTTTTTGCAGTAATTATCAAAAAAGATTTCTCATAAAAGGGTTTCCCGCAGGGAATAGTTTACTGAGGGGCTCATCAGCAGGTAAAATGTGGCTCATGCTTTCTGCAGGTTTCAGCACTCTCCGACCCTATTTCCCCAGCCGACCAGCAGACACTCCCTCGGCCCCAGCAGAGCCTGCCAAAACGCAGAAGTAAACACCACTGCTCCTCCCCGCCGCCTCCCCACGAGGTCCGGGCCTACCAGCTCTACACCCTCTACCGAGGGAAGGATGGGAAGGTGATGCAGGTGAGCGAGCTGCTGCCTCGTGGGGGGAGGCTCGCTGAGCAGCACCCCTGGCTGGTCAGACAGAAAATGCTCTCGCTCAACTCCACATCATGGGTACGAAGTAACCACTGCGGATTTATTTTCCTTGCTTGGGTGGTGTTATGTACGCTAAGGAACAGGTAAGGAGTTTTGCTCTAGGAAGTAGTAACTTTTTGGAGGCAAGGTGTGACCAGTGGCTGGGAATGGCACTAGAACTTAAAGGATACATGTTAAAATATTGAGATTTCTGATAAGGAAGGCAAAAGAAATTTTCCAATGAAAATAAATGAAAGTTGTGTGAGCACTGACGCTTACTCCTTAAACCCCGTCCTCCAGTACACTCAGTACAGTCTGTCTCAATTCTTTGTTTATTGCAGCAAGTCTTTGGGGATTCTGGGATTACTGGAGGCAGGAGCTGTAGAGAAATTGGTTTACAGACCGGGAGTAGCAGCTCATGTACATTTATTTCAGTTAAGAAATGGTTATTTTACTCCACTCAGTTTATTTTATTCTGCTAGTATTTACCAGTTCACATTTCTATAACAGCATGAAATCAGCCAGCAAATTACCCCGTAGACACTGCAAACATCTGCACCGTTGTTTTCTTAGTGTTGCCTTCCTGCACCTCTGGGAGATCGATCCTTTCATTTCATTAACTTTTCACATCCCCCCACAGCTATCCTTGTTCCCTTGCTGGAAAGAAATTCAGGAGATCACTCAAGTCAGACTTCAGAGGCTTTATACGCCTTGTTCTCCAACATCACTGTGTGACACAGGGGAAATTTCCAGGCAGGGGCATTACGGCATTATCCTAATAGGATAGGGAGGAAAGGAGAAGGACTTCTCAGATGTTAAAATGAGTATGTCCCTATCTGATGGGCAGGTAGGGAAGATGTAGGGAGCAGGAAGAGAGGTGCAGGGAGCAGGTAGGATCTGTACACAAATCTGATTGATTAACAAAGATGAGCTTAATGCAGACAGACTCCCTTCCAGCATTTCCTGAAAATACAGGACAGTGTCACGCAGCTCAAAGGCAGGCAGCTGGAAGGTCAGCCAGATGCCTGCAGGGTGACGGGAGGCAGGAGAAGTGGGACCTTGCCTTGCAGTATGAAAAGTGAGTACATGATTGGCATTAGGTTAAAAAAAAAAACGCATACACACAGCCACAAGAATCAGACCGTACAACTCAGAATTACAGCACCGAGACGAGGGTACAGGTCTGCCAGGCGCTGCCCTCTCCTATGGCACACAGTCAGTACCCCAGCATGTATGAGCTAACCCCACTGCTGCTCATAGCCCTGACGTTGGGAGTTGTCCATATAAATGAGATTAGTCCATTTCTATGCCATTTTTCCAATTAATGTACTGTTTGCTGAGCTGTCAGGTAATATTAGGAGGGTGAGCTATGGTACGTGGTACAGAAGAGCTCAATAGTGACTGTAAGAAGCTGTGATAATGTTCCGAGGGCACTAAGAGGCCAGCAGGATGCAGCAAGCAAATGTTTGACTCTTTTCAGGCGCCGATCAATGGATGTCGCTGTGAGCCCCTGATAAATAAACTGGAGAATCAGCTGGAGGCAACCGTGGAGGAGATAAAAGCTGAGTTTGGGACAGTACAAGATAAGATGAATGTTAAGCTGGGCCAGATGGAAAGCAAAACTCAACATCAAGTAAGAATATGACCTGGAGGTCTGTTCGCCCGCAAGATTATTAGAAGCATATCCTAAGCATAATGAGTGTTTTCATTGTCATGGTTCGTTTGTTGCTTCTTGCCTTGTAAAAATGAACCTGAAAGCTAATACTCAAGACCAGGGAACTGTGACATTCCACGGGGAGCTAATGTTGCAAGCTGGGGGCTTGAGAAAAACACATCTAATGTGCAAGTGGCTTCAGGTGCTTCTTTAGACAATAAAGCTAAACTGCTTGAGGGAAACTTAGAGAGAGAATGCTGTCCTGCAGCTGGTAGTTTGTAACTGTAAAAAACCCTTTTGCTGAATTCTCTTTACACTGATGTTTGAGATTGTTTAAATTATTTTTAATGTGTTTTTTTTTTCATTAAATAATTTTGCAATCGGACCTTTTTGCAAGCTACACCAAATTGTAGTTGGCACCATTTCTGGAAATGAAGACTGAAAGACAGAGCGTACTTTGACTTGCAAGGTCTGCAGATGGGAGTTTTGTTTTTTTAACATGATCGCCTTGGCTAAATCGTGGTTTTTTTTTTTTGTTTTTTTTTTTTTTTTTCCCCAGCTCCGTGTTTTAGACAAGCTGATGGCAGAGCGGCTGTCCGCAGAGAGAACTGAGTGCCTTCATCGCCTGCAGCAGCATGCTGAGCTGGAAAAAAACGAGGGGGAGAAACGGCAGGTAGGGCTTGAAACGGCTCCTCCCTCGCAGCTCAGGTAGATCCGCACAGCAGTTTTGTTCCAGCAAGCAGAGAGAATAGCGGGGAGTTACCTGAACTGCTGGAACAGGCAAAGGGACTTCAGGGAACAAATGAGTCCTGCTCACCACCTGAATCTCTAGACCAAAAGTGTAAAGCTGTTGCATTAGAAACAGGCGGTGTGAAATTCAGTCCGACTGTTGCAATTTCATTTGGTGGGCCCGAAGGTGGGATCTCTAACAAAGGTATCTTTTTTTTTTTTTTTTTTTTCCTAACGTAGTGCTTTGTACAAATTCCTACAGCTGAATTTGCAACAGTTGTGCTTTAGCTTTTCCTTAGTTATAGGCTGTCTGTGGTAGCACCTGCAAAGAGTCACAAAAGCACAAGATCCCTGTTGGTCCTTTCGTTTCTCATTCACTTGGTTGTGTGCCCTGGAAATCTCCCCCTTCTCAGTCTCATCTTTTTTCTCCCACAAATTCAAGGCTGCAGTTCTTCCCCCTGACTTTGGCAACAGCACGCCACCTCCAGGCTGTGTACTGCTGCCAGTAGGCAAGTTCTTTTATAGGCTTGTTAACCAACGTTACAAGAGGAACTGTTCCAACTGAGAGCCAGCTCTTGCTCCTCTGGCTTCTGCACAAACTCACCATTAAAACATGATAAGAAAACCGTGTTTCTCCACTCACAGTAAGCTTAAAACACAATTTGTTTTCTCACTGCTGGGGTTCTTCTGAGAATGAAGAAATGAATACTCGTTGTTCTAGTAAAAGGTTATGACTTTTTGTAAGACAGTTCCAAATCTGTGTTAAAAGGCTGGCTGCTGTGATAATCCCAGTGTAAACTACTCACACCCACAACACAGTTTTCTCCAAATAAAAGTACTTAAACTCAAAAAGCTTTAGGTTTTTTCACAGTAAGAGGCAAGAACGATATTGGCTTCTATGATGTCTTAGGCTTGTGCTCCCACAGGACTCGAAATTGCCATTGAGTGGTATCAGCTGTCCGTGTGCTGCTGAGTCCAGCTGAAACTACTGAAAAAATAAGCTGGCCTTTTCTAAATGCATGGACTAAGTGTTCAAGCTCATGAGAGGGTCTGACCTAAATTCATGACGCCATGTGCGTACAGGGAGAAGAGCTGCTCATTTTCAAAGTGATCACTGGCAACTGCAGAGTTGACACTTATTAAGCACTTTTGTAATTTAAAAGCTGTTAGTACTTTATCATGTGTTGGGCTCATCTTTATCACTGAATGAACAGAAGAGCAGAGGTTGGTACGAGGCTGTGTCCCAGAAGTGTCTTGAACTGAATTTCACTCTTAAAAAATGGCAGCACTGGGCACACGGTAGAAGCATTGCACTTGGAAAGTGCCTGTTATTTTATGATTAAATAAGTCGGCCCTGAGCAGAAGGCTTTGAGTTGCATTAGAAAAAGCAGAGATTCAACTAGAACAGGTGGTAGTTTGGACTAAAGCGGTGCCTTTCCTTAGCTAATGTGTATTTCCTCGTCTTTTCTGATTTGCAGCACTCTAAGTACTCCCTGTTGCAGTGTCTGTATCTGTCCAGGCAGCTAAGCCCACTGGTACCAGGCTTAGCTCGCTTTGTCCTTGCTGCCCATCCTCAGCAGCCCAGCAACCACAGGCTGTGAAGCCAGGATCCTCTAACGTGCATCCTCTTCCTCACAGATGTCCCTGGTGGATGAGCTGAAGACCTGGTGCATGCTGAAGATTCAGAACCTGGAGCTGAAGCTTTCTGGCGATTCCAGGTCGTCGAGGCCAAAATCAACGCTGTCCACCTGCGAGTCCCTGGCCGAGACCCTGGACACGGAGAACAACCCGCACAGCGCCAAGGACGGCAAAGCCCCCCAGCCCCTGCTGCCGTCGGAGGGCTCCCACCAGCACTCCTGTGCCACGCTGCCCAACAGCCTCTCGGAAGACGGGGGAAGGAGCAGAGGCCCCGGGCCAGAGCAGAGCTTCGGGCAGTTCTGCATGCAGCAGGACGGCGCCTCGGGTATGCCCCTGTCAGGTACTTACCTCACGCTCATCCAAAAGCAAGCTCTTTACCTCACGGGGGGACGCTTGTGTTCACACCACCGGCACTGACTCTCTCTATGTGCTTTCCGCCACCCGTATGTATTGTGTCAAGGCAGCCGCTGGGAGTATGTAAATTATATTTTTACTTGTGTGGGATTGCTCTGGATCTTCCTAGCGTTGCCGCTGTGTCTTTGAAGCCCAGACTTGCGATGCTCTGAATATTGACTGCAATTTCTCCAGCTTCCCAGTCAGAGTTACTTCAGCCCTGTCTGCCAGGAAAGTGCATAGATTATCCAAAATCCAGTGAAGAAAGGATCCTGTCTTAAGAGCTTTTCAGATACATGGATACTGTAATGGCAGGGGGCAAGGATGTGAACCTAAAATACTAATTTCCCTTGTTAACATTTATAATACAGGGATATAGAAAGAAATCTACTTTTTCTACTTTTTTTTTTTTTAATTATTAATTCATTATGGAATGGGAAAAAACACAGCTGAAAACACTGAAGCCTGTTCAGGGATCATGGGCACCTGAGGATAAAGAAGACCTTGGTTCACGCCACTTCTCTGTGCTTGACCAAGGAAGCTTCCGAGTAAAACGAACCAGTCAGAACACAATTCCAGCCCAGATCTCCACATCCAAGAGGAGCACTGTCAAAGCCATGGGCTTCTGTAAAATCTATCCCTGTATCTATCCCTACAGGGAAGTAACAGACGCCCCTACAACACACGCTGCATGGCACATGGGACACTCCATCATTCAGCACACTTCGTATAGCAAGGATTTTTGAAGGCTGACGTGCATGCCCATGGTTTTTCTAACCCTGTGTTTTTATTCTGCAGGTGCAGAGCAGCAGCTGATGGCTGCTGGACCCGCTGCTGCTTCAGCCCCTGCTCCCGACGTGAGGCCGAAGGACAAAGCCGGCGGCGCCAGCACCTTCCAGCGGTTCCAGCAGGAGCTGCCCTCTGCCGAGCTCGTGGGCTCCAAACTGCGCCACGTGAAGGTTCAGGCGGCCCTGCAGCCCCTGGCCGAGCCTGCCAAGGCCGAGCCGCCGGGCGGCTGCTTCGTCGACAGAGGAACTCAGACGAAGAAATCCAGCAAGGGCGCGCAGCCGAGGCACAAGGCGCCGCACCACACCGGGGCCCACCAGAGCCAGGAACCGCCTGCGGGGCAGGCACCAGCCCCGGCGCTCAGAGACACCTCGCAGGCCCTGGAGCTCACCCAGTATTTCTTCGAGGCCGTTTCCACCCAGATGGAGAAGTGGTACGAACGCAAGATTGAGGAAGCCCGCTGCCAGGCCAACCAGAAGGCTCAGCAAGACAAAGCTGCGCTCAAGGAGCACATCCGGAGCTTGGAGGAGGAGCTCAGTAAGCTAAGGACCAAGGTGCAGAAGGAAAGCTAGCGGGCACCACGCGGGGCGAGGCCAGCAGCAGGACGCCCTCTGGAAGCGGCAGGAATTTGGGCTAGGTGTGGACACGTCCTTGTGGTGCCTGGCCCGTCCAAACAAAGCGCTCTTTTTTCAGGAGTAGAAATAACTGGGGAAACTCCAGAACCCAGGAGCTTCATACACAGACTGCCCCGACCACCAGATGCTGCAGATCGACCCCTTCCTCCTTACCTCCCACAGCCCGTGACATTTTGCACTCTCAACTTTCAGGTGCTGCTTGAAAACAAATTGCGTTAAGAACCAAAACCGCGCGCCAAGAAGGGAATTTTCTCATTTCCACCTGAGTCAGGTGTGGCGAGGGGGTTCCGCACGTAAACCTGACGCCCAGACTGAGATAAATCCCTGTTTGGGTGTTGGAGAGCCTGCGGCTGCTGCTCCTGCTGCAGCTGCTCACCGCAGCCTCGCTCTGCCCAGCTCAGGCAGGGAGAGGCGTGGGGCTCCTGGCGGGGGAGGCCAAGCACCCACCGAGGTGAGCTGCCCCGTTAGGTACAGGGGCTTCTGTTGCCACGTTGCTTTTCTTTGGGTTTACATTATTAAAAGAAATGCTAAATCAGGCTTTTTTACGGTGTCCCGGTGGCAAAGCTCCTTGTGGTTACGGAGTTGTGGGGGCTGTATCGAGTGATCCGGCTGAGGAGTTCTGTTTAGGGCACGGATGGCGAGCATTTTACCATGACCACGCTCCACTTGCTGAGTGCAATTTTTATGGAAAGCTCTTCTCCTTCAAGCAGCAAACAGCTGAATTCACTGAAGAAGCTAGGAAGCAGTCCTGTAAGGAAGTGAAAGCTTGGTTCCCTCTATGCAGACGTTTATTTTTCTGTGGGGTCAGGCTTTCCTCCCAGCTGCCTTTGTCTGGACTGCCTTCCTTCATTCCCCTGAACAATTCCGCTCTCTGTTTTCCCCCACGTGTCTCTAAAGAGAGGGACTGGGCCCTGGTGAATCTCCAGGTCTCAGGACCGATCTCCAGCCCCGCAAAACAGAGCTCAGCAACATTTTCACATTGTTATGGCTGGTTTGCAATAAAAATCACAGCTTGCAGTGACTTTCTGACAGGCACCAAACCGTAATTCACAGAGGGTCACATTTCCAATTCTGTTTGTTCCAGCAGTAACGCCCAAATTCATCAGCTACGTTTGGGTCCCGGTGCGCTGCGTGCACGAGGGGCACCGTAACTTGTTCCTGCATCCCTGTAGGGTTCCCTCCATGCTCCTCTGGGAAGGCTCCACGAGATTCCCTTGATCCGAGTCAATGTGCTGAACGAACCCTGACAGAACACGTGTACAAAACCAATTCTAATACAAGGTGGCAGCAGATGCCAAGGAGAAAGATTTATTTTTTCTATACCGCAGAGCCCTAAAATTAATACAGAACACTTTCCAGTATTGAAGACACCATTAACGAACTAGCAATTAAGCTTTTTGTGCTCTTAGCAGCTGTACAAAGCAAAGAAGAATTGTACTATATAACTATTTTTAAAAATTCCTATTAATGCACTATCGAAGCAGGACGTGTACGTGCAGCTATGGCAACACTAGTTTTATTGCTCTGACTTCCATAGGCATATAGACACTTTCGTATGTTTACAATTTTGTTTAAGCGACTGTAGGAATGCAGAAGCATGCTATTTAAGTTTTATATCCCCCTGATAAAGTGACTTGTTTTGCCAAGTAATTAAAATACGTGTTGCTCAGAATCCTTGCGTTGCCATTTTCTATCCAGAGAAGAACAGACAAAATCAGAAGGGAAAGGAGAAATTTGGACTGCAGAGTCGAAGCTTTCGTTATTTTGTGTTTTGGCTATAAATCAGAGAAGTCAGGTCTGCCAGCTATCACGGAGTGAGGCTGCACAATGCTGCCACACGCTCTGGACCTCGCCCAGATGCGAGGGAAACACAAAGGCTGTGGTTTTAGTGAACCTCCTGAACGTGCACACCTGCGCAAGCCTTGCAGCAGGGATTTCAGGCAGTAACTTGGCTGCAGAGTTACTGATTTTAGAGGTTTTATGACACTAACAAGTGTACTTACTCTAAGGGGGAATTTTCTTAAAATTCATTCCTACTCCTCTGCAGCTCCTTCTTCATTCAAAACTACTGGAGTTGAAGAACTTTTTAAAATAAAAACAAAAAAAAAAACCAGCCGTATTACCTACCTCTCTCTCAGGCACGCTCTCCAGTAAACGCAGGTGCTGTAGCAGAGTACCCGTGGGCTCCTGAAGGTTTCTGGCAGGCAATTTTGACGCTGCAGAGGCTCACAAGGCTGGCAATTGCAGCCAGCAGGCCTCAGGTCGGGTGAGGCGCTTGCAGGGCCGTGCCTGCCAGGGGCTGCAGCCAGGGCCGCGGGAGGAGCGCGGAGCCTCGCGTCCCCTGGGAAAGAGCCGCGGCTGGTGGGGATGGAAATAAACCACCGAGGGGAAAGGGAAAGGGGAACTCCTGCCGTTCCCCCCCTCAGAGCAGTGCAAAGCGTGACTCCAGATTCTTACCCTCTAGCACCTGAATTATTTGAAATCGTCCTGCTAAGGTTTCAGAGAGACCTACCTCAGCAAAGACAAGGATTGCAGGATTATGGCTAACACAGATCCAGACACCACCTCCACAAACAAAATGCTCGTTTCCACCCACAGCTTTTTTCTCCCACACATATCAGCTGCAGAAAACCAAAGCCAACTCATTTTTCCTATTACCTTACCTTATTTTCATTCGTTTGAATTTGATGTCCCGCAGAAGCAAAGGGCCGTGGCTGTTGTAGATGACCACAGAATGGCGCCAGCAGCCCCAGCCCTGCTCGTGCAGCACCAACTCCAGTCCAGCACTGTCCAGGCTCAGGAACTGAAGCTGCAGAGCAAGCAGCGTGCCCAGGGCTTTTTGGTGCTCACTTTTGGAGCATTAACAGCAAGGAAAACAAAACAGAATGATCAGAACACTGCAAACCTGAAAAATAATCTCCCCTCACTGACGGAGTTTGGTCAGCCCTTTCTACCAGAAAACACTGGCTAAACTCTGAAAGCACGACCTGAAATGCGTGCAGCTACTGAGGAATATCTACTGCTGTCCAGCTACTTCTGTCGAGAAAATCCCAGATGCACCTTGGCATTTTCATCAGTAAATTACATGAGGAAAATAAAAGATACGCTGCAATTCAGGGAGGTAAAGGCATTTTCAAACTACACAAATTAAAAGTAGTTATTTCCTATTTGTAATTCTGCCTTAAATTGGTTTTTTGATACTACCTTCAAGATACTTCCTATTAACATGAGAATAACCATTCCCGGGGCTAAAAATCTCTCATTCATTGTCATACATACAGACGTGGCTTTTTAAGTTTTATTCAGCTGTAACTGAAAATCAACATCTACATTAAAAACTTTTTTTTTAATGTAACGTTTTATTTTCTTAGACACAATTATTTATTTCAAATGCTTCTTCTTTCTAAATTCAGGAAAAAAAATACTTGTGGTGGTAACAGCTGTTCCTCTACCATGCCAAGTGTTACCACTCAGACGCACCACAGTAGGAACCAGACAAAATAATCGGGTTTATATTCGTTTTCCATTTCCCCAGCAACACACTGCTGTTGTAATCTGGGGGGTTTTCTGCTTTTCCTGCAGCACCTGCTACAACATCCATTCAGTTCTTCGGGGTCTTTTGTGTCTGAGTGATTCCCATGTGGAAGAATAACCAAGCCGAGAAGAAAGGGATGAAAAAAAAACAAAAACAAACAAACCAAAATCCCACTGTGGTAGATTCCATCTTCAAACATTACCAGGATGTCATCAAGGCCTGCTATTGTAACCAAATTCTGGTTTTCAGCAGATGAAAGTCCAGCTGTCAAAAAAATGACACTCAGGATTTTGCCAGCTTAAGTGTTCTTTGAAGTTCCTGAAGTTGCATATTGCCTTGAGTGATCATCATCCTAATTGCATCCTGTAAAACAAAATTGAGGCTACTGAACAAACACATGCACACAGGTTTTACGCAAGTGCACATACCTTAACACATTGAAGTATACACAGCTTCTTACCAGCACTGTTGTGATCTATTTCTAGCATGTACAGTAACACTATAGTTGCTGACATGGTTAAAAAAAAAAAAAAAAACAAGTAATTAATTTTATCCAATTCTTTAACAATGTGTTTGGGGGTTGGTTACATCTTTGCTTTAAAACTCAGATTTGGACTCGATTCAAACTCCTAGTAGTATTTTTTTTTATGCCTGTGTCTACTACCTTTGCAAGTATATCGTGACAACTACTTCCTGGCATTATGAAGGCAGATGTTTAACAGAAAAAGGAGATATTTCCATCAACGTTATTTTCTAAGCATTCTTATGCTCTGTCTGCATAACTCACCCACCAATTCCCTGAGCACTGGTTAGGAAAAGAAACAAACTAGAAAGCAAAGGACAAAAGACAGGAGAAATAAGAAGGTTTCTGCAATTCAGGCTCATATGTACGGAAATCCAATTGCATCTTTATTGGCTTAAATATAGATGAAACTAAAGATTAAAAAAATAAGCTGTAAAAAAGCCTGAGCATTGATAAGTTTAGATTATTATCATGCTATTCAATGCATTTTTTTTTTTTCTGATTCTTGATTTAGGCAAGCAGGATTTGTTGGGTTTTTAGCTTCTTAATCCCAGGATGTTATCTGGAAGTCAGAGAACTACTACCCCCATGAAGTAAGGATGATATCCAGAGATGCTGAAGTATTTCTCCACAGAAATGCCTCGTAAGAGAAATTAGTCACAGCAGACTCCTTACGAGCCTCGATGTGCCACCCCCAGAACAAAACCAGGGGGCCAAGCACAGCACGCAGCGCGCAGCGCTCCACAGGCAGCAGCATGCTTGGGATCGCCCATTTATTTCCCCTCCTCACCTCCTCCGTAGCATCCTTATTTCTTCTGAACTCCTCCCTGGCCCACTCCTGCAGGTAGCGGCGATCTGCCTCGGCGGGGACGTCCCGCAGGGCCCTGAGGATCCTCCTGTAGAGCTGTAGGACCTGCTGCCGCCTCAGGAACTGCCAACACACAGCCGTCAGCCCGCCGCCACGGCCCCGGCCCCGCCACCAGGAGCCGAGCTGCCAGCGGCTCCGTCCTGCCCGGAGAAATAACCACCGCGCCCCGCACCTCCCTCCATAACACGCCAAGCGGTTGTGCCCCGCCACCCAGCCCCGGGCGAGGAGGGAAATTCCCCCTCAGGCGCTGCCATTTTGCCCGCACCTGCCTGAGGGTGAGCGCCCCGGGGGGCAGCCGCCCGGCCGCCATCTTGCGCGGCTCCGCCTCCAGCGCCCTCAGCGCCGGGCCCGCCCCGGCGGGAGGAGCCCCGCGGCCGCCATTTGCTGCCGCCGGCCGGGGGCGGGCGAAAAGAGCGAAACAACTGAGGGGGAACTGAGGGGGCGGCTGCCCCGGGGTGGCTTCGTGCTCGCTTGTGCCGAGTACAGTGCGAACCCTGCGCTAAGTACGGAGAAATAAAGGAGATTTGTGTAAGCGTTTGACTGTGCTCTGAGCATTGTTGATCAAAGCGTGGCTCAGGCTGCAGTCATCTGTGCCAAAAATAAGCCCTTAAGAAACTATAGCTTACAGTCAATGTCCTTGCCCTCTTTAAGAAAAGTAGGTAATAGTTGTGGTTTTTATATATATATATTTTTTATTTTCCCTTCCCAATATATTTTCCTTGAGTTCCCTACTACAAGTACTCAGGATACATTTGAAATGGCAATGCAGCCCAGACAATTTTCTCATGATGTAAAAACATCTATTTCCACAGTTAAATTTCCCAAACCGTTTGTACATTTGTATGCGTAACACATTTGTGTAAAAGAGACCTACATAACCTTGCAGGGATATTATATAGTACCTGACATTTAAATCCTGAGGGGACATCACTGCCCTGATATGTTTTCAGTTCTGAAATTTGCTCATCGTGTATTAGTGGGGCAAAGCTCCGGTACAGCCACGAAGGTAAGGTGAGAAAACTCTCCTGATCTATCTCACACCTCAGGGGCTTGGCACAGCTGCATCTCAAAACAGCAACCGTGATACTTTGGTTGAGATTTTTCTATCTGTACAGCAAAGAGAACAAATCACATCCTTGGTAACACATCCATGTTCCATCTATTTTCTGATCAACTCCTGCACCACGCTTTGGATTGGACACCTTCAATTTCTGTATATAAAGGATGTAGAGTAGACGTATTTAAACAAGTTTCCTGCACATTTTCACTGTCTAAACAGACCAGGGAGGAGTCAAAAGACAAGACCACCACCAATCAAAGCTCCATGCTGGCATATCCTCATAAAAGATGTTGAAGTTACATAAACCAGGATACATTTTCACATGAAAATTCAGATTTGTGCACTGCTAGAGAATGCTGTCTACTTCCATGTGGAAAATCCAGTTGATCAAAGCTTGAATAAATTAACAAAAAAGACAGACAGCATGATTACAAACAGTGGTACCTCTTTTTATTAGAGCCAACTATATAAGATGCATAGCTTCTGCAATGAAAAATCATGTCCATGCTTTAAGACATCTCCTTAATGAAACATGTCCTCAATGTCTGCCTTGGACACTGGGGCAAACTTCACAGTGTAAACTGATAACACAGGGATTACTATATGGCATTATTCATCAAACTCCCTGATGATATTATCAGCCAAAAATCAGCAACAATTCAACTGAATGCGTTTAACTGCAGAACAGTTTCAAGTATTCAAGTACTTAATTTTTTTGGTTGCTTAAAACCATCTGAACCATTAATTTTTATTTTTTTTTATTTGGTTGCTTAAAACCTTCACCCATTTCCTCCCTCACCCCTTCCCAAAGAGGTGGCTAACCATCCGGGTGAAGCTAACGAGAACTTTTTTGCAAGACAGCTCAAGTACTTCTAACACAGAAATGCCTTCCAAGAAGCAAGACTGATTTTTCTTATTGCAATAGAGAGGAGTAGGAATAACTTTACCTCTTTGAACATTACAAATAACTTATTACTTAAAAGGAAAAAAAATGTAATACAAGAGAAACTGAAGAAAGTTTTACATCATTTACGTAATAAGCAATGAAAAAACACCATCTCACCATTGCATAATCTCCACATGGGAGAATACACCTAAACCATTTTGTTCTCAGGCTGTCTGGCTGCCAGAGGGCAGCTCTTGTATGTTAATCCTACTTAAAAAGAGACCTCAGGAACCCTCCGATGAAACGTCGTTTCATGTATTTCAGCAGTTTAGCAGCAATAAGGTATTCGTTTTGTCTACAAAGTCTACAAAGTGTCCGAGGCAGTCACCAGTTCAAACCACTGTCTGAGTGCGTCACTGAGAGTTTCTGGAAGCGCGTTCACATCCCTAAGGATCATGTAGAATGGGAATGGAAATTCTTCCATGTAAGATCTGATTTCAGGCAATTCTCCAGGTCCTTTGAATATAGGAACTTTAATGTCCAAGATGGAATCCTGTAAAAAAAAAAAAAACTCACGTGACTACACAACTACACACATCAGTTATTCTGTTTTTCAATTTTTTATAATTCTCATCTGTTAAAGGTTAATAAGTTTTAATATTGAAAGGCACAAATATTCAACAGTAAATCAAGTCAAAAGCTGAACACAAAGCTCTTAAATATTTTTGTCCTTTTAAACAAAAGAGCTTTAATCAAGCTTCTGCAATACCAATTTCCATAAAGAAATCCTGCCTTCCTTAGTATTTTATAACTTTATTTTACTGTTATCACTTTCCTTGTGCATTTGGTGCCTTCCCAACACTGTCATCTGTAAGTATTTTAAGGCTAAAAATGCAAGTTGAATTTATGCAGTGACTGAATGCAACAGGATTCTTTAGCAATGTTTTTAATTTCAACACTAAAAAAAACACAAATTCTGCTTGTAAAGGAACTTAGTTGCTCAAGTGTAGCAGCTCAGAAAATGAATAACCCTTGGGAAAAGGACATTTCACTGCCCAGAATTTTAGCTTGCCAGAGTAACTAGATTAGGTATAATCAGAGTATTGTAACAGCTTATCAGAAATAGTTGTTAGGTTTTCTATGAAAAAAAGGTATAAAAAGCAAATTTGAACTACAAAATTAGAATCTTCACCACATAATTCAAAGTGAAACTCAACTTCGTTCACTTATTAGAGTCTCCCTGAAAAGCTCCCAGAAACACTTCTTTTCCAGCTACTAAATATTCTATCCAGTTTTCTCAACTCAGGCACTACTCGCACACGCTTTTATGTCCCTTGTTTAATCTCATACTGGCTCCTGCTGTCATATCAAGTGGAAACTGCTGTCAGAAAAGATCATGTTCTACCAAAATTGAGGCAGAAGAACGCATCCCTTAGGGTCCCCAGCACAAGAAGGTCACTGATATAGAACAAGTCCAGAGGAGGGCCACGAAGATGATAAAGGTGTTGGGAGCACCCCTCCTGTGAAGACAGGCTGGGGTTGTTCAGCCTGGAAAAGAGAAGGCTCCACTGGGATGACCTTACAGCAGCGTGCCAGTACCTAAGGGAGGCCTACAGGGGGGCTGGAACTAGGTGATCTTTAAGGTCCCTTCCAACCCAAACCGTTCTGTGATTCCATGGTTACAGAAACTTTGGATTTACCAGCCTGCTAGCTACTTCTCTGGAGAAGAAAATCTACAGCCACTATACTTTAAGATAGAGTTCCGATTTAGATTTTGTGACATGGAAGCTTTTTTTGTGTGTTTTTAAACACTAAAGAGGATAAACATAAAAATAGGAAGAAATCCTACAATATTTCATACATGAAAAACTGAAGCTGGCCTAAATACCTTTGACCTCTGCAAAAGATGAAATAGCTCTAAAGCACTACAAAGACAAGAAAAAGATTTGCTTTGGTTTTCACACAGCACTTGAACACTTTTCCCTTGTTCACTGACTTACCCGGGAATTAGGATTGTCCAGCACTACGAAAATAACAAAGATATTGGCATTCTGAGCTGCTTGGACTGCTGCTGTCACTCGTTCCTTGCCTTCCAAGAAGAGTCCTCTTCCATCAGATACAATCAAAAGCAGCTGTGCTGTTTCTTGTGCACAGAAAAAAATAAAAATCCAGTAAATTAGAGTAAGGCATTTAAAAGGCAAATAGACTATTTTTTGTTAGTTTTGTGGCTATAATGCAAAAATCCCCAGAGCTTTCTTAACTTCCTTAAGTCTTTATCAAGTAGAATTCTATGAGTTAACATTAAGTTGCAGATACAGGTGGGTCAAAGAAATCTGTTGTTTGTTTTTTTTCCACTGTATGAAACCATTGAGATCAACTGGTAAAAAAACAACAAAAAAAATAACTGTCCATCACAAGGAAAGACAAAAATGCATGAAATATGCATAAGGAATTGAGTCATAGGCTTCTCTTTCATGCCCGGTAGGTGCCTAGGAGTTCAATACTGGCTGGATTTTAAGAGTCCAGCCTTGGTGAAGTTGCAGCTGCTGCAATGAAATGGGAAGAGTCCAAATCTACTCCTCCAATATCAGGAACCTATGGACCCACCTATATTAGCGTTTCATTTTGGAACACAGCACAGTGAGACTATGCCTTTGAGACAGGTTTCCATATTGTCTTCTCTTTACCAGGCTTGGCTCACCTCACAAAGCAATACTGGAGCACACAGAAGGAATTACTTTCGGATGAAACTAAACCAAAAGACAGGCTCCGGAGGCGCAGCCAAGGCAACCACTACCAGGCATTCAGGACTTGGGACCACATGAGCTAGTCTGAAGTAACCCCCCTGACACATACCCAGCACAAATGCTGGGTTCCTCAGCACTAATCATTTTGCTAGAGACATTTTACTTGCTCACTTTGCCTCTGGAGCCAGAGATATATCCCTCTAAAGAGGTATTCTACCTAAGTTATATGCCTACTATCTTTTAATGACAATGGAAATTACAGTAACTAGTCACAGCCCCTCCCTCTCATCCCCCTAAGCATAATATCTAGGGAGAGATGCAGAACATTCCTCCTTTTCTGCAGACAGTGCTTGCTCTTTTTACAAAGAGGGATGATATATTCCACTGCCTTTTCTCCTGCTAGCTCCCTGATTCTGGGGCTTACTGCTGCACTCTGACCTAACTCCCCAGGACAGGATGCTGCCCCCACTCAGAATATCCCAGCAGCCACGGATTATAAATCCTAGACTGCCCACTTCTTGGAGTACTTTAACAAAAAAACTTTTGAAAATATGGGTGTCACCATGATAAGCTTCTAACGAGCACAAGGCAGTCTCTTAGGCTAATTGTGGGTCAGCCATAAAGTGGTAACTACTCTAACTGTGGGTCAGGCATGAGGTAAGAAGCCTCCCAGCTTCTCCTGGAAACTCAAGCAGCTCATGACCAAAGTCTGCATCACACTGAAAGACGTGAAGGAGGCAAACCCGTACCCTCCTCAGAAGCACGCTTCTGGGTACCTATGGGAGTCAAGCTCTTGCTCACAGAAAGTGCTGAGGTCAAGACCCGAAATGTCGAGGGATTTCAGGCTGCTAGGAGGCTGGATGATGCCAGAAAGCAAGCACTGTCTAGGGCTTAAACATGATCTGGAAACATGACCCAACAGGGTACGGCAAAGCACACCTTTTTAAAAAGTTTTAAACAAAATTTCAGTGAACTACTGACTGATATGAGGTAGGCGTCTTCTGGGGTCTGAGCTAAACTTTAACCAAACATTCCTTTTGACAAAGCAAAACCCAAAGCAGCCCTAAGGCAAGTGACATCTCTGTGTCATCCCAGTCTTTCTGCCAAGGTATTACTCTAGGGCTGTAGTGACTCTGGGACATTGTGCTGCCTCAGCAGCAAACATACTAATAAAAACACTCACCTGGATTAACATTTTGAGACAGCTGCTGTGCTGCAGCAAACATATTCGACGATGATTCTAGAAACTGCAGAAGAAACATAAGATAAAAGTTACCTTATAAAATACTAAACATAGGAATGATAACATTTTAAATAACACATTGCTGTATTTCAAATGCCGAGATAGTTTAGCTTGACCACCTACACAGATGCATTCCTTGGCATTTTCTTGCATTAACTCCTGTTTGAATTCAGTACATGCTTTTGAATTAGAGAATCTTTAGAAAATCCTTCGATCTGGATTTAAAAATTTTCATTGCTAATAAGGCCATCAAAACTTCAGTAAACTGCTTAAGTGATTAATGACATCATTAAAAAAAATACACCCTATTTCTAGGCTGGACTTCTTTGACTTTGACTTGAAACAAACTTATCTAGCCACATATTCTCCATTAATAAGACATCAGCTGTCAAATACTCCCAATTTTGCTATTTCTAAGATTACATTTGAGCTATTTTGGTCTCTACTTTTTCATTTAGTATTAACAGAACATCATCTTCAAATTTGGAAAGGTAAGAGTACAAAAACCTTCCTAAAAGCAGAAAACTTTGCAGAAATCCAGGAAGTAATACTACAGAAAGTTATTTTCTTCAGGAAGCAGCCAAGTCTGACAAACATACAGGCTGACAAACAAAGCTGTTGTTCTTCCTGGAATCCAAGACATAAATCTTCAAGCTCCCAGAAACTTAGGTGGTTTGTCACTGCGGCACAGACAAGAGTAAGACTGAGAGCTTATACCCAGAAATGTTTGTGACCTGGCACAGAGAAAGATGAAGGTGACATAAATCAGAAATATGAGTGAGAAAAAAATCTACTTTCACAAGATCATGTGATAACTCGTTACCTAATGAGTTATTACACACTTAAATATCAACAACCGGTACAGGTTAAAGCAATCATGAAACCACCAAGCTGCTGATGTCTTGGCCTGGAGAGAATTTGCAAACCTGGTGTCCTGGAGGCATTCTTGCGTACCTGAGCTATTTTTGTTTTCTTCTGCTGAAATTTGCAAAGGCGCAATATCCGTGTCCCCGACTGGTCACTGAACTGTTCGTGGAAGGGGTGCAGCAGCTGAACAGTCTCTCCAAAGCTTTAGAGAAAAAAGTTATAGTGTGAAACCAGTACTTGCATTCTGCTCTAAAAAATCTTAAAGAGAAGTGTCTATATTTTAAAGAAACTCACCTATACACAGCAATTTGTCCCACTTCTAGAAGAGTCAGTGCATTCCCAATAACTGCCAGGGATTCATACGCAAGCTGTGAAAGAAGGAAGTTAAATGAAAAATAGGGTACTGCAAGTTTTTCTCAGTTCAGTATTCAATACAAAAAATGTTACTGAAACTATTTTTCAGTATCTAGTAAAACAAGTGAAGGGGCTGCTTATCTTTTTTCCTGTTATATTTATGTGAGATAGTCATTGACATAAAAATACACTAGTTCTACTTGAAGACTTCTGCTGACTGATTTAGACAGCAGATTAGATTTAGACCACTTTGGACAGGCTAGGGAAATAAAGACTGAAGTAACTATTTTGGAGGAAACATGCATTTTTCATGAAGACCTACATGAGAGCTATAATGAACTAATATTTAACCCCCCCCCCCAAACTATATAGCTAAGACAACTAAGAAAACTACAAAAATAATTTCCCAGTGGATATGCAGACCTCTGTCTAATGAGTTTATTATCTTCTCCTTTCAGTTAAATTTCACTGACCTTTTAGCAACAAGTCTCTTAGGCATGAAGTCACAAGAATTCGAGCCCATGGATCAGACAAATAACTGCCCTAGAACCACCAGCCAGCTTTCCAACAGCCACCACTTCTGCATGAAATAGGTGAGCTGCTGACATATGCATCAGCCAGGGATAGTCTCTTTATAGTCCTTCCAAAGTGTTTTTTGTTGTTTATCTGTTTGTTTTTACCTGTTTAGAGTGATTGTCTATCATACTAGAGGAATCATCAATCGCCAAGCAAATCTGGTACTGTCGTTTACTGGGCTTGGTCCTTCGCAACCAGATCTTATCCTTCCGGAACTGGCTGGCAATATAGGGGATCACTTTGCGCATGTTCAATCTTTTCCCTGTTCTGTAGTCTCCTCTGAAAGTTAAGAAAGAAAAATATAGTTACAGAGCTTATCAATAAATACCTCATTCCAGAGATCCTGACATATGCAGCATATGTAGCAAAATACTTACAATATTTTAGGAAATTAAGTAAAATAAGCAAATAAGAATTACTATTTCTGAATCTGTATTTAGGTATAAATAAAAACAAAACAAAACAAAATAAAATGCCCGTATTTCTAATACAAGATTGATGTTCTGTGCTCTTAAAAGTTCTTAAACCTAGGTACCTAAAATGGAAGACGTTGCATTTAGACCCCTCCACTTTGCAACAATACAATTTACATTCTGACATTTAACAATGTCTGTGACTCAACAGCATTTCACAGGTTGAAGTTGGTTTGATCAGCAGCTGCACAGAAGAAAAAAAAATATAGGAGGCAGTATCCTCAGGATAAGTACTTACCACTACATCACATTTGTGTTTCATAAAATAACCTGAAGTTCCGATACAGAAGTAAAATTAAGGCATTTGCAAAGAGGAATAATTGCTAAAATAAGAACTTTAACTGTAGAGATACAAAATACCCCCCAAAAAGGCGTTTAAAAAAACTTCACAAAAGTCCCAACTTACTTCAGCTTGGCTGCCTGTGTGGGTTCCAGTATGAGCCGTAGCTGTTCACAAAGCTGCTGTGACAGAGGAGCTGTCAGTACTAAATACCTCTGCCACAACTGGGCTGCCTCCTTCTCCTACAACATCGTACATCACAGAAAAAAATAAAAAGTGAATTATGTAAAAAGTTGGGAAGCACCGCCTGAAAGAAAAACAAACCTCTGTGTACCAAGGAGGAGGTAGCATCAGCTGAAACTATACAGGGGTCTACAAACGTAAGGACAACAATTTGCTTTCGAATAAGAACGTTCCCTGCTGCTACAAAACCGCAATGCACGAGGACTGTTCCTCTAGGAACTTGGGCATTGCTGCTGATACAGGAAAATCTTGCAGTGGCTACCATCTGGTAGTTCACAGTGCATGAAGGCAAGCCATGGGCATGGGGTGCTTGGGGACATGCTTTAGTGGTAGACTTGGTACCGTTACATGATGGCTGGAGGGATGAATGGGTCTTTTCCTACCTAAGTGATTCTACAATAAAGGTTCTCTCTCAGCCCTCACAAATAACATTAATTATAATTCAGCAAAATGATGAAGTCTTTACACTGGCAATTTCATTCAGGAATGACTCCCAAACATGGCTTATTATTCATGACTAGGACAGTCAGAGCAAGTATCTACCACCAGATTCCGGTTCTCTTACTCAAACTCCACCACTGCAACTGAAGAAGGCAGCTCGTGTTAATCATAATTTTGTGAAAGCTGCATCCAGCACTTAACTACAGGTGATAATTCAAAATGGAAGGAGCTTGGCAGGGCCAAGAAAAATGTTTTTAATGATGTAAGTTTCAGAAGTTATCAACAGAGTAACTTTCTGCAGATAGCACGTTCAAAAAAAGATCTGAAACATGACCCTGCTTTAAGAACACTGTTGTTTTGTTTGTTTTATTAGCTAAGTTAAACATAACAAAACCCAGCATTTAAATCACACCATTTTGAATGTTTAGATTCCAGCCTGCTTGACTTCCTCAACACTTCAGCAGTAAAACAATATAAAATAATGAATTGTAGGGTTCTTAAGACAGAGTCGACACTAAAATGAGGTCACTAACCTCCTCTGGAGTTCCAGGCTGCTGTGTTTGCCAAGCTTCCAACTGCCTTTCAAGTTCCTTTCTCAGCTCTTCAGGATCTCTAACGATGTGCTAGAAGTGTAGTTACAAGATTTATGAGACAGTAAAATAAGTTCATATATCTGCCAGTCCCCAAACCTCAGCAAACTATAGAACAGGAAAAGGGCACTGTTCTTATTCCTTTAGACACAAAAACACCTGAAAGATTTGAAGATTTCATTTTAAATCTCTTTTTTTTGTTAGCTTCCATGTACATGAAGTACAAATACCCCCCCCCCCCCAAATACCTACCTATAAACAAAGCTAGGCACTTCTATACAGACAATGAAAATAATCAAGTACAGAACCACAAGACAATTTGAATGAACTATCCTGCCAAACACCAGATCTAGTGTCAGTATAATGGAGATCAAACTAATATTACATGGCTGTTATCTTCCAAAATAAAATATTCTTCAGTTAATTACATTTTTAAAAAAATCATCATTCAAACCACTTCAAAAGGATTGAATGACACCTTCCTCTTCACATGCCAGCACTTACTGTTTGATAAACCACTCTGTTGAATGGTACCTAAGCTGTATTACATTTCTTTAACTTTTTTTGTTATTTCAGCGACTTCTGTTCCTTACTTTTAAAACCATAACTTAGACAAGCAGACATGTATGGTCTGCATAACCCACAGGTTTACTGGGTTAAGAAAAATAAGCCTGTGAATGCAAATTCAACAATATCAATAACTTAAATCCTTCAGAAGCAGCAACAATCCCACTTGTCACCTACTGCAGGTTTGAGGAAGGGAGGAAGAATGTATGTACAGGGGGGCTTCTTCCCTCTCCCTCACCTGCTGGAAGATGAGATTTGCACTTCTCCCCAGCAAAGTTTCTCCTTTACTCTTGAAGTGATGCTGCAACAGCTCCCCCTCCTGTTTGAGGTTATGCATATCAACTGCAGCACCTATCTATTCTGACAGAAGCAGAACACACTTCAGCAGCCTCTTCCCAAAGGGCTATCATTTCACATTTAGCACTAAGGTAGAAATATCAGGTCTAGCCGACACACAATGCATATAGGAACACCTTTCTATGGCGTGTGTAGAAACAGTAAGATGCTTCCCTCAAAGTACATACTCTGGGCACACTATTACGAGTGGACGTTCTGTACTTCTAAAAAACAGACACTAGAAGTATTAATTCTTCATCAACTGGGTATGCACCACCTATGGCTTCTATGCCATAACCCTATGATAAAATGCACTTTTTACAGCTACCAATATCAATTGGAAAACTGTGCTGTACAAAGATCTAGGAAGATGATCTAGGCTGTAACAGTATATTTTTTAATTGCAAAGCTCATATAAGGCTCACAAGTGTTCCAGAATGTTTGCAATTAGCTTTAAGGAAGCAGTGTGTTGCAATGATGAAACTGAAGGTAATTTTTTCTCCAAAGTGGTATTTTAGGTGTTTTAGGTATTTATGTGTCAATTTCACTGACACATAGCTGTCTCATCATTCTGAACCCTTTTTTATCTTAAGGTCACACACCCTCCCCTATTGCTTTCTGCTCCACTCAAACATTTTATCAGGAGATTCAGCTGGGCAAAACAGTTCTCGACAGTTACAAACAAAAGGTTTCTTTTTTAGGAGTGAGGATTGGATCTTGCTACTAAGAATGTGGAAGAATTTCCATTTTAAATGCATCATTCAGCTGCATATACAACAGTTGGTATTGTGTTACTTTTCATTTGCTATTAAAGAAAAGCACGCTGCTGAGTTATCTGAATCAATGCAATTCTAAACTTCGGCATTCACAGAGTGTCATTAACTCAGGTCAATGAAAACAGACAGTTCCTGTACTGGTAAGAAGATGCATTAAGTATCATACCTGGGAAGTATCCGTCAAAAACTGATGGGCTGTATGTATGGTAGAGTCCTTGCTTCTCTCTGGCTTTTCTTCAGCTGCTTTTGGTAACTTTTCTGTTGTAGAGTCACTGGCATCTTCAGAGTCAAAATTCTGGATCTCTGGCTCCACTTCACCTGGTCCTACAATCACAAAATTGTGGATCACACAATACAGCAATTGGTATTGCATCTCGACTCTTTTCAAAGTCTCTCACAATGTTTCATAATGCTCAGGCATTATTTTTTTTTTAAGAGAAGTGCACAAATATTAAGACAGAGGAACAGAGTGAATACAAGACCTTGCAACTCAAAGAACATAAACCATTTTGCAAAACAAACCAAGTGCTAGTGAACACATCTTTAATGCTTGAAAATTCCATTAGTGACGTACATTTTTCAACCTACACAGCCTCTCTGAGCAAGTGACAAGAAGAAAAAAATTGAGAACATTCACAAAGTGATCATTTAAAAGAAAACAATCTTTTCTTATCTCATTTTTTACTCTCTACTTCAGTAATGGAAAATTTTCCTCTAAATCAGAATTCAATTTACAAATAAAGGACCAGACTGAAGGTTTTCTTTTATTCTTGTTTATACTATACTATTCAACAACTATTTTTTTTTTTTTAATTTTTAAAGAATTATTCTAAGAACAAAGCAAGAATTACATGGAAAAGAAAAATAAACTGCTTGCATGTATGCCTGTACCATAAATTTCTTATTACATTTAAGTGAAGAGATTAAACCTGAAGAGAGTAGGAGAGGAAAAGGCAAATTCAGGCTGGTAAAACTCATTTTCTATCTCCAGCCAGCTTTTGTGTTGTTTGGTATGAAAACAATCCGAACTTCCAGGCTGCAGCATCATTTACTTAAATGCACCAAAATTAAACTTGTGTGAGGCAGTCACTTTTATTTCATTTTCTATTTATGAAAGAAAGTAGTGAGACAATGACACTACAGTGCTATGTCACCTGATACTGTTCAGTCCTCAATTTTCTGATGTTTTATCCAAAGTTACAAATAAAAAAAGTTGATTTACATGGTGCTGATGCTGGTGTCACTGCAATCTATTGTTATATGCCCATTAATTGTGTTTAAGACTGCGGAAAAATGCTTGGTTTTCACTTCTTCAAAGAAGTTCATAAAGATTAGAGACCTTTAACTAGAAAGAAAGCAGCAAACCACTCTGTCACTCAACCAATTTAGAAAAAAGGCTAATGCTGGTTACCAGACCAGAGTAAAAATACTGTTGCAGAAAAACCAATTGATGTTTTAATCTTATAGAATGTATCCACTACATGCAAATGTAAATACCTACATACATGTATAGACATTAACACTTGTGTTTATAATGGTTTTAAGTTAACATACCAGGATTTTTAGAGGCAGTAGACTTCATTTCTGGCTTCAGCTCCTCTGTGTCTACTGCTGTGAGATCCTCATCGTTCTGCATTTCTGTTTCCATAGCTGCATCTTCAGAATCTCCCTCTTCGTTTTCGTTTAGAGGCATTATAGGTTTCTCCTGCTCCTTGCTAGCCACATCTATACAAAGGCAACAAGACTCATTAAGGAGGGAGAGGAAGGAAAAAGGAGAGTGACAAAGAAAAGCCACTGCATTTAAGTTTTACTGAACTGCACAACAGAGCTGAGCTATTGTCTCAAAACATTTATCTTTCACCGTGCTGTGCCATGTTGTGTCAATGAGCTATTGCTCTGAAAATCTGAAGAATAAGACATTACTTTAATAAAAAACAATTTAAGGTCAGTTTAGAGGAATACTTTTGAAGAGTCACCACTTCATTTGATACAGAATAAAGAACCTGTTGCATTAATCTATGTATTTTGAACATGTGGTAACAATGTGGGCCTCAAAATAAATGAAATGAGATGAATAAAACGAGAGAAAATATTTTAAATAGGTTTAACACACTAAAATCCCATTTTATGAGTGAATGCACTATTTTCAAACGTTATCATCAGCCTGTACCTGATTACCAACGACAGCATTCATTGTAACGAAATAGTGTTATGCCTTGCAAAGCAAGAATGTTAAATGTGACCACCAAAAAAAAAAAAACACCCAAAAAACTACAGCAAATAGGAACTTTGGGATTTGATTCTAGAATGACAACTCTTTACACTCAGAAATATCACCGTACCATAGGTCTGTGCATCATAGCATTCAGAGCCTTCTTTAATATGTTCAAACGCATCAGCTTCTTCCACGTTTTGTTTAGGTTGAGTTGTATTCTGCTTTGCTTCACTGCTGGACTCTATGGTTCTCAGTCGCTTGTGGATATGTTCATTGTGATCTCCCATGGAGCGCTCATTGTCTGCCTGACCAGGTTTTCTCTTGAAACTCTGAAAAAAAACAAACAACCACCATGAACTTCAGGTGAGGTGCAGACAAACACAGATTAGAACATGAGTTCTAACAAAGAGAAACAGACCTGAGTATTTGCTGGTTAATATCAAGTCATTCAAATTAGGTACAAAACTTAAAAAAAAAAAAAAAAAAAAAAAAAAAAAAAAAAAAAAAAAAGGAAAAAATGCGAAAATTATTAAAAAAAGAACAAGATGAACCTGTGTATTCTTTCTGCTTTGCTTTTCAGAAGCCATCCGGGCCATACGTGTGGATTCATGACCTTCTGATTGATTTGCACTTGCAGCTCCACTTCCATATTCCTGAGGCACACACAAAAAAATTGAAACTGTAACTGAAAAGGTATTTAGCAACCATTGTAGTCAAATTTTAGAAATTAAATTGAATTGCTGTGCAGCCTTCTCGTGCTAGTGAAGAATGGCTCAAGAACTGCAAATACTGGCAGACCAAGAATTAGCCTAAACCTACTACACACTTCACTGCTAGGAAGATATCTTCATTTTTTAGGTGAATTTCTAAACGCTGTTCTAAAATTGCACCTTAGACACTTCTTAAAATATGGCAGCAGTTCTTTGATTGTAGCTTAAAAACATACAGGTCGAGCATTTCCTAATCAGACACTTCCACATAGCTTACCTCTTTAGATTGGTCTTTTTCTGAAGCCTCCCCAGCTAGTTCTACAGCACTGTCACTCTGCAGGTTTTCTTGCCCAGTCTGCCCTTGTGTTTCGTGCTCCATTCTTTCCTCAGACTCGGGAATCTGCTCATCTGTCTCTGGATTATCTTTGTCCTCCTCTGCCTGAAATAAGATCAGTTTATTTTAACATTCTAAAAAGCATGGGGAAGCAGAAGGCCGAGGAAGTAACTGGAATACAGGTAGAAATACACCAGATAAATAGTAAGCAGATCTGCCGCCTTCATAAAAATTCTTACTAACATCCCACTGCAATATCAAGTTTGTCTCAAATAACAGAGGACAATGAAGTCTCAGGGAAAAAAAAATACAGGCTTTTATTTATTACTCTGTACCTGAGGTTGAAGGCCTTGGTCACCAGCAGGGATTCCCTTCTCTTTCTCCTCTTCAGCAGATTCATTTTTTTCCTCATCAGGTGGTTGCGACTCTTCCTCTTCTGCTTCCTCAGTGTTCTCAGTATTTCCTTCCTGATCATCAGCATCTTTCTCTTCTTCATCTTCCTTTTCCTCTTTATCTTCAGAAATGCCTTCTTCAGCAGGTTCTGCATTTTGATCTCCTTCTTTTTCTGCTTCACCGGCATCCTCTTCATTCTGATCTTCTGTATTCTCTGCCTCATTTAAGTCAGCAGGTTTGTCATCTATTTCAAAAGTATTCTCTTCTTCTGCATTAAAAAGTCAGAAACATATAAAAAGCTTTCAGGGAAATACAGAGACAGTGAATACTAATGATATAAACAGAACAAACCTACGCAACCTAACAGAAAAATCTTACAGAAAAAATACTGAGAATTCTGTAATCTATGGTTTTCTATAGCAGGTAATTTAAGTGTCGCAATTAGTTTGTAGCTGACAACACATTTTAATCTAACATATTTGATGGTCAGTTGATTTTAAGTGCAAATTCTTCTAAGTATCAGGAAAAAAACAAAACCAAAAACAACCGAAGAAACAAGGAGCTTCTAGAATAAGTTAGGATGTATCACTTGGCTAACATCTGAAAATATGCTCCACAGCGTGCACTGAAGACAAGTAAAGAAAAATGCTGTAATGTTGATTTCTAGCCTGATATTTTGATATGTGGAGCTGAAATTGCAGTTTCTTGTTATATAGAATTCTACCACCATCACTTCTCTTTATAGAGAAGAAAAGCTCATTATCTGACTCTTCCTCCATTATTTCCACTTGGCTTTCATCTGGGAATCTGTAGAGATTTTCAGCTGTACCTTCACCTTCTTTCTCCTCATCATCACTCTTCTCATCATTCTCCAGGTTCAAGTCATCAGGAAGGTCCAAAGGTTCAACTTCAGGCTGCTTTTCTTGCTGGCCATGATAAGGATCTACTTCATTCTCGTCATACTCACGCTGTAACCAAAAGGATGAGAAAAAAAAAAACAACAGGTACATGGTAAGTGAGAGGAAAGGCAAAGATGAGAAATAAGCCACAAGTGAATTCTTTAGTACACAAAAATACCAAATACAGTATTACATTTTGATCAATTAAAAATGAAATTTCGATGATACACATCCACACGTATAAATAGCAGAAAAGACTAATTTTTGCAACTGCATCTACATATACTGGTTCTTCTTCAAAACAGCATCATGTGTTCATAGTATTTTCCTAGATGAAAGACTCTGAACAAAATCTACACTCTTGCACATGGAAAATGCACTCTTGCACACTATGGAGAATCTTCAGACATACTACAGTCAGATGTTTGGGATGAGTCCCACTCACTTCACATGCTTCTGTCGCTACACACAACAGAACAAGGACTTTCTAGCTTTGTCCATCAAAATATCAGTTCAGTGTAAAGCCTTTCTTAAAAGCCATTACACATTCTGACTAGTTCAAACAAAAATTCTTTTGAGTTATCCATCTGAAAATATATAATTAATTTTTTATTTTTTTTTACTCCAAAATGAACCAACTTTTCTGAATGTATTAAGTGTCTTCACTGTTACATAAAAAACATTTCGAATTCTCAGGAATGCATGACATGAGCAACAGAATACAGTTCATCAGCAAGACATTCTAAGTAGTCATTTTTACCTCATCAATTTGTTCATGGATTTTCTCTTTATTTTCGTTATCCTCTGTTTGATCCTCTTTTTCTTCATCCTTGGGAGGCTGTTTTTTATTATCTTTGGTTCCTGTACCCAAATTGTCATCTTTTGCAACAAGTTCAGAATCCTCCTGTCAACCAACAAATCCAGAAGAAACTCATTATGCTACCTGCTTCTCAAAGTCTGAATAACAAGACAACTCCTACAAGAAAAAAGACACTAAACACTAAATAATTTAGGATATCCTCAAATTATGCCCTTCCAAGACCAAAGAGTCAGGTATGTAAGGGAGTACGTTCCTAGTTTGTCATCTCAAGAGTTTAATTCCTTTGTTGTTATTCTTCTCCCTTTTCTCTTTACCTCATCCATTCCTGGTCCAGTTTCTTCTGTTTTACTACTGGCATCATCATCATCATCATCATCTTCATCTCCCCAGAGCCTCTCATCCAGCTTCTCATCAGCTTCAGCATTATCAAGATTTCCCATTTGCTTATCCAGCTCCTCCTCTTCCTCCTCATCAGATTTTTCATCATTTTCTGTGCACAGTTCAGAATGTGTCTCAGTTCAGAGAAGATAAAGCTAACAGCCACACTTAACACCTTAAATTCATCAACCTATACATTAAGCCATGCAGAAAAAAACACATGCACCAACACCCAGAAGAGCAGGGGCCTAGTTACACAGTTCGGGGTGCTCTTTTGGACAGACAGACACCACCAGTCTCTCCCTTAAACTAACAAGTGTCAGGTGTTAAATATGAATGATTTCATCTCTGCAATCCTTATCTTCTCCCTCCTCCATTTTCCAAATGTTTGGCATTACTGGGAGAGGAAAGATCCATTCTATTAGTTTTATAATGTCTGTTCTTTGCTAATGACCTTATTCTTGGCACTTGGTCAAGAATTTTTTGAGTAGGTTGATGCTACTGTAGTTTGTAAGTCACATTAATTTCAGATATTCCAAGTGTTACCTTCTAAAGTGATAAAACTTGCGTGAATAGCAAGTTGAAAAATAGCATTTGGCAAAGTTGTGTTTTTTTTTTTCGACTGCTTGTAAGTTAGTAATAGTTTTCTTAGTCACATTTTTAAGTTAACTACAGCCACATTCTTTTGTAAGTGAACAGCTCCACAAAGTCAGTAACTATTTTTTTTTTTTTTTTAAATGTATCTATGGGTCACCTTACAACAGGAAGAAGGAACCAACTCCCTTTGATCCAAAACCACCAGAGTAACAGAGGAGAGAAAATATTTAATTTGTAAACGTCTTAGGATTCATATACAAATGACACTACTCTTTTTTGTTGAACACTGACTTTTTCAGCATATGCTTCAATATATGAAAGTATCAACCATTATTGGATTCATCTATTACATTTCTTATAAGTTTGCCTTTGTGTAAGAACCAAACCTTTTTTCTCCTGTTCTCCATCATGCATTTTTCCTTCAAAGTCCTCTGACATTTCAATTGCATTGTCTTCTCCTTCAATGTCTGGCTTAGAATCTTGATCCTCTTTTTCCTTCTCCTTGTCCTTTTGAAAAGAGTCTTCTATCTGAATTGTTGGTAAAACCAGAAGTTACACCAGACCTTGCCTATATATTAAATCTTAAAGCACCACAACAATGTTTTTAAGTTGATATACAAACATAAAAGCCAACCTAAATGGGAGACTAAAAGCAATTTCATGTTTCTTTACTTAAAGCATCTAATGCATCCCATTGTTTCTTAACATGGATCTCAAGTATTATTTTTTTTGTGTGTTCATTAAAGCTAGGATAATTTTTACTTCAACCCATCTGTTCAAGAGAAGGAGCTATATCATTAAGCTATCAGTTGATATTTTTAAGGGGTTCTGACTAACTATAACCTCGTGTTAGGTTATCTGAACTACATTCTGGTCATTTTAGAGCCAGCTCTTCATTTCTTGTATGAAATTACTAGTCTTAAAAGTAAAGCATAATATGTGCAAAGTGAATTAAGCCTCTAAAGTTCAGCTTGGAGCCAGACAGGTCAACCATCTTGTGCCCCTTATCAGCATTCTAAATTCAGCATGACTTCACAGAAAGCCACCACAGAATGTTTCAGTAACTCTAAATAGACCTTCTCAGCCTGAAGGTCCAGGTAAATTCATATTAACCCCACTGTACAGCTTCTGCAAGTCTGCTGTCTCTCCAAGCAAGCATGTCATTGTTTCCAATCAAGTCACAGATGAGTTAAAGCTTTGTATTTTTTTTCCATTACTCTACACATTCCTCCCCAAAATCACTCAGACCTACAACAATATGTTCAGTAATATGCCCAAACCAGTCTCCAGTATTGACATACATGTAAAACCAATACAAACTACTGTTTATTCCTTAACCGTGGAGCAGTTAAGAATGTTGCTCGAGAAAGAAATGCTAGTGAAACAAAACAAATATTTGCAAGTAAATGGAAACAGCTTAGCATATATTTCATTTAGTCTCAATTTTACTTACTCTCCCCTCCCTATTTCCCCCTCCACCAAAAAACTTGCCTGATCTTCACTTTCTATTTTGTCGCTCACATCCTTCTTGCCTTCCCCATCTCCAATGCCACCCTCCTCATAGTCGTGAAACTGTGTTGCTCCCTCTCCAGCTTCATCTTCAAGTAATTCTTTTGGCAGACAAAACCCCTACAAAGGCAAACAGAAACTCAAGTCATTCTGTAGTAGTTTTAGACTTAGACATCGTTAGACTTAGTTGATATTTCAAGACTTGTGTATAAATTAAATATATGCTTACAATATATATACAGTTATCTCTAAAAACTTACCTTTTGGGCAAGCTCTGTAAAAATGCTAGTTAGAACAGAAAGCAATTTTCCAGTACTCCGGTGAGAAGCCAGTGAAACAGTGAGGTAGAACAGGATAAGCTCTGAGTATTTGCAAAGCATGGGCTTCAGACGCACCAGCAAATAGCAGGACTGGTTGAAGAACTGCAGTTAAAAAAACAAAGACCAGCTGTCAAACATGGTTACATACATACTGAGATACACCTCAGAGAGGGTGACAATAGATTCTTAAAACAGATGCTCAAACCAGAAGTATCAGTAAGCACATTTAAATACGAGCTATAAAGTTCCCAGAGCTTTTCCGGCTTTCACATTTCAGAAACGAAAACTTTCCCTTCTTACTAAAGGAACATCTGGCTTTTGCACTACAAAAGAAAACTACATTTGGCTACGATCTCTCTCATGCTTCTAGCTCTAAGGTATTGGGCAATAAGAAGCAATGCACGTTTGATCAGCAAAGTTGACAACTCCCAATTACTGAGACCCTTAAGCCAAGAGCTCCTGAGAAAAACCATTTACCTTATGTTTATCTGAGGTGTAATCTTCCCCGTAAGATTTCAGACTCTTCATGAGTTCTGAAACTGTTAAAATTACTTTCTGCACATGCAAGGAATCCACATCAGCAGAGATATCTTCATCCAAAAGCTTAGTTAAATGTCCTTTTTTAATCACGTCAAATGAAGCTGCATCCTCTTTGATTGAAAAATAAAAGAAAAAAGATGGAAATAAAATCTGACATTCTGGAGTGTCATACTAAACAATCTAGAAATATCCATCCTATCTGTTAATATGGTTAACTATTAAAATGATGATTTCCTTGACACCTCTGGTAGACATATAGCTCCAGAATTTTTAGGTTTGTGGAGTGTAAACCTTCTTACCTTCCCTTGACTAAGTTAACAAACTTACCGTTTTCCTCTGGAGATTTTTCTTCCTCTTCTCCATCTTTTGGTTTTCTCTCTACCAAACACTGGATGGCATACAGAACAACATGGATAACAGTTTCCACTTGTGCTGAGAAGTGCTCCACAAACTCTTCATTGGACTCTTTATTTCCTTTTGAACCATAACACAGACAGTTTTACATAGAAATACATTTCATTACTGGTTCATATATTTCCTTTATGCAAGAAAACAACAAGCACTATGCAGTTTTTGCTACATAGTTTTAATAATATGTCCTTACTAATCTTGACTTACTATGATGTAAGATCTGTCACAGCAACAGTGACTAAAGGGGAAAAACATCATTGCACCATGTAAATTTAGACTGTATTTTCTGAATTTGACTTTCATTAAGTGTTTCTAGATATCCAGATGAACGTGGCAAGGAGCAACAAATAAGCAATCTTCTACAATAACCAAACCAACGAATTCTTTCATCTTCACCTAAATTACAAAATCAGCTGGGGATCGTCCTTACCATTGTGGTCTGACATGGAAGCAAGAAGCTGTGTCCTCCAAGTTGTGAAGTCTGCAGATGCATTATTAACTTCCTCTTGTATATACTTTAGGCTCTTGATTAGGGCCATCTGATTTGCAGCTTGTCTGCCCTCCCCATTTGGATGAAAGAGGGACTCTATGTCTTGTAACTGAGATGAGACTTCCTGTAGACAGCTCATAGCTGAAGTGCAAACTTCAAAATCTCTCCTGCAACAAGATACACCATAATACTGATAGAAGAAAGAACATCTCAGATTAAGATTAAACCTTTTTTCTTTGGTTTTATGTCTATGCCTTTTTTTTTTTTTTTTAAATAGGCAGCCTACGGGCCTCTTTTTAATAATATTTTCTTCTATAAATTTATTTTGAAATTCACATCATTAGCTAACTACAGATCAGTTGAAATCCCAAGAGACCAAAGACAAGCTTAGAAGCTAAGATGAACCCATTTTTGGTCAGGGGAGTGAGACAAGACACATAAACTTGTTTAAAAAGTCAGACACCACAGTTAAAAAAAGAAGCGTATAAAAACAAGCTTCAAGAGCATCTGAAACATACTTTTTAAACTATGTAAAGGCAAACACTTTTCAGATGACACTACACATCTCATATGAATACACAACACAGAGAGATTCAGTTTATGCAGACGTAGAACTCACCAGGAATAAAACAAGTTTTCATGTGATTGTCGTCTTATTTTGTCCACTTCTGTTTTCATTTCCTTTACATGGGTCAGCATTGTTGTTAACTGTGCCTGGAGCTGCAACCATACCTGATCCTTATGTCTCATCCTGCATCCAGGAGGCAGTTGCTCAACTGTTACTGGAGACAGGTATTTTAGCTCTGAGGGAATTCGGTCAGGTATTCCCGTAAGAACATTTCCAAACATCTGTTCAGGTCCTGAACTCTGGGAAATGTTTGCTTTGACATCTGTCCTTTCACTGTCACTGCACTTCATCAGCTCTTCTTTTGGACAGCATTGTATAAACCAATGCATCTCCTCAAGAACCATCACACACTGCATGGAAAGGTGCTGCAGTTTGTCAGTCCAGTCTTGAACTCTGCCTTGAGGAGGAAATGCTACATTATATTCTCTGTCAGCACTCAGCCTAGAGTCCATCTCTTGGATGCTGCTCAGGAGGCTCCTGGTTAGGAAGAAAAAAAGGAAAGAAAATTACTTTAACCCCACAACTGAGTTTTATGGTATGCTTCCCCTTTTAAAGGTTCAACCTTCCAACTAAGTTCATAAAAGCTCCAGATAATATGAACCCAGAGAACTCAAACTTCCTGGAAAAACTAAAATGATAATCTTAAAAAAAAAAAAAAAAAAAAAAAAAAGTTTAGCTACCAATTTTTTCTCTCCATTGAATGTTTGAGTCTTCCTGGAAACCGGGCTTTGTGAGATTTCTCAGAATTGTATCACCCATTTCAGTAACCCTTAGATTCCTGATCTGACACTGTTATTTTTTATTATTCCTGATCTGACATGTTGTTATTTTTCCTCCAGTATACAAGCAAACTGGATTCTAGCACACCTTTATTCTCTCAGGGTATAAGAGGCACAGTTCCTAACAAATGGTTAATCTGTTCTGCAATGAGAATCTTAAAGATTAGCTTTTTAGAAGTTTTACTATTCCTGCAAACACAAAGCTGGGGTGATGATTTTTATTTTTATTTTATTATTTATTTATTTTTACAAAGGAAATAATCTTTGACACAAATTCAAAGGGTTTTATAGATTACATCAGTGATGATCACAAACCTACAGAACAGTGGAATTTGCAGCAAAACTTGTAAGGGATAAATCCCATCAAGTAAGAAAGATTTCCTATACACCTTTCCCTTTCAGCATTTCAACACAACATCAGCTATGTTGTGTTTAACACAGTATTAATTCTTTCTAGAATTTTTCATCTTAGGTTGTTGAGGTTTCTTCATTTTGTCCCAAGTGGCCATTCAGATTACTTATTTTCTCCAAATCAAAAAAACTTGAATGCAGCCAAAATTAATTTAGGACTATACCAAAAAAGGAAAGGTTTAAATGAGAGAGGTTTAACAATCTGTAAATTCAACAGTGTAATTAATTACAGTATTTCATAGGCTTTGTGCATGCCTAACTTGGTTTTCCCCAATTATTTTGATTCCAAAACGCTGGCTGAAAAGACAGGATAAGCAATATTTATTTTCTGCTCACCACCTTTTTTTTTTTTTTTTTAAAAAAAAAACAAACAAACAAAAAAAAAACTTTTCTATCTAGGCATAACTGAGGGGATGGGAGAGATAGGGAAGTAGAGAGAATTTGACTGTATTCTACCTTATCATTTTCCATCTTTCTTAAACTGAATTGCTTACTGTCAATAATTCTGTGCTGAACATTTAAATAAAACTCATGGTGTAAAGCAAAATACCTCAGCGTAATCCACTGTTCTGTCAATGCAGTAAGAGACTGTCTTTGTCTGACAAGCAACTGCAGGAGGTGTGCCGTGAATCCTTTGCATCGCTCAATACTACCTAATCCAAGATCCTGAAGAAAATAAGTACGGAGAAGTGGGAGGGAAAGGAGAGAACAGTTAGATGAATAAGCAGAATAAGCAACAACATTGACTGTGTCTCCATTCCACTTCACTCAGAAGACTGAAAGGTTATGGTTTAAGTGAACAAGTATTAAAATGCACACAAAGTATAGTTACTAGTTTCAGCTCTCTTCATTTGTCTGCATCTTTCATATATCCACTATACAATTTAAAAATAGTTTCTGCAAACACAGACATATTAAACTGCACTTCCAGTGCAGCAGTTCCTAACAGGAATTTAGTTCCAGAAGTAAAGTCACTTGGCATAAATAAGTAAAATCCAAAGAGAAGATACCAGCTTAAAGTTTTAAATCCATGACCACTGCTAAAACCGCTTCCACAATTCATTTTACCAGATTTACTGACAACTACTTTCTCTCTTTTTAACAGATGAACAGATCCTGAATTAAAGTGCAGAATGAATGTTCACAATAAAAAGCAAAACTTATCACAGTTAGGTTCCACTTTTTATTCCATTACCAGCTGTGCCATTTGACAAGATTATATCGTAAAAAAACTAGGGGTCAAGTACAGTGAGAAGAACATCTGGAAGAGATCCCTGTTTCCTGGAATATTGAAAAGGTGGTGGTGATTTGTCAGAACTCATTTGTTCCTCCTAATGCTTTTAGGCCAATTTCTAAGCAAGAAAATGTTTTGCATCCTTCTGTATGAAACACAGGCTCCAGTTATGGCCACTTATAAATCTGAACAGATTTTTCATAAACACTACTAAACCTGATTCTGTTCTCCTATCAAGCTTTAATCCAGCATTTCAGAAGATTCCTTCAGGCACAAAAAGTAGCAATTCGGGATTAGCTGGGATGAAGGATACTGTACAACACACAGATTACTAACTTCACCAAGTAATTTGCTTGTTCTAGTTCATTCATAGAATGACAGGTTTTGAAATGCTATATTTAATATTCATCCCCCAAATATATATTTTTTATCGTACTACAGAACACAGTATTTTCACTTTACTCTTTTACTACTAGAAAATTCCAGTTCAAGTTGGTAATCTAAAATTAGCAGAAGTAGGATTCCTGGTTGGGTTTTGTGTTTTTACCTTGGCAGGTGCTAACAATGCTGTCTGAAGTCTAGAGTGGCGTGCAAGTGAACGATAGAAGTACTTCTGGCATCCATCCCAGGCAGAAGAAACCTCTGTGAGTAACCTGACAAAGCACAGAAGTTTGATATTAGAAAGGTAAATAATTCCAGAATTTCAGAACACTAGAACCACCAGGTCAGCTCTTCAACCTAAAAATTCTGATTACACACTGATATTTTGCAAATGCATTGCACTTTCAATTCTTCATTTTTCCTCACAAATATATAAGTCATAAGAAATGAGTTATTTTTTATTTTTAAATAAGTCCTAGGAAAACTTAGAGCAACAATAAAATCTCCATCTCTGAAAATCAGTTTATGCTAAAGCAGTGATTTTTGATTTTTTTTTTTTTTTTTAATGCTGCTGAATCAATCTTGATAGGGAAGCTATTTATTTTGGTCTTCATGGAAGATATTATACATTAAGCCCATACATCTGAGGGGGACAGTAACCAGCACCTTCCAATGACAAAATCAATTGTTGCAGAGATACATTTGAAAGAACATCTTCCACAGAGGCAATTTTTTTTTTCCAGAAATGCCCACTTTGAGGTCTAAATATGCATTATAGTCATTCATTCATTCATATTCATTCATTCATATTTAAATAGTCATTGATGAAGACAAAACAATTGACTAAGTAATCCCTGTAAATTGCAACTAATCTTTAATAAATCATTACCAGTCTACCTTCTAAGGATATTCACAAAGTGTCCCAAACACAGCTGAACAGCAAAGGGTTAAATGAATTCAGAGAACCAATGAAACCAGTGGCAAAGTTATCAGAAGTGCAAATTTAAAAATAAAAAGTTTAAAAAACTTCTGTTTTATGTACCAGTACAGTATGTATAGGATTTTCAAACAGAGAAAACAGATAGGAGTGAATCTAAAACCCAAAATGCATTCAAGTCCAGAAATTCCCATCTGAATCCACCTGCAATAAATTTTAAGAACTTGAGCAGCAACTCATACAATCTAAGGGTTAAAAATGCTGTATACATACGTGGCATCCAGTTCATTCGTACAACTCACTACAGTTAATGCAGTACGCAAGTCCAGCGGATGTAGGCGGACTACTTCATTATAGCCTTCTGAGCGGGACCAAGACAGACCTTTTCGGTATGACAGACCTGGAATGACATTTGAACACTTATCTTTTTATGCCCTCATTCTTTTATATGGAAAGAAGTGTGACTTATTAAGATACAAAGCCTCCAGCATAGGATTTTTTCCTCACGCTTTCTAATCTTGACAAGCTTTTGAACATTTTCCAAATTTTCTAACATAACACACCAGAGCTAAGCTATCTTCATCTGAAGAACACAGCTGAAATAAGACATAGACCTGCTTGTATAAAAAGTTGGTAGTGACAGCCAAGAGAAAAAACAAAAAAGCCTTGAAACTCAAAGGCATGCTATAGTGTGAAATAAAACCCATGAGGAAAAAGTTACAGGTAAATACTTTTTAAATTCAGTCTTCACACTTGTACTTCAGTTATTTTTAGAATTGGATCAAGCATGTTCATTTCCCTTGAACAAATTAAAACACTCCTTTCAAAGTAACCTAAAAGCAAACAAAGTCTGTAAGAAAAGTTTATTAGCCATCAAAGTTATGCCATTTTTCCAAATGGAATGGAAAACAAGTCTTAAACAGTAAGATTTTTAACTTCTCTTGATCCCATCAGAATACTGAGTTAGGGACCATCGCCTCATGTTTAGATACGAAAAGGATGATGAATAGGGAAGTCAAAGGAGTCATTTGAAATCAAAGACGGATCCCAGTAAAGAATTCAAGTCCAGTGTAATAAGTCATCACAGTACATCCTCTCTCCAGCATAAAGCCTCAGAGCTGCAATGTCAGGTATTACTTTGACACCAGCGGGTACAAAAAATATCAAATACATGAAAAGTGTACGCACCAGAAACCTCCCACTTGAGTACACCTGTGTTAACAGTCATGTACATACAAAGGGACCTTAAAGCTCCAGGATCTACTTAGCAAACACAGCAACTGGTTTAAGTAGCACAAATACTCAGAAATAAAATCTACCCCTCCAAAAGCATATATTTTATATATATATATATATCTAAAAACATAAAATAAATATAAATAAATATAAATAATTTAATCCCCTCCGCCCAAGTGCCATGACACAACCCATTTGTGTAAGTTTGTTATCAAAAGCATGCCTCCTTCTTGGAACCCTAAACTTCCCATTTCCAAGCTTCTCTCTGCAACCAAGAGGGAGGTAAATTTGACTTTTTTTTTTTTCAGTTCTTAGAATCACTGCAGGCCAGAAACTGTGGCTTCAGTGAGAAGCACTAGAATGCTAAACTCTTAAACCCAAAAAAAAAAAAAAAAAAAAAAAGGCATAGTTCTGGTTAGTTTTCTACCTGTGGCTACGACTTGGCAGAATGCTGTCAGACAACTGTTATGGAACGAGATTGCTTGCTTTTGCTGGTTTCTAAGGTGTTCAGTGGCTAAGAACAGTTGATGATATTTTGTACAATCAAAGGAAAAGGCAATAGTTAATAGCTTGGGTAGGTCCTTAACCTTACAACTAGCAATGGCTGCAACGGAGATTAGGCTGCTGAGCAGGGTCTCTCTGATGATCCCCATCAACAGACTATTCAATCTCTACAGCTCAGCAATACCACTGCCAGTCTGTCAACAGAGATGGGCTCTCATTCAAAGAAGCCAATTTAACTCCAGTTCTGGATAAGGGACTGGGTACAAGACTATGAGCTTCTCTCTTGCTCCTGAAAGCTGACCAGTGACTTCTGACTGGAGATAACATAGATTTCAGCTTCAGAAGAGCAACTATTTTACATACAGTGGAATGTACGAAGAAGAGAAGGTATATGAACGGGCTAGCACAGACCTCTTAGTTAGAAGAAGGGAAAAAGACTTAAATGCCTCTATGTATTAATGGCTCAATGACTTCAAAGACATAATATTATATCATGTATTTACATGTACTGGCAAAAATGTAAGATGCTTAAGAACTTTTAAAACAAGCACATTTCAATTCAAAGCTCACCTGTTTTAGCAAGGGTTTTAAAGAGATCTGACAAAGCCCGTTGTTTCTGCATCTGAATATGCTTGGCCTCTGACTTCTGCTTCTCCTTATCTGCTGTCTGATCAAACGTTAAACTCTGCAGTTCCACTACAGAGCCAATGATATCACCTGCAAGGAAAACAGCAGGGAAAGTTAAAATATGAAATGTCCATGAACACAAACCAGCCATGGGAATATAGTCTGGGAAAGGAACCATGCATCTGCATTTTTTTCCTGATTCCATTCATGTTATCAAGGTCAATTAAGACATAAAAATCACAAGAATAACTAACCCGTGAACTGGTCAAGATTTTCCAGAAGACTTAAGAATGGATTCTTTTCTGTAACTGTTGCACACATTTTCTTCATTCTTTTAGTAAGCTTGGGCAGGCGGTACTGAAGAGATTCTGTAGGAAATGTAATGTCATCCTGACATTCTTCCGTTAGTGTCTGCTGAGAAAAATGAAAGAAACAGTCCAATTAGACAGCCTAAATTATGCATGTATTATCTGTCCACTAAGTCAGAGTAAACTGCTGCAAAAACAAGGAGTAAGTTCTGCATTCACCTCAAACCCAACAACTTGCTCATGCAGTCCTCTGAACAGTTCAGCCCAAACATTTGAGAAAAATTGCAATATCTGTATGTCAAGCATGTATTAACTCTGAAAAAAGCCAAAGAAATCAAAGATGTTGTGGCCCTACTTTTTTAGCTGTTTGTCACGGCCTCTTTTTCATAGAGACTACTGCATTTAGGTCAACTTCCTCAGCCTTCCAAGCTCAAAGGTAGGCAGTCATCTTATCCTATATAATTAATGCCCTTAAGACATTAGGTAAGAACACTACCTCTTACTTTCCACTAAACACAAATTTAACTGCACTGCTAGGGAAACAATGAAAATGGTACACAAATACAAATAATTAAATTACAGAAGTGATCCCCCAGCATGTCAAAAGCTATTCTTTAGGAAATAGCTAGGATACTTAAGTTTGCATGCATGTCCCTGCGGTTTCATAAAGTCTTAATTTCATAAACATGTGAAACCAGCAGCAACTCTGTTAATGATCAGTGACAGGCTTGCAAAAAAAATGCACCTCCCTGTCCCAAAACCAAACCCACACTAGATTTTGCCTCAGATTTATTTTTCCTTATCCATCATCTTCCTGACTGTCAGATGACAAAAGCAGAATCAGTCACCCTTCCGCTCCAAATAAACTTAAAGCCTTGGAAATGAGAGTAACTGAATATCCCCCCACATGAAAATCCTGATGAATTCTGGCTGGTTCCTCGGTATCTATTTCAGGAAAATAATTGACTTGTTTTCTGAGCTGGACAGCTTCATTACAGACACACCGAACAAGGCACTATGAAGCAGGGCAATATTAAATGTTAGTCCTAGTCAGTGTCACTGTACCAGCAGGGAAGTTAACACATTGCTGCAGACAATATACGAGTAACTTAGAGATGAAATGTGTAACTGCTATAGCCTCTATGTTAGACTGTAGATACTGTGTCAAACTAATGCTGAACATACTTGTCTTTCCAGGCTGTATTCCCACCCACCTGCGGTGTTTCATAACACTCAACACAAAAAAGACCAAAAAGTTGAAAATATATTCAAGAGACTTGACATTTATGTAAGATTTTTCTGCATAAATCAGTGAAAAACATACAGATGAAAATATTGAAAATATCCTTCCCACACTTAGAACAAAGAATACAGTCACCTTGGCAATATCTGTTCTAGAAGACACAATTTTTCTTAATGCGTTGCTTAGCCTCTGAACTTTAGTCTCTTTGTTCTCAGATTCCTCCTGCTTTTGCAAACAGTCCAGCTGCTCTTCCTTACCAATTTCCACCAAGGCAGGCCGACATGGCTCATTTAGAACAACTTCAAATTTCTTCATGAATTTGAAGAGAGTCCTAATTACAAAAGGGAAGCAAAACAGTTACTGGGTGTTCTAATCCAGGAAATCTCTCAGCTGCTGGAAATAAGCATTTCCACTGTTTTATGGGTACAAGAAACATTCCTGCATTCAAATTTAAAACCAGAGAAATTTAGAAAGAAGGTTTGAAATACAGTCATACATACAAATACTGCTATTTATTATCATCAGTCCATAACTGGCTCCTTAATTCAAAAGGTATGAGTTACCTGCGTGTTTTTTCAACTGATTGTTTAATGGCCCAGAAGCTGACATCATTCCACTTTGAAATTTTCACAAATTCCTATTAAGAAAATAAATAAACAGTGGGATTACTTATACTAATATAATGAAGTATTTGCATACAAAAGATGGTCTTTAAAGCTGATCAGCTATGATGACACAATGCATTACATTTTAGAGCATGCACCAATAACTGCATAGTTGTCTTGTTCTAATAATTACTTGTTTATGCTAAAACTGCTGCATAGCCAAGTGTGAAATCCAAAGGGGCTTCACAAAGGGGCTTGGTAGAAACCTCCATGGCTAAATGGGACCAACCAAACACTAAGACTTTCACCAACTCCTTGCCTAAACAATATCTTCTTGACAAGGAAAATGTGAAGTACAGCAGGGATTTCCATGGCCAACAGAGCTATTACACAAATTCAAATAACTGCTCTACTGTTCTGATGTTGTATAATCAGGTTGAGCAAAATTTTCTTTTACCTTAAGTTCCTTTTCTATAGGTTGACGAAGTTCAGTGATTCTGGTTTCAACACACTCTGAAAACTGCTTATAATAATTGTATAAATTCCATAGGATGCTGCACAGGATGTCTGTAAGGGACAAAAAATGAGGAGCTTCTTTCAAAACAGGATATTCTTCAGTACCAACAGCAGAAATGCAGCCTAGTGTTTTTTTTGTTTGTTTGTTTTGTAATTGTGACACTTAGCAATATCAAAGGAAGGGGTTAACAGACCAACAGTATTCTTCACGAAAATGAATAAATGCATCATAGGCTTGCATTCTGTTTGAGCTCTTAGTCGTCTGTCCAGAAAGCCTGGAATATATGACGGCAAGGTGGTTTTTAAGATGACTCTAACACACATTACACTGATGACTTACCCTTTTCTGCTACCTGAGGCATCAGTAAGACATGGCAGTGGAAATCCAGTAGCATTTGAAGTCGTGCATGAAATTCTCCCAGCGTAGATCCTTCGATGAAAGCTTGTAGTGTGCTGACCAGCATTTTTAGACTCATCTGCTCAGTTTCTGAACATTGCACCAGAAATATAAAAAGGTGAGGAAAAAAAAAAAAAAAAAACTTTACATGAAAATTGTTGACTGGTCTTTGTGACCTTCCAATTAAGTATCAGGTTTCTATTTAGGAAGTTTCAAGACAAACTAGGGAAAAAAAGGAGGGAAAAATTCTAATTTAGTAAATAAAACTAGTAAAAAATACACCGCATAAAAGAGAAGACAGGACAAGATAGGCAGTAGTAAGACAGCGCTGAGGAGGCCGGCTACACACCCAGTTTGAGTGAACACTAAGTATATGGAGAAAACTTGCTATTCTTTACAAACTTTTTCAGCCATGATGAAAAACTACATGCTACAAATTAGTTGCTGCCAATTCCTTAACACCTCAAAATCAAGATAGAAACAAATCTTGGACAAATCTAGTAGAGAGTAGTGTCTTTAGAGCGCTGCCTATGGGAGAAGGTACTGGAAGATGTAAAAAGAACCCAAGGATCTTAATCTGTCAAGTACATTAATTAGTCAGGAGATTGGAAGAACTTTGCCTCATTCCAAAGAATGTTATTTTCATCTTCACAATTTCAGAAAATCTGTGAGGACTAGGGACTGAAAGCAGTATTTTTTCTTATTTTACATAATTTGAACACCTGTGGACAGATTTGCTAGGCACAGTGCATACCTAAAGCACACTTACTGTAAGAATTTTTTATGCTTTATACACAATACTCAAGCAGCTCAGTTAGAATATGAATTGTGCTTTGTGCAGTTAAAAAGTGAGATGCCTTTTCCAGCTGCAGCTGAAGGCTTCCAAACCTCAGTTTACAATGTTTATATGTCCCTGACATGATCACTACCACTCTACTTTCTTTTGGATGCCTTTTACAAGCATCTCTTTTACACCCCCACAATGTTAGTCCTATGAACTACACACACGTTTTCAGAAAAAATACCACTCTATATGAAAGACCTTATAGAGGCATGGAATTTATTGCAGAGCAAAGGGGACAATAACTCCACCTTGAAGTGCACAGTTAAACTTGGTCATTTGAGAACTTAATTATGCATCCTTAGTAATTGCTGCAACTCTGCCACATGTTTATATAAGGATAGGACTTGCCTTCCATGTTTGCCTCGGTGTGTTCTTGCACATACTTCTCAATCATCTGATAGACTGAGAACCAACGCTTTGTGGATTTCTCTACATGCTGCTTCATAACATTGTCCAGACTTACTGACCAGCAACTGAAAACAGTGAGAAAAGAAAAAAAAAAAAAGCTCATGAGTCATCTGGGCTCCAAAACAATGCAAACTTTATTCTGTTTCTGCTAAACTAAAGGAAGATTTTAGAGGATGAAACAATCCGCAAATATCCTTAATATACACACATTCAACTACTGAAGATCATTACTTTGACAGTAATAAATATGAGATAAGAAATGAAGGAACTATAACCGTCAAATAAAACCAGTCAGAACCAGGTTTCAAAAAGAGTTTTCTTTCACAAAATGTGAGATAGACTTTTGGAATTCCTGATCGTGGATTCCTGATCCCAGGATTAAAAACAGTAGTAGGCTGGGAAAACAGAATGAAGTACTCCAGTTGTGTCCTGCTTCTCTCCCTTCTGAGGCACACACACGTACACATATGGTCACCATGAAAGACAATATGGGGCTGGACATGCTCATTCTGAGCCAGTACAACTACCTTGTATTTGTTTGGTTTTATACCTGTACAAGGGCAGCTACACACATACAAAGAAAGGAAACACTTCACAATTAAAGCAATAATGCATTGCAACATGCCTCCATATCGAGACAGAAGCTTAATTCTAAGAAATAGCAATAGGGAAGGACAGTTCTTACTTCAACTCCAATCTCCGCCACTGAATAATCAACTGAGTGACCAAATCAAGATGCTTCCGCAAGGACAAAGCTCGACTAGCGTTTTCCTCCCAGTCCTGGCAGAAAAATAGAACAAAAAAAAAAACACAACAAAAAATGTTTATCTTTATACAAAGCCAGAAATCAGTGTCTGCATAGCACTGTAATACTATTATTCACTCCTTAAACTCACAGCATGGAGCAATTCACTTTCCCAAACCCTGGCAAGCACTCAGATTTTATTATTTTTTTTAAATCATGGTACCAATACAACTAAAGCAGCATGAATGAGAAAATAATTTCCCTTAGCTCTCTTCTTACCTGTGCCTTTGCAAGAAGAATTTCTAAGCCATTCAAGAACTTTGAGAGAGGACTAGATAGTGGAAAACTCCGGATTCTGTCCATCACAACCAAGAGCTGCAGAATGAAAAACAAGTGTTCAACCTACAGCAGCTGATCTTCAACAAAAGCAGTCATGAAACTAAGCTGATTTTATTAGCGTAACTCTACCCTGAAAAGAGGTAAGAACATTTTTTTTTGTTTTCAACTGCTTCTTCATTTTACATGTAGTATTAGCTCACTAGTAGTTCAGTAAAGCATTCTGAAGGAAATGAGCAGACCTAATAATGCTAAGAGCTCCAACTGATTCTACGTTTCTGCATTAGTCTTCAGGAAATCAGATCCACACAGCCCCCCCCTTAGTGCTGCCAAAGATATATGCATGCACAGGTCCTATGCATATCTTTCCATGTATTTACACACACAAACAATGCTAAAATATTTTTGTTTTTCCTAAACTTTTGTTGAGTTATCCTTACCTGCAGAAGCACTGGATGCTCTGGCCATTCCTGCAGTAACCTGTTTACTTCTTTAGCAAAATTATCAAGTACAGGTTGGCACAGCCGGACTTGCTGAATATTAGGATGTTGGTAAAAATCATAGGGGCCATCTTGCTGTAGCACAAGATCTGACGTTATTTCCTCAAAAAAGGTATTTTGAAGAAGTGTGCTAAGTAGAAGTTGGCTTCCCAAAAGACTATCATTCATTTCAGCACCTAGGAAGTCAAGAAATAAAGACATTGTGTGGTTTTTTTGTTTGTTTGTTTGTTTTTTTCCAATTTAACAGGAAAAGTTAATTTGTTTCCTGCATTCCAAACCTTAGCATGTTATGTATTAAAAAGATAAGATTTTAACATGCATAAGCAATAAGGTGAGATTAGAGGAAAAGAGGCAAATTTGAAGTTTGCATCCTCTATTTTATCAATAAAAAAGATAGATCTAAAGGTACGCTGCAGTCCAGGCAGAAAACCACAGTTCCTCCACTCCTAAGTTCACATGGAGGGGATATTTACTACAAAATTATTAGCAAGACTCAGTTAATTTTTGTGTCAGATTACTTTTTTCACAAACAAAAAAAAACACACACTCACATACATTACACCTCAGGTATAAACACAAAAATATATTACTGTAGAAATAGCAGTCCTCTTGCACTATCTGCTTCTTAACTGCATGCATACACCTTTATTAGAACTGAACTGTATTAGTTCTGCTTTGAGAATGATGAAAAATATTGAGGTCTTGCACACACATTGTTATGATTTTCACATCAATTGTGCCAAAATTCAAAGCAAATGCATCACTTTGTTTTGTTCATTCATTTGATTTCAATTATAGAAGTTCCACTGAAATCAATTTCTTTATGAACTTCATTTTAAATTTTACCTCTGGGAAATTTCTGCAAGTGCATAATCTGCCACAGAATTATGCAGATGTAAGCAATCAACATTTCTGAATATGAAGTAGATTCACTTTACTCTTAAACCGTGTTCCATTAACAAATGAAAAAAATTCAAAAAAACAAAACAAAGCCTTGCAAGACAGTTCTGAAAATGGGACAAATTATTTGGAAAAAGGAAACTATTTTTGCACACAGCCTATAATATAGGTCTATTTTATGATTTGCAATACAATTTATTTGTAACAAATCATCACAAAGCTGAACTTGTACATCTGAAATGTTGCTAGCAATCTTACCAATTAAAGGATAGTACTGTGACACCAGGAATGCGCCAGTCTGATAGCAGGAAATAAATGCGGTGAAATAATTTTTAGCTTGATGAGAAGGCAGACTCTTTTGATACCACAGAGATTGAGCAAAGTTTAAGCACAACTGCTGATGAACCATCATTACAGTCTGCATCGAGCTCTTGGACAAAAGGGCTCTGTCTACTTCCAGCTGGTCTTCCAATGGATATTCAGTTTCCATGTTTTCTTCTAGACTTGCCTCAGCTGTGATATCTTCGAAATCCTACAAATTGCATTATAATTTAGAGATCAATTATAGTTTCTTCCTTTAATGCCCCTCCTCTCCTCCCCTGTACCCTTTTTTTTTTTGTACTCTCTGGCACTACAACAATGTGCTAACACTAATGATTTGGAATTGGCATTCATATAGGTACACGGCCTGCCTCACAAACCAGATGTCAGTCTGAAACAGAACGCAGGCAAATAGAACAATTAAGGGCATAAACCACAGCAGGCAGAAGAATGCAGTACAGTGAGCTCCAAGCTACAACCAAACAAAACCTTTTCCAGAACAAGCTTTAGCAGTCATACCTGCTGATAAACCACTTCAATGCTGTTTGATCACTTGGGAGATCTGAACTATTACTTCTCAACCTCCTGGCTACATGTTGATGCACAGAACTGGCTCACAGATTTGTGCACTGCACAATACTGCCTGGTGAAGTCACTTCAAAAATTGTTCAGACCAGTTAAACTTAAAACAAACAAACAAACAAACAAAAAAACCTCACAGCTTCAACACAAATATTTAATCAAGGAGATTTAAGTTTTTCACAGGCAACAAAACCTCAGCAGACCCTACTTGTTAATTGAATCACATTCCAGAATGTTACCATTAGTAATCGTATTCTGACTCAGCTGTGTAACTTAGGATAATTTAGCTGAAAAGAAAATAAACGAAAAAACACAGTACTTAATATCTATCCATCCCAAAATCTAACACACATTTCTGTTTTGGCTTAAGAAGATGTTTCATTCTTCATCTCATCTTACTTGTAACATGCATTTTCAGGAGCTACTTCGGACATAAATTTTGTGTTTCTTCATTATATAGTTTCTGTTACCTTTTCATGAAAAGGAAATCTCCTCCTAAATTCTTCTTCTTCCTCCTCTTCCTCACTTTTTCCTTTCCCATGATTTTTACTTCTGTATCTGTACAGACTGTTTTCCATTGCTTCCTGTTCTTGGGCACGGCGTTCCTGTTCATCCCATTCATTTATAATTGACTGGGAAAACAAAGTAACATATTATTATACAATATTATGTTTTAAATCACCTCAATGCCTCATATTTTGGTAAGGCGGCATCTATCGTGCTCGGCTCTTTCCCCCTCTGCAGTCTGCATCAGTATAAAGCAACACCATCTAATCTGAATGAAGATTTGTAAACTGCTCTCAGACTAAAACTGTGCAGCAAGAGAGTGCTTGGCCAAGTTATAGCCTGTCTTAACCATTTCATAGAGAACCTTTCCACAAAGTTTTGTGTATTTTTTTTTAATTTGTTTTGTTGTTGTTGCTTTTTATCAAAATCCTGTAACCATTACCAAAGCCTGTAACATTTAAAGCCTATAAACATTACAGGCTTTGAGTTCACACCTCACTAAATCCAAATAAGCTAGCATAAAATGTTGAATTACTTTCTGTATGGAAAAAAAGTTTAAGAACATGATATTGATGAGTATCAGTGCAAGAATCCTGGCCACTAGCGCTATATGTTACCTGACACAGATGTCTAAAAAGTCGCAGAGATTTCTGGTCCATCTCTCCTCTGGACAGTACATGACACTGAAGATGCAACAACGCGTTCACCAGGAGCTGCTCCAGGGTTGGGCAAGGCTTCTGTACTCCCTCAGACTCTCCTTCAGAATGCTTCTGAGAAAACTTCTTAAGTCCATGAAGGACCTCAACTGAATTCACTGAGCATAAAATTTCTGCACGAGCCAAGTACGTGGGAAAAGCATGACCAACAGATGGAAACGTCAACAGAGAAGTAAGGAGGTTGTTGAGATCAGCTGGACGAACAAAACTGTTGAGCGTGGCATAAACTTCAGAAGCCACTAATCGCATGCCGTGTTGTAACTGCAAGATGGCAGCTTGCAGTGGAATGATGGCATCAGGGAATGCAGCATACTCCTCTGCCAAGTGTTTTCTGAAGTGATGGTGAGATTGTTGCCAGGATGTTTCTTCATTTAACAGTTTTTTTATTGCCTGGAGTGATTTTGGTCTTTCCCCACCAAGGAACTGCAGAAGGCGGGCTAGAAGATCTTGGACTGCAGAAACCCTTGCTATGCTGTTGATGTACTGGTGAGCCTCCTGGTACAAGCAGTCGTAGAGTGGAGCTGGAGGCCTGAAGGCCTTTTTTCTGGAGAGACTGCTTATTTGCTCATTCAGCCTTTGCATTCTTTCCTGCAACAGTCTGTTAAGAAATAACAGTTACCAGCTCAGCAATGTACATGTAAATGTAAATTTCTCTCTACCACCTCAATATACAAATCGCTACTTTCAAATCAACAAGCCTCATTCCTACAGAAGAACACAGATTGTAAAGCTGTGAGGAAAACTGAACCTAAGCAACAAAAGAAAGTTTCCAGCCTAAAAGAGAAGAGTTAAGTGCCTGAGCTGTTACCTGAGATGGGGATGAATATAGTTGCTGACTGCTTTGTCTTCAATACTTTTTCCTGTATGCAGCTGGGATGACAAATCGTATGTTTTCCATTCACACTCCAGCTGGTCTAACTAAAAAGACAAGAATAAAGCTTTCTCTGAGGTTCTGATTTTGGTAACCAAGTACGTACAGCATCATCTTGGACATTAAAAGAAGTTATAATCCCAGAGTTCAAAAATCATGACCAAGAATTGGCCAGCTCCATGCTTACCTCTTCTTTGGCATACTTGAGCTTGTATTCTCTTTTAATAGCCGGATCAAACCGGGTCTGTGGAAGCCACAACTGGATCTGCACCAAACCAATGTTCACCCAGAGGCTTCCTCGCCAAGCTGTTTCTGGTAGCTCCTTAAGCCCTTCCCTAAAGAACTGCTGCAAGCAAGTGAGCAGGAGAAACATGAATTCTTTAGGAAGTAGCTCCTGATCAGCGATGCTTCTAAGTATCTTGAGAAGGTACTCATATGCAACAAGATCCTTGAGGATGAGCTTCTCACAGTACTCCAAAAATTCCTCTTGAAGATCTGCTGGAACCAGATCTACCAGGCTGGAGAGTTGTCTGCACAGCATTATTCCTTGTAGTCTAGAATCTGTGTATCTGGAGACAAAGGAATGGAAAAAGTTCACACATAGCAAGCATGCTTCTGCAATATGCCTGGTTGAAATAAGACCTTCTTTCCACACATATGTTAATACCTAAAGTCTGCTGTTGAAGCAACAGCCAGGTTGGTCCACAGTGCTGTGCTGACTTCGTTAAGTTGCTGTGCTCTCTCCATCCATTCTCCCAGTGTCACATGGGATGAAGACAGAACAGGATGTCCACTCACATCCCACTGGCTTGTCTTACTGCTACTAGTTAGAGTTTCAAAGAAGCACTTTGAGAAAACTGCTCGGGTCAAAATACCTGGGCCCTAAATTAAGAGATGAAGAGTTAAGATTGTTCAGATGCAACTTGCACTGAGCATGCTAAAATTTGTAACATTGTTTAAGAAAGCTGTTAAATTAGTAAAGTGGTCTTGCTTGATAGGAAAGAAGAAACGAACCTTCATAGAACAATTCAGGTAGGATTTAGAAGGGATCTTTTCCTCTGTTGCAGGCAGTGGTCTCCAAGTCAACCAATAGTCTGGATCTGTGGTGAAAGTACTGTTCCAAAAGGATTCTAGTGCAGCATGAACCAGTTGAGATGACAGAATAGACATTTCTTCAGGCGACACCTAAAGAGAAAGAAAAACCCAGAGCTGAGGATAATTTACAGGTAGTGAAAGAGAATCAAGCAGGACGAAAAAAGGAGCATGACACTTCTCTAGTAGAGATAGTACAAGATATTCCTTAAGGTCTGTTTAAAATTTGCAAAGGTTCACTCGCATCTCTTCTGAACAAGAAGAAAAAACTTCACAGAAGCACAGAACTTCTAGGTTGGAAAAGACCTCAAGATCATCGAGTCCAACCTCTGACCTAACGCTAGCAGTCCCCACTAAACCATATCCCTAAGCTCTACATCTAAACGTCTTTTAAAGACTTCCAGGGATGGTGACTCCACCACTTCCCTGGGCAGCCTGTTCCAATGCCTAACAACCCTTTCAGTAAAGAAGTTCTTCCTAACATCCAACCTAAAACTCCCCTGGTGCAACTTTAGCCCATTCCCCCTCGTCCTGTCACCAGGCACGTGGGAGAACAGGCCAACCCCCACCTCGCTACAGCCTCCCTTGAGGTACCTAAAGAGAGCGATAAGGTCGCCCCTGAGCCTCCTTTTCTCCAGGCTGAACAAGCCCAGCTCCCTCAGCCGCTCCTCGTAGGACTTGTTCTCCAGGCCCCTCACCAGCTTCGTCGCCCTTCTCTGGACCCGCTCAAGCACCTCGATGTCCTTCTTGTAGCGAGGGGCCCAAAACTGAACACAGTACTCAAGGTGCGGCCTCACCAGAGCTGAGTACAGGGGGACGATCACCTCCCTAGCCCTGCTGGTCACACTGTTCCTGATACAAGCCAGGATGCCGTTGGCCTTCTTGGCCACCTGAGCACACTGCTGGCTCATGTTCAGCCGACTATCCACCATCACTCCCAGGTCCTTCTCTGCCTGGCAGCTCTCCAACCACTGCATGTCAAAATCTTAGAGATACTTAGTTTGAAAAGTCTTTTGAAAACTTCTGCAAAACTAATTTAAACTAAAACTTGTTCTTACTTCACTAAGATGTACTAAGTGCCACAGTCCAGACAGCTGGTGGGAGGCAGCTGGTGTCAATTTCAGAGCAAAAGCTATAAGCTGAACTAGATCTGAACACGTGCCTAATTCTTGACTGAAGTTCTTCCTGTAGGAGATAAAAGAAATATGACATAATGCCTAAGCAGGACACACAAATCACTTATATAATGAAACAAACTCAGAACAGCAGACAAGGCCACAAGAATAACAAAGACTACCTGGAAGGTTAAAATTATAGTATTTTAAGTATTGGAGATGAACAAGCCCTCTAGTAAATACCCAAAACACTTGCACCCCTTGCAAAAGCTAGCAAAATCCAAATTTACAACTAATCTTTACAACAATCTTCAGCAAAACATACAAAACTGCTACCAGACTCTTACATAAAAGCTTTTATTTTTCGATCATTTATAATCCATTCTACCACTGATGAAGCTATTGCTGGAGGTGCTGGAGTTTAATGTTTTTACACCAATGGGCTTGGACATCAGCATTCCCCTATTTGCAATGATGAAAATCAGTTAAAAATACTTTCTCAGTAGAACACTAAACAACTCTTTCAATGTCATATCTTACAGCTGCATGCAGACAAGGAGCATATGTGTATTTATACACAAATACAAGCGTGTATGCACACATTCAGATACATACATGCATAAAGGCAGTTATAGGTACAAAACCTCAAATTTACATGCAAATCTAAAACACTGAAGTTGCAGCCTTTAGCTAGGAATTCAGAGTCTCATGAAAGGAGCACAGAACTTTTTCCACTCTCCTCCTTACCTTCTTGCACAAGCCTTAGCCACATAATCGGCTGTCAGTTTGTACTGCCAGAGCACACCCATGTGCTCCATTGCAGGCCACAGCTGAACCCGACTGCAGAGCTGGACTAACACGGCAGGGTCTAACTGGTTGGGGATGGTATCTTCAGTGAACATTTCCTCTGAATGACTGTATTTAAGTCCCTCTTCTCTCAGTTGTGAATGTACAGCTTTCAAAAAAATCTTTAGTTGACCTGTTTGACAGAGTGTAAAAGGCACATAAATGCATATACTATGCTTCTTGCCAGAGAACACTTCACATCCTTTCTGTTTCTATATAAATATGATGCTGACAGCAGAACCATCTTGTTAGGTTCTTCAGAAGTGTTACCTACCCAGACTAACATCTTCTAAATGATTAGCTCTAAGTATCAGGCCATCAGCTTGCAGCAATGCTTTCTTCACCTTCCATCCAGAGGCAGCAGTTTTCAGACAGCACACTTTTTCCTGCAATCTACTTTCTCCAAAGGCCAATTTTGACTCTAAGATGTTAAGTGGCTTGCTGATAACTTTTAACTGAGAAAAACAATCCATGCCCAGTGTATCCTGAAATATGAAAAAGTTGTTTGAACAAGAGGCGATTTGTTCCAGCAATGCTAACAAAATAAAATCTGTGACTACAGTCAGAACTTGAAGATTTCAAATACATAAGCATACAAGTGAAGTACACATAAACCAAATTGCAACCACTTATACAGCTTAACAATTCTTTTGCAGCCTTACTCAATACACTAGACAGAAAGTGAAATGGGAGGCCGCTATTCCCCCTTACCAATTTTTTCTTGTTCTCTTTTTCCTTCATGAAAATACTACATATATGTTATGCAGACCAACCATGCCTCAACATGACAACTTACCTAAACTAAGAGCAATAAATATATAAATCAATCAAAATTGCCAGAAGCTACTGTCACTGAAAATAAATTGTCACTTGACACCTGCAATTAAATACATTTGGATACCTAGAAAAATTTCCTAAAGCTCTCAGTAAGTACTGAATGTTCTTGGAAGTCTCATGAAGTAACTATTTTTGAACAGCTGAGTATCTCTGAACAATAAGGCTGTAAAAACCTAGATCTAATACTAATCACCAAAATGGGTAATCTACATGTCTCCTTGTGCCCTGTTTTAAATAGGGACTTACAATCTTTGGAAAAATTTACTGCAAGTTTTTTTTTGATGAGGCCAATTACTGAAGTAAGAGAAAAAAACTCTCAAATTTAAGTGGCTTTGGCTTGTTAAGTCATAAGGCAGTCCTATCTTATGTCGTGTAAAAAGAAATACACGTTCTATTCCATACACCCATATGTTCACTAAGTAAGCAAGTGGCATGCTGATATTCACAAGTCTCCAGATCTGAGCAAGCAGTAATATTTAATGTAGTGACGCACAAGTATGAAAATAACTGCCATCTATACAAAAGCATAGTTAACAGTAGAAATGCTACCTGGATAGTTGATATATGTCACAAAAAAGATGTATGTTAACATACACTGAAATTGCTTTTTTAACCATTCTATCAAGTCCAAAAGGAATGCCTTTTTGCTGACCTGGAAAGGAAGTGCTTTCCCTTCTTAAGAACTAAGGATCATTTCAAAGGTATTTGGACATCACTGGAAATTCTTATCTTTTGCAAGCAGAGTATCAATACCTTAAAAGGAAGAGGTCTTCCCAGCGACTTTTGTAATAGCTTCATATTGGCAGAAATACCAGCAGGATCAGCCAAGCAGTTCTGAATCTGCTGTGAAACAGACTGGATTTCCTTGGAAACCCTTGGAGGAAAAACAAAAAAAAAAAACTCGGAAGTTTGAGTAAAAGTTTGAGAAAAAAAAAAAAAAAGGATGCATATATGAGAAGGGTTTTTTTTTTTTTTTTTTTTAAATCTTTCCACTACAAGCACAGAAAACGAGTAGAAATTCTAGATGATCATATGGCCAAGGAGAATCCCAATGCTTAAAAATCTGAATTTTAATACTGAACAGCTATTTAATACATTGTACTTTCATTACTAACAGAACATAATTTGGACACCAACAGCAAACACTAATTAACTATAATACTTAAGAAAAAAAGAGGGAGGGAGAGAGGAAGGGCAATTTACACTATCATTTAACACAACTAGAGATCAAAGCCACTCACTTGTGCTGGTCTGATCCAATAAGCATCTGAGGAATTCTGTCAATGAGATGCTTCATAACCCAGTGCCAGTGCAAAGACAGGAGAGACAGCCCCGGTGAATCCACTGTTACAGTGTCAGAGACTGTCCAGAACCGGTCACGCCACAGCAAGCAATACAAAATCTGATGGGACAGAAAGGTTAGTAATGTGCTGAGCCCTGCATGTAACAGAGTGCTTCACACCTCAAGCAAGAGAAAATTAAAAATCACTGCCATTTCTGTTAACATTTCAGAATCATGCAATGCTTTATACACAACTACAACTCAACACTATGTTCTCTAAAAAAAGCTGCGTGACTCTGCTGCAGGAAGTACACAATTGAAACAATCTCTGGACCAAGTTTACAATGCTGCTGTTAGATTTTAGAAAAATTATCCTTGTGGTGTGAAAAGGGAGCAGAAGTGAACGACCCCTGTGACCTGCATGTCTGCTGTCCAGGTTAAGACAGCTGTATCCGACCTGGGTGTGGATACTCCCTTTATCATCAGTGGACAGAAACATGCACTTCTATGGCACAAGTCATACTATCCTAAAGCAAGCAAAGAAGGCCAGACAATAAAGTTCAGCAATGGATATCTACACTCCAGGAAGGAAAGCTCCTACACAAAGTATTTGCAGGCTGATAACCTACATTCCATACAGAAGCAGTGAGAAGACAGTGCAGAAATACAGCTACTGAAGTAAACTGAGTACCCCATAATTATATGCCTCATTTCAGGCTTATTCTGAATACCAATAGAAGCACCGTAGTTTATTTCATGGTCCCTGAAAACTATAAAGTAGTGTGAAATCAGTCTGCAGAACACTTCTACTAATGTAGTAAGAAAACTCTACTCACATCTTGCATGTCATCATCACTTAAGGCCACCTGAGTAGATGTTACCCAGTGAAGTGCAAACACATCCCAAAGTTCAAAGAAAACAGCAAGGTTGACCACAATCGCATGAGGAAGGGAGTTGTAACTTCCTGGATCTGAAGTTTGGGGAATAGGGAAAGAAGGGAGAGACTGAATAACCCATCCATATGAAATGTCAACTTAATGGGTGATTTTAAAAATCACTAGGTATTCTTGGTGTTAAAAACAAACAAACAGAAAAATGAAATAGATCTAAGATTCAAAGTAACAAAATATTCCTTTTGCTATTTGCACAATTATCTATTGCCTCTATGCATTTAATATAGTAAAAATAACTCTGCTATTTAGATTGGCCAAAGACAGAACACAAATCCAATTTCTCTCTACTATCTTCATAAAGTTTAGATAATTAAGAGAAAGACATGCACTCATCTCGTAGTAGAGGCTGGACAGGAATGCTGCAGCATAAGGTGTATCTAATTTAAGAATAATGTGTTATATATCATTTTAGTCCTCATCTGACAGCTTCACATTCACACAATCTTCCTTCACGCTTTCGGGATACACTGTATTTAAAGTGCCCATTTCATAACAGTGCAAATTAACTGTATTTCAAATTGGCTATAGAACCAAAAGAAACAGTGAAAAAAGAAATCAATCCACCTTTACGGAAATCTAGAGACATTCTTAAGGCACTAGTTCTTGGCTTCTTGCTAGTAATCAAAGTCTTCTCAGTGTACCTCCTTCTTTCTCGGTCAAGAAATAATACTGCCCTGAATTAAAAATAAAGTTATTAGAAATCCAGCATCATTAACTCAAAGCCTTTGCCTTATTAGAGTGATAAACTACAATGTGACATTAGGTATTACACTATATCGTGAAACAACTATCAAGAGCAGTGTAATTAATTGCCTGAATATGGCTTTAGCAGAAGCACACTTCACAAAAAGCAGACTCATTACTTCAGCAAAGGAAAAAGCAGCGGGATACTAAGCAGATGCAATGCTAACACTTGTAGGATAAGTGAGCAGCTGCTTCCTTATACTGTAAATCTAAAGTTTGTGTGCCAGTGCTTTTTCTTATTAGGAAAGTTTGTCCAAAATATCAGATATTTCAAACTGCTGCTCCCCCGTTTTCATGCTTTGCTCTTCAATTCTAGTTTGTCCTAGAAATGGAGAGCAACTTTTTACACAGGCAGATAATGATAGGACAAAGGAGCATATTTTTAAATAGGAGGTTTAGATTAGATGAGGAAATTCTTCACTCAGAGGCACTGGAACAGGTTGCCTTGAGAAGCTGTGGATGCCCCAACCCTGGAGGTGTTCAAAGCCAGGTTGGATGAGGCCCTGGACAACCTGCTCTGGTGGGAGGTGTCCCTGCCCATGGCAGAAGGGCTCGAACTAGACCATCTTTAAGGTCCCTTCAAGCCCAAGCTCTTCTATGATTCTATGATACTCCAACCTACAAAGAATATTGGGAATTCTGCTTCCTTGTATCAAGTGATTGTTTTTAGTCCACAGCTACATAAAGCAGGAGCAAAGAATTTAAATATCTGTATAAAACCTCTGCCAGGTATTTTAGAGAACATCTGTTGAAACCTAAAAACATACTTGACAGATACCACAACTGTTTACAAAATATTGAGTACAGTCAGTGGCCATACCAACTACTAGGAGGAAAATTAACTTTATCCTAGCCGAAACCAGGACAAGAGAGTCTTTACAAGATTATTATTATTTTATTTTTTTTTGGTAACTCACCGGTTTGCTACAGACTTCAAAAGGATTAGAAGCTGATCTGTGTGTTCTGTTTCTGTATCAAAGTTCACTGAATTCCTAATAATATCCAAAAATTGCATATTCCATCTTGGGTCCAGAGGCATCACATGCTCATCTGGAAAGGCAGACAAGACAATATTGACAACGTTATTGGGTGAAAGACTTTCCTCAATCCCATCTCTACAGGAACTTTAGAAAGACAAAGATGGAATCCCAAGAGATTTCACAAAGTTAACAAGCTTGGAAAGGAAACCAGGGGAGTCAGTTCCTTGTAAATAACAGAAGGAAAATTATAAGCCTCAGTATAGGTTTGAGATAGGTCAGCATGCTAAGTATTAGGAAAAAAAACAGAAGGCCTCAACTATTCAGTCAGAACAGTAGTAGATACATGCAACACTCTTGAGAACGTCACGTCCTAAATTGGAACTGTAGTATGCTGAAGTCACAAGATACACAGTCAGGATTCCTTGTCGTAGCACTCTCACCTAATTTGCATTGGTTGTTCTCTGGATACTCAGTACCCTGAGCTGGTGAAAGGGGATGGGGAGCAGGATGTGGCCCTCACTATCCATGAAGAACTGGTTGGTGACCTGCTACGGCACTTAGATGTGCACAAGTCGATGGGGCCGTATGGGATCCGCCCAAGGGTACTGAGAGAACTGGCAGAGGAGCTGGCCAAGCCACTGTCCATCATTTATCAGCAGTCCTGGCTATCGGGGGAGGTCCCAGTTGACTGGCGGCTAGCAAATGTGACGCCCATCTACAAGAAGGGCCAGAGGGCAGACCCGGGGAACTACAGGCCTGTCAGTTTGACCTCAGTGCCAGGGAAGCTCATGGAGCAGATCCTCCTGAGAGTCATCACGCAGCACTTACAGGGCAAGCAGGCGATCAGGCCCAGTCAGAATGGGTTTATGAAAGGCAGATCCTGCTTGACGAACCTGATCTCCTTCTATGACAAAGTGACACGCTGGGTGGATGAGGGAAAGGCTGTGGATGTGGTCTACCTTGACTTCAGCAAGGCTTTTGACACCATCTCCCACAGCATTCTCCTCAAGAAACTGGCTGCTCTTGGCTTGGACTGGCGCACGCTTCGTTGGGTTAGAAACTGGCTGGATAGCCGGGCCCAAAGAGTCGTGGTGAATGGAGTCAAGTCCAGTTGGAGGCCAGTCACTAGTGGCGTCCCCCAGGGCTCAGTGCTGGGGCCGGTCCTCTTTAATATCTTCATCGATGATCTGGACGAGGGCATTGAGTGCACCCTCAGTAAGTTTGCAGATGACACCAAGTTAGGTGCGTGTGTCAATCTGCTTGAGGGTAGGAAAGCTCTGCAGGAGGATCTGGATAGCCTGCACCGATGGGCTGAGGTCAACTGCATTAAGTTCAACAAGGCCAAGTGCCGGGTCCTGCACCTGGGGTGCAATAACCTCAAGCAGAGCTACAGGCTGGGACAGGAACGGTTGGAGAGCTGCCAGGCAGAGAAGGACCTGGGAGTGATGGTGGATAGTCAGCTGAATATGAGCCAGCAGTGTGCTCAGGTGGCCAAGAAGGCCAACGGCATCCTGGCTTGCATAAGAAACAGTGTGGCCAGCAGGGCTAGGGAGGTGATCGTCCCCCTGTACTCGGCTCTGGTGAGGCCGCACCTCGAGTACTGTGTTCAGTTTTGGGCCCCTCCTTTAAGGTACCTATAGAGACCTTATCGCTCTCTATAGGTACCTTAAAGGAGGCTGTAGCGAGGTGGGGGTTGGTCTGTTCTCCCACGTGCCTGGTGACAGGACGAGGGGGAATGGGCTTAAGTTGCACCAGGGGAGTTTTAGGTTGGATGTTAGGAAGAACTTCTTTACCGAAAGGGTTGTGAGGCATTGGAACGGGCTGCCCAGGGAAGTGGTGGAGTCACCATCCCTGGAAGTCTTTAAAAGACGTTTAGATGTAGAGCTTAGGGATATGGTTTAGTGGGGACTGCTAGCGTTAGGTCAGAGGTTGGACTCGACGATCTTGAGGTCTCTTCCAACCTAGAAATTCTGTGATTCTGTGAATGCATTTAAATGACATATTTACAGTTCTTGACAGGAAGAATAGCTTTGTTCTTGGATTATTTTTCCCCAACAATAGCGATGTGCAGTTAGAATCGAGCCTGTTTTTATTGCACACATTTCCTACGTAGGGATGCAGTGTGTTCAGAAAACAAAGAAAGGAAGCACTGATGTCTTTTATCATAATTTTTTTTTTTTCAGAAGTACCTGTCATACTTGGCTGTAGCAACTTGATCATGTTACTGATTCCGGATGAGAGGGAACTGGCATAGAAACTACCAAGGGCTACAGCACCCGCTTCCAACTGAGTCCGCACTAGATCTGCAGATGAAGAACAGAGTGCATACATCTAAGAGAGAGCATTTAGTTCAAATAAATAAAATGAACTTCAACTGAGCCTGCACAAGCAGCCTGAACCTCATCTGTGCATGAACTCTGGACATATGCCAGTTGAGCTAATATTTTCAATTAGTTACAAGAGTCCTCAAAAGCAGTCAAAATATCACAGCCAAACAGATAAATCCAGTGAAGAGTTCTAGTTAAAATGGTGATAATGTTATTAAAAATATGGTTTGCAGAAAACCGTAAGATTTTACCTTCAAATCTTCCTCAGTGTATTTTTGATTTTTTTTTTAATTAAAAACCTGTAAGAGCATACTTATCATTAAAGTAACTTTCTACTTTTTTTTTTTTTTATTATTATTATTTCCTGACAGATGCATCTGTATAAGACAGCTCTCTCTTGATCATGTGGGGACAACACAGCCTGAGATTTCATGGAACATAAGACAGTTGTCTGTCTGAATTACTTGTATTAATGCCTAACTTCTCCACAAGTTTAATACAATTAGTAATAAGCAATGAAGAACTCACCTCAGCTGCTATCCTGAATATTCAGGCAACACATTTTCAGGAAACCTAAGTTCAGCAGTTCCCTGACTTTCTAACCATTTGCATTTTAACACCAAATAAACAGAAGGCATTTTACTGTTTTTACTATCACTACCAAAAAAAAAGTGAAGAGAATGCCATTTTCTTATATAAACCAAGAGGCATCCAGAAATAACTGCATTTTAGAAGTAGTACAAGTTATATGCATGCTCAACTAACAGAAGACAATGTTTAAGCCAAAATCTTCTCCTGTCCCTAACACGCACAACCAGTTTCTGTCTCTCCCTGGAGCCTCAAACCTTTGATTTAGTATGCTGAGAACTTCCACACTAGATCATTTGAAAGGCCTGGATGTTCTCATTTAAGACTTATGATTTGTGAATATACAATGAATCAGCCTGGATACAAAAAAAGAAAGTTAAATAATTACCTACCTAGCCCTTGTGGCAGATTTTTGGTTAGGTAGTTAAGCCATTTAACTCTCAATGTCCAATCTTGATTGGTTGCCTTTTCTATGAAAAATTTCACTGAAGCCTGGAGGACTTCCAGTTTATCCATCCAGTCTGCATTTATCTCAACAGCACTGAATCTGAGATTCTCAGGATTAGTGGACTGCATAATTTTCTGAAGATCTTGCAGAGTCAGTGGTAGTGTCCTGAAATACAAAAAGAAGTGAAGACCAGCAACCAATGGCTCAAACTACCACCTTGACTTTGCAAAGTGTTTGCCATGCAACCATCTTTAGGCAGGAAGATAACATAAATAATTTCTCCTTTCCCTTCTTGAGCTCCAAAGGCAGTTTCTAACTTCAGGTCATCTGGATGTGTCTACTACTAGGCACTCATTATTACCAAAAATTCATGCAACGCCAGAAGTGAATATGCATATCATTTCACTAAGAAATTATCACTCAGTCTGTGCGCTAGAAGGATATGTGAAAAGATAAAGATATGGAGAGGAATGTCACGGATAAAAAACCAGCACGTTGCTAGAGTTCAACTATTTCCACGTTATAATTTAGTAGTAACTTCCACAACTTGTTCTGTCAGTAGAAGCAAACCATAGTACCTGCCCCCAGCGTGTCACAAAACAAAGCAAGCAGACAGGGAGAGTTTGCACCAGTGTTGTGAAAATAACTGTTACGATGTACAAGAACTCATTTAATGAGATCTTGCATATGGTCCCTATACATAAGAGTTCTTGCAGACAGCTCTGCTTGAAGGAGGAATATTGTTCTTTCATTTGAAGCTACTGGACCTAAAATACCTGCTGATTAATTGTTTAGATGAGAGCAAGAAGTACAAAGGATCATTAATATATTTACAACTAAATACTTTTTTTTTTTTTCATCTCAGAAGGAAACAAAGAGATGTGGGGGGCTTTTATCAGCTTGTAAATCAACTTCACATTTCCTGCTAAATGCCTATTCCTAACTCAACTGAAAACGGGTCACGTGTACTACTGAAGATGGAACACAGTTACCTATTTTGGACTGAAGAATAAAACAGGATATAATTAAACCTGTGTTTGTAGCAGTTGTGTGGAAAAGTAACAACAGAAGCTTCAGTACCAGAGTACAACTACCAGTCTCTACCCATACAATTTGCTCAAGACAAAGTTTTGCAGGGAGCAATGACATGTCAGCAGTACTACTCACATACATCTTGTTTCTTATAAATTTATTAGATTAAAAAAAAAAGAAAAAAAGACTTTCCTACCTGTGGTTTTTAAGGTTTAGTCTATTCAGACAATACATTAGGACCTGTCCATCACTCCGGACAGTTGAAAGAAGTGAGTCTTCAGCTGTAAAGAGACTCGTAGGTAGGGAGTCTGGCCACAGTCCCATTGCTAGCAGGGAGTCACCACATATTTCAGGGGAAGCCAGAGATGAAACATGCTTTGTAACCAATTCTAACACAAGCTACAACAACAACAAAATAGAAAAACAAAAAGCAATTATAAAATCATACTCAAACATGCATTCAAGTACAGTATCTCAGGGAGCTCTAACTAAACATATTTACTAACAAATCATTATAAATCAAGGGATCTACAAACGCTACATAACCTACACAATGAAGCAACATAAAATTTCAACCATAACTGGAATAACATACTGTACATCTAAAATACAAAGTGAATATTGCTGTCTCCAGATGACAGTGTGTACATTGTTTCAGGCTACAGTTTAATCAGTATCAATAGCCCAAACTCTCAACTGAAGCTATTAAAAAAGGGCAAGCCTCAGAATTCAATTAGGATATACTCTGGCTCCCTTATGTTGGGAGAGCAAGCCACTGTCTACAAAGTGGCGAACAAACCGTATTTATCCCTGGGGAATATCTCAATAAGCAAATTCCAGATAGAGAGCTTTCATGCAACTCTCACCTCACCTCTTTTTTCTAGTAGCATACCACCAGTCTGAGAAAATTGTAGAATGGTTTGAGTTGGAAGCTATCATCTTGGAGGTCTCTTCCAACCTAGACAATTCTGTGATTGCTATCTAGCTCCACTCTCCCTGACATGGGTAGGGACACCTTCCACTAGACCAGGTTGCTCAAAGCCTTTTTGATGGGGCATCCACAAATCTCTGGGCAACCTGTTCCAGTGCCTCTCCATCCTTAAAGGAAAAAGTTCTTTACAAATTCTAATCTAAGCCTACCCTCTTCTAGCTTAAAGTCATCACCTCTCACCCTGTCACTCCACTCCCTGACAAAGAGTCCCTCCACAGCTTTCCTGTAGGCCCCCTTTAGATACTGGAATGCTGTTATAAGATCTCCTCTGAGCCTTCGCCTTTCCAGGCTAAAGGACCGATTCCCTCAGCATGTCTTCACAGGAGAAGTGATCCATCCCTCTGGTTATCTTCATGGCCCTCCTCTGGACTCACTTCAACAGGACCATGATCTCTCTTATGCTCAGGGCCCCAGAGCTGAACACAGTGCTCCAAATGGGGTCTCACCCTGCTGGCCACGCTGCTTTTGATGCAGCCCAGGATGCAACTGGCCTTCTGGACTACAGACACGCATTGCTGGCTAATATTCAATTTATTTTCCACCAACACCTACCTTTAAGTCCTATTCCACAGGGCTGCTCTCTATGCACTCATTGTCCAGCCTATATTTGTGCTTGGAATTGCCCTGACCCAGGTGCAGGACCTTGCATTTGGCCTTGCTGAACCTCATTAAGTTCTCACAGGCCCACCTCTCAAGCCTGTCCAGGTCCCTCTGGATGACATCCCTTCCCTCCTGCTTGTCAACCACATAACTCAGCTTGGTGTCATCAAATAAGTCATGAAAGGGCAAGCAACAGCTGAAATTCACTGCTCTTTACTATTCAACACCAGTAAACTACTTCTGGAGCTGCAACCGATCTGCTCGAGTAAGATACGTGCAGAACTGTAGTGCTTGCTCTGGAGACAAAAAAGGTTCAGTCTAGGATGTACAGAAAATAACCCAATGCCCTTTAATCCATCTTCTTCACCACCTGACAGACACCTTGAAAGAGTGTTTGAAGTGGCTTGTTTCATCTCTCCAAGAGCACCATCTTCATCAACCCCTTGCTTGGGCTCTTTGGAAACAGGGACTCAAACTCTAGCTTTATGAAATCTGATGCTTCATGATATTTTTTTGCTTATCTAGACAATGTTAGATTTTTCAAATACAGGACTTTTACCTTTTGATTAATCTGCAACTGTTGTGAGCGGCCATAGACTTCCCAACAAGCTCTGTAAAATGACTTTGCTAATCCAAATCCTCTTTTTATCTGCTGCACAATTAACACAGCAGCTTGAAGCAAAGGTGACAGAGATGACACAGAACCTGGAAGACACAGCATTTAGGGTAAAATGAATATTAAGTAATTGGCAGCCCTTTAACCCTCTGAGGACAATCACTACTCTTATAGTCCCTGAAGACCCCAACAGGTCTTTAGATTTGAATGGGTTCTTCTCAAGGTTAAGAAAATCTGACAAGACTGTAAAATTACAAGTGACCAGCTCAAAATAAAACATCAAGCAGCTGAGGTGATGAATGAAACTATCATCTTGCTGAAGAGAACAGCTTGAGCAGGCCTTTTTCAAACCCTCTGTATTGCTGCATTTTGCTTAGAATATATTGCCTTTCTTACAGCGACAGACAATACATATATCATGCCAGTGTCTGATGCCTCCTGACAAAGTACATCAGTTCCTCCCTGTCCCCCTTCCCCCCCTTTTTTTTTTTTTTTTAAATGATTTGGGCCTACTTCCAGAGAACACAAAAAAGCAAACAAAAAAGAAAATAAACCAACCACCCACAACCCTCAAAAGAAATTAATTATATGTTTGTCTTTACATATATCTGGATGTTGCACAATGTAATAACCAAATTTTAACATTAAATAATTAATACAAATACATGTAAGGAGCCCAGGCTGGCTTTAGTAAAAATACCAAACAGACTTTTCTTACCTGGTATTGCTGTCTTGGTTTCTGAATGCACAGCTAGAAGGGCTTCACAGATGCTATCTCCCACTAACCCCAAGCCATGCAGCAGTAACTTTAAATCCAGATTGTCCAATACATTTCCATCATTTTCTCCAGGAATGTAAATTTCAATCCCACGATTCCGCATTGCTCTGGATATTTCTCCATGAACAGGATCCATGGAAAGGAAAAGCCTGTCAAATATTCACAAGATATTTGTGAAGTTAGAACTTTAAACTATTACTCTAGAACCACCGAATCTCCTTGTCCATAACGTAAATTTATCTCTATAAAAACGGCAACACTGATACCTAGAAAGCCAGAGACACCTGCTGAATTTAAATGAGAGATGTGTATAATTGAATTTTGAAGATAGCTAAAGAGATAGTGCATTATTTTTTCCTTAGCTACATCTGAGCTATGTCTACTTTATTATTTGCCAGCTTAAAAAAACAGAAGTTAAGCTGTGCCTCTGAGCTATCAAGAAGGCTTTCAATTCTCAGCAATTGCTTCAGATAAATCTGTGCTATTTAAAAACCAAAGTAACTTCCACATGCTTAATACTATCAGCAAACTCTTACAAACAAGAAAGGAAAAGATTTATGAGATAAAACACAGCAAAAACAAGTTTCTGAAAATCTTATTTCCAATTCAGATGAACCTGGGCATATCAGTGCCTATATTCCTTCCATAAATTTCAAAAAGGTAGAAATTATACAGAATACTCTGTATGTTCTCCTCCCATCTCCCACAGAGATTAAGATTATTTCAATTCTGAGAGAATCAAGACAGACCAAGTGGTTGTGTTTTTTTTTTTTTTTTTTTTTTTTTTTTAAGTTCTGTCACTGCAGGAAACATGAATTCGGAAAAACAGGAAAAAGATAGAAAAATAAGTATTATGTTGACAGACCAGTTTTTATTATCAACACATATGAATAGCTCACCATCTCTAACATTTGCATCCTAAACTCTATTTACAGTAAGATAGGGAAGTGCTGAAATCCTCAACTAGAAATGAGGATTTCATTCCTAGAAAAATCAAGACAGAGTTAGGCTGCTACGAATTTTCCAGCGTAACAGTCTGTGGTGGAACAGCAATAAAAAGCCAAGCCTCTTAAGATCTGTATCATATGTTCATCACCCTGTTCACGTTCTTCCTCGCCAGGCAAACAGTGCCAGTGCAGTACACTGAAATATGAGTAGCATTCAAAATACCAGAAGACTGTCTCACAGATGACACTTTTTCCTATACCTACCATTCATTTGGAAAAAAAAAAAAAAGAATTAAAAAAAGCAGAAAAGCGAAGCACCTGAAGTTTGGATGAGGAGTTATTGTAGGAACTGTGCCATCTATCACACCTCTCTCACTCATGGTAAGAACACCTCCTGGTTCAAGTAAGGCATTTAAGCGGTCCAGCACAGAGGGGCTACATTCAAAAGAAAAATTTATCATTAGAAAGAGGTAACAGTTCAACCCCTTCCTGATCCAAACAATTTTAAGGTAACAGGAAAACTATCAACTACTAAACAGTTTAAGAAGGAAAATACTCTTCCAGAGAATGAAAGTTACTTCCCCCATGTATTGCAATGAAATGCAAAAATGTTCAGTCGTAAACACATTCACTAAGAGGTTAAGTAAATTAGGGAGGTAAAGAAATTTACGCAGTGAAAAAAAGTCCATAAAAATCTCTTACTTGCAAAAGTTAACGTTGTCCATCAACAGCCAATCTCCACACTGCAGGGCCTGAACCAACATCCCATCCACCCACTCAAAAGTGCCATGGCTTTTACAGTCAGCTGCCTGGGCCTGCTGCAGCTTGAAACGCCGGAACTCTTCTACCAAGTGAGCAAACTCTGCAAGAAAGCATAAAACTTACATCAAGACATGTATTACTGACACAGTTTCCTGTTCCTTTCAAGAAAACGTGAAGTTATCTTGCTAATAAACACCTACACTTCCTACCTTTTAGGAGAAAGAACATAACAGCAAAGGCTCTGACTCTGCAAGTAGCCACCCATGGGCAAAACCCATAGGGTTGCAAGGGTTTTGCAAGCACAGAAATACAAACTGGACAGATACCTTTCTCCAACCCTTCTCTCCAGTTAGAAAGAACTTACGATAAACAGGTTTCTCAACCTTTCAATGCAGGTTCATAGGTCTTTCATTTTCTTCAGAGGAACATATAGTCTTACATCACATCATCATACATACCTGCCTTTGAGAAAGAACTTATTTTGTTGTTCAGTCGCTGGGTAAGTACAAGTATTCCCTCCAGTTTGCTCACTAATTCAGCTGTAACACTTCTACCTCCTTCACCCAGAGATTTGGGTTTGTAATTCAGGATGAAACTGCTCCAAGCACGCAGCACAAGTTCAGCATCATCTGCACAAAGTTCTGTCAGGAGAAGACTGTCCCTTACTAGTGTGCTCACAACATTCTCCACTTTTTCCAACAGGCGCTGCCATGGCCTATTAATATCAACCTGTAAACATGCCAATGGAGTTAGTTCATTTAGAAGACTGCAGTGTCTAAGGCTTCACTTGGTGGTTAAACACTAAGATTACAGTGGACTGGCCACTGTTAGATAAGAAGTAAAAACAGTGCCTTATTGACAAGAAGGTACTTACCTGTTCAAATCCACCCAGTAGTTCTGTTGTATCCATTGCACTGTTCATTGCCATGATTTTCAGTCGATGGCCAGTCAGATGGGCCAGCAGCTCAACAAGACTGGTTTTGCCGACAGCTGCAGGGCCCACCAGGATCACCATCCAGCTCATGTGCACACATTTCATTATGGACTCAAGGGACTGCAGCGAATGATGCAGAAGTGACAAATTTCTGCCAGGACGAGGAATATAGTTGCCACGAGAAAGAACTGAATAACCAATCTGAAAGGGATGAAAGCCACATAGGTGAGTACAAAGAAAAGAAAGTGTGTTCTCAGGTGCACAAATTGCTTCCTTGTCTCACCACTCATTTGTCTTGTCAACAACTTACCTGAATGTTATATGGAGTGATGTGAAAATCTCTCGTTCCTGTATATACATCAGCGTCTTGGCCAAAAATGTCTTTAAATACAGATATAACCTAAAACAGTTGAAAGAGCAGATGTGACTAATAAACTTATCCATTGTTTTAAAGGCTTACATCACAAGTAGCCTTCCCTTCTTGACTTCACAGTAGTGTCATATTAACTAACACAGCTTAGTCACAAGCGTCATTCCACTCAACGTGCAGAAAATAAAGTGACTGTGAGCTACCAACAGCAACTCCTTCATTTACCATACTTCCAGCAATTTGAAATACTGTAAGTAATGTTACTCTAACAAAATACTAGTGAAGAAATGACTCCATAAGTAAATCCTTTGATAACACATGAAAAAAAGACAATACCACAGGAGAAGGAATGTAAACTCATAAGAAAAATATCCAGTCACATTGTTTTTCAATCTCACAGTTGGACATTTAGTTAAATACAACTGAAGTGTGAAATTAAAAAACAGGCAACAGAGGGATAAGTAGTTGGCGAAGGGCTATTTCTCCTCTGTTCTATCCCCCCCAAAAATGCAGGCAAACCATAACATTTCTGTAAGAATGTTATTATTTAACACTGAATCACAGAATGATATAGTGTTTTGCTCTTGTTTAAAGTTCTTTGTTATTCTACTTGCCTTTATTTACATCAGCTTTCTGATTTTATGCCAATAGATAATTAAATTGGTATTTTAAAGGACAATTGGAACTGATATGGATATTAAAACAAAAAAGTCAAAACAAACCTAGTTTTCTTCTGAATGAGGCAATCTCTACAAATGAATTGCAAGGCACTTTCAAATTTACATTTCAGTTTCTGGCAATACTTCTTGGCAACCTGAACAGCCAGGAAAGAGAACGCATCTTACCTTTTCTTTGTCCTCCCTGGTTCTCATTCTTTCTCCATATACCAGAAATACATGCTGGCCTGGATCATAACAACCTGGTGACTGGTCAACAAGCATAAGCTGGCACCAGCGGAAAAGATCACGTAAGTTGAACTCCCAAGGTCCTCCTTTCTGTCCCCACTTTTTTTCAGCCATTACTTCTTTGTCAATCTGAAAAAAAATAGTAATAAAAAATTATATGTATATACATATAAAATGTAATTTATATATGTATTTTATACTATCCATGTACTGGTCTCCAAATATTAAAAAATAAATAAAAATTCAACTGAATTTCTGCCTTTGGCACCACTTAAGACAGTAAGAGAAAAGCTGTATTCACTTTCCTGAAGATGTCATGAACTAAATCTTGATTTAGTTTGTTTCCCATGTACTATTTCTCTATCATGCTAGTCAAAGCTAAATTCCTGAATTCACCTTCACACCCCAGTACTATAAACGACTGGTAAGATGCTGCCACAAAGTATTTTATATGAGAATGTTATTTTCTCTTAGCATTACTACACTTTTTTTGTTTCATGACATGAAGATTAATTCCGATTAAATGCAATTTCAGAAGCATAAGCATAAAAAACATGCTGTGAATTTTAAATCCTGCACTTTGCACAAACTCTAAGCCAAAAATTAGCTAGTAAGTTGATCTATTGTAGTTAATGCTTGTTGAAAACCTTTTAAAATTAGAACAATTTTAGATCTAAGCATCTCTGAATCCTTTACCATAGACAAATCCTATCAGGAAAGATTTTGCCTTTATTAGTCTCAGTGTTTGAGAAAAACGCTACATATCCTTCAAAGCTTCTGCTTCTGAGAAGGTCAGATGCTGCTTTCACTTGATCCTAATTACTCTAACAACAGCCCGTAATAAAAAGCAGATTAGAAATTCAGACCAGAAACAGAAATATACATGTTAGCTCTTATTAAAGGGAGAGCTCATTTTGTGTTTGCTTTAAGAATAACCATTATGCATGCAAAACTTTTCTCAACTTAAAGATACCGAACCATAACTATGTCCAAAATTTCATAAAACAAAGTATTTAAAAATATATCTAATATATATATATATATATATTATATATGTATGTATATATTAACAATATACATCTTCTGTGAAAAAATAAATGCCTCTTCAGTTACCAACCAAGTAATCATATCTGATTGCAGTGGTAGAAGAATTCACATGGTATTTAGTAGTGTTCTTTACTTTCTTCTACATGTATTTCCATTCCTCTTTCACCCACACACTTCTCTGTAGAAGTGCTGGGAAATATTACGTTAGGCTATTTTTTAAATCTTATTGTATTCTGCTTACTTCTACATAAAATTAAAATGTATATTTACCTTGTTATTGAAAGCAACCATTTTAGCAATAATACTCTTATCAATGGCAGGAAACAGTGTATTCCCAATAAACTCCATATCTGCTGCTGACAGCGGATCAACATACACCTATAGAATCAAGAACATGCAGTGTGTTGATACAGCCGGAAACCTACAAGACAAGCTCATGGTAAAGTTTGAATCAAACAAATAAGCTTGCCTGAGTAAATCTATTAAGAAAGGACTTGGGCAGACCCTTTCTTCCACCTCCTTGTCTGTATGGATTCTGGCATCCAAAAATCTTAGTCTTCTTGTGCTGTACGTGAAAATTCATTCCCAATTCGGGAACATAAATCTCTGCTCTGTGGTCAAAGCAAGCATTTAGCCCCTCTAATACAGACTGAGAAGCCAGGTTCAACTGAGGAAAGAAATAAAGATACAACGTTAATGCTCTACAAAACACTTTCTCACAATCTCTAGACAACAGGCTGAGATATACTGAATATAAAGTTAAATTTCCTTGCTGTTCCAGTGCTGCCACATGTTATTATTACCTTCCAGCTAGGTTGTTACTACACTGGAGCACCTAAACTGCATCTAACGCTTTCCTTATTTGCATATGTTATTTCTGTGTTTTCACCACAATGACAAAACAATTCTCCATTGTAAAATCTGCATTTTCAAGATGTTTCTTCTGAACTTATGTTCATACGTTTGTGACATACAAACATCTCTCTCCCTCTGCAGTCTGGATTAAAGATCACCTCCAACCAGGCACAAGATGCAAATAACTAAAATCAAGCAAAATTAATTTCAGACACCAACCCTCCCAGGTATTTGGGGTCCTACATGCCAGAATATACCCTACATGCCAAAATCAAGACTTTTGCTCTCTTGGACTATTCATTTGTGCACAACACTTTAATTTACCTCATCTAATACAATCCAGTGTCCAGCCTTTAATGCTGCTAGTAGTGGTCCATCTCTCCAGGCAAATTCTCCTCCCCTCCCACCTTCAACAGGCAAGTCTGTCCCAAACAAGTCTGTCACATCCTTTGGAAGTAAAGAATGGCAAAAGAAACAATTACAAAACTGCAAACAAGTTCAAAACCAAGCATTGTTATCTTTACTTCACATTTTATCCCTCTGCTTTAAATATTGCAGAAGTACAAAAAAAAGAATAAATAATTAATAAATACAAGCAGTATTTGCAAGATGCTAAACGCTACTATGTTTAGCAACAGAAAATTGAACTGGAACAAGAAAACCTACAAAGAGCAAAAAAGCACCTTCAAGTTGCTTTCAAGTAACTTTGCAGAATCCAAGCAAAACATAGGAGGCAAAGATACACATTTTCACTTGCAAAGAACACAAAAATTTGGGAATTAGTATTCACTCACATAAGCTGTTCTTCCTCATTTCCCCCTTCCCCTTTAACCCTTTGACCAAGAGGAAAACACTGCCATTTCAGATTCAGTGCCACAGTTGAAAGAACTGTGCTTTTTAAGTAAAACAAAACCTCCCCCACCATAAACACTAAGTTACAAAGATAGTATTTTATTCTACCGTCTGCTCAGACAGGTTGATTCGAACAAGACAGTTTCCTGAGGCCTTTGCCAGGGCAGCTACTAGACTGGTCTTGCCCACACCTGGTGACCCTTCCAACAAAATAGGTTTGTTAAGCTGTAGTGCTCTCAACAGTCGCTGAGCATTCACTGCTGTAGTCCCAGCATTTAGAGCATAATCCGTAATGCTATTCCTTTGAAGAACAGGGCCTAAAACAAAGGAAAAGAAAACCAGGAACAATTAAGCCAGAATATTTTTACTGGAGCTGCTGACAATGTGCTTCTGAAAGAGGTCATTCTATCTGTTAACTGCTGATCTTATTACAGTAAGCAATGAGAGATCAAGCTTGTAAATTATTCTCAAAGATGAGGCACATATACTTTCTATTTGACCCACAGCAGTGACTGTGGGACTACGTGCCCATATCCACTTGTTTATGTAGTAGTTTTCAAACAAAAAAACCTGAAAATTTAGTACTGAAGAATTCTGTTCTTGCACTTCAGACATCACGAATCTAAAAATCAAAAGCAGCTTTTCAAAATTTGGCACTGAAGGATACAATTCAGACATGTTATACAACAACATATTAATCTGTTCAATATACTGTCAGTTCTGCGAAAGAGTACTTTAACTGAAGTATGCTACTAAGCACATCTTTTCTTTCATTTCATTAGGACTTATAATGAGAGAGTACTGAGCTTCTCGTCTGTCAAATTACAACCAGTATAATGCACAGGGACACCACTCCCCAAATTCTGTAATACAGCATTGCTCAGGTTATAAATGATATTAATCGCCTATTCATTTTACAGATCTTTAAACCTGTTTGGTATGAAACAGAACCTTCCTTCTCTGATCCCTAGTGACCCAGAGGAAACTAAGAAATTTCCAAAGAGCATTACCTTGTACAATTTTATAAATGACTAACACAATCCATAGTATCAAAATGTTCAATGATGAATGACAAACACAGCACTAGGAACACACACTACATAGCTCAGTATTACCAGAAATCAGACAGGTGAACTTTCGAAAGTTCACAGCTGAATCTCTAGCACTTTTTGGTCCCCTCACTGTATTTTAGGAGCAGAAAACAGTATTTGGATAGTTCTTCTTGTGCTGACACGTGAGAAACTGAAATGCAGATGTTAAGTAACTTTGTAAAAATCACAGCCAATCTTTGAGAGGATATAGCAAGGCAGAACATTGGAGTTCTGGTTAGAATTGTACCTTGGAACGCAAGGTCCAGAATAAGCTGTAGCTTTAGGCTGAAGTTAGTGGATGTTCTGACCATGCAAAGTGACAGAAAACTATAGCTCAGAATTAAAGATGCTTCATTACACCAAAAAACAAGTTTACTAAAACTAGGCTACTAACTAGTCATCTTACGAAGTCAAAAGAAGCAATTAACAGACACCTTAACTGCAATTATCAAACTTAGAGTCAGAAAAGCCATTTTCCTAAACTTTAGAACAAACTACGAACTGTTCTGTAACAGTTTAAGCATCCTACTTAGATATAGTTACTAACAGAACTATAGGGATTTAAAAAAAAGCACAGAAGAAATGTCCACCCACTCCCACAGTCTCTTGCCTCTTGGAATGAAAAATGGGTCAATTCCCATGAAGTCGTCCATCCACACAAACTCCTTCTCCTTTGTTCTGTCATAAATCTTTAGTTCGTTCTTCTGATAACCAGTCAGCTCAAGGAATTGACTCATTTTCTCACATAAGAATGCCAGGCATTTTTCTCGAGCTAATAAAGCTGTATCAGCTGAGCAGGATGTTGTACCTGTAATTAGGAAAGTAAGTGTTCTTCAGAACCACAACTAGGCACATTTATCTAATGACTAATGAGATTCATTCACAGATACCCATTTTGCACAGAGTTGTTTCAGGTACATATTTGGTGCTAGTACTGAAAGCACCAGCAAGCAAAAGCACTATAACAGGGAAACTGTTCCATGAGCAACAGCAGTAAGGACATTTTATTTCAAAAAGTCTTTTTTCTGCTATCACTATCATCCTGATCCCTTGTTATAGTTTCCCAAACCTTCCCCTGCATTTCTGGTGGCTTTTCACTTTTCCTTCCTCTTCCCCTCTCTCCTATTTACCAGCTGGACCAGTGGAAAACATACAGAGATGAGTTCTGAGCTACGCCCATGATACTGGCTAGTAGGACCATGCTGGCCTCCGGGCTGGGGGAGAGAGAATAACGCATGGTCATGCAGTTAAATACTGTATCATCATAGATCACTTCAGAAGACTTGATAAAAAACACATGCTTGCTTTGCTTATGTGCTAACCTTTGAGATAGTACTACTACCTGCAATGTACTTAAGCTTGCTGTATTACACAATCTCACTATTAAAACAAAAAATAACAGGATATTGTCAAATGAAAGTGAAAACGTCTACCCTAAGTGTTACCCAAAAAGAATTGTCTGCATTCCAAACATATTAATACAAATAACTTATTTTTTGTTACCAAATCAGTGCTGAAAGACTTACCTGATCCTATTCCATCAATGTACACCAAACACGCAGCATGGACAAAAGACATCATTGGAGAAATATAAAGATTATGTTCATTGGAAGAATCCATCCCTTCACCTTTTACCATGACATTCATAAAATTAACCCATGATAAGATGTCTCGCACGCTGAGAATACACTGGCGACCAAACTCTTGATTAGTCAGCCATTCAACGAAGTCCATCATGAGCTCTGCTATGTCTGCCCCTGAAAAAAAAAAAAAGTTAAAAATTAATGCAATTATCAAAAGAATTTTACTGGTCAGATCTACTACATTGTCCCATAATAAGAATTTTTATAGAGTACACACAATTGTAACCCATGAATGTGGGTAGGTACTCTACTCCCTAACAGGCATGATAACCAAAGAGCAAATTTATGCCTGTGCTATGTTACAGATCCTTTTAAACTCAAGTACAAAGACAGAGTCAAGTGAATATCAACAGTGAAGCTTCTGGCAGAAAACAAAACGCCAGCTCTTTCAATAACCTTACATTGAGACTAAAATTTGGCACTGAGGGGCTGGGGATAATTCAGCTACCTAGTTGGTGAGTTAAATAAATACTGTCTTGCTCTTACTTCTGGCTAGTCACAGAACATACGCTATGAAGGAAGCACAGAGTCCATAATATTTTGTAACTGTCCCCAGAGAGAAGTGTACTTTCAATAAAAGGTACATATCTGTGTAAATTCTGAGAAAAGTTTAACAGCAGTATATCTGTATCTTTTTTTTTTCCTTAATAATGTTTTAAGTCCAACACACAAGAAATACCTACCTTGACACTTCATTCCAGTCAGAGACAATCCTGGATGAAGATTGTGTTTTACAATTTGTATCAAATCATCACGGCCATTGCTTTGTGGACACCATATCTCCGTAAATCTATTGCGCAATGCAGGAGAAAGCTGCAAACAAGAAGAACTACATAGCAATTCATTTCACACTACATCCCATTTTACAGTGCCACTTTTTAGATAAAAATTTTGAGTGTGTGTGGATTTTTAAAATGTCTAGTAGTGGCATCAATCCAGGATCAGCTGGTAAATGAGAAAATTTGAAAGAATATGGAACAAAAACAAGCTGGTTTGCAAGCACCAAAGCTCCATTCCATTTCAGGATGTGATGCATCAAACAATGGCTATGTAAGCTCTCTTGTCCCTTTGCTTAAAGGAATAAACTAACATAGAAATTTACCTTCAATTACAACTCCTTTCTGTAATTCCTCTTACTCTTGCCTGAATTAGCGAAGCAAATACATTAGCACAAATGCAATGCAGAAATAAATCCTTTTTATTGTTTTACAATGAATTAATTTTGTACTGTAGAAACCATCTTAATAGACTGCCCATCTTCTTTTAAGTAAAATAAAGCTCATTTCTTAGTCCTAGGTCACAGTATCCCTTAAAGGTGTTTTTGTTGTTTTGTTGTTTTTAAACCTGGCTTCTAAATGACTTAAAGCAGAACTTCATAAACTGATTTTTCCCACTTATTGAGAAAGGTCCTCATGAATATATTAATATTCACTGAAAATGAAAAGATGACTTCTAGCTGACTCTGAGAAGTATTAAAGAGAATAATCTGCTATGCAACTTCACACTACTCGAGACTCATGTTAGAGCTAGATTTGCTTGCTTTATGAGCCACATTTCTCGAACTTGCAATATTCTGATATCAAACCTACCTAGGGTATTTAGAAGCCTTAAGTTTTCTTCGACATTCTGCTCAGTATTGACTCACTACTGTAAAAATAATAGTACACAGTAGTGACAGAGAACAGATGTATCCTAATCCTCCTTTAGAGCTGTGAGGCAGACTCCAACCAGAAAGCACAGAATGACAGAACTGGGATAATGCATTTTTATATTGCACCTCTATCACTAAACAGTTAATATGACCAGAAGATGTATATTATACTTCCAGTCGCTTTGACATTCACCTCTTTTTTCCCAAAGTCACCTCCCGGGTTCATGGTCGCAACGATACGAAATTTCTTTCCTGCAACCAACAGCTCTACTTCATTATCCTCATCATCTTGACCACCTTTTTCAGCAAGTACCAACGTCTTCTCAGCTTCAAGAACACTAAAGGGAAGGTTTAAAAAAAAAATCAATTTAATTTTTTCATACTTCATTTGAAATTGTTTAAGAATGAAAGTCACAAGAATTGGCCAGATTAAACACTCATTGGTCCAGAAATTGTATTTAAAAAGCAATATAATCTGTTTGTTTTTCCTAATTGCAAACTTTTTTTTCAGTCAAAAGGAAACTTTACCCAACTTCATTGAAAAGGTTCAGCTGAAGTGATTCCTCAAATAGACTTATCTAATGTATCTAACTCACAGCTCTCCAGTTTCCAAAAACAATGGCAAAATGCATGTTCACAGGATCAGATGAAGAAATCTGCAGTGATCTAGATCTCCCTATGCTGAATCTGTTTTGACTGTGACAGTAACAAGCAAGTCATCTCCTTGTCCTTATCTCAACCCACAACCTTTTTTTCATCATATCTTCTCCTTGTTTGGCTGAGGAGGTGGAGTAAGAGTGTGAGTGTGTGTGTGTGGTGCTTGGCTACCTACTTGTGTTAAACCACAATATGAAGATAAGTGAACTTTATGAAGAAAGGATAGCTGCAACGATACAATGGAAAAAAGAAAAAATAGAAGAATAAATCTAGTAACAGAGTTTGGATATGGTGGAGAAAACACCTGCTAATTAACTCAACATAAAGGATAACTGAAAAAGACTAAAAATGAGAAATACTTCTGCAAGCAGACACTCAAATGTGCATTTTAAGATTATTTTTTTTAAGCAAAAAAGTAGAGAGAAAGCTAGATTCTAGTATTTGAGAAGATGCATCATTTTCAAGAACTCATTGACAATCTCAAAAATTAATATTGTAAACTAGCGATTTTGCTTGTAGTTTTATTTTCCAGCTTGCCTCATGTTGTATAATGTTTTTAGATACTGTTCAAACTGTTTTAGTTGAACTATATTTTATATTGTTCATTTCTTTATTTAGGGACATGAGCTACAGAATAACTATAGCCTCTCATCATCTTATCTTTGTCCGTATAACAAAGACAACAATTAGTGTGCAGATCAGTCTGTAAAAGCACCATAAAGCCAAACAAAAAGCAACAGCTTTCACTAACTAAAACATTCAAAACAAACATTACCAGTACCAACACATCAAGCAAACCTATACATATCTGCTTTTCAATCAAATTATCTTTTATTTTTCTAGGTAGAATACGACTTTGAAGACTTCTGCAAGACAAGGTCGTTCCATCTTGTCTTACCTTAGTTATAATTTCAAGCAGCAAAAATTGTCTAAGAATTACTATGATAAAAACTAGCACCTCTAACAGATGGATGAATAAATAAATAAATAAAAAGCAAACTGGCACAGAAGTTGAAAGATGAACAAGTCTAGAATCACTTGTGTCATTCTTCCTTTCAGCAAGAATTACATTATTAAGAGAGCAGTTCGACTGGGCCAAGAAACAAGCATGCCTAAAAAGCTAGATTCACCCTGCTCAAGCTTGTATGATGCTTCACTGAGGATACTTAATACTAAGCACATTTAAAACATACCAACATACCTGTTAAGTCTCTCTAGAACAGAATCATCAGCTAAAGAAATCTCATCAAGCAGAAAAAAACCTTCTTGTTTCATTGCTAAAACAAGAGGTCCATCACACCACTCAAACAGTCTAGAATTATCAGATTCCTCCTACGAAATGGAAAAGAAAGTGAAAAGTTATTTATAATTGTTACTTTTTGCTTCCATGGTCACAATACCAACTATTACTGATGCGAGACTAACCTGGTCGTTTGACCTCTGTCTGACTGGCCGCAGTCCTCCCAGGAAGTCTGAAGTCTCCATGTGCAAGTGGCAGTTCACTGAGTATAGCTTCTGATTTGTTAACGCTGCAAAGATCTGACAAATGGTAGTTTTACCACACCTGCAAAAGAGTCATTTAATTGAAAGTTAATTGAAAGGGCAAGAGTAAAAACAAAGCTCCTTTTGGCCAGGATTCATACTTTCCTTGAAGATCTATGAGGTAAGGCCCTCAGCATGCAAATTCCCTTCTATTCCTTTCCTTGAGATAAACGAATGGAAGGTGAGGCCATTATTGGCACAACTGTTGCTGACTTGCACAAGATACATTTAATTAAAATTTAAATCAATATCTGCACTGATGGATTTCTACAGGCTCAAAAGCAAATTATTCCAGCCTGCCCCTACGAAGCAGTCTGAACATTTCAAGTGAACTGGAGATACTATCTGTCTGGATCATGCCTAAGTCTGAAGAAATAAACTGCTGAGTACCCAGAGTTACCATTTTGCATAAGATACTACTTTTCCCTTTTCTGGTGTCTTTCTTCCTTTCTCTCCCATAAAAATCTAGTCCCTAAATTTAAAACCAGCACAGTAGCAGACAGCACCTATTTTTATGACCTCCTTGAGAGCAGACAGGAGTGGTGGAAAAGAAAGAAACCTCTACCACACCTATGTTCTCTCCCCACCTTAAGACATGCAACATGCATGTGCTCTCAAACAGCAAACTGCCACAATTCCCCCAAATGGCTTTGCCAGTGACACACAGTAAGATTCTATAGGGCAACTTGTAGAAAGCAGAAACAAAAGACAGTCCCTTTCAATTTTACTACTTTCTATATAATTTCTTTGTAGTTACACACAATGAAGACAATCCTGTTAAAGACTTAGGCTGACAGATGTGATTGCCACTCCTCAAAAGGTACTGTGGAAAACAGCAGTTGCAATTCTGCCGTGTCAGAGGCTTAAATGTCCCAGATCAAAGAAGCACTGAAGCTTACTTAACCATTTTGCATTGGACTGAGATGCTGCCCTATAAAAAAAATACATCAAAAAAAGCACAGTTACCCAGTGTCTCCCACCAGCAGTACTGGTTCACCAAACTCCAGGGCTCTTCCCACCAAAATGGCAAGTCTCCTCATCCCTTGAGTCCAGACAACGTGGTTAAAATCTCTGCCCATCACTGACATCTGTGTGGAGAATTTAGCTGCACAACACAAAGCAATCTGTCAGCTTCAGGCACATCTAGAGGACTACAAATACTTTTTTTTTTCCCCCTAGGAAACTCACCCAGTAGCTTTTTGACGCTTTCCCCTGAGAAGAGAGACTCAGGATATATTTTTTTCTTGAAATGCTTTTCAAGGACTCTCTTTATAACATCCACCTCCTCTTCTTTCCTAACTCTGCCTGCCAGAAGCATAAAACCTATAAAACAAGGGAAGAGAAAAATCAATTATTACCAGGTTAATAAGCAACAAAATATATACATACACTTAATAATTGGGGCTAGAAAGCAATTCTGCAGAGACACTTTAAAAAAAACTGAAGAAAGTAGCATAGCTCACCATCATTTGCTAAGTGCTGAAGCCAGTCGTAATCCTTTTCCAGCTGTTCTGCCAATCTGTACCTTTCACCCCAACGGAACAGATCCCGCAAGGTAATGAACCCATGCTTCCCAGCAAAAACTGTTGAACCTCTGCGGTAAGACTGTCATAATAGCAAAACATGAGACATTTTTTCAGGAACTTGTCTGACCGCTTTAAGCAAGATTAATACGACATTCATTCAAACGAGCTGTATGCAAAAAAAAAAAAAAAAAAAAAACACCCAACCCACAGACCCAAATTACTTATATGTAGGCAATTTGCTAGGTACTCAGGAACAAAATAATATAATTAAGTAGTAAGTAAAAATAAGAAAATAGGTACATGGATTAAAACAAGATCCAGGCAAAAGATTAGGTTCTATACCAAAATGGATGTTAGCACTTCTAAGTTTTACTTTACTTCAATATAGAAAAATAAACTAAGAACGCCCAGTCTAGAAAGCTACAGGAAAAGCGTGCTCTGATTTGTGCTGCTGCAATTGCTTTAAAATATGAGATAGTTTTAGCTAGTTACTAAGTTTTAAGTGTTTGTAGGAGTATCAGAACACAGCCCAAATTGTCACTTAAAAATAGTACCAAATTTAGTGTGGCCGAACAACTGCTACAAATCTATTATTACATTTTCCACTCAGGCCAAAGAATGATTTTATACTTTAAATCACAAGGCCTTCAGTTATAAATTTTCTTGTCACTGTTGTTGCTGCTAGCCTTCTCCCAAATCCAGTATCACCTTCCTTGCTTCTTTATCCTAACCACTGAATTAATTACTTTAGTTGTGGATTATCTTCACTCAGTTGTGGTTTTACATCTGCCAGTTCACAAGACTGCCCTCCAAAAGGGATCTGTACTTAGTGCCAAAATACACCTTCTACAAAAGGCCTGAGAAACGCTTTCTACAAGAAGAAGAAAGACTCATACTTGCAGGTCTAACATGACTTTGACAAGCTTGCTGCAGTAAGAAGGTGGCAAACTGCATCGCTTGTGCAGGATGGTTTCCAGTTCAGCACTTGGCAGTTCATCAAAATGCAGTTCCACAAAACGATTTCTAAAGGCTCTAGACAAAACCTAAAATGAGAAAATGTTACTGCTTGAACTTTTCCTTCAATATTGCTTATGTTACATACCTTTTCCTTTATATCCTAAGGAATATGGTTAGCCCCATAGTATGCAAATTAGCATACACACATAAATGTAGGAAGAAAGCATAAGAGACAGTCTAGGTAAGGACAAGACCTTAAAACCAGGCAATAATTTAAGTCAAGTCTCTTCTCCAGCACTCTTGAACAAGAAATGTGACTCAACAAGAAAGGACTCATTTCTCTAGAGCTGGAGTTACTCAAAGGCCTAGAGTTGGAGTTACCCAAAGGAAACGATTACACAGACCTTCCTGCCACCATAGAGACCTGGAGGATTCTGCGTAGCAAACAGCATGAAGCGAGGGGCAGCTTTGACAACTTCCTGAGTCTCGGTAATGAACAGCTCCCTGTTATCATCCAACAATCGGTTGAGAGCTTCCAGAACATCAGTGGGTGCCAAATTCAGTTCATCTAGTACAATCCAGTAACCCTTTCTCATTGCATCTATGAGAATGCCTTAAGAGGGAACAAAGTATTCTAGTTAAAGTCTAACAAACTAAACCAGAGCAAGCATTGAGACAGTTTTAGCAATGAGTTTTGACTCGGTATAAATATTAATTCAGAGAGGAAAGCAACAGTATTAAGTCATTTGATTACTTTCTTTGTTATATGCAGTAGGACAAGTAGCAATGAGATAAATGTGAACTCAAAAATTCACTGAAATTCACATGACTATCATAGGCAAATACTAGTAACTTTATAGAAGGTCCTCTCTCCATTGTGATAAAACAGGCACATTGGGCAGAAAAGAAAGCAAGCACTGAAATAAGACATGAATTTGAAATGAATGTAATATCCCCACTCACCTTCCTTAAACACCAACTTCCCAGAGGCATCTGATGTGTAACAGCCAATATATTCCTGGATGTCAGTATGCTCGTGATTGTTAATCCTGACACAATGGTTCCCAGTAGCAGCAGCCAACCAGCGAATTAAACTGGTTTTACCAACAGAAGTCTCTCCTTGAATCAGTACTGGATGAGTCCTAAAAGGTACAATCAAATCAGCAATTTAAAAGCATATATCTTCCTCACATACAAGGTAACAGCATTATTTGGAATTCAAAATTTCCATAGATCCTTTTGTAACAGCATTACCAAAATACCATGATTTAACTCATTTTGAATTTCTAAGATCATATACTAAAACGGTAACATAAGTAACTTAACCCCCAAGTGCTAACTGCTACCCACAAAGTTTATTGTGAGGGTATTGAGGCCCTGGCACAGGCTGCCCAGAGGAGCTGTGGATGCCCCATCCCTGGAGGTGCTCAAGGCCAGGCTGGATGGGGCTTTGGGCAACCCGATCTGGTGAGAGGTGTCCCTGCCCATGGCAGGGTGGGGTGGAATTGGATGATCTTTAAGGTCCCTTCCAATCCAAACCATTCTGTGATTCTGTAAGTTTTTTAATGACAGTGTGAAATAAGCAGGTCATTCTAACTGCTAATTTCTAGATTATCACTTAAATAAAATTCATTATAGCAATAAAATAGTTTAAGAAGAAAATAGCTATATAAATTCAAATCAGTGTATAATGAAAAGTTAACTATAAAAGGAAAATGGACATTACTAAGGCTAAACAAAGACTAGGTGACACAATAATATTTAACTTTATACTAACAGAAAAAAACAAACAACACAGACATACCCTGCAGACACAACTCTGACAATGTCTTTCAGATTAAGCTTAACTGAAGGGGTTAGCACGTAAGTCTCATCTATCGTAGGTTCTTTATCCCCAGCTGAAATCCAGTATCCTTCTATATTTATAAATTTTTCTCCTTGGGGTTTTGGTATTTGCTGAGGAGAGATGACAGCAAAAGTAAAGATTATACAAATGAGTTTCAATTTGCTAATGAAGACAACTACTGTTATACCACCGTAACATTCTCTAAGAAGTCATTTTAAATTACTCCCTGAGCACTCCTGCAGTAAGCACTGTCCCCTTGTCACAGAATGCAAATTACATGAAAAGCCTGAGCATATTATTTCAAGGTCACGAAGCAGGAGTCTTTGCCAGCACCATGAAAAACTATGTTTCCCAAGACATTCTCCCAACACATTTTGAAATAAAAAACAGTTTGCCATTTGGAAGTGTAACTTTTCGTATTCATAATAGTTGCTGCCATGAAGGTTTTTATTCTGAAACAAATACGCATCTCTTACAACTGGCTTCCCTACCCCAGCTGCCCACTCAGCCATGCAAACGCATTCTGGGCTCTCAGAACTAGTAAGGTTCTTCCTTTCCCACTAGAGACAAACCAAAGATGTTTGCTTCATATCCATATGTTCAGCATTTGGAATCTAAAAATGAAAAGCCTGTGAAAGCTCCTCAAAAACCTGTAAGCTTTACAATTGGAGTCACTATTATAGTAAGCTGCCTACACTTGACAAAATCACCTGTCCCTTTTTTTTTTTTTTTTAAAAAAACTAATAAACCAGCTAACATATAAGCATTTAATATAGAAACAGAATTACTAAGGAAATGCACTTAGAAGAAAAATAAAGTTAAGTTCTTTCATACAGAAAAAAACATGACTGTGGTTGTGTGAAGGAAGTGTGGGAGAAAAGGCACAGAATGCTACTCAAAATAAATTCTACTCTGAATACCAATCTGCTCAAAGTAGGCTTTGTTACATACCTGCTTAAGAAGACTTTTGATATTGCCAGAGACTATATGCTGGCAAATGAGCTTTTGAACTATTGGATGAGAAGTTCTGTCAAGCTGAGTCAGAAAGCTCAAACAGAAGCCCTAAGAAAAAAGTGATTGTCAGTGAATAAATGAAAAATTATTAGGAGGAAAAACAAACAAAAAAACAAACAATTAAAAGAATCATTTGACTTCAACACTGTACTCAGAAGTACAGTGTTTTCCTTTACCCAAACAGAGTCCGTAGTGAATACAAACAGAAATAAAGCCCAACATAGGTAATCACCTCATACAGTGAGCGTGGTATGCTGCTACACGGATTAGATGCTGCAAATCTCAATGCCCTGCAAAGCGTACGGAGACTGTAGTGAGGTCTGTGGCCAGTTCCATCCACCAGCTTTGTTTCTGCTTCCTTTCTCACAGCTAAGTAAAAGCTGCAAAAATAAGAGTGAAACCAGTTTCAGTTACATAGTGTTTTTACTCATTAGAGCATTGCTCTAAGGAAGTAGTCCCAAAGATTGAGGAACACAAACTTATCTCCAACTGCTGCTTTCTTTAGAAGCTCTAGACTGGGAAAACCATGCCACGCTCTGCTATCAGTATAGTCAGTGAAACAAAGCAATAGAACATTTCAGGACCTTATTTTTGAGAGAGCTTGATACACAGAGAATAACTATAAACTAGAAGTATCCTAAGCACTTAACAGTTCTTCAGTGAGATTATATGCCTTATTCTATGGGAAACAAAGGTTACTTGTTAAACACACAACATTTTAATTGATGAAACCTAGAGAAAAAAAAAACGTTTTTGTTCTACATCCCTAAGACGGAAAATAAAGTTGCAACAACAGTGTTTTTTAACTGGTGTCACCAAGAAAGCATTTCTGAAATAGAGAAAGCGAATTTCCTCCCCATGAGTACAGAAACATTCAGAATGAAGAGGATGCCTACTTTCTAAGGCTGTGAGAATTGCTATGTATGGAGCACTATTGTGTTTCCTTAAACAGTCTAACCACAGATTAGTTGTGTACTTCCTTTTTGTGCTTTACTGCATCAAGGATTTCAGGATATTACAACCAACTTACTTCACAATTCCTTGCACTGTGTTTTTGCTCACATTCAAGCCTCTAAGGTAATCCATAATAAGAACTTGCAAGTCTCCTTCATTTCTCAATTCTTCTACGTAAAGTTCAGTAAACCTGTAAGAGTCAAATCAATCCATAACATTTAGACATCTGACAACATAAGAAAAAAATTCTGAAAATTCTTTTTGACAAATGCAAATATAAATTCATTTGAACTTAACAAGCCACACAGAATATTTCAGCTTCATTGTTCTGCATCACATTTTTTTTTTCATTATTAACCCCAGGGAGGTAGTAACAATTAAAACTTACTTTCTCACTAATAACTGCAAATGATTGGTTGCATGTAGTAAGTGCATATTTATACTTTTACACAGTGTTTGTGAAACTGATGAAAGACTACATGTGCAACTTCTGGAAAAACTGTATCAAATACAAGTGGAAGATCTCTGCATTTGTGAACAGTAGTGAGGAATGAATTTGCCACAACTCCAGTTTTCCCAGCCACAGCTTAAATTCCAGTATTCTAAATATTGTGCATCTGTTCTACCATGTAATCCACATTTGTTCCGAGAGAACAAATTTTAATACATAGATTTTTGCAAGGATCATCAGCACTTACAAGTTGGCACGTGTAAGGCTGCTGAAGATACATGAAACATTTGCCTTTATTATCTCCAGTAGGCATATGAACTGCTGCAGAAGCACTCCCAGGCACTGACATTTTAATTGTAAAAAAAAGATCATTCAACCTGTCCCCAGTCACAACACTCTACACTACTGCTAGACCCTTTGTTCATGTTCAGTAGCTTTACATACGTATTTTCCTGATACTATTCCATAAAAAAACTTCACCATTGATGTGGAATTCACCTACCACAGGAAGCTAGATTTCAGACTTATCCTGAGGCTTCAAATAAGGCATTCTTTGCTGGGTCAATTCATAAAGCTAGTTAAAGTCATGGTCTTTTTCAGAGTTTAAGTATTTTATTTTTTTTTCCCACCTGTTTCTTATTCCTGGAGGGAGATTTCTCTTTCCAACATCTGTAGCTGGATTCATGCATGCAAACAAGCGAAAATCAGGGTGACGTACAAGAGGCTCTAAAGGAAAATAGGCATGCAACAAAGGATTAGTTAGACACAGGATACTTATTACATTAAGTAAATTTCTTCTAAACCGGTTTTCTATTACTGCATTACAATGTTTTCTTGAAATGCCAAGATGGTAAGTCTTTAGAGAGTAACACCATAGAATTTCTTAGAAGTATTACTGCATCTTTACAACAGCCATAGGAAGTGGAACCTTTACTATGACTTGTGCATAGCAGCATGTTTTTACAACACTGGATATTTCTCAAGTTATACAAACCCTAAAATGAGAAACTCCTTTTGTGTCTTTCAGAACAATGGGCAGCACTTCTGTCAGTCAGAAAGAAAGGACAGCCTCAGGAGCTCACAGAACATTTGTCTCTAGTTGCAGCACTAGAATATACTATTTAGCAGTTGCATTTTTCACCTTTGCATCTGTACTGGGTCTGGCTGTGATGGAGTTATCTTTCTTCATAGCAGTCCCCATGGTGCTGCATTTTGTATTTGGGTCTCAAACACTGTTAATAACACACTGAGGTTTTGCCTGCTGCTGAATTGTGCTTGCACAGCCTTATGTTATTCCCCCCCACATCTCATCAAGTGGCCGGGGGGATGAGCAAAGCTGAGAAGTGACGCAGCTAGGGCAGCTGTCCCATATGGGCCAAAGGCATAAAAAACATCGTGTTCAGCAATATGAACTGGAACAGAGGAAGAAGGGATGGGGATTTTTGAATATAGAAATAGTACCTGTGTCTCCTCTGTCTAATAAGACCAGTGACCCAGATGATCCTTCCAATAAACCACTCAGACACTCTAAAGTCTCTGCTGCAGCCAAGTTAATCTCGTCCAACAAAATCCACTCTCCTTTTTTTACTGCTTGCGCCAGAGTACCCTAAAAAGAAGATTTGTTAATCGTATCACTAGCAGTAGTATCTCATCTAAAGCATCAGCATATTGGAAATACTTGTACTGCAGTCTATGGGTTGATTAGATGAATGTGAGTCTTAGATTTATTTTATTTTTTTTTACAGCAATAGCAGTTTTTCTGCTCTCCCTCAATGACAGCAATTACTTTGTAAGTCATAAAAGCCAGACAGTTATCACACTTAACTACCATTTAGATTTGCACATTTATAACAGAATTAACCTTTCTGGTTTGTACAATGTTGCCTGTCACTGATATCTATCACTGTGGTGCACAAGCTTCACTGACAACACTAAGAATAAGATGGTTTATCTAAAGAAAAATCAATGAATGTCTAACAGAGTATTGCATTTCTCAGTGAGCTACTTTATAAATTAAAACTATACTCAGCTCAAAGGTTCCCCAACAATTTATATAGTCATTTTCAGGAAGAGGGCTGGTCATTTATATAAAATTTAAGAGCATGTGTTCAGACCACCAGGATGACAAGGAATAGCCATGCGCAAAACATTAGTTTCCCCATTGCATACAATGCCACTAGACCATTATACCATGGGTTTGAACTGTTTCAAAAGCAATTTACTTCCAGAAACATAGTACAGATTCTTATTATTAAATACTTCACATGAACCCCTAGGCATGAGTATGTCCTACTGCAGATTGGTCAAAATGTATTTGTAATCTCATCCATTTAAAAAGATTATGTGCTATACTGCTGATATTCTTTTATCATACCAGCCTTAACCTTTACTATACAGCATTCATTTAACATGTTACCACCAACATTCTTTTTCTCCTTTCCTCCCCTTCAAGTTGTTTCACATAGTTATCATGAAACAATTTCTACTTTGCAGCAAGAGATTTTTGCCAGGATTTTATTTATATAATACTGCTTTCAACATCTTATAAATGTTCTTCCTCATTCTTCCCAGCATCAAAATGCAAAACTCTAAATACCTCCACAAATGCAAAGAGAAGAGCATTTTCTGTCATTCTCATCTGTTGATGAGCATGATTCAGTTTAAGACCAAATGCCTCCCACTTCTCCTTCAGTGGTGAACCTGTAATCAAAACAAAATTTGAGTTTGCACCAACACAACAATAGCACACAAATACTTAGAAACAGTATTTTATAGAATCATAACATTGTTTAAGTTGGAAAAGGCCTTCAAGATCAAGTCCAACTGCCAACCTGACCTACCAAGTCCCGTCACTAAACCATATCATTATCCACATGTATTGGTGCTTGAAACAGCTTGATAGACAAGGCTAAACTTGGCTGAGCACCAGAAACATTCAAGTTCTACAGAAGACAACATTATTGACATATAGGTAATTTGCTATTCATTGTAAAGTATCCTAGCTTAGAACATTTATGCTGGCAATTCACTTGAATCAACATCACTCTAATTCCCAAGGACATAGAGAGTCATTTCAGAAAATAAAAGCAAATTTACAAGCCTTACAACAGAACAAATTAACAATGAACAGTTCAGTGTCAGTAAAAATTCTGTTGCTTATCAGTTATAGAGTTATTTACTGTTGTACTTATTTCAGTTACTTGCTTAAAGTCACAGCTTGATGCATCTGCAGCATCATGACTTAAACTGCCAGCTTTGCAAATTACAGTAGATTTCAGCTTTCCTCTATTTATTTTAGCATTGTCGATAATTGCAGTAAGTGCTCTTTAATGCTTCATCTTTTTTTGACATTTGTGTGTATTTGTTTTTATATCTGCATATTCAGAGGAATCAGTCAAAAGAAAGGGGAAGAAGAGGTTCTTAAGTTTACTTGGCCCATACTGCATGAAAGCTACAACTTCATTTGTTTAGCAGGTCTAGGACCAGAAACCACTCCATGTAAGGCACAGTATCAGTATTTCATCTGTCCTAAGTAGGTAGTGAAGTATAAAACAAGAAAAACTGTTACTCGGAAACAAAAGACTGCAAATCACAACAAGGCACTGGTCAAGTCAGCATCACCAACACTGAAACCAAGTCAGCAGAAAGCTCTTATCAAGTTTTTAAAGTCATTACTACCCTAAGCAAATTATTACTTTTTTTTTCCTCCTGTTTTGTTTTGCTTAGCTTTTAAAATAGGTGATATTTGCTGAGACCTAATGAGGTTCCAGGTCTGAAAGATAGTATAAATGATTCACATGCAATATTGACACAAGCAACTAAGACTGTTCAGCAACACTGCAAACAAGCAACACAGTGAGTGGAAACGGGATGTCAAGGGCATCATAGGTCAGACAAGCCAAACTTAATTCTGTCAGACAAAGCAAACAAACAGCAGTGATCAGTTAGAAAAAAAAAAGACCATTCTAATACTATTTTGAATGCCTGGCTGTTGACCAAGGCTGCATTTTTTAAAACAAGAAGAAACGATATGTAATAAAGGGGGGTGAATGTAAAAACAGAAAAGACAACCAATGAACAATAATTCACCACTATTTGTCTACTCTCTGCAATGGTTCGTCTGTGTTCATCTGAATTCTCACCAGATGCATTTTTTGTTTCCTTATTAATGGCAGATTTATGAATATGTTGCATTAGTTTTAGCAGATCGTGCCAACGTTTCTGTCTGTAGCAGGTCTGAATGTGTCCCAGAAATGTTTGATTTTTCTTTCTAGAAAACGTTTGATAGAAGAGTTCTTCAAAAGACTCTCGCAGAGGTAACCAGATCAGTTTGTTATCCACAGGCTTGTAACTGAAGAGAAGCAAAAAGAGTAATTATTTGTTTGTCATTGTCACAGAGGAACAGGAACTAACATTTGTGTATAAACAAAAGGATTTTGAAATGGAAACAGTATCGTGCATTATGGAACAAGTTTCCAAAGGTTTTTTGCACATATTTAAACTACTACGTCCAGACTGCCTCAATAAGTGAAGTAGCTTTGCTTCTACTCACTAATATGCCTAGTGAGTATTACATTGGAATTATACTGAACCGCTTAGCCATTTTTAAAGCGGCACCAGGTTCTGCTTTTAAATCTCTTCACCACTTACACTCAATACATTTATACATTTCAGTGAATCTGCATGTGTTCTTCAGCAAGGAGAGCAAGATTTCTGCACGTAAAGGTACGAAGCTAAGACATTTACACTACTATGAAACAGGCCTGCATCTAAAACCAATTATTTGACAACACAACAATGCTTTTAAATAGTAGCTTGTTCTTATACTGCCAATTTGTTACACAAAACAGACCAAACAGCAGTCACTGACTTACCCTCCTAGCAGATCAGCAGTGTCACTTTGTTGGTTCATGTTGATAACCCTCAGATGGTGTCCTTGAAAAAGAAATAAAAAGCACATCAACTTGTTTATGTGTTTTGTGCTGCTGTCATTGCTTTTTTTTTGCTTTTTATCATCTTTGTACAAAGAAGTCTTCACATTTCATTTACCTGTAATATGAGCGAGGTACTGAACAGTTGAAGTTTTGCCAGTTCCTGTTTCACCAACCAAGAGCACAGGCTCTCCTTTGACAACACAAACTGCAAGCTGCTCAATCAATACTGCTGACGGCCGTGTGGCAGCAAAGGTCTGCTTTGCTCTGACAAAATAAAGGAATCTATTAAAAGCCAAGATTTATCCAAGAGCTCGTTTCAATTTCACCCTTGTTTTTTTTTTTTTTTTTTTTTTTTAGAGAAGTAGTTGAATTGAGGATTTGTTTTTATTATTACCATTTTTATTAAAAATAAAGCTTTGAAAAATACGTCTGAAACACCCTTGTAAGCATTATATACGACACTTACTTTCTTCAACATACAACCTAGGAATTCAGGATTCTCAAAGAAGTTCCTGGCCAGTGGAATTACTCCCACATACTACAAAGAGTCAAAATCTTATTACAACACCTGCGGATCCAAACTGTTTTGAAAATCTCTAGGACAAAAGAACCTGCAAATCCCTATGCTTTGGCTGCCAGAAGAACTATGATGCAGACAGCCTTAAAGATGCACAATGTAAAACTCAGACAACAAGAGAAAGAACTCATCGCATTTGAGTTGAGATTATTTGATCTGCATTTTTTAATTGTGTTACTTCCAGTTTGTTCTATTCCAACACAAAATGTTTCAATTCAAATGAAAACCACAAGATAGTCTACCTTTTTACAGTAAGAGCCAGTGTTTGTTTCTTTTCAAGGCACACTCTTCCCACAGAAACTTCTTGGTCCCTTAATAAAATCTCTGGTTTGTACAGTTCACAAAAGAACTCCACCTGCGAAGAAAGCATCAACGTTACCAATACCAATGTTGCCTGCAACATCACACTGAGAACACCCTTGGCAGAAGAGAATACATTTCTGTAATGAAATAAGGGAAAGAAGAAGGACGAACAGGAGTTTCAGGGATCCATCTGTCCCTTGAGATGGGAAGTTTTTCCGTCCTGAAGTACCAAAGGAAGACATTTCTTCATAATCAAACTTTTATGGTCAGAAATAACTGACATAACCATTCAGTTTAACTCAGCTGTTTATATCACACAATATTAGTATATAGATGAGCTCTACAGCTTTGGAATTGATTATTACCAAAAAAGTCATAGACACATTTGTTTTTGGACTCCTCATTTAAGTGATTAAATAACAACTGGGGCAGGGGAGACCACACAGGGTGGAAGGGGAAGACAACACTTTTTACATTTTTACTACTCTGTGAATCTAGCAGTCATGTGCTTCAGAAACCACAAAGTTTCAGCTGTGGCATGCTTCTTTTGCATGAAGCCATTTGAAATATGCTCACTGCAACTTTCAGGGAAAATAAAACACACCTGAAAATAAAACAGAACGAAAAGCAGACTCCACGACTGCAGAGAAAGAACAAAAGAAGTATGCAAAGGGTACAGAGAGAGGCATATTTTTTAAGAAAAATATTAGAACATAGTACATATAAATGAACCACAAGAAAAAAAAATCAACTTATGTAATATTACCAATAAACGTCATGTTAATTATGTCTTAACATACCTTGTTCTTGGAAATATTTAGTTTGCTTCCAATAACTTTTGCCATTTTCTGTCTGCTTCCTTGGTTTGACAGCATACCTGTGAAACAGTCCAATGCCTGTCAAGGGGAAAACAAAACAACTTATAAGATTTGTACTGAATATGATATTATTTGAGAAGCACTATCTTTATTTTTATGAGGCTGAACCCAATCCAACAAAGGTAAATACAATTATTTCATCGTTGTTGGATCAAGTCAAGCAATGAAGTTCAAAAGAGATGAAATAGGAAGTTCTGAACTCTGTAATGTAGTGGGTTTATACTGAACCCTATAAAAAGTAAAAGTTTTTCACAGTCAGTCACAGAAGCTATTTTCAGATGACTGGAGCAAAATGAAGGAAGTGATGTTCCAAGATCTCACAACCTTAAAAATGACCTGATTGATGCACACCTAAAAAAAAAAATCCAAACTTAGAGCATACGTTCCTGTATAGCAAAGAAGTAGGAAAGATGTCCCTTATTTCAACAAAAAGGGAGTACCTTAACATTATCTTGCAAATTTAAATATCTAATTCTGCTGAGGGATTCAGATACTGTTTCGCAAAGGACACAAGACTAAGGAGAACAGAGCTATCACTAGGATGTAGCTTTGACTGAAACATGAACAGCCAAGAAGCTCTACCACTGAGCTGTGTGAATATCACAAAACAGCACACCAGCCACTACTAACCTCAGAGGGAAGAAGTGAATACCTCTTAGTATTCACTGAATTCAGACACTTAACATATAAAACACCTAACACACACGCACTGTATGGATGCATGCATTATGAAGCACGTACCATGGATTCAGCATTAGCTGTATCATCAAATAAACGTGGCTCCAATGCTGTGAATAGACTCAGATACCAATTCTATGCCTTTGGACATCACTAAGTGATGTGCTCCCCACTATCCCCATTACCTAAGAGATATTCAGCAGCAGCGTACTAGTGCCTCATTACTAAACAGTGAAGGTGTTTTTAGTTTGTTGTTGTTGGTTTTTTTTAGTTTCTTACTACTCTAGCTTGTTAGTGATAAGTAATAAATTACCGTACTCTCCCTATGCTGAGTCTGTTTTGCCCATGAGTGATCTCCCTGTCCTTATCTGAACCCTTGAGCCCCTGTCATCATATTTTCTCCCCCTTGCCCTTTCAGGAGGTAGAGTGAGAGCACGGTTGTGGTAGGGTTTAGCTGCCCACCTGAGTAAAAACCACCACCCTGAGACAGAGCTAATTTTCTTTGCAGGGGCTCATACAATGCTGTGTTTGGAATTTTTGATGGAAGTATTGGTGATAATAGACCAGTATTTTTAGTTGTTGCAGAGCAGTGCTCACACAGAGCCAAGAACTTCACGCCAGCAAGGAGGCTGGGCATGGACAAGAAAGAAGCTGTGAGGGAACAGCCAGGACAGCTGACCCTTCTAATTCTGGAAACACTTCTGATAAATACTTTACTTTTCCCTCTTTTTGAGATATCCACTGTAAGGTTTGATAGTAAATACAGCTCCTGAGTAACAAGCAGCAAACACCAAGTACATCTAGTATTTAAAAGACTCAACTAAACATAGGGCCCTGCATATAAAATGTGCAATGCAAGTGAATGAAATGAATGCTTAAATGATAAGCACGTTTGTCAAACTGTATTCATTTCATAAATTTTTACTCTTCCCCAATCACACACAATCCCAGCTCACATCAGTCAAAACTGTGCTGCAGCATACTTTTTGTATGCCAGTAGTAAGTCTAGATTGGCTTTCAGCACATTATTGCAAATAGCTTTCCTTCTACTAAGGAAAGAGACTAATACATACATAACAAACATTCCAACTACAGTTCAGCTGCTTCAGATAAAACTAAATATAAAATCCTATCTCACACTCCCAAATAGTGTATTTTAAGATACGTGACACAGTAACAGATTTCAGGTAAGCAATTTCCAAATTAAGTCTTACTGCACCTCCTGAAAAATATTCACTGCTGTGGTTGACGAAGAACTGTCAAAGTTGTACGCAATCCTGCTGCACCAATTCAATAAATCTCTAAAAAGAAAAACAAAAAGATTTGGTACAATGAAGCCAAGTCGTACAGCATCTTCTCTCATGTTCAGCTTAGTTCATTATGTCATCTTTTGGCAATTATACACCTAGTTGTTATTTACATTGTACATGGAAAGCCACATATAAGAAGGATGCTATATTTAAAAGACTGGATGAATACACACAGACCCACAGGGTTGCTTTCTGATAGGTTGCTTGGAAATTTGCAATACATATTCCATTAAACCATTACGGATAAGTAATTATGAAATTGAAAACATGAAAACCAGCATGCTTTTAATCCAGAAATGTACAAAGAACTATTTTACAGGATACCAGTTCTTCCTCAACAAGATCTTTGGAAATGTGAGAAAAGAGAAACAGCTGATATTCGGAAAATAGCAACAGTTTTGAAATAAGTGACTTTCCTATGTTTCACAAAAATATGAGCTACTAGCCATAGCTAGTGTTTGCTGACACTCAAAAAGCACTACTGGTTATAATAAGTCCATGTGAGCAGAACTGACATGCAGTATGAGAAGTGCGGAAGAAGTAATTCAATACCAAGCTGCATTTCATCACAAAAATTCTGAAATCAATAGTACTTTACAGGGCCTGAGTATTCAGAGGCATCTGTAAGTTAGAATGCTACAAGTGAATGTCTAATATGAAATTATCTAGATGAGCAAATATATACAATCGCTGAAAAGTTATTCTATGCTAATACTGTATGTTTTCACAATACATTTCTGTCATTTTTTTTTTTTAACTAGAACAGATATTTTGTGTTAAAATAAATTGAAAAGTAATCCACATCTTCATAGCAACGTATTTCTCAGCACTGCATCTGAAACACATACTTTTTTTCTCAAAGAAAAATTAAGTGCAGAAGTACAGCATATATGCCCCAAATAATTCACATTGAGTTTTAAGATGCATTAAACATTATTTGAAAATTAAAAATGGAAACCTCCAATTTTTATTAAATTCCAGCATAAATATTCAAAGTTTTGACAATATTTAAAAAACAGGAAAGAGGAAAATGAAAAAGGTAACATCTCCTGCTCTCTACAGCTAACTAACAAAATTTCTTTCTAATAAACATATAAGAAAAGACAACCTTAGAGATAGTTCTCGTCCTTCCAGATTTGGTTTCTTATTTTCTGATCTTGATTCTGATGCATCTTCTGACACACTGCTGGAGCCAGAAGCACTGTTTTCTGATGCCTGATACTTGTCACCCGTAAGGTGAATGAAAATGTCTAGCAAGTGATCAGTTACACGAGCAAGGTTGGGGTATTTGCTCTGAAGAACCTGAAAATGGGGAAGGAAAAAAAAAAAAATTAATCACTGAAATGAAAGCATTGGCCTCCCAAATTTCAACAGGATACACTTCAACAGAAACAGACACTCAAGCTAGCAAGCCGCACAAAACCAGCCTCTTGTCATTTCTCTTCTGAAGCAAATAAAAGTGATTGAGACTTGTATGATGTTGATACGATGCCGAAGGAGAGTTTTCCCAACTCAACTTTACTCCAATTTAATACCTTTGCACAAATACAAACAGGAAGAACAAAAAGCAAATTCAACCCTAAACTAAACTCAAAACTAAAATCAATCTGAACGCAAATCATGATAATGTAACTAACTACAAAAGTTCTTGCTTCCTATCCCTCTTTGTAAGGGCTTTTTAGAGCACTCAGTCTGCCTATATACCATGCTAAGACACATACAATGCTAATTTTTCTTCTATGATTTCCTTTCCTTACAGCTCAACCTTCTGCTAAAGCTTGCTGACCAAAATCAGCTTTTCACAGATACAGGCCAGGAACCAGTACTGATGCTATCCTGCTAAACTGACTTTTATGATTAGCCAGAACATTTATTTTCAAGATCTGAAGTGGTAAGGGTATACTGCTGAGAAGAAACTTGAGAAGAAAAATAAGGATCAAATTTATTTCTGAAAACCATCTATTACCCGTAATTAAAATAATTATTCACATACCACAATAGAGCAATCAACACCATACCTCCTTGAGTTCTGCTTTGCTCATGTTATCCAGATGTATTTTGGTCCAATACTTGTCCAAAAGAGAGGCATGGCTGCTTTGCTGTCTGTACCAACCTCCACCACAACTGAATACTCTAAATTTAAATAACACAAATAAACATATATATTGTTATCTTACTGAAGAATTCAGTACTGTCAGATACCCTATCTTGCTTTTCTCTGCTTTCCAAATTATTTGTTCTTTTATCAGTGTTTTCCCCCCTCTAATGCAAATTCTCCTCAGAGACACTTGCAGAAAGATGACGGACAATCAGTTAAGCCTATCAGAAACACCATGCAGAAATCAAGACACCTTGTGAATATTGATCATAAACCTTCTCACAACAACTGCTAGAAGTGGTATTTTGTTTTGGTGGAGGGCTGGTTTAGTAGGTATGCCCCCTGCCCCAAGCTTCATACCTCAAGCTTTTAAGCTCAGTGAAGTAACTTTTCTGTTCGAAGACTAGATCCACCCTGTAGTAATTAATATAAAATTGCTTTAAAATGTAAAAAGTTCCTTTCATAACTTCCATAGCTTCTACTACTTGTCAGTTGGAAATTGCTAGAATACTCATGACCAAGTACTTTGCCCTTCCTGTCTTTGACTTAAAAAAAAAAAAAAAAAATAAAATAAAATCAAACAATCTGTGCTATTAAGCTCATTTAATTTTATATGCCTACCTCCTGGTTGCAAAAAACTGGAATCCTGGTGCTACTTTCAAGCAATCACCACGGCCAGGAATTAGCAACTCCCTTTTTTCCAAAAGAGGAATCAGCACAGAGATCTGGAGATTAATAATGAAAAATTAATAAAGATTAATAATGGAAAAAAAAAGAAAAACGTAAAACTCTTCTTGCGTGTGTGAAACCAACATCTTACCCATCCACGCTCATGATGCTAGAGCACACCCACTGAGAACCACTACATTTTCATCAACTACTGTTCCTGCAGACTATATTTTCAAGTGAAACTAACAGGAATTGTAGACTCACAGTTAATTTTACTCAGCAATGGAAGTTGCAGGTATAACATTTCCCTACTTTCTCCTACATTCAGATTTAATAAGAAAATGGAAATGAGGCTTTACATTGTAAGTCCAATCTAACACTATTGTGTTTGAGCTGTCAAACAAATTACCACGTTGTTCTCAGCAGAGATGGAAGGTTTGTTTTCCCTCTACCTTAACAAAGATAATACCCACCTAGAAGACTTCATTTGAAAACATTATCATTGTTCATTATATAGCCTGCTACACCCTAGCAGAATTAGGTATGGATTTACAGAATCTATCCTTCCATGCAGAAGGATGGTGAAAATGGTGGAATGAGAACAGGGAGGGAGGTCCACAACACTCCCTTGGCACAGAGGAAGGCAAGCATGGAGACTTGGATATGAAGAAAGAATATGGGATGCCTGCAGGGGAGACCTGAAGGAAAGGTGAGATGAATGCAGGATACTACTAGGGGCATGCTTATGATGAGTGCAACGAACAGAGTCCACAGAAGCGAACAACTGCATAACGCTCTGGCAATGAAAAACTGTCCAGTACACACAGGCAATGTTTCTTGGCTTTCTTGTAAACTCCCTATACTTTGGAAGTGTAGAATCCCATAAACAAACTGTCAAGGTTTGTCGGTCTCAGAAAAGGATGCTTTACAAAACAGATATGAAAGAAAACTCTTTGCAGAATGTCCAGCAGGCTTATACAGCAAGACATCTTTATGACATCATTCTTGGTGGAGATGTTCTTTCAGCAGCCATCACTTCAAAGGGGAATAAATCTAACAAGTACTAGTTCTGGAGCTCAATACAGGAAATCAGCTATAACCTATATAACGACTTAATACAACAACACATTTTTGATATCCAATACAGAAGAAATTTTTTTTTTCTAAATGACAAAAAAAAAAATCATTAGAAGATCTTATCATCAACACTGCTGTAATACAGTAACTTAGTATTCTGCAGTGTCTGTGGCCACATTTGTTTTCAAATATTGAAACACGATTTAAAAGACATATAGCTCATTACCAGAGTCACTTCAAATCCTCATACTGAAGTCTGGCATCAGAGCCAGTGTCATGACTGCTCTAAAACAATGACAACAACAAATGCAGTGTAACAGTCTCTGAACAAAGACAGGTTAAATCTTTTTAACTCACTGTTACAGGGGTAGTATTTTCAGCACATTGCTGCAAAACTCGCGGTGCTTGGACTCCAAAAATTGCTAGTATAGTATGGCTCTTAAGACAAATACTCTATAGCAAATAATAACCTACATACCACATCCAGAGGAGCATAATCAATATCCTCCAGAAGTATCCAATGCCCTTTGGTAACAGCTTGCGTCAAGGTTCCAGGCTGCCATACAAACTCCCCTGGGACATCTGTACAACGATACATTCCAAGCAGCGTCTGTGACAGAAACAATCAGCAAATGAGAGACTTGTTCATTGCATGCTTTCGTAACTCAAGAGTAAAAACCTCATGAAAATGACCAAAGTTGGCACATAAACACTTACATAGCCTGCACATTACTAAACAGTTTATCTGATAATCCCAGTAATATGTGCCCAGCATTTTGTTTATTTATTTTTAAGTTTCACCCCTCCAAATATATAACCTAACCAAAGCACAGTAACTGAAACGAACTATATCATTGGAATAGTATTTACAGAGCTGTACTGCCATAACTAATGAACAAAAATCAACAGCACAACACGCTAAACTGCCTGGAGTTGCACTGCACTGTATCTTGCATTTTAACCATCTCTGACTGAGCTGCTAACATAAGAGGAGTTCTCAAGGAAGTTTTTCAAAAGACACAAAACCAATCAAGTTTTACATTTTGTGAAGTGGTAACTTTCACATTTCAGCATTCCGTAAATAATTAAGTTTATGGTTTCACTATTTCACATTTTGTACCTTGAACTTTTATCACTTTTTCTTAAAATGACTGTCTCACTCATGTACATGTATATGAAAAGATACTCTTGTGGAGAATAGCTGTTGAATAGCGAAGTAAGCTGCTCTATGCAGGTAAAGGAGGTGATTTTGTATAGCTAATAAAAACCTTCAGAGAGCACTTCTGTTAACCACCTCAGAAAACTAAGTATAAATTGAGACAAACAGTATTAATAAACTCAAACTCACAAGCTCAGTATGCAAATCCAGAAGACTGTGAATCTAACACCAGAAGTGAAGATATTTCTACAGGTAAATCTAGATCCCTATTCTGTAACTGCAAGCATCCTCAAAGGGTCTTTCTTCATTTTATCTTCACCAAAAAGTAACTGGGATCAGATTAAACTGACAATGACCCATTTAAACATGGAAATGAAAGTGTCCATACAGTCTTTGGCAGCAGCTTCCATCATTTTCAAATCAATTTTTGTAAAGCTTTTTTTTTTTTTTTTTAAATACAAAATCAGCAGAGCTCTTCCACACAGGAGAAACCCTGAGGAAATATATCTTAAAATGGATCAGATACAGCACAATTATGTGCAGAATTTACATCATTCACTTGAAGAAAAACCAGTTAAGCTTCATTATTCTTATCAATAGCCAGAGCAGTACTACAAAGAATTGAGGGTTGTGAGCTCCTTCAGGGAAGGGTTAAATTTCATATTATTAGAAAAGCAAGTCCATATTTCAAGTAAGCATGTCTGATCATTGGACCATAAAACAATTTCATCACTTACCTTACTATCTGTTTGATCCCCAAGTTGGACTTTTAAAATATGGGGAGGCTTTGTTCTTCCTGTAGCAGCTGCTAAATATTCAATTAAAGAAGTTTTGCCACATCCTATTGGTCCTTCTAATAAAACAGGACTTTGAAATGCTACAGCAATAGCAAGGTTTTGAAGATTTGTGCAGGCAGATTCAACCAGAACAAAATGGCTGGTGCTTTCCTGTTGAAACATAAAATCCATAAAATTTGAGTTACTACACTGAATTCCTTTATTTATTTATTTATTTATATATATATATATCAGTTTTACAACACAGAACAATTAGGAAAGTGAGTAAGATGACTTGAAAATTTTGGCCTGCAGATCTGTCAACACACATCAAATAAAATAAAGAATACTAGAGCTATGGACTATAAAGAACGTATTTAACGACTGATATTAAAATAGATTTTTATCAACAACCTATTATAGGTGAAACACTTAATATAGTATACGCACAATTTGTTCCCAAAGGGAGTTCACGCTACATTGACAGTACAGACATAGTAACTACTCAATCATTGCATTCACATCAGTCAAATACAATTCACAATATAAATGAAATTAAGTCAGAATGAATCTCAATCACAGAGAAAAATATTCAAACAGCAATTAGACTGAAATGATGCACTTATGAATACTCTAATGTTGTATTTTCTTCTTTCTGCACAGGCCAAAGACTGAGATCATTAAACTCAATATATAGAGGGCAGGGGAGACAAGTTTGGTAGAATTTTTGCTTTATTCACGTTGCAATGAATACACTTCATTGAACGGTAATTTATCAATATGACAGACATGCCTCAAATATATTAGTGACTGTAGGAGAGAAAAATACCAGCATATGGCACAAAAACTTGTGCTTTCTTGCCAAAAGGCACAAAGAAGAAATCCAAATATATCCTGTACTGAAACCAAATTCAATCTCTTGTATTTTAAATTTGATCTTCATTTCAAATACATGAAACTATATTTCTCCTGTAACAATGCTAGTTTTTAAAGAGTACCTATCTTTCTTGACAGCGCAATTGCAGCAGCAGTGACACTACCATGCAAATAAAAACCTCGCTAAACAGCTCAGTTTCCCTTGCTGCAGTGAATTCCAAACCATATTGTCAATGCTATAGGTTAAAAAAAAATTAAATTACCAAAGCTGGGGCGGGAAATGGAAAAATTGGGAGGAAACTGCTCTCATTCTTCTGTTACTCAAGAAATTCTCAATATTAGTAGTTTTCATCCATCAATATCAGGTAGTTTTCATCCATCTTTGTCATTCATTTGTAGATGTGTTGCAAAAATGGATAGCAATACACTGGCTAATTAAGAGCTAGAAGTTTGTCTAAGCGAGGGAACCAGTGAAGAACACTGACTGCAGCTACAAAGAAGAACCCGAACAGTTTGAGATGAATAGCATCTCAAGAGAAAAGAGGTTAAAAAAAGCTACTTACTGATAATTTCTATTGATAAGATCCCCTTGTAGCACAAAACACTACCTCACACGTGTAAAAACCGTGTCAGACCCTTGCTTTACTCAGTTGTGGAAGTAACACCCTAACTTGGAATGGAGACACTATACAAGACTGACTATTCTCTTATAGCATGTTTTCAAGAACGGTTACGATCAAAATTAAATGACCAGGACTATATATTTACTGCTTCATTCCGCTGCCACTCCAACTTGTACGTAGTGCCAATATTATATTATACATCACTAGACTACAACACACACTAAAGTAGATACAAATCACCCATCTCAGTATCATTTAAGCAGGAATAAAGATAAAGTCAGCTCATAGCATTTAGGAATCCTGAAAAAAAAAAAAAAAAAAAAAAAAGGTACAGGCTTAACTCTGGGTTACATACCTGCTGCTCTTCAGAAACAAGCTGTAGTCTAGGCAGCACAATACCACATACAGCTACTACATTTGCAGACAGGTCATCTGATACAACATGTCCTTGTTTATATTGCACTTCTTTCTCCTTTTGCCAAAATGAGGAGTCTGGATTGGCCAAAACAAGGGCTTGTTCCACATTCTGCGTTTGAGACTCTTCTAGTAGCCTGTCAAATCCATATCCATGTTTATTAATTCAGCTGAAAACCATCCACAAAAACAAGTAGTGTTCAATATTTAAAGAGTTCTTACTTCAGCCTGAAATGCGTCAGCTCCTCAGGATTGAAGATCTTCTTCAGGAAAGACAATTTATGTTCATCATTCATGCATGTAACCAGAGCAAGACAGTTCGAAGTATACCTAAAAATTTTATTTGGAACAAAACATGTCAAAACAATCTTAAGAATTTTAGTTTGACAACTGTCACTTGCAAATCAAAACACCAGTTTGGGAAAAACACACAGAAAACTTTCTCTGCAGAAATTGGTATGCTTAAAGTTAGTGGTATTAATTTTTATTTATTTTTTTTTTTTTAAAGATTTTTCTGATATATTTTTCCAGATAAAAGCAATTATAACATGGCATACTGTCTTGTTATTAACACACCAACTAGCTAGCTTTCCTTTGAATGACTGAACATTCAACAGAAATACAGTAAAAAAAAAAAAAAAACAGCACTTTCCCAAACAAATGGAAGTAAATGTGTAAGACAGTGAAAACCAATTTTTCTTTGCATGATTTTTCTCCTGCCATTTTCTCTTCTTATTTGCTATTTCATGATATTTCTAAAATAACCTTAATACAGAGATCTCAAGACTCGGTGCCAAAAGAAGCAAAGAAATCCCAAGTCTTGGCTTCATAGAGCCTAGCTGTCTCGCAATACGAGAAAATTTAAGAGATCATAAATACACTTTTCATTTATTATACCACTGCTTTTACCTTCCAAGAACAAAGCTTTCAATGAGCTTGGGAGGGTTAGAGGGAAGAGAGGCAGGGTGGTAGAGCGTTCCCAGAAGATTGGTTCAGGACAAAATTTACAAGTCTGCTCATTCACTTCAGATTATTACCTGAATACCAGGGAAATCCTTTCCAGCCATATTAGTCATTCTATTTCTTTTTCTAAGAGTATCTAAATTCACATTATCCTGGCTAATATATTTGACAATCTTCATTCTATCCTTCCTAAATTAAGTATCTTAGTTTAAAATAATGAGTTACTAATGCAATGTTTTGTTCTTCCAGCAGCACTGAAGTGATGTTTCACCAAATTCACCACCTCTCATGAATCCAACTTTCGTAAACTGCAGTTATTTTAAAGGATAATTCAAATTGTAAAAAGATACCATTGTCACAGATTTTTCTGGTTTTGTCTGGATCTTTTCTCTTTGCACATAAACACTTCAGTACAATTCAAGATACCGTTATGTCTTTTCCTTGTAAATGATCTGGGTTTTTTAAACTTACCAACGGACTAAAGTGTCATGACTCCTTAGGAGTGGGATACACACGCTCCAGTCCCATAATTCTCGGAAAACTGACTGTTCCTTTTGTAAAAACCTATATGCTGCTTCCATGAGGTCGCGTAACTTCATTCGTCTGCGCCCGTATCGGACTGTGTTTGCATCTGAGCTCTCCAGGAAAAGCCTCTGGAAAACTGGTGATGTGTCCTTAAAATATCTTAAAGCAAATCTTCATATGAAAGAGAAAGAGAGAGAGAGAGAGATGGAATATGGACATTTAAGCCAGAGCAAAAGAAAATAGTCACTGATGTTTTATTTCAGAGGTCCTGAAACACTGATTGATGGTATAGCTTGAACTGAGGTTTGTATTTAACTTTGTCCATGCCTAGGAAAGATGACCAGTTTAGCAATCAGCTGTCAACAGATACTTTACCTTATTAGAGATCATTATTTGATTAGCAAGAACCATTTTTTTGGTGAAATCTTTTTGATTTCTCTTGTTTACTGAGAAAGTAATACTGATTTCCACTCAGGCAACTTTGCATTCTACTGGCCTACAGGTCTAATATAAGATACAGACATTCTGATTGTTGGCAGTTTTCAAGTCAGCTGTTCTGTTTTGCTCTCATTCTGATTGAATAATGATGAAAATAACATTAGGTATTACCAAACAGTTTAAATAAGCTGTGTTTAAGACTTGTGCTTTCTAGGTAATTCTTTCAATTGAAAAGACCTTTGCTACTGGTGGAGACAACCCAAAGCCCTGTCACACCACCTCCTCACCAGCAAACACTGACGTTCACACACCCCGTACATTCAAACACCGTGCAAGGCAGCTCTGCGCTACTTACGGCAAAACATCCGGGTGGTCAGCCACCAGCTTGCTCATGGCTACACACAGCCTTTCATGCCGATCGTGGTTGATTTGGCCGCCAGCTTTAATGGCTTCTGCATTTCGTTCCAGCAAATCCAACAAGATTGGTCGGAGCTGACGGCCAATTAATAGAGTACATTCTTTATCCAGTAATAACTGTGATAAAGTATCCAGGATGCATTGCCGGTCATGCTGAGTCCAAGTCTAGAGGAAAGGAAGGTAGGAACAGGTTAAACATGTAATGATTTAGACTTTTAACTATTCATACAGGATTCACGGTGAATTTTACAGGAACAAATCTTACAGAAAAACAAAAAAAAGAGAAGGGGCAAAATTCACAGTGCAAGTACTTACTTGATACAGCTCTCCATAGTTTAAGAAACAAGGGAAACAGAACATATGATATGAAGAATGTCAATACATAGGAATTACAAAGAATTATAAATTCAAGTTGTCAAAAAAGGGGAGCTGTTACTTCCATATCAGATGCAATTATGGTGAATAAAGACAAGATGCATGTATTTACAGTTTTGAAGGTGAGATTTTTTTTTCCCATTCTTCTTACTTTTCTGTATTTTTTGTACCTTTATGCTCTTGTCTTTGACCTCATGTTATTATGTAAGCACCGTTCCACTCCCATGACATTTAGTGCAAGTAATTCTGATTTGTGAAAAATAAGGATTAAAGATCTGAACTATATGTTTTGCTCCTAAATTTGACCCTCCACTCTCCCCTTCCTCACTGACCAAGCAAGTGCTCATCCCATCAAGATGTTTTTGTGTTTCCTGGCAAACAGCAGTAAATACAACCAGGCAAGGTAGCTTTCCAAACAAAATAGTCACTTACTGAACTCCTACAGAAACATTCTATAATTCAGGTGACATTTTAGCTAGATGTGCTGTCAATTTCTGCCTTACCCAGACTTTCGCTATCTGTGTGAAACCTGCAGCTATGCAAGGATGTTTTCCTTGTTACCAGAGGTCCTTCACACCATTTTTCAAAGGTGCCCTCCTAAGGTTATACCACCACTGACATCTTTCAGAGCATGTATGCACTTGTTCAAGTTCTTTTGCATCTACTCCTGAATTTGATAAGAAACAATCCTTCATTCAGCACACAACAGGGTGCTTAATTTATTAACCAGAGCTTCCCACATCGAAATAAAAGGAACAAATCACAGTAAAACAGTAAATAAACGTAAATGAGCCAGTCTGATTCAGAAACATTCTGTAGTTACATGACTACCGGGCACAGAATCCACTAGGAATTTTGGGAGAGCAAGCAATTTTTAATCATTCTGTACAGCACCCTTAGGACAAGTAAAACTGATAAAAAAAACTGATCACAGTGGCAAAATTCTCATTCTATAAAGAGACGGTCTGCTGGATTTCACAGCCTGTCAGAATTTAAATCAAAACTTTTTGGAAGAGAGTAATACTGTCAGAGAGGAATTTTAACTACCAGTGATTTCCTGAAATACACAACTTTTAGTGAGCAAGAAAGGACAGCTGATTAGAAAGTGTTTAATGTCAGTGTTCAAGTCCAGGATCTGTGCCCACAGTTCCAAGCAGCTGATTTACGAAAGCATCGCAAAGGCCTGACCCTCCAAATGCCCAACAAATGCACGTGCCATGTCTTATTACCCAAAGAGGCAATACAGAGAAGCCACGTTCCCCTAGATCAGGTCTAGCAGTCCATTTGGCAAGAGGATCCAACCTAATCCCCCTCCCAAAGTCTTCCACTGGGAGGGAAAATTGAAGGGATTTTCCGCATTAGCACGCTCTCTAGATCCAGGATAAGAGCAGCAACAGAGAGAAAACAGAGCTGGACCACTTATTTTGGCAGCTCTCCAGGTCAGCAAGATAAAGGAAAACTGGAACCTGCACTCCTCTTGAATCCACAAGCCTCAAGAGAAGGGAGGAAGGGAAGGAGGGAGAAAAGGCAGGTGGAATACAGCCTCACAAGGAGAAAGTGGTGATAACTTCAGCCATCTGCAAAGCAAAAGAGAACTTCCTACACCTCCTCCAGCACTGCGCAGTCAGCACAGTTGCACAGATTGCCAAGGACAGCAAAAATGTTCCGAGGCTTTTGCATCAGTGTGCTTATTAGCAGATTGCCTCAGGAAAAAAAAAAAAAAAAAAAAAAAAAGAGCTCTTCAAAAACTAGAAACAGGACATGAGAATACACTCTGTGACAAATGCAATGTACCTTGCCTTACTTATAAAGCTACATCTTAAAAGAGTTACATTTTAAAGCTTATTTAAACTTTCAAACAAAAAGCTGAAGCCACATTTTAGGAAAAAACAGAACCAGGCTGCCTTAGCTGTCAGGACACCAGGACATTTTTCTGACGACCAGTGAGTAACTGGGCAAATGTAGGACAGCTACATCACCTCTTTTTTTTTTTTAAAAAAAAAAAAATAAAAAAAAAAAAATCTGTTAGATCTCTGGTACCACACAGAGCCAAAAGCACAGTCCAACAGTTTTTCTAGGTGGTACAGAAATTTATATTGGCATATGGATATCTGCCACAGTAAAATACTGAACCATTACTGCAGCTGTGCTGATGGAACAGATCGCATGTAAAAAAAAATTAATAGTATGACTTTTTTTTTTTTTTTTTTTGGAAGTTTACTTACAAGCTTTTGAAGAGATGCAGCACAATACGTAGTTACTTGAGCGGTTTCAATATGTGTGAATAAACCACTGGTATTTACAGAAATTGCAGTTCTATTTCTGAAAAACTGCAGCATACAAATCCTTCTGCTTAGACAGTTTGCTTAAATTATCCCAAGACAGAAAGCCAGCAAACGAAGGCTGTTCTATATAACTTTTTGTCCCATTTTCCTCATTAAGAACACAGAAATTTGCTGCACCTTTGCAGAGTTAGTGGCATATTAATATCCTAAGTAAAAGGCTCTATTTCTGCTACATACTATAGGATAATCTTCCATCACACAAAGAACATCTTAGCACAAATCTCAGAGGATTATTCCTTAATTTGGTTGTGGGCAAGTTCTATTAGGAGCAAGTTGTAGAATATTGAGTAAAAAAGACAGGAAAACACAGTTAACAGAAAACACACATGCTGGAAATCTGGAGCTAAGTTACGTACAAAGCAACTGGTGGGAAAATGAAGTAAAAATAACCGGAACCTCTAGCTGTTTAGCAGCAAAACAAGACTGTCGTACAACTAAACATGTAGCTTCAAAGCTTGGAAAGAGCATGTTGGTTTCCAAATGAATACGTTGCTGTTCTGGAAGCTCTGCAGGTAATCAGCCTGCACCAGTTTCCAGCTGTGGACACATTTAAACCCCAAGCGCCTCCCTGCCAGCTGCTGCCGGAGGGCACGGCCCCGTTCACACCCAGCACAAGCTCTCAAATACAGGCATGAAGAAATGTCTGAGTCAATGCTACTCCGATCCCGTGATTTCGGGGAAAAAGGGAAAAGCCACCTGTCTGCTGATGGATTAGCAGCATGAAAAGTTTTCCCCAGCTGGTACCGACCGGGAGACGGCGGTTTGGGGTGAAAACGTCAATATTCCGGAAAAATACGGTAACTTCGCTTTTCAGCCTTCAAACGCAATAGCCAGAAAGGTCCAAACCCTCAGCAGCTCCCCGCTTCCACCCACGAAGCCCCCACCCCCTCCCCAAATTCCTCCTCCTGAGGCTGCCGGGCTGGGAGAGCCGCTGCCGCGAAATGGCGGCGGGGACGGGATGGGGGAAAAAAGGGGGTGAGAAAGGGGTCGCGAGGGGGAAAACGGGGGCAATAAGGAGGGAAGCGGGGTCACGGCGGCGCTCACCGGCTTGGCCAGGAACCCGCCGAGCTCGGCGCCGCTCCGGTCGCTCCTGGCCGCCAGCAGCTGCAGGGGCTGGGCCAGGGGGAGCCGCAGCGCCGCCATCTTCTTGTTGTGGGGGGGGTAACGGTAACTAACGGTAACGGCACGGGGGGGGCTCGCGCCCAACCGCCGGCACCCGGCGGCAGCCACGTGCGGCGCGGAGCCGCGCGCGCTTCCGCTGCCCGCTGGCGTCACCCGGCCGCGCCGTCACGTGCCGGGAAACGGAGGGAGGGAGGGAGCGGGGGCAGCCCCGCCCACCGCCGCGCTCCGAACTACACCTCCCAGCACGCCCCGCGCCGCGCCGCCGCCTGTAATCAGCCATCCCGGCAGCGCGTTGCACGCTGGGAAACGTAGGCGCTCCCCCCACCACCACCCGCCCACCCACTCCGCTAGGCCCCGCTTTGGCGCCAAGCGCTCGGGGCTGGGGGCGGGCCGCGTGACGTCGGCCGCCGCCGTTGGCTGCCCCCCCACCCACCCCTCCCTCCCCGCCCCTCAGCGCCCGGCCTGCGGAGCGGCGGCGGCGGCGGCGGAGCGCTGGGAGCGGGCGGGCAGCGCCCCCCCCCCAACCCCTTCCTCCCCTCCCTCCCCTCCCCGGTCCCCTCAGGTCCCTGCCGGGTCCCGGGCGCCGGTGTCGCCCCCGGTCGGAGCCGCGGGGGCTGCTGAGGCGGCTCCGTGCCCATGGCGAGGCCGTAGGGAGGCCGGGCCGGGCCGGGCCATGGCGGCGGGGCAGGGCGGGCCGGGCAGCCGCTGCGACGGTGAGGGCAGCGGGGAGGGGAGGGGGGGGTGGGAGGGGAGGGAGGGGGGGTGCTGCCTGTGAGGGGTTTGTGGGGGGGGGTCGCCAACGGCCGGCCGGGCGCAGGGGGCTGAGGTTTCGCCTTTTTCTCCATAGCAACTGCTGCTGGCGCTCTTACAGGGTCAGAGCTGTAACTACAACAAAGTTAGAAGTCTGAATTTGTTAAAATATTTACGCTGCTACGCTGTCTGCTTTATTTTCTTACCTCTTTTTCTCTTTAGCTGAAGCTTCCCCCTTCAAGGAAGGCGATGAGAGCTCAGTGGATATTTACGATGGGTTGGACAACGGCTTGACGGTTCCTGGTGGGTACGGGCGCATCTCGCTCCAAGAATCGTAGCCACTGTGCTTTCCAGGCTGGTTTGAAGTGAGGCAGCAGTTAGCATCAGGTTTAGGTTTAGCTGGGCTGGCATATAGTTCAGTGTTCTACTTGTTTAAATTGAAGACATCCACGTTATGCTCTGTGCAAATACAGCTGAGAATTCTTAAATGTTTTAGCTAAATTATGGGGCAGTTTTCACGTGATGCTGGTTATTTAAAGAGACCTGGGGCATATAGAAGGGTGCAGAGAAACCTCAACTCTGTGCCTCGCTACAAGACACATTACTGTGGAAAATGCACCTTCCTTTTGTGTTTTCTAAATAGCTTCAGGACCAGAGCCAACAGTCACTGATCACTAAATCAGCAGTGAGAGCTCCAAAACATACTTTTTCTGTGCGATAGAGTACATTCAGTAGGTCCTTTTGATCTTTTGCTACATTCTTGGTAATTTCACGTGCTAATGTAGGTAATTTTCCTCTTTTATGTGTCACCATAATTTCATTTAAGGTAAGAAAGAAATGGACCCATAATGTGTTCTTTTTTAGGAGTCGTAAAGTCCAGTTTCATTAAATGCAGTTTCTAGTATTTGAACAAGTGATGACCTTATTCTGTGATGACCTTATTCTGTGAGTTCCCTTAATTCTTATGGAAGGACTATACTGCGTCCTGTAGCCATAAGGCATCTGTACATCAGTTTCCATTTTATATGTTACCATGTTTAAGATATATAAGTCCATATTTCAGGTACTGAAATACATTGTTGTGTAAAAATAAAAGGTGCAGGGAGCATTGAGGTAACAAAATGCAGACATTTCCCACGGTACAAATTATTTGATACAGTCTAGTTCTGAGGGATTTTTTTTTTTTATTTAAAAAGAAGATGGGTGAGATTTTTGCTACATGACAGCACGTCATGTTTGCACATCTTCTTGCACTGCGTTAATACTTCTTGCATTACAGTATCATCCAAAGATCGAAGCGTAGGTTTGATAGTTTACTTCGTTTATTTGGCTGTAAATTCATCCGTGTTTCAGAGGTGTTGTAAATCAGGTAATGTGTGCTAGGTGAACAGAGCGCACAGGCTCACTGAGGAAAGAGCACTGTCATCTAAATAATTTGGGTGTAACTTTTGTTTTTCTTTTAATGTCTTTGGAACTAAAACAAGGGAATTTACATTGTGAGGGACCATAAAGCAGCACAGAACATTTATTCAGCAGAAGCAGCATGGTATTCAACCCCACACCAACTCCACAGTAGTTCTTTCCCTTCTTTCTTCCTCCCATTTTATTCTGAACAACTAATTTATGTTTGTGAATGTGTAGGTCGTTGGCAGCTGAGTTTTCTTTTTCTCAAAAATGCTTTTCAACTGCAAATACTTCAAAGACAAGTCTGGCCAAAAGCTGAACAACTTGTAGGATGTGCATATTTATTCTAGCTTTCTGCTACGTGGTAGCTCTAGAATTGTGGAACCTTGCATCACTGCTTAGGTGTAGCCCTTCATGCTGTGTAAATGAGGTAGTTTTACTGCGAGGAAGCTCTCCTTTGACTCAAAACAACTTATCAGTGAGTCACAAAATGCACCCATCTTTGTTGTTGGGTATTCTGTAATTGTTCTAACGTGGTGCTTTCAGTTGAACTTTAATTTTCATCATTACTTTTTATGTTGATGTAAATTGGATCACATAATTCCAATAAAACTAACAGAAATGCTGAAATTCAGGATGGGAATTTCTTCAGATAATGTCATGTCTTCTCCTTGGTGACACAGTGCAGTCTAGCTGGGAAAATTCCTTTGTGTAATTTATTTTTCTTTCTACAGACAACTCTGCTCCAAATTCTACACCAGCTGGAAACAGTTTAAACTTGTTTGATGAGATCTTGATTGAAGAAGGAACTGCAAAGGAAGCATCTTACAATGAGGTGGGTATTAATATGACAAAAATAATTTTACTGTTTCTGTTTTTTTTTCCCAATTTTCATTTTTAACTTGCAAAAATGTATGTCAGTATGCTCACATTATTGGGAAAACAGGGAAACTGCTTTTAAGTAAAGGAATAAAACCAAGAGTTTGTTCATAAAGCTGTTGTCAGCAAGTTTATCAGAATCGGTAAATCTTTCGCTGTCTCTGTGGCATGGTCTGTCCTCATTTAGCATCCTTTTGCATGCAAGTTGTATCAGTTATGTGACAGAGAAATTTACCAGGGTTTCTTTCTAAGTAAATGTTTGTTCAGCCTTCTGATACAAGGTTGGTCTTGATGTTTCACCCAAGAAATTTTAGCAGTCTAATGCAAATAGGGCATGAATTGAACTCATGTACTCAAGACTGGAGACAACTATGCAGTAGATAACTGCTTCTAGCAAATGAGCAGAACGCTTGCTCGTGCAGCATCACGCATCCTGGTCAATAAGACACATTTTAACTATAAACTCAAGATTCAGAGTGAAAGGGAAAAGCGTCCACAGATACACACTAGAGGAGAAGCAGGAGCAAAACATCCAGTAAGCTGCTAAATGATGAAAATGCCACTTCAAAAGTTTGAAAACAATTGACTGTCAAAAACAGCAAATAAGGAAGTCGTCACTTCTTGTGTGAAAGTTTTATTGCTATCTAATTTTAAAGAAGGGCTCACACTAAATGCTTTTTACTTAATGTTGTGATCTCGACAAGAGCGTGTCCTTGGCAGTCTGTTTTTTAGTCAACTCTGTGTCATATTTTTCCTTACCTATTTTGTATTATAGATAATCTGACAAACACGTTCCCATCTGTAGGGCTAAGAGAGTTCCTGCTTCCCAATAATCTTGTCTTTAATTTCACAATTCTTTGACTTCCTGTTACTCTCTAGCCTGACTGTTGGGCAAGCACATACAGGTTCCCTCTTATCTGAATGTCTGTGACGTTTTAGTGAGTTTTATGCCTGTTGGAGTGTATTGAAGCTTTTTGTTTTAATATGGATTTGGAAATGTATTTTTGGAAAAACAGAGCTTTGTAACATAAATTGCTGTGTTAGCACATTGTAAGTGTAGAGGAGTCGCTTTTTTATGTGATTAAGTCCACTTCTGTATTGTGAATTCTTCTCTCTTTGACAGTTGCAGGCAGAGTATGGAAAATGTCAACAGCAAATTAAAGAGCTGATGAAGAAATTTAAGGAAATACAGGCACAGGTACAGTAGTTCAAAGGGCAACATTGTTAAGATTTATGTGAAGCAAACCGAATATTGCTTAGAAAGAGAGAGTTCATTTCATATTCTCTTTAGAATTAATTCATTACACGGATGGATTGTAAAACACCTCTGTAGGTGTCAGGAGAGTTGTTAGGATATCGTGTGACAAAATCAGGTAACTTGACTTGTTTTACAGAGTTGCATGCAGTAAGACTTGAATTGCTTAAAAAGTTACCTTCTGTCTCCTTAATTAAAAAATAAGCATGTTAAATAACTGTTTATCAGAAAAATCCATGGTTTTCTGGTTGATAAAAATCTGTCTGTAATGCAGTAGGAAGCAGGTTGCAAGGAACCCAAGCTGTCATTAGAGCTGGAAGAGGATGGCTGCGTTCAGCAGAGTGCCGTTTTGATAAGGCTGAACTTATCTTCAGCTTGAGCTGGTGTCCCTGTGCTGTGCCATCCCATATAATTCGGTTACCTTGGGCAATTCTGCTACGTGCTCTACTGTGTGTTACAGATAAGTCCCCAATATTCTATGCTTTGAAATAGTAAGCAGTTTCTGCTCTATGGCACCTCTGTATTGTTTCCTGAAAAATCTGTATGCTGCTCTGAGGACAGCATACGTGCTCTATTCTGGCTTTGCTTAAGACATTTATTAAAAGAAGGGCTGTCTCTGGAATTGACAGACAGGCTTCTGGAACAAAGTGTCTAGAAATGTGAGAACGATAGAGCACCCAAAGTTGTGTTTGATACCTTCCCTCAATCTCTTGAAAGCTGTTAAAAACTACATCTGTTATTTGATGCAGTGACCATGAAAGCAACAAATTGAGTAAAAGAATGAAGCAAAAGGGAGGATTGTAGGTTTTTAGCTCAGTTGTTTTGTTTTGTTTTCTAAGTAACTACCTGGAACATAAATGGGAGCAGAAATATGAATGATGTTTAAAAAGTAATAATAATTAAAAAAAATAAAAATCCTTTGAATCTCAGTAATTCTGACTTCTCTAAACATTTTTTTTTAATGTTCACTTGTCAGTGTACATATGATAAGTCTTTTTCTAACAATTGTCTTGTACTGTTTTGTTATGTATTTGGATTCCTAAACTAATTCTCATTTTCTCTCTCTTTCCTACTCTCCCTACCCTTCTCACTTTCTTTTTGTATTTATTTAAAAAACAGAACATCATTCTACAGAATGAGAACCAAGCTCTTAAAAAGAATATTTCAGCACTTATCAAAACAGCAAGAGTGGAAATTAACCGTAAGGATGAAGAAATCAGTAATCTCCATCAAAGGTACAGCTAGAAACTTCAGTGTAACTTCAAACATGCTTTTTGTGTGATCACCTTGATATACTTCTTACAAACTTTGTGTGTATTCTAAGTAAAATCATTAGCTAGTAAATAACAGTAGTTTTGCAATAGTGTGTCTGAGAAAGCAGGTATTTATTTTTTTTTTGCTTGGTGAGATCTTTGGTTTCTGATTGAAAAAACAAGGAGGAATGCAAAGGGTGACTGCTTTGTTAGTCGCTTCTTTTTTTTTGTTAGTTTGATTTGTTTAATCACCCATTCGTGTTGGGTTGTCTAACAACCTTGCATGTTTCAAAGTGGATATTTTGCATGGTTCAGCTTTGGAACTGCTCTATTTTATAGTCGCAGACAGATGAATTCCATGAAATTTCTCAAATAGTCAATGAACAGACATAAGGAAACTATATAATGTTTTTAAAGCAAGATGTGAAAATCCTCTTTCCCAGTGATGGAGGACAGCAGCTAGAGGATTTTTGGGTTTTTGGTTATTTCTGTGTATTACTAATCTTACTGTAAGGAAGGTTTGGAAATATTTAAGTATGCAGTAATTGAGTGTAAGGTTTTTAGACTGCTTGAAACCACAGTAATAGTCCACAATTTAGGACCCCTAGCTTATTGCAAGGTCACCTGCTTGTCACTTGTGTGACGTCAGCCACATCATCAGTTTGTCTGTGTTTCAGTTTGACGCTTTCTTGCACCAAAAGTGTCATAAAAAAGGTTTATTTACTATTATACTGCTAGAGGCTGTATGTGTATTAACTGTGCCATTTTTTTCCAAATCAAGAAAATGAGAAGTTATCGGATTGAAGCCAAGGGGTTTTACCTTGTGTAATTCTTTCAGTTGATTGGTTGTGAAACAATAACCGTCACTTTCACACCTTGAGCATAGTATTTAGTGTTCCAAATTACATTTTTTAAAGTATATTCTTGTTTTGAATACTCACTGTCACTAAAGATTTTTCAGACTCTGTTGCAGTACCCTCTGATGGTGGTGAAAACTCTTGAATGAGATACTTAACCTAGCTGTTTTGGAGGCATCTGTTGTGGAAAATCATGAGGACAGTGGCACGTGGAGGTCTTAGACATACGCCTTGCCTGTTGCATGGTCTGTAATAAATGAGCTCACCTTCAGCAGCCTGTCTGTGAAGGCTGCTTCAAAGATTATATCTTTCAGGAAAATTGTTAGTGTTTATCTCAAAAAAAAAATTGTTCTACACAATTACATTCACCACTCATGAATACAGATTTAATGGCAAAATCTTGACAGTACAGTTCAAAATTAAACAAAAATATAGGAAAGGGCTTTGGATTACAACAGGAGCAGCGTTATTCAATGTGAAGCTCCATTCTCATCACGCAATTGCACAATTTTGGAATATAGCCGGTAGTATAAGCTGATTGTTACACATTTAAATTTACTGCTTCATTCCAAAAGGAGTGTGCTGTTTTAAAAAGCAAAACCAATTCTGTTATGTAGTGGAGGTAAAGAACTGCTTTCTTACAATTGGACACTGCTACTTTATGCTTGACTAAATTAAAAGGTGGTTTGCTGCCATCATTTATTGGTATCACTTCTATTTCTGTTTTCTTCTGCATGGATTAGACACAATCTGTGATTCTTTTGAGAATAGTAGAAGGTGTTTAAGAAAGTCACCACTGCCTTTAATCATGTCCTTGTTACGAAGCAATTTGTTGAACCTGGCAGGAATGTCTTGTTTTTTGTTCTGGTGAGGTAACTTTAATGAGTACTTGCAGTAGTGAGTAAGAGTTCAGGCTATACAGATTACGTGTGCCTTTTTAATTTTGTATTTTTTTCTTATGATGACCTTGCAGCAGTAGCACGTGGCCTTGATGAGGCTTGATTATTGTAGTTTACTACTTGCTTCCCGTAGCTTGCAGCAAGTTTCAACCTCAGTAGTTTGTTTTCACGGTGGGTAGAGTAAGCACGGTTGTGTGCCTATTGTGGCTGCCAGTCTGCAGGGTAGTAAACTATTGAATTGCTCTTTTTTTGTTTTTAATCACTGATACTGCAAACCATGGGTATGTAAAGAACAACTTTTTCCTAACAAAAGACTCTTTTTCTTGCTGGATAGTGAAATATTAATTTAAATTATTAAAAGCGTTAATTAGACCTAATACAGTATTTTTCCACAGATCTTGCTTTTTCCTTACACAAATTTCATTTGGGGTATATGTGTACAAATTATATGATTTTACTGTGTATTAGTAGAAATTATTTAACTTCCCTTTTATCCCATGTTTGCTTCAGCTTGGAGGTGGAAGAAAGGATGACAAGCTTGTAGAGAGATATTGTAATTTGGCTTTTGGCCGCTGTAATTTGGGTTTAGTTATTTTTAAATACATTTCAAAACTAACACGAGGTGTGCTTTTTCTTTGTATAAACAGGCTATCGGAATTTCCCAATCATCGAAGTAGCTTCACCAGAGCGTATCTTCCTGGATCAACCAACGGACGGTGTTCGGAGATGTGTAAAGCTAAAGAATCCAAATTCAGACCTTCTGACTTAGGTGACAACGTAAAGACAGAACATAGAGTGAAAAATGACTGCTCAAAGGATATGCACCACGGTTACTCATCTCACAATGGGGACAATGGGAAGTTTAGCTCCGAAAAAAGAAACACTCCGTACGTACTGAGATACCCTCCTGAAGAGCTCTGCGGCGATGGTGCTCATTTATGTCTACCGAACCATGACCATAGTTGCAACAAGGATAACAGAAAGGAGAAAAAAGAAATGAAAAGTGATGAACAATACAGTAGGGGAACTGTCACCAAGTACAAAAGAGAAGTACATCAGAGCACTGGTAACAGTGGTAACTCTAACGGTGTTGAAAGTGAAGAGGGGAATTCAGATCCTCATCAAAAGCTGAAGACCCTTCCGGAGAAGGTTAGTAAAAATGAGTTGCAACAAAAAAGTCAGAGCATAAAACTCAAAAGCAGCCCAGCTGTAGACAGAAGAATAGAAAGGGGCGTTTCTTCTTGGGAGAAACAAGCTACTGGTAAAGACAGATGTCTAACAAGAGAATTGTATGCAGATGAGAGATCACCAAATGCGATTAAAAAGGACATTAAAACACATGATAAAGACGAAAAAACCTCTGGCCAAAAACTTAAACTAAATGAGAAGCTGCAGGAGCAGCCAAGAAGGTCTGGTAGAGGGAGCAGTCCACATTCAAAGACTCTTCATGAATCACGTAAATGTCGCGTGGAGGAGTCTAGAAAAGGAAGAGACACTGACTGCAAGAGAGACAGAGGAGCAAATGATCACAGCTTTCGAGAAGGGAGGTCCTCACCTTCTAATTCCAGTAGCAGAGAGCATAAACATGCACGCTTCAAGGAAAACAGTAGCAGGTATGAATGGGAAACAGCACATTCCAAATCGGAGAAGCACAGAACCGAAGAAAAAAGGAAAAGAGAGAGGGACAATCAGGATGAAAATCGACATTCTAGGAATGAAAGAAAAGTTACAAAAGAGATTTCTCACCAGTACACAAAGGAATTCAAGAAGGGTACAGACATTGCAAAAAGTGAACGAAACAAGTCCTCTAAGTCAGAAGAAACATCAAGAGTAGCAGATGGTTTAAAAGACCATAAATTTTCCAAAACTAAAGATCACACTGTGACAAAAAGCAAGGACTTAAAACTTAGCTTTATGGAAAAGCTGAATTTAACTCTGTCGCCTGCAAAAAAACAATGCCTTTCTCCACCTGATGGACTTAAAACATCTTCCCAAAAGGCCACCGATGAGGGAACTGCAGAGCTCACTCTGCAGGCAGAAATGGTAGACACTGCCCACCCTGTTAACTGTGCTCCTGCAGAGCAGGCTAATTCAACACTACAAGTTCAGGACAGCACAGCTGAAACCAGCGTGAAACCAGCAGTGCCTGCTTCTGTCAGGTCTGAAAATGAAGCCTTGAAAGGAGCAGCAGCAGATCCAGCACAGCCTGAAGCACCGCCAGCAGTGACAACTGATGAAGTGAGCTCAGAAACCTCACCAGAACTGGTAGCGAGCCAGATAGAGTCCCCGGCCTTGCCAGGAGCAGCAGAGGTCCTGGTTCCTGAGGAGATGCTGGCTGAAACCTTGTCAGCAGCAGCAGAGGCTTGTGGTCCGGTTGAATCAGAAGCCTCAGCAGTGGCCGTGATGGATCTGGATCACCCTGAAGCTCCCTCCCTGGAGGTGGCAGGGAGCGTGGCACCATGTGAGAACTTGCCCGTGGCAGTGGGGGTGATGCAGGACGATAACGTGCCAGCAGCAGAAGTGGCGCAGTCCGAACCGGGCAGTGAAAGTCCGGGAGCCCTTCCTGAGTCAGCAACAGAGAAAGAAGAGGAAGATAAAACATGGCTAGCCGCTGACATGGAAAACTCAGCAGACCACCATGGCTCTCAAAACCTTGGCTTAGGGGACTTGGAAGCCCAAAGTTCTGGTGACTTGGAGTCCTGTGAGGAGTCTGCAGGTGACATCAGTGAAACAAAACCAGACTCTTTAATGGAAGTAGTGAAGGATGGCGATCACTTGGCTGCAGAAAATCTGGAGCCTCCTGTTGAGGAGAAGACTGTCTGTGAAATGAGCATGAGCACGTCTCAGTCACCTGACAGAACTGCAGCAACTGACCCAGATGCACCATTGCTCGACCAGAATCCCTGTGCTCTGGGGCCAGGCTTCACTGAAATCAGTCCAACAACATCTCTTAGCAGTGAGGTGCACTCTAGAGCTAAAGAGAGAGAAACCAACCCGGTACCCGTTGATGATGACAGTTCAATACTGAGCATCGATCTCAATCACTTGAGGTACATTCCGAAAGCTATCAGCCCGCTCAACAGCCCGATGCGCCCTCTGGCAAAAGCACTTAGGATGGAGAGTCCCTGCAAAGGTCTCGGGAAGAGTTATAACAAAGGTATTCACACATATGTGCTCTAATTTGTTTTGGCCATAAAGCCTTAAAAGAGGCATTCACGGAAAGCAGAAATGGCTTTTTTTTTGACTGCTTTCTCAGAAGTACAGGTTGCTTCTTTAGCTGTGTAAGTCATAACGATCCTTTTGTTTATATGGAACCATGTAATGCTACAGTCAAGGTTGTAGCCAATGGAACTGTAGGGCAAGCAAAACTGGAGTTACTGCTTAACACTGAATGGTTGAAATAAGTTGATTTACAAACTTCTCAAAAATCATATATGTATGTTTCTTAATTGTGGTCACTTCTGGCTATATCTCATCAGGTATTTCTCTGAAATGTTAGAGGCAAAAGTTAATTAGGATCCTATTCTTTCAAGTATTTATTTGTGTGAAAACTGGAAAGAGTACCTGAGAGTGTCAGCTAAGAGAACTCTCCATTTGGGTGAATTTCACTCTGAATTTTAAGGTATATTTTATAACTGTGAGACAGTCAGGGGCAAAAAAGTAGAACAAATCAGAGAACACTAGGATAGACCATTAAGAGCTGACTCCTAAACATGATGTCAAAGAGATAAAATATGGTGGCAGCACAAAAAGGAAGAGAAAATGCTGAACTCAACATTTAAATCTTTTCCTTGTGTGATTCTTAAAGCTTCCTGTAATGCTCTGCAACCACTAAAAAGTTTTCTTGGAAGTTTTGACTTCCTAGTAGAAGAGGAATGGGAGAGCTACACTGATAGCCTTTTTCTTATGTTTCAGGTCATAACCTTTGTTTTGCTTTGCTTTGTTTTGTGAATCTTAGTGTGGGGTAGTCTCAAATTCTCTCCCTTGTACTTCAGAAAGCTACACTCTCAAGTGTGAGCTGCTGTAGTGGTTGGTTTCATTCATGCAGTGGTTTGTATTCTCTGAACTGGCTGGGGCAATGTGGGAGCAGAGTAGTTGAACATCACATCAAAGTATTTTTCTCATATTGTGCCGTTTCCCTGGGTCGCTTATTAGAGGAGCCAGTCCTGTCCACAACCTGTTACCGTATCACAGAGCAGCGATTCCATCTGTGAAGTCAGATGCCTCGTTTCCTTTGTGATCTAACTAGCAATATGCCTGTCAAATGTTCTGCATCTGCTGAATTGATGGGAGGTTCTGGCTTCTCTTGGCCTTGCTATTCAGCACTCCCATCTCTACTGTTGAGCAGGAAGGGGGACATTTCATAGTGCCTTTTGACCACTTCGGTTTTGTGCTTTAGTTTGTCAAAGCATCACATTGATGAGTTTGGGAAGGTGTCGATCCTCGTGAGACTGGAATGGAGGCAGGAAAGAAATACGTTTTTGCTCCCGCAGAATCCGTGTGAACATTTTCAAATACTGCTCAAAAGCGTTAATCACAAGTTTGTTTTTCTATGGGAAGAAATTCAGATAGGATCATAAAAAGATGAAATGTTTGTTAGAAGTCGTTAAGCAGTCTAATCTATGTGAGATTGAACACAGGAGTTTTATTAACTAGAGTGTCCGACAAGCCTGTAATTAGCTGCAAAACTCATTAACCAATACATAGGCATTTCAGGGGATTTTTTGTACACTGGCAATTAGCTTGCCTTTTCTTCTTTGGCAATATGCTGCTTTGTAGCTAACTGCAATTGCTTAGTTTTCTTAACAAAAGCGTTTTGAATTTTAAATAATTATTAAATGCATATTTAATGATCTCAAAAATATAAAACAATAAACTTATAGGTAGGACATAAACTTACAGGAAGGATTTCTACCTTTGGCAGAAATATCAGCTTTTCCTTTCACGTATCTCATTCCCTATTTCTGTCATTCAGGAACCTGAACTTGAGGCTTTCTCCTAATTTAAACAAACAAACAAAAACTTTGCTTCTTTGTGGTGCTGGCAATCTTAAATGCATCAAAAACTGCGAAAGGAGTTTATCGTGTGTACGGCACCTACTATATAATGGTCCTCTCTTTTTGTTTAGTAGGTTAGTGCATTGGAAGACTTGCAGGGTTAAGTAGATCTTTTTGTCAGTGGGGGAGAAGTTAGCTGAATGCTGACTCTAATAGGGTATTCATACTGCTCATTTTGTTTTCATTGTGAGACTGTTCAGAGAAAACCAAGTATTGTATGCAAATGTTGATCCCTAATGATGTCAACGTTAATTCAGCTTGTGCAGTGCTCATAAAACTTGTTAAAGGGAGTGGAAAGAAGTTCAAAACTGATGGAAACTTACAGATTGTTCTCTTCTCAATGGATATGTTTGTAAGGTAGATCGTGCGTCTCTGGTGAAATGGCAAGTCCTTATTTGCCCTTTGAAACTTCCTGAGTTGTCAGTGGCGATTTCAATCTAACAACTCTGACAGAGTCACTTTACAGAATAGGATCCTGTTTTCCTCAAAATATCTATTTATAATTGTGTTCTTGCTGGTGATTAGCAAACTGTTTTCTTTTTCTAGATTTAATTCCTGAAGGCACAGTTGCTGTTTGCCCCTCAAAGAATTTGTCAAAGGAGGTAAATAAAGAAAATCAAAAGCCAGTTAGCATGTCTGATGAGCATCTAGAGATGGAGTCCCAGCTGAGTATCTCTTCAGATGAAATAGAAGAAGGAGAAATCATAAGTAGTGATGAAGATGAAGGAAAATCTAAACCAGAAAGAAGCTCTGAAAATCCCAAAATTTCAAGACCAAAAACTTCTCCTGAAACACGAAATTTGACCAGCAGTCCGCAGAATCAAAAGAACAAAGCTGTGTGCTGCAGCGAAGATAACGGAAAATTTGTTTCTGTGAAAGTAAGTACAAAGAAGAACGGAGAGAGGCATAAAAACCAGGCTTTCAGATCCTCAAAGGATATGAAGAAAACTAAAACAGTGAGCATCACTTGTCTTGAAAAAATAGTTCAAGTTATAGTTGAACCTTCGAGCGTGCAAGAAGTCATGCAGATGCTAAGAGCTATACGAAAGCAGATGAGGAAAAATTACATGAAGTTCAAGGTACACTTCCCAGTTCAGCATTTTCACAGAATTATCGAATCTGCTATCATAAATTTTACGTCGTTAATAAAATACCTGAACTTTTCCAAAATGTCTACATCGGGCGAGGCGTTAAAATTGAACATATGTGATATTATAGAGGCAAAACTTAAGCAAGTTAAAAAGAATGCCATAGTGGACCGTCTCTTTGAACAACAGGTATCAGATATGAAAAAACAGTTATGGAAATTTGTAGACGAACAGCTCGACTACTTATTTGACAAGATAAAGAGAATCATTGTAAAACAGTGTGACATGGTAAAGGTGGGGAATGAGAGTGAGGAAGGGAAGCATGAAAGAACAGGAAAACAAAAGCACAAAATCGGCCATAAAAATGATGTACAAAGATCTAGAAAAAAGTCTCTGAAAGCCAGATCTCAAAAACCTGAAGAATTTATCCTTTCAAAGCACATTGTGGATTATCACCGAGCTAAGGGTCACCACGAGAAGAATAAAACAGATGCAGCAAAAACCGCCTTTACAAAATGTCTCAACTCCATTGATAACACAAGGAATTCCCTAACCAAAGTGCAGCCCTCTAAAGAGAATAATTTGCAAGGCGCTGTCACTCCCTTGAAGGGTGTAAAACATGACAAAGAAGGATTCCAGCTATCCAGAGATGCTAACAAGTCTGATCTGAGTTACGAGCTGCTCACGGAACAGCAAGCATCCAGTCTTACGTTTAATCTTGTAAGTGATGCTCAGATGGGCGAGATTTTCAAAAGCTTGTTGCAAGGTTCTGATCTCTTGGAAAAAAACGTTGGTAGCAACATTGACAGACACGAGTGGGAGTTCAGGACACCAGAAAAACAGTTTCCAGATAGTCAGAAGTGCCGAAGCAATGCTGCTGAGCTAGTGCAAGAGGCTGCTCCGAAGGAGGCTGCTGTGGAGTCTCGATCGGTAGAGGATATCAGCTGGCCTGTTGTTTCACCCATGAGAGCTCCTTCTTTAACCACGAGGCTTCAGATGTCTGTCGATCCAGACGTGCTGGATGAAAGCTGCATGTTTGAGGTTCCTACAGGCGCCACTTCGTGCAAAGAAGATGAATGCAGTTTACAAAAGAGCAAATCGTTTGTTTCCTCCATCCTCCTCGAGGACCTGGCTGTTTCCCTGACTATCCCGTCACCTTTGAAATCAGATGCTCACCTGAGCTTCCTGAAGCCTGAGAGTAATTCTGGCTCAACTCCCGAGGGTGTCCTCAGCGCACATTACAGCGAGGATGCGCTTCTTGAAGAGGAGGATGCCACGGAACAAGACATTCACTTGGCCTTAGAATCTGATAACTCGAGCAGTAGGTCGAGTTGTTCTTCGTCGTGGACCAGCCGTCCAATTGTTCCTGGCTTTCAGTGCCGCCCCAGCCTGCCAATGCAAGCGGTGATCATGGAGAAATCCAACGATCACTTCATCGTGAAGATCAGGCGCGCGGTGCCCTCCGTCGCAGCAGCCTCTGAGCAGGTGGCTTCAGTGAAGGAGGCACGGGCATCCTCAGCCAAGAGTGAAAAAGAGGTGAGAAGTGGTGAAAAAGAAAGGGGCAGGCAGGGTGCCGTAGCTGCCACCGTGCTGGAAACTGTCAAACCCAATCTGATTAAGGCAGATCAGGTGCCTTATGGCAGCACTGGACAAGAGCAAAACTCTGCCTTGCCTCAGCTTCCAAAGGAGTCTCACAGTAGCACTGGAAGGGAAGCAACTCCTGGCTTGCTTGGGCCCTGTAGAAAACCTTCAAACGCAGATAAGTGCAACGTTGAAAGCTCAAATGAAGGCTCTGAGCAGTCTCAGACACACAAATTGGAAGTATCTGAAAACTTAAGTGAAGCAGGTGTTGAATCCCAAGCTTTGTTTCCTGTTGGATGCGGTGCAGGGTCATGCATAGACTTAACAGACGATGCTGTTAAAGAAACTTCATGCTTTGTAGCGGGATCTGCTGCAGAGAACACGAGTCAGCAAGCTCCTACAGGAAACTCAGAAATCTGTGATAGGAAAGAAGAACTGGAAGAGTGCTCTGATGGATTCATAGACTTAACAGAAGAGCTTTCCAACGAGACTGTCACAGGCGAATGTAATCTTGAAGAAAAACCCACTCTGAATTCTGATGTGGGTTCCCAGATAAGTATAGATGACAAAAGTAATAAAAAACGTAAAAAGGAGGCTGTCAGAGAGAATTCCAACTCAAAAAGGCAACGAAAAGAGACAGAAGAAGTGGGCGAAGAGAGCGAGGGAAGTGACACAAAATCTGAAGAGATAAATTTGGGACACAAACAATGTTATGCTAAGAACAATGAGCTGCAGCAAAACAAAGAGTGTTCTCCTTTGGCTTCGTGTGCGACATCGCCTAGTCTGTATGCCAAAAACATCATTAAAAAAAAGGGAGAAGTAGTAGTTTCCTGGACAAGGTAATAATTCCCTATTTTGATCTGTTTCTTCTTCCCTTTTGTTTTTTAAGCTATGTAATACACTGGAAAGTGGGAAAAAGAGGATATTTAGCTGACAGCTGAAGTTATTCGGCTCTATATCCTCCAAATAGCGGTGTAGGAGTTTCTGCCTGTGCAGGATGGCTTTGTGGAAATGATTTCTTCCCTTAGAGTACCATTGAAAGGTACCACGGTCTGTTTCACTCTTGTTGTCCTGTGGAAAACAAATTTAAGAAACAAATTTACTTCATGTAGCAGCCTTTGGAAGAGGATGATCTTTCATTATTTCTTGGGTAGGTTAAATCGGATTTGCCATAAAAAGAGTCAGACTTCCATACGTCATAACTAATTCCTTCACTTACCCAGATCTACCAAAGCATGGGTATTTTCTGCTTTTGTTTTTAAGGCTGATATGCTCAAGTAACAAGACCTTTACTATATTGTACTGTCTGTAATTTTTGGGTCTCCTGCCCCAAAATTGCACTCAGCCTCTGCAGGGCTGGAAGCCTTTGATGTTCCTGCAAGTCCTGGGGGTGCTGGTGACTGGACAAAGGACAGTGGCTGCAGATTTCCCCCACTGATAAAAGGCACGAGAGCCAACAGTTTGCTGCTTTGGGGTCTCTGCTGCTCCATCTGCAGCAGTGTGCTCCGTTCGTGGAGTATTCAGCCCAGATGCTCTGTGGGAACACGTGCTGTACATACAGCGTATATAGAGGCTCTGAAAAGATTCAGATTTTTAACATGCAAACATGCAAACCAGTGAGGGAGGATGATACGGTTAAAATTTCCCTTGTGGATATGACCATGGTTTCTCTGTCTCAGTCTTTGTCCATCTTTGAGCTATGCTATTTAAATAGACTTTTTTTTTTTTTTTTTTTTTTTTTTTTTTTTTTTAGGCTAACCATTATGTTTTTCTGTGAAATAAAGGAAATTAAATACATTTTATTGAATGTGGCATGTTTCACCAAAAGATCTGTGGTAGCTACTGTATAATGATAGTGTCTGTACACATTTTACAAATACCTGAACTGATAAACAAGGCAAACAGCAAATCAGTGGCACATTTCTGAATAGACTCCTGGTCCTGTTTTTCTCATCTGAACTGGAGATGCACTCTGTGTGTTTGTTGTATGAGGCCAAATATGGGGAGCAGACATCTCTGTTTAGTCTCTGAACTTCTGTGGGCCTTTGGTGAAAGGTGCTGCCTCGCCATGCAAACTGAGACAAGTTTGCCTCAAACTACTGGCCCCTGTGGAATTCAGGAGCTCCTTACAACTGAACTTTAAGTTTCTGCTTGAGAAGCATAAAAGTCTTTTAAATCATGTTGGTTTGGGGCTAACTCCTTTAATAATCCTGCCCTTCCTGACAGGATAACGTAATCTCACCGCCACTTTCTTGTTTGCACTGACTCTTGTTCTGTGCCAGTAGAGGGGGGAGTCCTCCATCAGTTCATTGCTGCTATTTGAATTCATGTCCTGTAGTTTGGAAGTATTCAGAATTTTATATATTCATGTAGGTGTGTTTTTTTTTGTTGTTTGTGCACATGTGCAAATCTGTCTTAAAACTTTAAAAATCCATTTTTGCTGTAGAAATGACGACCGAGAAATTTTACTGGAATGTCAGAGAAAAGGACCATCAAGTAAAACCTTTGTTTCCTTAGCCACCAGGCTGAACAAAAGCCCCAATCAGGTAGGTATTACCATTCTTCTCCTTGATAACAACTACGTTGATATTTTTATGATTGCGGTTGAACAAAGACCTCTGGAGATCTTTGTTAATTTGGAGTTGTTTTTTCCTCATGTCTTTTGTTGGGGAATTCTTGAAAAATCAATCTCTGATTCTCCCAGATGTCGCTTTTTAAAAATACACATTAACAGAGTATTATGGTCCTGGGATTCATCAGTATCTGTTTGATTGGCACCTTGATACTGCTGCGTTCAGTGATAGGCTAGGGGCCTATCACTGGTGTTGAAGCAGCAATAAGATAAAGAAAAGTAATTTGGAGAAACCAATAGCCTTGACATGGCTTTGAGGGATTTAGAAATTGTTGAGGTGGATGGTTGGCATATGTAAAACAGTGATGTCTGTGTGTTTATGGCATTCTTCAGAAATGTTGGATTCTCACCTGCAGACCAGTTTTGTAAAATTTTTGGGAGGCAAATTGCACCACCATGGGCTGTAAATACCTGAAACAACAGTTCTACAAGAGGGTAGAAAATAGCCAATAAGGTGTGCTTTTTGTGTAGCACAAAATGTTTTTTTTTTGTTTTTTTTTTTTTTTTTTCATTTGAATCCTATAGTTAAGTGAGTAAGCAAAATTCAGGTCTAATTGATTTGAAGCCTTTGTCTTTTGCCTTTCAAACCCTCTCACTGGTAGGAAAGAAATGTGTGTTAAACCAGTAGTGGCCTCTGGGATGAACCTGGAGGCTATTTCAGATGTCAAAGGTGCATGCAGGAAGACTTCCTAAATCCTTTGGAGTACAAATCCAGTTAATGTGGGTGTGGTGCTCTGAAAATTCTCCCCTTAAAACATAATAGAAGCTAACAAGAAACACAAAATAAGTTTTCTTTTTTGTTTTCTTGTTTGTTTTTTTTAACCTTACACTGTGAGATCAGTCTGTCTTGGTATGAAATTCCAGGGCCTTAATAATGTGCCTTTTTTGTCCTCCACTAGGTTTCAGAAAGATTCAAGCAGTTAATGAAGCTGTTCAAGAAATCCAAGTGCAAGTAAATGTACCATCCAACTGCTTTGTGGTTGCAGGGTTTAGCTGTTACCAGCAGCGATGGACCATAGCCACTGCGTTCGTGTGGTGGGATTAGCGGGAGGTATCCAAGTCAGAGTACGAAGTTTGGTAAATCTGATGCACTGTTAATTATTACCTCCCTGTCCGTGTTTCCTCTGAAATGTTTTGTCAGAGCAACAGAGTAATGCAGAGGAAACGTCAGGAACAAACTGCTGAGAAAGAATGTGCACGTACAAGTGGAGCAATATCACTTCAAGGGCGTGACATCTGTTGGTTCAATGTGTTCCGTAGGCAAATGCAGTCAAATAGAAATGGTGGCTCTTGCTTATCTTGGCAGAAGTACTGCATATGGTGATATCAAAACATGATTTTAAAAAGCTAAGAGTTCTTTGGAATCCAGTTGGTAGGTAATCCTGGGGACTGATAGGCTACGGTTATGTTGGAGCACAAGAAGTGGTACTTTAAGAGGTTAGGCCTTTTTCTTTTAAAACAAGTCAAGGCACTGATTCCAACAATTCAGTAATTCCAGAAGCTGCTTATTCAGTAATCAGATTCTGATGGTAAGGTTAGGTGGTTCTTTACTGTTTGTCAGTTGTTCATTAGTGGGTTTCAAGGGGAGCACCTAGCAGAGTGTAGGGTTTGCCTTCAACTTCAAGCATGCTCTGTAAGCCGCTTCTTACTGTCTCCTGTTCAACAGAAAGAGATGAATTAATTTCTCCTTCAGGGTGCCCATCGGTCTCCATTGACAATGGAGAAAGTCTAGACAGTTGGCTTAGATTAGACTCCTAACATTTGGGTTTTTGAAGTCAAGTAAAATGAGTCCCAGCTGCTGGGAGACGATGAAGCCAGTTGTTAATGCAGTGACCGGTTCTTCAGTTTCTTTTAAACTGTGAAATAGACTGATGAGTGTTCATTTATCAAGAACCATCTTGAAGACTTAAAAGACTTTGCAGTTCTGCTGATACTCAAAAAGACTTAGCATTGAATTTTGTATAGCGGATTATTTTTTTCTTTCAGAAAAAAAAAGGATATTTTTTCTTTTTTTTTTTTTTTTGATCTGGAAAAGGCTGATTTATCTTCTCCAAACTACATCTGGGAAAGGTGCTTAAGTTAGCTTAAGTTAAATTAATTTAAGTGCATAGGTTTTCTGCATAATGAACATTCTGTTCTGTTTAAATATATATATATTATTACTAATTTAGAAACAGACTTTTACAGTCTTACAAAATGTTATTTTATAGTAATTAATTGGGAGAAAATTTTTTTTTGTCAAAACAGGCAATTTCAAACGCTTGACAATTAGACATGTTTTGACAGCAGTTGTATCTATCATTACAAGTTGTTTGGAAATTTGTGGTATTTTTTTGATTCTAAAGGACTCTTATAAATGCTTCCAGTTTCACCAGTACATACTGAAAGTGTGTTTATGTATCTATATGCACAAACACACACGTCATATACATGTTGCTGGTTTTCCCAAATTTCTAAAAAGCTTTCTTTTTCCACCCCTCTAGGGTTGCACAGGTCATGCTTTCATTATGGATTCATTGATGTTTGAGGTTTTAGTCAGTGCTGAGGATCAGAACTGCTGTAGTCTTTATTCAGTCAGGGCAGCTGCTGAGATTAGCTCATTTAAACACACTGCCTCTGAACTTGGATTAAATTATATTTTCCAGAACCCAATGAACACTTCTTCAGTTTCAGCGTAATGATTTTTGGCTCCCTTCCTGAGATGTAGTAACTAACGGGACCGACTTTTCACTCTAATAAACCATCAGATAATTCATCAGTGATGTTGCCACTGACACCTCTGGAATACTGTAAACATGACCGGTGGAACCGACTGTCATGCTGCCAGACAGTGTATAGTCTCATTTTAGGCAGCACTTTGGAAACTGTTAAAAGGAATTACTTGAGTAAGTTATGATGCCTGTTCTGGCAGTCTTCCATCACATATACTTCTATAACATTTGCTTTTGATGATCGGATGAGCTACGTAGGCAAGGCCTAGTGATATCGTTGGGGATTTCTGTACCTATCCGTGGTTGTTCTTAACAAACGTTTGTGACAATTGTTTACTTACTTGAGATTTAGATCTAACCAAATTTGTTCTCAGAATGGTCAGCTGGCAGAGCAGCCTTTATGTTTGTGGAAAAATCAGACTCTACGAAGAGTATTTTTTTAATCATATCCTTATAGATCAAAAAGTGCACAATATCGAAGGCACTGAGGGAAGTAGCCTCACTACTTAAGTGCTTCCTCTCTGTCTCAGAAAAGCAGACAGTATTTTATTATGAAATTGTTTATTCCTTGTCTGTGTTTATTTACTTTCTTATCTGTACAGGTTGGGGGGGATGGGACTGTTCTGGTTCTGACCTGGATTCCTATTTTGTAAATTATGAAACTTTTTTTTTAATGTTCTGTCTACTGTAAGTATTTGTACAGGTTCCTACATGGTCATGTAAAATATCTGATGTGTGTATATGTATATATAAAAATATATGTATAAATATAGAGCTTTGTTTAGCCAAAGATGATTTTTTTAACTATATAAAACTCCAGGTTTATTTTGTATAAACTGAATAGTTTGCTTACTGTAAGAGTAATGCAAAAAATAAATCTGTAAAATCCCCACAGTTATGTTCTTGTTGAACAAAAGTTGGCTTGGAGTGCTTTTGTACCATTGTTTGTAATTTATTTCTTCAGTAAGAGTTTTGGTACATATATGCAAAAAGTACTGTATGTAAATCTACAGTCTTATTTGTGAAACCTCAGGTAAATGAAAACATTTTCCAGAACTGTTTTCTAATGGCTTGACAACTACAAATGCTGTGAAGCAGCATTAAAATTGACTTCTGTTAGATTGTATGAATTAGTAGCTCTGTTGATGTCCTGGCCAATAAACATGGAAGCAATCAGCTGCTGCTCTGATACAATTACTGCTCCTATTGCAGACTGCTTGTTTTTTAGGAAATGTGACTGGATCAGAAACTGAACAATTTAACCAACTATATGAAACCATCCTGTATTTATGAATTACAATCTTCACCGATTCTCTTTTCCCCAAAACATTATTTATTTGTTGAGTGAACCATCACAAAGGCAAAGACATTTTTGTTTCCAAGGTTTTTTAATGGCAGGGTAGCTGGCAGCCCTTTGAGAGTCCCTCTGCACTTCGCTATTGAGGCATATGTTTGCTTTTAGCCCACATGCAAATTTTTACAGGACTTGGTTTAAAAAATCCTAATTGGCACAGGTATTGGAAAATTTTCCAACATGGAAGTTCAGAAAGCAGGGTTTATGGAGGAGTCACAGATCTACATCATCAGTGAAATCATGGGGATCAGGTATTGAATTTTGAGGGGTTCTTTCTAAGGCGTAGTCTGTTGCCCATTAACCATCCATACAGGTTAATTGTAGACTGGAGAAAAGTCATTTCTTTGGGCTCCAGAGAAGTCATTTAGTTGCCAATCCAGCAATTGATAGCTGCTTACGTTGCTTTTGCACTCATTATCTTCATTCTAAAGGCACCTGGAGAATAATCCTTACCGATTTGTCTTCATAAAGTATGGCTGCAATGCTAAAGCACATCAAGAAACAGGTTTAAGGAATTCTGAGCTTTCCTAGAGGAATCTATGGAATCAATCAAGAGGTGTGTCAAGACCAAAGTTGGCTTTATGTGAAAGATGGATGAATTTTCTGGGGTGGCTGACACTTCATCTGCCATCAGAATTTTAACCATACTGTGGCGTGCCACCGAAAGCAAACCCATCTGAGTCACAAGAGATAATACCCAAAACAAAATGGGTAAATACCTTAACAGAAAGGGCGATACATAGTTCTTGTTAAAATAAAGAGGTCCGTGGTTTGAATCTAAGAACTGGAACATAATTGTCCTTAAAATTGTCTGGCGTGGAGGCTGAGTTTAGATCTGCCAGTTCTGAGGGCTGGAAAGATACCAATGGCCTGCTTTATTTTGCATGGTAACAGGTAACTTGCCCCAAAAGGAACAAATCTAGTGCTGGTAAATGCTTGTCTGTAGTAAAATGGAAAAAATATTCAAGTTTAAGTGAGGTGACTGTTATGTGAACTCAAAGTTTTCTAACTCGGGGTTATGCTTTGCTTGTAGTGTTGTGGTGGGTTGACCACTGCTGGCCACCAGGTGCCTCCCACACTCTCTTACTGCCCTCCCCAGCTGGACAGGGGAAAGACGATGAAGAAAGGTTGAGATAAAAACATGGACATTGCTGGTGAATTTCTGTGATGGGCAAAACAGGCTCGTCTTGGAGAAGATTAATTTATTGCTCATTAATGACAATTGGGTAGTAAGATATGAAAACAAAATTAAACCCACCTTCCCTCCATGCCCTCCTTCTTCTCAGGCTCAATTTCACAGCAGTATATTAGTACAAGAAAACACAGTCTGTGTTATAAGAAGATTAAAGTCAGTTCCTACACACATATCAAAAGCTGCAACGCTGTAAGAAGTGTATTTGGACCTGATATTTTGAGGTATATTTTGAGGTTTGTTGATTTATTTATTTTTAATAGCTGCCACCAATGATTTAGGTGCTGTCATGGGTAAGACGAAGCAAACTCTCCATTCTGGATTTGAATACTGGGCTTTGTGGCAGAACCAAGATCACAGCTTTCACCCTATTTGGCTACCTCACGTTCCTGCATTTATGCTCACTGGGTTCCCACTTCCTGGCAGGGAGGCCCTGGCTCCTGCTGTGCCACTGTTTGCAGTTTCCCATCTCAGGCGTCACTGGCCAAGATCCTGAGGCATCCCTCAGCATTTGTCACCACGCATGTCTCTCACCTCCATGATCTTTCCTCCAACCACACTCTCCTAACTTCTTTCGAGGCTCCTGTCTTTCCAAAACTACTTTTTAGGAACCTATCTTTTCGGCACACTTTCTGACACCCAAACCCTTACCTTTCCTAATACTAATAGTCAGGTGCAGAAGCACGATGGGGGACCAGTCTCCTTGGTGGTGCTTCTGTCTTGCATCTCCTGGAAGTTTCAGACCTCCTGCTTCTGCTTTGCCAGCTTGACAAGTGGCAGCAGGCAAGTGGCGTGTTTGTGCCTGAGAGTTCAACAGTTCAGCTTCAGTGATTCGTGCGTGTGCACACATATAAGATCTGCTGCGTGTTAGCATTCACGCTGTAAGCTGTTTTCACCTAAAACAGATGCTTATAGCAAGGAAGTTTCTTCAGCCACCACAAATTCTTGCTCACATCCAAAGGCAAAGGGCTACCTGCACTTCTGTTCTTTGCCACGTTTCCCCATGTCATGGCCCTACTTCCCTTTCAAGTACAATTAATTCTACAGTCCATTAACGAGCTTGCATATGCACAGTCCTTTAACAACACCACTTACTGTGCAGAAACATGGTAAATTGTCCCAAAGGAGCCTGCTGTCACCTCCCTACCCCCTGGAAAAGCAAATACCTACCGGGGGGCTGAGGGATGGAGGCTGGCCTGCTGCTGTCACCCGGTGAGAGGGAGAAGAGGTGGCACAGAAACGTGCCAGCCCACAAACAAGCTGCTTCTGCTGTGATCAGCAAAGCAAGTTCCCCAACAGGATGGGTAAGTCACAGCCGATGCAATGCTTGCTCAGTTTTCAAGTTTCTTCACTGAACCGAGCTAAGGAGGGTGCTCCTGAGAAGCACCCAGCAGGTGAGGAAGCAGCTGGAGAAGAGGACACCCAGGTGTGAGTCAAAGCTATGCGACCACTGAAGCAACCAAATAAAGCCTTGGAGACTTTGTGAGCAAGTGTGGAAAGAAGAGACATGAAAATAAAACACCAGTGACAGGTGTGTGAGAGTACATTGCCTCGAAAGACAGTGAGAGCAGAAACATATGGGTGAGAAAGGCCCAGGGGGGTCTGGCTGGTTTGGATGGCTGTTAACACGTCTCTCAGGAGGAAAAAGTGTAGAAAGTGCTCCCTTAAAGCATCTGAAACATACACAAACTGTGCATCTGCATTATACTGAGGCTGAAGAAAAGATGCTGTAGCCACCCCTTTTGCTGCAGGGAAAGCCTCTGGACTCAAACGTGTCTTTCAGGGAGTACGGCCTGTGCTGGAGGGAAGGATGCACCGCTACGGAAATCTGAGCTAATCCCCAAGAAACGGGGCTGGTGTCTTTTGAGAGCTGGCCACTGGTTAGTGGGAAACCTTTAGGGGGAAGAGACTGAAGTGGGAATCACTCGTGCTTCTTATAGGATTGAAGCGTATGTGCTGTAGTTTACTCTTAAGTTTCAGGCATGGGCAAAGGACAAATGCCTCATGCAGGTGGGGGAGACATTTCTAGCATCGGAGCCTCAGCTCTAGTGGCCCTGATTTCTCATAAATTCCTATTTTAGGAACTCACTTTTTTATTTTATTTTATTTTATTTTATTTTATTTTATTTTATTTTATTTTATTTTATTTTATTTTATTTTATTTTATTTTATTTTATTTTTATTTTTGATCTTATTTCTCACAGATACAAATTCTGATCTGTCTTTGGGGGTGGCTGTGACCCAGCTGAGGCAGGGTTCCTGTGTTGAAGGCCTGTGTTTCTAACCGAGGCCTGGAGTCTGGGCTGGTGTGGCCTCCATTTCAAGAGCACCAGTCTTCCACAGACCAAATTAACTCAGCAGGCAGCAGAGTATGAAATCGGACATGACCGATCGATCCCTTCGCTTTGATTCAAAGTGAAACTAATGGAATGTAAAGAAAATGTAAAAACCTGTAGGGCTGCAAAGGGTGGTCATTTATCCCTCTTACAAAATAAAAATTAACTTAGGATCTGGGTGGAGACACAATGTTTGAAGAACTGAATATAACAATGCATAGGGACATTAGAAATGATTGCTGTGCAGACTGAGCCTCGAGGGAATGGCTTTGATAGATGCCACTGACTAAAATAATTGCATGATAATTTTGGCTAGCGGCACCATCCCATCATCTGATGGTTTTAAACTATGCACATAGAGTTTAGATTGAATGATTTAAACATCCAAATACAAATAACTGAGAAGTCTGCTCCAAGTACCACGTTTATGCTTTGGCTCTTGAAAAAAAAGAAAAAAAAGAAAAAAAAAACCAACAACAACAACAACAAAAAAAAACAGATGTTCTAGTACTTTGGAAGAAATTTTCTGCTCTACAGCATTCAGCAGTGCTACGTGCTCCTTCTGCAATGCCCTAACAAAGAATAACCAAGGGCTTTCTCCTAAGGTAAGCAGAAGAAAAAAAAATCTTCCTAGGGAAGTTCTGAGCAAGTAGATACCCATCAGACTGATAGCAATTCAAATTAAAAACTAGGAGTATTTATATCTTAATATTTAATCTTTTTAGAAAAGAAGTTTTTCAGTGAAGCTAGAAATTGATGAAAAATGGTCTTTTTGCAGTTTAGTTGTGGGTTATTACTCAATTCCTAATATGAGCTATAACCAGTGGATCAATTGAGCCTGTTCACAGGTGTTATCGGACTGGCCGTTCTCAGGATGCCAAATGTATATATTGCTACTTTTGAAGTGTAATGGCTGCAGGACAAAAGAAGAATTCAGACAGTGCCGTACTTCATTTTGACCATCCGTTCCAGTTCTATTTTAGTTTACATGTGATAAAATTTAAGAAGGTTTAACTCTGCAAATCACTTCTGATGAAACATTGGCACATATTTAATGCAAAAGTGATTTGAATTGTGGAAAATTATTAAACAAACTTTAGAAGAAGTAAAGAAGTAACAAAAACAAGAAATTAAGAAAAGTCCTCCATTAGAAAGGGGGAACTTCCATCTGATTCTAACTATTACATGCATGAATGGTTAATGCTTAAAATTGTCATATAAAAATATTTGGACAGACATGAAGATTAGTTAGATTGTATAAGGAGAAATGTCCCCCATCTGTACAATCTAGAACTGTGTATTTTGTCAGACTAGGAATAATGATCTCTCTGATATTTTAGATTACTCTCTTGCAGTAAACTGAAATTACTCCGTTACGCTGGGCTCAAATAAGACCGGGGGGGGGAAAGGAAAGATGGATAAATTGGAAACAGAAGGCTATGAAGTAGTTTTGACTGACATCTTTGAAACTATGGCTTTCGTGGATATAGGTTACCTTTTTAGTTTTATTATTATGTTATTACAGAACATATACCATGTAAATATTCATACTGTGGCTTTATCAGTGCAGATTTTATGGGAAAGTGTCTTGGTATAGTAAGCTTACTTAGAGAATTAATTAGACCATTCTTATAATTATCCTGCCCTGTCAGCTGTTGTAAAGGAAAGTCAAGGACAGTGTTGTTTAGATACTGATAGCAACAACAAAGAAACAAACGCTTGCATAGAGACACAGTTTATACTCCTCTTCTTGTCCTCACCCTGAAAGACATTAACTTTCTGTTCCAAAATGGACATTGACAATTCCTAGTGCTGGAAGAATGATTCATCTCTAGGACTAAAACATGTCTCATTTCCTGCACTTACATTTTAGCATCTTGCTCAATGCTCTTTTGTTCAGCCGCTGTGTCCTGCTGTCAGTCAGCCACCTTTCAGGGAAAGCTGTACCTAACAGTCAGCAAGGATTACCCACTAGTACTTGTCCTCTTGAGTGTCTGGGTTGGGATCTTGCTCTGCATAAACCTCTACTTCTCACCATACTGAAGGTGAATTATGTAATGCAGACTCTTCTGTACATGCACTTTCAAGCTGTGCTGTTGGTTACAACCGAAAATCTTTACTTGCAGTGTGGATGAATATAACCTCCAAGCAGATTATTGCTCTGCAGGATCATATCATAAATCACCTCCAAGATATATTGATAACAGTGATATCACTCAGCTTTGCAATCAATCAAGATCATAGAAGATTTTAGGTACTGCAGCCAGCCACTCTTCAGAAGCTTATAAATGGCACCTTACAAAAGGTTGTAGTTTAGTGGAATTTGGGAAGCTCTGAAAGTGCGGTAGCATACAAAATTTAAGTGAGAACCCTTATGTGGATATGACCCTAGTTGCTTTCAATATTTTATTGCCATGGTAGCAGGAAGAATTCCAGGAATACTACATAGAATGTGTGATGTATTCATAAATACACAAATACCTTACATTTCAATTCCCCACATTACCTGGAGCTCCTGAACAGCTTCTAGAGAAGTGGCTTGGAATCAAGCATCCTGCAGCAGAACATAGATCAGTTTGCTGATGAATCAGATTGCTTCTGGGAAAGAGGTAGTTAAAAAGATCATCTCACACTCACAGCTAAAAACCTTCCCAACACTCCATTACATATTTCCTGCTTTATTCATTTCATATGTTTAAATTTATTACCAAGACAAAGGACTACAAAGATACAAATCCTAGAAACACTCTAATTTTATGAATGATATCCTAGAACTGAGACTATTTATACATGTACAGTTATGTGTAAATTAGCTATGTACTTGTAGTTTTGGACTCCAAGGCAGAAACTTGTGGACCGGTACACTGGTAGATAGGATAATATTGGATGGATGGCATTAATAATGCTACTACCTTGGAGTACCAAATTAAATTCTTTTTGGTCACAATTTTAGGATACATCTCAAAACTTTGTCAATGAAATGAAAGTAATGAGCCTGATATATTATTCCAGTTGTTTTTCACCCAAAGTTGTGGCAAAGACACAGACAGACATAGAGTAGGTGTAGAATTAATCTATTGTTGGCAGTGGATTTGCAAAGTAGGGGAAAAAAAATCTTCTTTCCCAGTGGGAAGAAAATGCTGTAAAACTGCAGGCAGTTAAGAAGTATTGTGGCTTATAGGTGAACGCAGTCTCTCTTAAGCTTAAAATAATCTCACATCCGAATCTTTCACTACTAATCATGTCGGCATCAATTTAACAGCCCATTACATGGAAAATAAGGATGAATTTCTAAGCTCTCCTGCTATCAGAAGACTATACATGAAACATCATTATTTTTTAAAAGATATTTTAAAAAGGACCATTTTGAAAATAAATCCAGCTGTGCATTAAAATAACATCACTTTTTGCATTTCAGACATGAACTTCTGACCATGGGGGACTGGAACTTGTTGGGCAGCATCCTTGAGGAAGTCCACATCCACTCCACCATCGTTGGCAAGATCTGGCTCACGATCCTGTTCATATTCCGGATGCTGGTGCTGGGAGTGGCTGCTGAAGACGTCTGGGACGATGAGCAGTCGGAGTTCATCTGCAACACGGAGCAGCCTGGCTGCAGCAACATCTGCTACGACAAAGCCTTCCCCATCTCTTTGATCAGATACTGGGTGTTGCAGGTCATATTTGTCTCATCTCCTTCTCTAGTCTACATGGGCCATGCACTCTACAGGTTAAGGGCTCTAGAGAAGGAGAGGCAGAAGAGGAAAGCCCACCTGCGGGCTCAGCTGGAGGACCTGGAGCCCCTGCCCGAGGAACACAAGAGGGTAGAGAGGGAGCTGCGGAAGCTGGAGGAACAGAAGAAGGTGAACAAGGCACCCCTGAGGGGGTCCCTGCTGCGCACCTATGTGCTACATATCCTGACCCGCTCGGTGGTCGAGGTGGGCTTTATGGTGGGTCAGTATCTGCTCTACGGCTTCCACATGCCCCCCCTTTACAAGTGCACCCGCGCCCCCTGCCCGAACACGGTGGATTGCTTCGTGTCCCGGCCCACGGAGAAGACCATCTTCATGCTTTTCATGCACAGCATCGCCGCCGTCTCCCTCTTCCTCAACATCCTCGAGATCGCCCACCTGGGCCTCAACAGGATCCACAAGACCCTGGTGGGCCGGCCACAGAGGCCGGCGGGCCGAGCTGACGACCAAGCCATCCCCTGCCACCCCACCAGCAGCTTGGCGATGCCTCCTCGCCCTTCGGCCTCCCCGCCACCGCCTCCCTCCTCCTCCTCGGCCATCGGGGGCTCAGGGCAGCACCACAGACAGAGGCTGCCGGCATCCTCCAGCAGCGAGGAGGCTCCGCTGGGCACAGTGGGGACAGCGGGGATGGGGACGGGGACAGGGATGTCCCGCCGGCTGCCCCGCAAGCACAGCCGGGTGAGCGCCTGCAGGGACGTGGAGGAGGAGCGTGGCGAGTCCCCCGACAGCGGGCACTGCCCCGGCACCCGCAAGTCCAGCTTCCTCTCCAGGGTGCTGCCCGCCAGCCCCGAGGGCAGTGGCAACCGGAGCTCTGCCTCCCCGGGGGGCTCCGACACCAGCTCCGGGGCCGGCTCCCCGTCGGGCTGCGAGGGGCAGCGGAGCCAGGAGGGCAGCCCGGCAGGCAGCCCCCCGCTGCCCGCCGCCGCCACGGGACGACGGGTGTCCATGGCAAGTAGCGCCCCGCTGCCCAAGGGGCAGATGGCTGGTGGGCGACTGGGAAAAACGGGGGGATCGGGGTGAGCGGGAGGCTCTTGGGGATCAGTCCTGGGGAGAAGAGGGTGAGGCGGGGGTCTGGGAGGCTTCTCCAGGCTTCCTGGCATGGCCCTGGCGTGGTGGGTTGTGCTGGGTGAAGGCTGCCCCCAGCACATCGGTCCCACAGTGTGGTGAGAGCCAAAGCATCCCTAAGGGATTCAAAGACTCCCAAAGCATCACCAGGGCATCCCCGAGGATCTCCAAGTCACCGAAGGTGTCTCCTTTTCACTCATCGCATCACCCAAGGGCTGCCATCCATCCCTCGGTCAGCTCTGGCCTTCTTGATGCCCTAACAGCCAGAAGGCCACCACCATCCGATGGGTTGGCTTCTTTTGGCTCCAGGGGTGGCTCCCCAGGCTGGCCAGCGGGCTGGGTAGCTTCCCAGTGGGGAAACCAAAGCCTCTGCATATAAAACACCAAATTATCACAATCACACCACCAACAGCTACAGAAAGGCATTTTCAGAAGCTGTTCCTGTTCTTTGGCTGGTCCAAACTTGCTTATACTCAGTGTTAATAAGGTCTTGTGCTTGCCTTCAAGCACCAAGTAGATTTTTATTTTATTTTATTTTTTTTTTTTTAATGAATTTGACTTCTGACTGCCTGGATCACGGGATTTATCCCCTGAGAACAAAAACCCCCAACTTCTTTACAAATTCTTGCAGGAGCAAGCCCTTAAATATCTTTTGACAGAGCATGTAAGAAACAGAAGATTACTTCACACAATACTCAAAGTTATCAGTTCTGCTTAATTTTTCCTCACTCTTCCTAAAAATACATGCTTTTATTAAATTTGAAGCATAACAAACATACAAAATCCCAAAATCTTCTGCGATGAGAAGCAGAAAATGCTCTCACACATTGTTCCCCACCAAACTGCCTGTGAGCTCCATTTTTCATGGAGCTATAATTTCTACAGTATATAAATAGTGGGCATAAACCATGTTAAATTGCCACTTTCGTGCTATTTAATTACTTTCCACTTTGCTTTTTCAAATTTGGGGAGATGGCTGAGAGCCCAATCTGTTGCCCATCTGCTGTGTTTTGATACCCAGATGAGAAGGCTATTTAAAAAGGCTGAGTGCAGGAGGTACTGAGCAAGGCACCTGTTGAGAAGTCCTGAAAGATACTTGGCAGCTTTTAATGTTTAACGACAATGAAGCTATCTTGCAGGTGAGAGCTTGCTGAGAAATATACTCAGTTTGCAAAGCAGTGCCGTTATTCCTGAAAGGAACACTTTTCTGGCATGCTGCCTTTGTGGATCATTACACATGGGACTGGTACTAGCATTTTTAAAAGTGACTCAAGATATTTGGAAGTAAAGGCACTTCTACATATCATTCAGTCACTGCTGTGGCTAGTGCACTCTGCTACCAGTATTTCTGAGGTATTTAATGACACCACTTTCAATACACTTGTATGCTAGTGCAGCATAGAGACATTGTGCCTGGGCAATAAAACCTGTACAAAGAGAACAAGGAAATTCCACTTGGGACTTCCTCTTCAGAGGAAAGGTTACTTTAAGTGAAAATGCATTCAGTCCTCCACTGAAAACCAGCAAGATGTATGGCTGGATAGGAAATTGAACACAAAATGTATGTTTGGCATGAAGAGTCCTCAACTTTTCAAACTTGAATTGAAATCAAACCGTCTATATACGTATAATAGAAGAGATGCCTTTCGCTCGGTAGGATTCAGACCAACCACTGTTTGGCCACAACGCAGACACTCAAGGCTATTCAAAATTCCCCTCTCCAGAACTGGCGGAGGCAAAGAGCCATTTCTGTGCTTCACGCCCAACTATGGCATAAAAGTTGGAAAATATTTCCTTTACAGCTGATTAGTTTTACAGTCAGAGCGATCACTCATCATGCTCTATTCAGATTCTCGCTCATTGCACTGTCAAAGGTTGTCCATTATTCAAATTGGGAAGCAAAAAATGAGAGAAGCACAAGTCTTGAAAATGTCATTAGGCTGATGGATTCTCAAGAGTTTGATCCATTGGAAAAAAAGTATTTTTCCTTTAAACATTTCTGGTTAGACTTCAGATCCAAAATGTTCGGAGGACAGACTACCAGAACAAGATATGCAGCAGGTAAACATGTAGCTCTGCCCTCGGTTTTGCATCTCCAGATCTGTTTTAACTTTTTTATTCAAGGGAAGATACAGCCAAGGGGCACCTTCTGCATGGCCTGAGCCTTGTCTCCCTTGGGCAAGGGGGCCTCAAGTGTCTCGGCACACCCAGCTCAGGGAAAAGGGCCACGCTGAATTTGGTGCAAATACCCTCACAAGTGACAGCTGGGAGTGAGGTGCACAAGGACACGTGGGATCTATGTTGGTATTCATAGGATTTTGCATCATGAGGAAAGAAAAAACAGAAACTTTGCAAGATCAGGCCCCTGCATGATACAGCTAGAGTCTAATAAAAAGCACAGGCTGAGGCAGACAAAGGTCAATGTAGAGCTGCTAGAGATAGAATCCTTGCTCCCCCGAAATGAGGGCAGGAATTACAGAGCATTTAGGGTTTTTGTTGTTGGAGCACTTCACTAAAAATTATTGCCTGCCCAGCAATGTCTGTCCAGCATCACCTTTTCTTTGGCCTGCATATAATAGTTTTCTAACAAATTCTAAGGTGTGCTCTGAAACTCATGAGTTTTAATTTGGTTGACTGAGATTGGACACAATGACCTTAAACTATTAACTCTTGCCACAAGGGCACAGTCTTCCAGAAGACTTGGATCTGAATCATCATATTTGCACCCCAAGCTAAATCTGCATTGAGGGAACTATTGGGAAAGAGTAACAGTCCACTTGCTAGAGCACCCAAGGATATCCCAAGGAGATGTGGACGCATGACATATCTACCAGTCCTGTTCTGTTCTTGAGCTAAGACCCTTTCCTCCAGAGAGTCCTGTGCTTTCAGTGTCATTTCTTCCCGTCTCTGTCCTTGGCTCCAAAGAAATCAACGTGACTTTAAAAGTAGGGCCCCCTCCTCATGGTGAACGAGGGGGATAAAGCTGATAATTAAGCAAGCAGCTGATAAAGCTGATACTCTCAGCTCACAGAAGCAGATTCAGATAGGGCTGCTGATTTTATTCATTCGCAGAAAAGTCTCTGGGGCTGAAATCCTGGTTCTGCTGAAGCTGGGGAAATTTTGCTATTCACTGGGTCTGGTTTCCTTCACTACGCTGCTTTTTCATCCCTCTGTGCTGTTCAGATTTTTTGCTGCTTCTCAATTCTCCGTTCAGCTTTGAGCCTTTTACCCAGTGGGAAAACTGTCAGCAGCGAGAAGGCTATGAAAGAGAGAGCTGCTATTCAGCCTGAATGCCTGCCGTCTTCTCCAGAACCAGGCATGTTTACTCAGCCTTTCAACAACACTTGAGGAATAAATACCCACTCGTTTAACTAGCTGCCCACCCGCTCTGCTCTCGCTCCTGGGGCTGGGAACAGTTTGGTAAGAGTCAGTGTGCATCGAAATAACAAGTCTGATAGCCACAGAAGTTATTCTGACAGCTGAGCTCCACCAGAAAACCTACAGGTGGAACAAGGCACGGGTAAAGCCCTGCGTCGTCCCACTAGGATGCTTGAGATGCCTTGCAGGTGTTCGCCTGCTAGCACCTGATGCTGCCTTTGTACAGCTTTCCTACTCAAATATCTCTTAAAAAATACTCCACAGTAGTTCTACATGTTACATTTTGTCCTGGTGCACTCAGGAAAAAATCATGAAGATGACTGCCAATAATCCTGCAAACCCTACTAAATCACCTACAAGTACCTGTTCACCAACACAGAAATTAGGAAAATGACAAACCTTGGGGATCATCAGTGGTGGGCAAATAAGGAACCTCTCTGAGGATGTGTGCAGCACCAAGCAGGCTGGGTTTCTGAAAGGGGAGCTTGCCTGAGCCCATCTTTGTATGGTTTTAAGGCAATTGAAAGATGTACAAGACCCTTAACATGTAAAGCAAGGGCTGTAGCATGGCAGTCACCGATTTGAAGCAAATTACTTCAGGGATTAATTTATTTGGTTTAAAAGCAAGGTGCTTCCCCTCCCCTCAGCCTCCCCTTAGCACTGAACAAAGCCAAGGTAAGTGTGCTGTCAGCTTCCCACCTTTGCAGCTGTGCGTGTGGTGGAGCCTGGGTTAATCGCTATGATAACATTTCTTTCTCCCCTTGAAGCCAGTTCAGCTTCATGCTTTCTCTCTCTCGTTATCTTTCAGAGCATGCTCCTAGAACTATCATCTATCATGAAAAAGTAATGGCGTTCTGAGGACAAGAGATAAACCGGGGGACTGAGCACAAACCACCTTCAGCAGAAAGATAAAAAGCTGATTAGCTGCTGGTGTCTCCCTCTCCCTCCTCCCCTGATCATGCTAAATTCGTAATACAGTGTAAGAAAGCAAACGCTTGTTTTATTCCTCAATGTTATGGCACTTCCAGCAGCACCGCACGCTGACTGCAGGCGTTGGTGAGCAGCTTGCACCACAACTCAAATACACTGAGCTGGAGCTGGTCAGGGCAGAAATAGCCCAGTGTCTTTGGGAGGGCATTTCGGGATGTACAACTTGTTGTGCATGTGAGTAGTGTTCATATCAGCAACCAGCCTGATACACAGACCGGAGAGGTAGTGGAAAGCCCAAGACACCTGCAGGGAAGGTTTATTTTGATTTTAAAGCAACCTGGAAGGCTACGTGGCCTTTATCTCCCCAGGCTTCAGCAGCCAATGAATAAAAGATGGATCAAGCACACAAGGAGTCTGAAGGGGCAGAGAATTTAACAGAGAAAAGCCCAGCTGAAGAATATTCTGCTGCTTGTCAGTCCGTGCTAATGTAATCCTCAAGCTCTGCTAGAGACTTTCTGTGCTCATGTCGCCTCTTTGTACTTCTGGCTTCAAAATGGAAACTAAGTAAAGCCAGGCAATTAATTTTCAGTGCAAAACATCTGTGCTTTTCTTCAATTTGCTCTTCAAGAAGAACTGCAAGGCATCAGCTCAGGATCACAAAGATCTTACTGTCTCATCAGTTCATGCAGATTAACTGAAGGACAAGCAACACCCAAAAAATCTCACCTTGAGTTTGCCGAGATAGATGCGCTCTGGAAGTTGGATTTCTGGGTTGTAAGCAGCCCAGGGCAGCAGCCCTTCCAGCTGTGTATCCAGCAAGCAGAGCGCTCTGGCTAGCCACGAGCCTGTTTCTGGCTGCTTGCTCTTGGCCACTTTAATTTGTCAGGTTTCTCACAGCTTGTGTTTCCCTCAAGTCACTTTGACAGCAAGAACAAGCTTGTTTGCTCTGCCAGCTTCCTTAATCATAAAAGTTCTCTTTGACTTGACAACACTTAGAGAAGCGGAACAGTAGGAGAAAAAAATATGAAAAAATGAAAAAAAAAAGGAGTGAAGCATAAAGATTGCTTGAGATTACAGTGTTTTTGTTCCAGTGTGCATGACTTGCATTTAAGTCACTACAGCCTCACTGACACTTTGCCTCTGCATTTATTTATTGTGTTAAAGCAAAAAAAAAAAGGGAAATGCCTAGGATGGTAGCCATTAAGTGTCAGGAATGACTGGTCAGGGGTGGAGAAGTGCTCCTGCTAGAGAACATGCTCTACTGCCGGGCCATGAGGAGAGGCAGTGGGCTCTGCATCGTGACAAATCTGAACGGGTGGGAAGCTTCCTTCGTGTGAGCTCAACAGGAAGATCTGGGAAATGCTGGGAAGTGGTGTTTCTGCTCTTCCTCCGCGAGGATTTTCAGGTTGAAAATCCAGGGGCAACACTGACTGCTGCTGGCGGAGGAGGACACAGCTGACATCCCTGAGGGCGGTGGCACAGGGCACCCGATCTCACGCCCATGTTCCCCATCGGGTGGCCGGACACTCGGCTCCCTCTGGCAGCCTGCCCACCCCCCTTTTTTTTTTTGCGGTTTGAGGGAGGTTAGTGGTTGATGGCACAAGTTCCTGCTTCAGAAACAGACATTTGGGTTACATGCAAAAAAAAAAATCAGCTTTTTGGTTGTTGTTTATACAGAAGTATCTTTCAATGTCTCTCGGGTTTTCTGTAGAAGGGAAACAAACCCCAACCTCTCCCCTTGCCTCCCTACATCTCGGTACGCTGATGCTTTACAAGACCAAAACAAAGACTTAGCAGAACTGCCTAAAGTCAAGCACTGGGGGAATGGGTACAGATACAGCGCATTTGATCTTCCAAACCAACTTATTTCATCTCTGCAATGAAATACCCTCGGCTGCTCCTGCAGCAGATCAAAGATAACCAGATCCCTGGATCAAAGCCGACTAATGAATTAGGAATGGGACCACGCGAGCAGAGGGTTCGTCATAAGGCCAGAGCTTCACCAGGCAGCATCTGCCCTGCCCTGCCCATCTCCCTCCCGTCCCGCGCCCCAGCTACGGCCCCGCGCCTGCCACGGACTGCGACATCAAGTTCGGAGTCGAGAGAAGTTGATTTACAATACATAATGATATGTCTTTATTTCATCAACAGAAATGGTGTCTAGACAAAATTCAGTTAACACTAGCAATTCAAATGAATGAAGAGAGTCGGGTGTTTTTTTTTTTTTTCATTTTTGTTTTTTGCACAATACTGTATTTACAATGAGTAAATGACATTTTAAATTCATTAGTTCATAGCAATGCTTTCTTCCAAAAAGGTAAAAATTCTTAGTAACAGAGAGTAAGCATCAACAGCCACCTCATTTATTTATACAATAAAAATCACAAGAAACCACAGTCACCTAGAAAAAAAATAAAGACAAGCTTAAGAACTAGTACAATAAAATGATGCATTGAATTAAGTTACATTAATCGCATAGAATTTGTGTAAAAAGTATGTAGAAAAAACACCTGATGTAACCTGTTACAGTCATTGACCAGTTATGAGAGGTACAGAGGGTTATACAGGTAGATATGTGTGAAAACTGTCCATACTGTTTGACCTGGGGAGGAAGAGAAGAGGGGTTGCACCCCCTTGCATACACTGATAAAACCCTGTTTTGAATATGGCCTCTGAAGTTTGTAAGGCATATATAAGAGGTGCACTTGTAACCAACTGGTTCTGGAACAAACTCTTAGGGCATCCCCACCCTTGAAATCAAAGGCGATGCTTGAAATCAATGGTAAACAAACACGCATCAAATATCACCAAAGTGTTTAGTATAATTCCTGCCAGCCTGCGGGATCCAGATAGCTTGGGTCAGAGCACAAGTAGTAGTGGGAACAGGATCTATAGCATGCACGTTTCTCTCAGCCATACGCAAACACGAGGCAGCTCCGTCCCGTGCGATCGCGCCCCGGAGGCTGCGGTTCCTCTGGCTACGGGGCCGAGCCCTGACAGCCACCCCAGTCCCAGGGGCTGTTCGGGTCCGTAGCCTGGGACCACCTCTGCTTCTAAGCAGTCAGTGAGAGCAAACGCTGCCAGCTGCCATTTCTGTTTTGGGATGCTAGGTTCTCTCCGCGGGCCCTCAATGAGCCGAACGGGACAAGGGCGGCACCGCACACGTCGTTTCGCCTCCATAAAGGGCTCGTCCCACAGCAAGTAAAATTCGTATGAGAACAGGAGTCATCTAACTGGGTTTTCAGCAGTCATTTGTCTGGGGTAATTCCCTTACAAAAAGGTATTCTTAGGATTCCTTCCTGCCAAAAAGTGGTTTTATTTGCAAAAATGGCAACGTTGTATGTGTAATACCTTAAAATGCATATCAGTATTTGACTTTGATATAAATAACACCTATCCTGGTGGAGTGTAGGAAAATACTATACACTTAGTCCTTGCAAGTAATGCCATTAAAATTTTGAGAGTAAGGAGAATAATTATTCTACAGACCACCAACAATAGATCTTTTAAATATACACACAGTATTTGAACATATGCATATACACATATATTGGATTCTGCAGCATCAGATCTGATGCCTGAGTCATGAAATACTCCAAGGAGTATTATAAATATACACATAGGTATTATAAACAGGAAAATACACAAACACACACTGACTAGAATTATATATGTATGTATACATACATACACGTATTATAGATAGGTATATAAAATTAACTTGGACTGTGTTGGCAGAGACAAAACTGAAATGAAGTAAAAACTCTGTTGAGGAAATTTCTAGCAGGAAAGAGAGCACAAGTTCTTTGCAGAAATGGTTTTAGTTTCACCTCACTTCCAACAAAAATGAGCCACCCCATACTTAGCAGATCCCTCCGTATGCAAGGCCATCAGCTCCGCTGCTTACACCGAAGCTAAACCTTCTCTACACAGACCTAAAATGTAGACTTTTAAAAATGCTGCAAACTTGGGCTACAACGTTCACCCGAAGACACCTCCAAATGCATTTCGGATCAGAAAAAAAGGTGAAAGCAGTGCTCCTCGTTGCAACGGCAGAGGACAACACGTGAGCTCGAGTAAACCTGGCAAACGTTCACTTTGTCTCACTGCAAAATTCACTACAGGTCTACTCTGGAAACCCATCCCTCTCCTCTTTAACAACCACAGTAGTGGATTACATGACACAAGTGAGCCTGGCAGTACAGTGCTTCATCATGCTTTCTCCTAGTGGATCAGATTTTATTTTATTACAAGATTATAGTGATTCCAGCATGCAGATTTGTTTTTCTTTCCTTAGGCAATCATAAACATACATATTAAAAAACCTAACTATCTATCTAGGCGTTTTAACTTCTATTTAAGCGCTCTTTAGAATACAGACTTGACGAAGTGTTGAACTCCAGATTAACAACCACACTATCAGCATTAATCATTTCTCTGGCAGCAGTTAATCCATTTAGCAAAGTTACTTATCTAGTTCCCACTCTCCTTTTTAAAGAGAAGTAGCAGTTAGCATACTAATCACCGTGGCTTGCCTTTGCAGCACATTTTACTTCCTTGGGAAAAAATAATACAAGGATTAGATCCAAAAATATAGTGCATCTTAAAAGCAGCATATACCCTTAGAAAGACATTTAATAAATTACTTGTACAATATATAAAATAATAGTTTTATACTGCAGCATCAAACTCTGACGCCTGAGTCATCATATGTTAGGAAGTTTGTGATATAAATACTGGGATCTCCTGATAACACAGCCAACATTTTGCTTTTGCATTTTGCATGTTTTCTGTTTTGTTTTCTCTCTCTCTGTTTCTATTTTTTTCTTTTTTTATTTATTTTTTTTTGCACTACCTTTTTGTTCCAGAATCAGCTTGCAACGAGCTTTAATTGTGTTCAAGGCACCCCCAGAGAACGCAGAGAAACAAACACATTATATAGTGTAGTACTCACCTGACAAAGCATAACGAGCCTAAATGAAATGAGGTTTCCTGGCGATACAAGGATAGCAATGGCAAAGGAAGAGGAGGACTAGGTACAGCCTGGACAAAGCTTAGGGGACTCGCATGCCCACGAGAGCGGTGCAGCACCCAGCGGGGAGATGGGGGCTCGTGATACCTTTCCCAAGCACTGCCTGGCAGGACATGCTGCACGTGTCCTCTTTGACAAATGCAAAGAGATTCCCACTTAAGATCATGGTGACCATTGGCCAAACTCTTCACACTCATCAATACTGCAGTCAGCTTTTTTTTTTTTTTCTTTTAATTCTTTCTAACAGTGTCCTTGTGGTCAGCTGTTTTGACGTCATGACAAGAGCAGCTGGGGATGCTACCTGATGTCCAGGTCTGAAGCTAATTCTCCCAATGCCTTCCTTTAAAGTTAGCCCGGTAACAGTTTTGAGAGCCACGTGGTTCAGAGTAGCAAAAAAAAACCTCAAAATAGAAACAAAAAACAACCACCACCACCACCAAAAAAAAAAAAAAAAACACTGAAAAACCATGATACATGTAAATATAGGAAGCAAGGACACAAAATCAGCCACTTCTAATGGGCGAGAATGAAATCAAACATCCAGAAAAGCTCACGGGGGAGGGAAAGAGAGCGAGAGGAGAGAAAAGGTTGAGGAAGAGACACTTATTTGAGCAGTGGTTTTAAATACCAGTTCCCAAGGTAGAGGAAATCAAGAGACCCAGCACCAGTATGAAGCCAGGTCAAACCTAAGAGCTGCAGCGCAATGGGTTGTGTGGGTGGGTTTATAAACCGTTGGAATGAGGTCAAGAGTACCAGTTGCACATGAGTTGTTAGTAGAGTAAATCTTCATGTCAGGAAGCAAGTTAAAACTTGGTTTTACGCTCATAAAACATTCTACCTATTGATATATATAGGAGGTCACTTAAAAATTAAAAAAAAAAAAAAAAGGCAACAGAAAAACATCTTTAAAATACTGTGTCAGTCGACCCTCCCCTCCCTCCGCCCCAGCCCCCCCAAGTAGCTATGAGTCTATAATGTGATTCACATTTAGTTTTAAAATTCTAGCTTTCACCATGGTCTCATAGAAACAAAACTTCTCTGCGAAGCACAGAACTGCTTTGCAACGTCAATGAATCCAAAGGAAAACCCAATCCCCCCGCAAGAGCTTCTCACTCAGTTACCTGCAAAAGGTGGCCGGGAGGGGGGGCGGGTTCAAATCTTTTTAGCTTAAGCTCTTGTAAAAAGAAAGGACGACTCCTCCCCCTTTTTCAACCGTGTGAACTAGGAGTTTATGGCATTCGTATACTTTTGAACATCTAAAGGTAAGGATTTTGTACAGTAATGATTAATACTTAAACATAAATATTCTCCTACATTATATACTAGATTTTCTTTGTACATGCGGGGAAAAGAAGTATTTTCAACAAACATGGCACATGCTATATGCATTTCCTCCTTGGTAGCTTGGCTACAATAGTGTGGGTGCAGAGGGTAAAAGCAAGACCTTGTGGCAAGCGCGCGACGGTCCACGAGCACAGTCTGAAGATGGAAGAAGGGGAGGGAGGGAGCTGATTCCTCCTCCAAGGTAAGGATGCTGATCTACTGGGTGCCTCAAAAAAAGCACCAGCGCACACCTCGAGTGTAAACGTTAGTGCAGAAGACCACATTATCGCCCAGTGCTTCTGAGAAGCTGCTATCCCCCCACTCTTTTTGTCTTTTTTTTTTTTTTTTTGAACAGGTGTGAACAGCTGGTCGATTTTTTCAGCAAGAACAAACAATATCAGCCAGTAAAGCACATGACAGTCGTCGCCCAGGAGAAAGCCACGCAACCTGGCACACGCAGGGCAAAGAACCACAAAAGAAAAACTCAGTACACTTAGAGTAATAATAATTATTAAAAAAGCATTAGGAGGACGTTCTTCTGTCTACACTGTACATACAGCTGTTATGCTCGGAAAGCTGCTGTCTCACACAGTCATAACACGAGTCAACATCGCTTCAGATACAAATCCAATACAGTTACAACTAAGCCAATTCACTGAGCAGTCTCCTTTGAGACCGGGCTCTTTTAGCTGCGGTTTGTGCTGAGGGCAACGCTGCGGGACGAGAGGATCCTGGAACACAAGAACTGGAAGGGCAAGCGACCCGAGCAGGTGTCGACAGACGTGTGATTTGCTCTTAGAGGATACAGTGCTAACTCGACTTCTGTAGGGAAACCAAAGTCAACGGTTAGGGGTCTGATCCTGCATCTCTTCCTACCCAGGCAGGATCTCTGACTTCGCCAGACCCACCTCTGCAGCTCGGGTCTGGCGAAGGAAAAAACAGGCAATGTCTGAGGAAAGCTGAGGTGAGGCTACAGGGACTACTCGGAGCAGCAGTTGCTTCCATGAGTAAAGGATGCAGACCGGGGCTGGAAAAGAAGCCCCCCGAAGTGTATTGATGTGATCTCCGTTTACTTTACTTCGTGGAACGTATGATGAACAGATCCAGTTGTCAAATACGTTTTTCTCTAAAGAGTGAAATATACTTTACCCTATAAGAATCCAAAAGCATCATTAACAGCACTTAAGCTTGGTTTGTGAAACAGAAAGAAGTCTGAATATAAAAATAATTCAAGCAGATTCTCTTTACAAATTGTATAGTGAATTCAGTATTTGGCAAGACCGTTTTTTACTACGTAATGAGCTCCTGAGTGTTTGTCTATTAGCTAAAACTTTTCTATTTTCTTTAAGCCATAAAGCAAAGAAAACCATATACTCAAGTTATACTGAAGTCACGACTTCATTTATGAAAAGAGGTTTGACCAGAAACTCAGTGCAAGTGGCAAAGTTGACCATTACTGTACAGTATCTGCAAGAAAATAAAATAAATCCACATTGCTCAAGTGGCACGAAATGGCTGTGCCAAAAAAATTGTCTATAATAAAATCTCAAATAAGCTTCCAACATTAAAATTTTATAAATAAGTACAAATTGAATGATATTGCTGAACTGAGAACCGAGAAAAAAAAAATCGTGTAACAAGTTACCAAACTAGTTCTAGCATCGAAGACAAAAAGGAATGTTGGAACTTGTTTATACAATGTAAATGAAAGCTTCCAGTTTGTAGGATGAGAAAAATTGAGGCATGCAGGGACTTTTGCATATGGATATATATATTTTATATATATTATATATAATATGTACAGTTTAGCTATAAAACTTTGATGTGTAAAGAAGCTGTCTTCAATGAAAAATTGAACATTCAGAGGAAATTCCTGAGTTAGGGTTTTGTGACATGGGCCACTGAGAAAAAAGCTGCGGTTGGGTCCTCAGAGGTGTTATGTCCATCCCTGTTAAGATTGAAATCAACATACAAAAACAGACAGTGTTGCCACTGTTTAGTTCCCTGCCTGAGCAAGGGATAGCACCATTGTGAAGATAACTCCTGCTTGTAGAGAGGAGGGAATACTTAAAAACAGTATTGCTGCTAAGACCACTGTAGTGTGCACCAAATACGTTCTTCTAGACAACAAATGAACACTGCCACCGGCTGACTGAAGAACACCTGACCAGGTGTAACGTTAAGGTTACAAGTCACTAGGTGTAATCTTTCCTAGGCTGTTCATCTGTTGTACATTTATCAGTCATTTCCTGACAGAAGTCTACCGTGACCGTTTGGCTACTCTGCTCTCGCGGAAGCTCTCTCTCGGGGTAAGTACCTGGCTCAGCTCCATCCAACCCCCCGCCGCCGGCCGAGCAATTCTCCGAGACGTTGTTGGGCAGCCAGGGAGCTCCCAGCTGCACCGAGCCTTGCTCCGAGCAGCACTGCATGCTCTCCCCGACGCACTGCGACGGCACCAGGCTCTGCTCCACGCCGGCCGGGGAGGGGCTGATGGTGGTGGCTGTCTGCAGATCCATGGGCCTGAGAACGGGGCAGTATCGGTGGAGGGCTTGGATCTGTTCCGGGCTCTGCATGTCTCTGCACACCTCCTGGGAAAGACACGAGAAGTTGTCTAGCAATTCTCCCATGCTTGCTTTCAGCTGGTTCCTTTCGGAGAGCAATTTCTCTTTCTCACACACCTGGAAAAGAAAGAAGGCACTTTAGTTTGGTGACGGGCCATCCGCTGGCAGCCCAGCTCAGGCACGCATCCCGCAGCACCCAAGGAGAACTCGAACACGGCACGGTTATTTTCACGGGGTAGAGGAAAAGCCACAAAGCCATCAGATATTTGACCACCGTGAGGCCTGTGTGGACTGCAGTTTGGGAAATAGCTCGAGAAAAACATTTGAGTTGGAAGAGGATAGAGTCGTAAATTATTCCCTTAATAATGAGTTACCTTAATAGACTACGGCTGCTGGATGTATGGTATAAAAAACTCTGACAGAAACGCTCTGACGGAGAAAAGCCATTATCCATCCAACCAAGAAGAAATCAGGGTCTGGTTGATGAAGATGTGTTGCAGACCACCCCTAGATGCTGGGGCAGTCAGACAGGTCGGGCTCACGTCCCAGCTGAGCACCTGTTCCCACTGCATGGTACAGTATTCAGAGGAGATGATCGGGGCCAGGGAGGGCTCTACGGCCTGTACCATGGCTTGTTTTCATACGTCCTGGTGCTTACTGGTTTGGGTTGGACCTAATCAAGATATTTTTACAAAGACCTGTGTGAAAACCCTAAAAGTAGGCTTAAGGAAAGGTTGGGCCTGGTGCTTAGGGACATCGTTTAGTGGGTGACATTGGTGGTAGGGTGATGGTTGGACCAAGTGGTCTTGGAGGTCTTTTCCAACCCTAATGATTCCATGATTCTTTCTAATTCACATACTTGGGAGGCAAATGAGGAGGGGTCAGGCTCTACAACCTGGGGATACACCACTAAAAACTGGTGTTGACCCAGTGCAGAACAACAGGGATGGTCCAGCTGCAGTGCAGTCCCACCACCCAGGAAGGCAGGCACACAGCTCGAGGGAGTAGACCAGATTTTGAGGAGTACAAGAGCTATTTCCAGAGCTCAGCTGGCCCTGACAGCAGCCCGCCGTGTACCCCACCTACTAACACTGCTAAACCCAAGCTGCCTCGGCATCTGAGGTGTGAAACCCCCTCTCTCTGATAATCCAGCTACGGGTGCTTGCTACAGCTGGTAATATTACACTGGGTCCAAAGCCCACACTGGAAGTGTGCAGCTGTGAGAATGAGAATGAGAGCAGTGTACATGAAAAGAACCAACTGCTAAAATATTGATAAATCTATCAAGAAAACATAAAAATAATAAAAAAATAAACAGATGCTCAAGTACATCTTGAGATAATGAATTATGGAAGAGAATATGCTGTGAGTTTGCAGGGGAAAACAAAAAAGTGAGTTGGTAAATGGATGAGAGAAGGAAAGCAGGAAAAAAATCCCTACCTATCAAACTCAGAAGATGCAACCATGTCACTCACTGTCTGCTGTGAAACCATCTGTGTCAAGGAGATGGGTGACTTACAGGAAGTAAATGCAGTGGGGAGAAAGGGTCTTTCATTTAAAAACAAAAAGCAAAACAAAACAAAAAAAACAGCAGCCAAGTGAAAACCCCTTAAACCCTAGTATCACTACCTAATTAAGGAGGCTGGAAATTACCAGTCACAAAGCGGACAGAAGATGACAAAAGAATTTCCAGTGACCATGTATTGTGTCAAGTCAATTGAAGTTTCATTGCTGGTTTTCCTAAGAGTAAAAGTATGGTCTCAAAGCAGACAATTTGCTTGGACTGCACGGAGAGGACGGGAGTGCTGGAGAGGCAATAATAAGGTTGCATGGGTTTGTTTACTTTTGTCACTTTGTACTCTTGCACACCTCATGATTGTCTTCGTTGTGAATCATCTTTTTGAAAATGATGCACCCGAGCCCATCTGCTACCTGGACTATGTACAGTTTGCTAAATAAATATTTCAAAGTTTGCATAAACCCCAATGAACCCGAATTAATTTCCAAGTGAAGGCTACAGGTATCAAACCCAAGCCGCCCTTGGTGCTAGTCCAGCCCTTACAGCACCGCCCCAGGTGCTCACTGCTAGAGACGTGGACCAGCTCCACCACCAGCTCGGCGTAGAGGGACGAGTGTGTGCAGCGGAGAGGGAGCCTGCCTCTCCTGACAACCTAGATTGCTCACCTCCTTCTCGCCCTGCAGAACCTCTGACTCATCCGCGTGCACCGTGGATTACGCTCGGTGAAGGAAGCGGTTGCTCAGTATTTTGTTTATCTTTGATGTTTTGTTTGTTTTGTACCAGTCAAGCTCTACTCTTAAAAACATTTTTATGTTGTTTTTTTTTTTTTTTTTTTTTTTCCCCCACCAGGGCTTCAGCAGGGTGGCATTTGAAGGCTTCACCAGCCTTGATGATTTAAGCCTCCCCACCAGCTTGTAGGGTCAGTGGCACCTCCGTCTTACAGATGGGAAGCAGGCACGCTCAGGCAGTAAGTGACTAACCCAAAGCACTGCGGCTTTGTGCCATTTGTAGGGTGGCGATAACTCAGCTTCCTCCAACAGATCCCTGCCTCTTTCACACCACACTTGCTACAGCTTGTGCAGAGAATGGAGTACGCTAAAGGCCACCTTCAGCACGCAACCTGTTACCATCAGAACAAGAAGCACCCGATTTCCCAGACCCCCTGAGTTCAACCTACAGCTGAGCATATTTCGAATGTGTGCCCAGGCATTTAAACCAAAAACACTAAATAACCTTTAATTTTAATGGAAACTGGCTACACAGGGAACTCTGAAGGGAAATCAGCTTCAGCTCCTTTTGTTTTATTTATGTGAATGAATTAATTTAGCACTCAAAGCCTTGGATATTCAAAGTTTAATGTCGGACTTCTAAATCACAGAATCACAGAATCACAGAATTTTCTAGGTTGGAAGAGACCTCAAGGTCATCGAGTCCAACCTCCAACCTAACGCTAACAGCCCTCCACTAAACCATATCCCTAAGCTGTACATCTAAGCGTCTTTTGAAGACTTCCAGGGATGGTGACTCCACCACTTCCCTGGGCAGCCTGTTCCAATGCCTCACAACCCTTTCTGTAAAGAAGTTCTTCCTAACATCTAACCTAAAACTCCCCTGGCTCAACTTAAGCCCATTCCCCCTCGTCCTGTCACCACGCACGTGGGAGAACAGGCCAACCCCCACCTCTCTACAGCCTCCTTTAAGGTATCTGTAAAGAGCAATAAGGTCACCCCTGAGCCTCCTCTTCTCCAGGCTGAACAAGCCCAGCTCCCTCAGCCGCTCCTCGTAGGACTTGTTCTCCAGGCCCCTCACCAGCTTCGTCGCCCTTCTCTGCACCCGCTCAAGCACCTCGATGTCCTTCTTGTAGCGAGGGGCCCAAAACTGAACACAGTACTCGAGGTGCGGCCTCACCAGAGCTGAGTACAGGGGGACGATCACCTCCCTAGCCCTGCTGGTCACGCTGTTCCTAATACAAGCCAGGATGCCGTTGGCCTTCTTGGCCACCTGAGCACACTGCTGGCTCATATTCAGCCGACTGTCCACCATCACTCCCAGGTCCTTCTCTGCCTGGCAGCTTTCCAACCATTCCTCTCCCAGCCTGTAGCTCTGCTTGGGGTTATTGCGCCCCAGGTGCAGGACCCGGCACTTGGCCTTGTTAAACTTCATGCAGTTGACCTCAGCCCATCGGTCCAGCCTATCCAGATCCTCCTGCAGAGCTTTCCTACCCTCAAGCAGATCGACACACGCACCTAACTTGGTGTCATCTGCGAACTTACTGAGGGTGCACTCGATGCCCTCGTCCAGATCATCGATGAAGATATTAAAGAGGACCGGCCCCAGCACCGAGCCCTGGGGGACGCCACTAGTGACTGGCCTCCAACTGGACTTGGCTCCATTCACCACGACTCTTTGGGCCCGGCTATCCAGCCAGTTTCTAACCCAACGAAGCGTGCGCCAGTCCAAGCCAAGAGCAGCCAGTTTCTTGAGGAGAATGCTGTGGGAGACGGTGTCAAAAGCCTTGCTGAAGTCAAGGTAGACCACATCCACAGCCTTTCCCTCATCCACCCAGCGCGTCACTCTGTCATAGAAGGAGATCAGGTTCGTCAGGCATGACCTGCCTTTCATAAAGCCATGCTGACTGGGCCTGATCGCCTGCTTCCCCTGCAAGTGCTGCATGATGACTCTCAGGAGGATCTGCTGTCTGGTCCTTCATGCTACACACGCTGCTTCTCATAACGGCTCAGCTGAGACTCTTACCCTGCTTTTGACATCTCAGAGAGCTTTTAGGACTTTTAAGCCGATCAGGAAGTGCTAACCCATTTTGAAGTTAATGTTGCATTCCTCCCACTGAGTGATACCCTGTAGACACGTCTTCCTCCCTGATCTTGTCTTAAGCTTTTTATTTTTGTCCTGTATCTGCTTGCTTTCTCAATGGGCAGAAGGGCAAGGGAAGAAAAGCAGCCCACAGGGGCACTGTCAAAATGGATGGGAGTTTTTTTCGTTAAGGCTCCTACAGCTGAAATGTCTGTATCTGACATAGCTCTCCAGGTGATCTTGTTGAGTCATGGATAGAAAAAGTCACTTCTGGGCTGCACCTCACCTCCTCTGATGCAGGATGAGACAAAACAGACTTGACAGGTATCTATTTCCCTTCACCGATGATAAAGGAAAACAGGACAACTAACTCCAGTGTGGGTGTCTGTAGTGCAGGCACCTGTGTTTAGCCTCCTAAACCACACCCGAGGCATCCACGCCATGACTGAGAGAGAGAGGAATTTCCTGAGCAGCCATTTAGTGTTGTCCCAGTCACCTCGCCTTCTTACACTAAAACATGTCAGCGCTGTACACTCTACATGCGTGTACAGCGCTGTGGTCCCTCCACACCCTAACCCTTTCGAGTACACTATGAATCCATGTCCAATATGCTTGCTAAGACAGTGAAGCATGGATGTGGGGCTCGGATGAGGAAATGCCTCTGTGGATGCACTGTAAGTACTGAGGGTAAGTGAAACTGCTAGAAGGGAGCTGTGATACAGACTTCTCTCCCCTTCCAACTCAATCAACAACCTACTTTTGAGATATATAAAATATATGTATATATTTAGGTCTAATTTCACCAGTGTTTCGTGTTTTCCATATGTACTATAATATACATACATCCTAATAAAATTTTCTATATTAAATTGTCGTGCTAGTGGCTTTGCTTACTTGCACACAACCTCACACACTGACTGAACCAACTAAACTCTGGGTAGGAACAGCTGTCGGTACCCTGCACGGTTCAGGGTGAGGGTGCAGGGTGCTGCGGTGAGCACGTGCCACTCACCAACTTGCGGATTTCACATTCGAGGTTCTGAATACAGTCCAGTTTTCTCTTGCGGCAGCGCTGAGCTGCAATTCGGTTCTTGCTGCGCCGGCGAACATCGTGGATGAACTCGAGCTGCTCTGAGGTTAGCTTGTGCATCTTTATCATCATCTGGAAATCATTCCTTGGAAGATCTGTGATTTGATCAACAGGAAAAGGAAGTTTCACCTAAAATGAACAAATGTGAGACAAAAGCGGACAAAGAGTCATATTTTGCTTGCTGAGTGCAAGCTGAACACTGAAGCAGAAGGACTATTAGCAATGCTCCCACCCCTTAAATAAACAACACAGAAAGTGTTACAACGAGCAAGTTTTTAACACTCCCTTGTGGCACACTGGAGAGGTCCAGCTGGTAAGGATCAGGCTATGATGTTACTGAAATCAGCAGTATTGATGAATCCCACATAAAAATTTTACCCTTTAAGAAAGCCCTAATAACCAAACTCCTTGCATTAAAAAAAGTCTCCTTTCACTATGAGATGTGGCCTTTTGGAAACAGTGGAGTGCCTCACCATTATTAATTTCAAACCAGTTTCAGGGAACAGGCTGTTACTGCAGCAGGAAACCTGTCCCTGCATGGTCTGCAGGACTGAAACTTTGATTAGGTGTGAGGTTAAAAATGCAACTGGACACCTCAAGTGGATGACAAAAGCCATACCACAATTCGGACAGGTTGTATAAGCAGCATTTCAAACGAGCAGTACAGCACAGAAGAAGAAAGGACCAGAGAAGTACAATGAAACGTATCCTACCTTCCTAAAACATATGTATTTTTAAAAAAATCATTATTTTTGAAAATTCTAATAGAGCGAAGAGTACTCAAACTGCATTTCTTGGGGAAAAAAAAAAAATCCAACAGTCCAAAACCTCAGTTATTTGCATTAATTTTTTTTCCTTCTGTCCACAATCAACCTTCTGTTTGAACCACAGACCAGCAGCAGGAGCTACAGGTGGTGACTTCAGCTATTCCAACCCTCTCTCAAACTCTCAGTGAACATGGAGAAAGGCAGATGTGCTCAACGACTTCTGATAGATTTTCTTCACAAACCTATCAGCTTGCTCAAATTAAGGACAGCAAATTAAAGACAGACTCGTTGTTTGAGATTGATAATAAAACTATGCAAAACCCAATGTTTCGAGGTGCGCTGCTGTATTTGGTGATCAAATAAGACTGAGTTGACAAAGCTGAAGGAGATGACAACTTGAGTAACCGGATTGACCTTTTCTTTTAAAGTCATACCCACACTGACCAAAAGATGGCAGTAAATATTTACATTTCTGTCCTGGTTTGGTACGCTCCAACCTCTTTCAAACAAGGGGACCATTCTTTAGACACGCCACCAAAGAAAATAGATTGAAGTTTCTCCAGCCAAGCAAAAGACTCTGGTTGAAAAGCTTCCTTTGATATTTAAAACATGGTTATCGTCCTCAAATGGTGCACTTCGGTCATGTGGAGATAAATAGCAGCACAGCTTAGAAGTCTCTGCAGTTTGCAAAGGACGTCCACCCACCCACACACCCACCCCAGCACCTCTGGCAGCAGCCAGCTCCCTGCCTTGTTTATCAGCTTGCACTTTCCAGGGCTCCCCTGTTGTTGCTCTGTGTTTCTCCAAGCCTGGGCCACGTGAAACCCGGAGCAAACACCCGCAGTATCCTTTCACACGGTTTCATGCCCTGAACATTGCCCCTCTGTCCCCACCTGTGAAACTGGGGCTCAGTCACCGCTTCACAGCGCGTTACTTTGCAGGTCAGCTTGCGGCCCTGCCAACATCCCCCCCACGCCTGCTTGTACACAGAAGTTGACCTTAGACATGGTGATGTGGATGCCTTGTTTACAGACTGCTGCCTACCGGCATGAAACCTCTTCGATTTCCCCTTCCTACCCTTTGGATGGTAAACACAAGCTCGGCGTCAGCTGCTTTTCTCTCAAGCTTCACCCGGGGTCTGAAAATAAAAACAGCCACTGAAAGGCACCACAGTCTCCCTGCAAAAACACTCCTTTCACGTTCAGAGGTTTCCCTCATTTGCTCAAGTCCCAAGCTGAAAGTGATGTTAAACTTTATTCTTCCCTCTCTCTCCCTTTCCAAACATATTTATCTGCAAGCAGGAAACGTGCCTGCAGTCTGAACGGGAATGAAATGGGATCGGCTTAAATCTGCTGGGTAGAAGTTGCTGAAGGGAAATGGGAAAACAGAGAGAAACACGTTCAAAAAAAGAAAAAGTAGACTGAAAATAAAAATATCTACAGAGCAGGGCAGAGGCTGCTATCAGTACAGCCAGCATAATCCCACTCCTGTCATATGCAGCACTGCACAGGATTAAAAAAGTGAAAGGGAGAGTGGAAGTGAGTCAGACTCATTTCCTTCACCATCCACATAATTTTTATTGCCTGTCTCCCTCTCCTCAATTAGCTGTCAACTGGAAAAAAAAAAAAAAAAAAAAAAAGAAAGCCACTCTTTGGCATGGACACAATGACAAACTACACGGTGGTATTGCTGCGGTGAGAGGCTATCGGCTTTAACGCCGATGCAGGGCAGGCTGCTCAGCCGGCATCTATTGCAGCAGAGCCACAAGTCAGTTTATAAGAGATGATGGCTGAGCCACGGGTGGGATTCAGCTGAGAGCTGGCTAAAATGATGGGTTCAGACCTGCTCGTGTCCCAGCCCCTGCTGCTGGCATCACGGGCAGAGAGAGCCCCTTGGAGAGCAACGGGTCCCTGCCTGGCTTCTCCTTCTCCCTGGCCACAGAGGGAGGGAAGGTGAGGCTTAGAAAAGATGCTCCCACTTCAGGTGTCTGAGGGAGATGAGAGAAGGCTTACCTGGGCTGTACTGAAAAGGATACTCAGGCTATTCTAAGCTGTGGAAGAAAAACTCAGCAATGTTTCCCTGTAAACTGTTCTTTTTTAATAACTGAATTATTTCCAGGAAATATCTGTGTACTCGGGTTTGGACTATTTCAGAATGAGAAAAGTAATCAGGATCCCCACTCCTTTCATCAGTTTCTCCAGCCAGAGCTAACCACACGGAGAACGGAGCTCTTAAATCTCCACTATCGACACAGTTGCACTTTCTCTGATTTTTTACACCAGTACCTTGTAACTTGCTTATGATTTTGCAGCATTTTCCCTCAGTGTACCAGTCCCTGCTGCTGTCCTTCCCCCTCTCTTTTAGTTTGGAATAAAGGACCAAGGCCCCGGATTCACTCTCATTAAGATACAAATGTCAAGTGTCAGGAATTTCCTTATCTCACGAGTTACATTAGCTTTTTTCACTATTTCTTTATATCTAAATTTCAACATCGTCTTCCGTCAGCTGCCAAGTGCTAGGGGAGAGACTGAACTTCCCAAGCCTGGCTTGTCATCACAGTAAATAAAAGGATTCACACAACATGCATGAGAAAAGATAATCATCATGTATTGGACACGGCAGACCTGAGGGCAGAACTGAGGGAGACCAATGAGACCTTTATGAATGGTTCAAAATCTTGCCCATTTGCTCTAGAGCTGTAGGAAACAAAGCTTTGCCTTAATGCTTGTGCATTGAGAGTCAGAGCTCTGGCACTAAAACTTGCCCAGCCCTTGGAAAGCTCTCAGGGCCCACCCAAGCAATCGGACACGGGGGCTGAATCATAGCAATGCTTTTTTGACATAAAAGGGGCAATCTGCTCCACAGAGAAGAGCCCAACACGTACTGCTGTTTTCCCTTGTTCCTTCCTTAGCATGCAAGTCGTGCTTCCACAAACCCCAGGAAGAATTTCAGCCCAAGACAGGATCTGAGGTGTGTCCTCCTGTGTCTGAGGGGCTTGGCTGCCTGCACACTGCTTGAGGCACCATTTGTGGGCCCAGAGGAAAGGGCCCGTAGCTGATAAAACTTGGGTGGAGGCTACCCAGGCAGCACAAGGCAGTGGGCCCCACTTTGTGTGGGGCCAGGATGTACTCCCACCAGCTTCCTCACCCTGCTGCTGATGGACATAGGTAAAGCCTTCAAAGCCCATCTCCTCAGGTGTCAGGCACACCGGGATGGCAGAGGACTGCAAGAGGAAAATGGTGAGCCCAGGCAGCGAGGAGCTAGCATTGTGTTGACAAACCAGGCCTGAAAATGCCTCAGTTGGCAGGTCCTTGGGGTCCCTGCACCAACAGCCTGCCCTGCTTGGCACGGCACGGTTGGTGGCCACTTGGGCTTCCATTCAGATCCCAAACTGCTGGTGCTTAAAGTGCTGTGCTGGCCCCTTCCCGGTCCCTGCTCACAGTGTCCTCAGCCTTGTCCCTACAAAGGGTAGGACAACACAGCCTCCTGCCCTTCTGGGATCAGGGGCAGTAGTACAGACCCCTGACAGAAGGCACCGGTACACCTGAGAAGGGCAGAGCAGTGAAATGAAGGGAGGAAAAGTGTAGTACTTCTCTGAAAAATCTGTTTTTGCAGGAAAAAAAATCAATGCAAAGAGCACTTCAAGAGCTCCAGCAAGGGCTTCAGCTCAGGTCATAACAGAATTGATTTTAGGCTGTGATGAAACAATACGGGGAGCTGACAGTGTTGAAAAGGACCTTCCTGCAATTTCGGGTGAGTAATCAAAAACTCTCGCTGTCGTAGCGCAGTAATTCTCCGCTGCCTGCATGGATACCACTCCTGCTGAAAAGAGGGAAAGAAACAAAACTGCCATCAAGTTTACCTTGCAAGACTGATGTTTGACAAGACTGCACTGAGCCAGATGTTGCCAAACACAGTCCCAGGGCTCTGCTGTTGCTGCTGGGGGTCCTGGGCAGGAGAGCATCCACCAGACACAGCACAGGCAGCTCAGCACTGCTCGGGTAGGTTTCTGGTACAGCAACGTTGGTTTACACTTAGTTTACCCCTCCTTCTCTGTGGTCCTGGCTTACAAAGCTCTGCTAACCATCACCAGACAGAGAAAGGGCAGCTGCCAGTCACTTAACATGGACGGCTTTGGACTCTCACTGAAGGGTATTTGCCTACCGTATCCTCAGAGGTTCAACTGCATTAGCTCTGCCTTCATGAAAATTTCCTTTGAAAAGTGAGTCACGAACCCAGGCGGGAAATTCTTTTGAAATATAAATGAAAGACACATTGAATGCAATCCTCTAGGCAGCAATACTTTTTAGAAAACTCAAGTCTCTTACCCTGTCCTACCCTTGTTTATTCTTTCCCTAAGAAAACTCACTCATCAAATTAGACTGAGCTGGGATTTTTTTTTTTTGACTGTTTTAGTAGTATGCTATTTTTTACAAGTTTTCCAACAGGAAAAAAAAGAAACAAACAAACAGAGATACTTGAGGAAAATGAATACCAAGAAAAATAGGTAGTGCTGAAATTTCTGTCCCTAACTAGGTTAACAGATTGACAGACTACTTCCTTCTCAACAATTCATTATTTCAGGACTTATTGTTTTCTTGTTGCTATTTTCAGCAGGGTTGTCAGAACCTGTTTGCAAAGCACAGAGCCTAAGTCTTCTTTTTAGTGTTACATCCCAGTACTTGTTTTTTTAACAGCCACTGGAGGTCTGATAAAGCTGGGTGAAAAGAGCAACACAAGCTCTTAAAGCATTTCTGTAAGGTCCCAGCAGCTCAAGTAACAGCTCTGGTCCTGCACCTCTGTAACTTTGGGATTGGGACACTCTGAGTTGCACTTGCTTCTTCTATCACAAAGTGCTCAGGAAGAGAAATATCAGAACCCTCTGGGTGCCTCCTTTAATGGGAAGAAAAATAAAAGGCAAAGCCATCCAGGAGAGGATTTACCAGAGGTGTTACAGGGGCTGCCACCCCCTTTGATACTTGTGACCGTGGTCTGCAGCCCCATATGCGTCCATCTGCACAGCTGGGTCACCTTCACCCATGCTGAAGTCACACCGAGCCCTAGCATCCCTCTCCAAAGCCCATTTTGGCACCGAATGCCTTGGGCACGTGCTCCTCCATGGCACTGGTCTGCAGGAAAGCAGATTGCCCTAAACAGCAGAGACCTTTCACTTACTTCTCATACAGTCGATATACCAGCAGACGATGTTTTGTGACATTAATTCAGGCACTGGCAGCACTTTGGGACCCAAATCAAGACCAACAAGGTCCAAACTCCAGGGGAACTTAGCAGCTTGGTGAGATAACCCGGGGTCAGAGTCCAGCAGGGCTGCTCCCACCAAGCTGTCCCACCAAAACGAAAGCCCACCTGTAGCAGTAAGCCCGCACGTCGCTCCCACCTATCTTATCAGGTGCTTTTTGAAGAAAAACCCAGCAAACACTGCACTTGCATACAGCAAAGGAGAAGGGAGCAGTCTGGGGAGCAGTCAGAACAGCAAGGTCAAACCAACGACTTTGTGAGTGGAGATTCACATGCAGCTTTTAAAGGGAGGTGAAGCACAGAAAGCAGCATGTTTCAGAGCACACTGCGTGTTTAATGGCAACCAAGCTGGTAAAGCTAGGTAGAGTGACATATCCAACAACTTCCACAAGTTATATTTTCTACTTCTGTATTTTGTACTATATGGTTTAACTTTTCCTTTGCTGAGGATCCCACAGCAGTGGATGTGGCAGGATCACAGGATACACACCCTGAGTTGCTCTATACCACAACAGTGTTTAATGAGGCTGTGATATCCTTTCCCATATCAACCTTCAGAAGTTCAGACAGATTCGGACAAAATCTGAACGGAAGCATTAGTGTGGTACGTTTACTTTTGGCTTGCTCTGGGTAACGCAGAGAGTATTATTTTCCTCACCATATTTTAACTCATAGCAATCTCAATCAAAATGCAAAAGCAAGAAAAAAAAAGGCAAAAAAAGTGGAGCAACCCCCTCCTAGCCCAACACATCTGCCTGCCATGGCACACTGAGTCTGACTCCTGCAGCCCACTCATTTGCTCCGTTTGTGATTGTTCCTCTTTTTTTCCATGCTCTCCTGCACACGTATGCACACCACTTTGGGGAACCATCCACAGTCCCCTATATCCTTCTCATTTGACTCTTCTGGGGTCACTGCTGCTGCAGTATCTCCACACAATTAGCCAATTATGACAGCTAATTAGTCATCAAACCCCAAAAGGCTAACCTCCCGCCCTCCTTACTGTACCCTGCTGTGCATTAGCCCCTGCTGAGCAAGCAGCACACATGGGTGGAAATCCAACGCCTTCCTCAATCCCACCCCCTGCTCTTTTTCACCCCTCATAAACGCAGCACTTCAGGGAGTGCCAGACTGCAAATAACCTTGGTATTTCCGAGCAGAACAGTTCTGCATGGCTGCTGCAGGGCCTCCTGAGTGAGGTCCTACGCAGAATATCCCGGACAGTCTTCCAAGGAGACTCCTCTCTCTTCTGCATATCCCCAGCTCAGCATATAGGGACAAAGAAGTGTCCTCGACTGTCTCCCTCCTATTCTAACAGCCCTGTAATGTCAAGGATAACCTCCCTTAGGAACCACTGATGCAACAGTTGGTGGAGCTTGCAACCAAAGCGTGGTCATGGCGGGCTGCCCAGCCCTCAGCAGCAACGAGGGCACAGCTTTAGGTTGCTAAAACACAACCCCCGTGACAAGCAGAGCTGGAACCACCTTGGCAAACGCCGAGGATGAAGAACAGTGCTCTGTGTCACGCACGTGGCTAAGGGAGGGAGAACAGGACATTGCCAGAGCTTCCCTGCACACAAACTCACTCTCATCATTCAGCAGTTTGGGATTGCCTAATGCTGCGATGCTGATAAGCACTGAACATCTCGGAGGTCAAACAGGCGTATTTACGGGAAGTTAACCACGTGGGCTCAGCTGATGAGGGAATAAATAGAAGTTACTCTTTGCCTCTATAAACAAAGAAAGTGCTGGGAAAACGCCAAGACATTTGAGGGAATGAAAGAGCAATTAATTGGGTCACAACGACTGTCATAAATGTACTTATCTTAAATCCCTACCTCATGCCCTCTGTCTTGCACAGGACATGATTCACTGTCTGCTTCTGAGAATGACCCAGACTCATCGCTGGAGTTTGTTCCATAGGATGGCTCACATTTAATCTGGGCTCGGACCGGGTTGTACAATCCATCTCCCACCACGCCGGGCTCCTGGTGCTCGGGCGCCAGGAATCGGGGGCCTTGGGAGCAGGGGGAAGAGGAGAGCTCACAGAGACGCAGGCTGCAGGGAGAGCCGCCACTGCCGTCCTCTGCGTACGAGTAGGAAGAGCACGAGCTGGAGGTCCTGGTTCTGGTTTCCAAAGGAGGCGAGCGAGGGCAAACTTTAATTGGCACTGGACAGCTGGTGTTCGGCCGCATCCTTCCCGACAAGTGATCAGCTGTCAGTCCGCTGTGGGAGTAGGTCTGAGAGCTGGGCAGAGACTGGCTGCCACCAGCCCACAGACCCTTTGGCACAGTCTCAGTGAGGTCTTTGTCCAAGCTGCTCACACCAGAATATGAATGCACCGAAGTGTTTACTTGGTCACAAGCGTTTGAAGAGAATATAACGCTCCTCCTGTCCAGTTCCCCTTCTTGCTTACAGAGAGTTTCAAAGCCGGGCCCCCTGAGCGGCGATCCCACTGTGAAGTTGGAAGCATCCTTCTGCATGGCATGGGACTGCCCATAGTTCCCCGTGAAAGGGACGTAATCAGTTTTGTGGTCACCCTGAGTTGTCCCTTTTTCAAAAGGGCACGCTGGACTCCTGCCAAAGTGCTGCTGGGAAGTGCTGGGGAAGCCAACCAAATCTATGCTTTTTGTTCTGTTGAAGAAAGACCGCAAGCAAGAAGGAGAGGACCCACTTTTCGGCCTGTCGACACAAGTGGGGCTTGGCTGTTTCCTGTCCATTTCAACATCCCCTTCTTTATCCCTGATGTCAGGTTCATCTCCAGACAGGCAAAGTGTGATGCTTTCTTCATCATTCTCTTCATTCTGAGGCTCGCTTTTTATCTGCCCCATAGCAAGTCCTGATTTGAGGCCATTTCCAGAGCTCTCTTCACTGAATGTGCTTGCAAAACCTGAGGTACTGATGTGTGATGTGTTGTAGACATTCTTGGTACAAGCAAGCTGGTATTTCTTGTATCTGGGGTACCGTGTTACTGCATCTTTGTCCAAATTGTCCTTGCTATCTCTCAGCATGTCAGGGTCAGGCAGCATCCCTTCTCCTTTGTCTGCTCCAGCAACAGTGGCTTCAAAATTGAAGGACTCCTGGTGCATTCTCTCTCTTGGGCAAGATATTTTTGACGTCTCCGATTCCATTGTCTCCTCCTCGTCTCCATCTGAGTTCTCTTCATCGTGCATGCGCTGACAGGTGGTATCTTTCTTGCACAGGAACAGGCCATCTTCGTTGTTCAGCAGCTGTGTCTGAAGGAAGCTGAAGCAGGAGTCCTCCAGGTTGTGCATGCGCAGGAACTCAGCGCAGTGGATGACCTCCTGGATGTTTTCTCTGCTGAGTAACAGCTTAGCAGTGTAGGCAAACTGTAGCAATGGACCAAATCCCCTGACAGTGACCTGCAAAAAAAAAAAAAAAAGAGGGAAATTGCCAGCATTACTATCAGCTCTTGCTCTCAGCCCAAGTCCTCCGCTGCGTAGTTAGATAACCTAATGCATCTGGAAATAAATACCTCACGGTACCACCTATTCTCTGTCAGGTCAGCAATGATGCTACATGCAGTAACAAACACAATCCCCTTTATTTTGCTTCTGTACATCATTGTGAAGGTTAATCATTGTTTTGCCCAAATAACTTGAAGACCTATGAACTAAGCCTCTGCTGTAATAAAAGACTGAGAAAGCAGGCTAGCGTGTAAGCTGCTAACTCTTGGAAGGACCTTACTTTCACTGTGATGCAGCATGTTACCATCAAAGTAGCAATTCAGATTTGATTCTTCTGCTTTGATGAAGCCCTGGTGAACAACAGTTTCAAACTTACGATACCATTCAAGTCCCAAAGGTGTTTTGTGAAGGAAGCATTTAATATTACAGAAAAATGCCTTTCTTTTCGTTCACATTTTTGCAAGCCACGACTTAATAAATAACAGCTAAATACTGACTGCATGTCTCCTTTCTCTATCCCATGGAGATTTTTTGCTTCTCATATTGTTTCTGATTTTTTAGTGAGTCTAAGGTACAGCTGACAGAAAAGAAACCCATAGTCATAATTCAAGTAATGCAATCACTCTGCGTCCCACTTCAGTACATAATTTTCCATCATTTCTTTGTAGAAAGAGTAACAACTGTTTCCAGGAGTGTATGGGTCTGAGTCATGCACCTTTACTTGTCCTTTTTTTTTAATCATACCATCTACACTACATTTACATTCACGCAATACCATATATAAAGAAACGTGCACTTTCTCCCTCCAGATTTTTTACAATGGTATCTTCACACATAATTACCAAATAATGTGCTAAGCCACGTAGGAAACTATACATACTGTCAATTTTTACCAACTATGCATTGGTACTGACTTCTGTTGCATTTTTTCCCCAATAGGCAGGAGACAAAGGTACTAGAAAAACTCTTATTCCTCATGAAGCAGTGAGAGGCTACCTAGAAAACAGGGCTCACAGTCAAGGATTAAGGTTTCTCCACAAGGAGGAGGAGATGCAGTGGTTTGGCCACTAAGCTGAGATCTGGGACACAACTCAATTTCCTACTGCACCAAACACCTTCCGCATGATCCAGGCAAGTCACTTCAGTTCACCAAGGCACTTTCTTGCCTTGCTTGAAAGTGGAATTCACAACCCTGGGTTTCCTGTGGCATGCACAGTAAGGAAAGGCATTGAGATGGGGTTTGGAGCAGCCAGACAACTAAACCAGGCAGCAGCATCCATGTCTGGCACCAATGTGTGTACCTGCACGCCCACCTGAGGTTGGGTGGCCCAGGCTGCAACCTACTTCTGGTTGCAAGTGTCTCTGGGAAGTGATCCCAGCTCCATTTATTCTTTTAAAACAAACAAGATGACACACACTGCTGCTCCCTTTTTGTAAAAGATCAGAATGTGGACCCAGAAGGTAGGACACCAGGCCTCTTCCTCAGGCTGTGGGGGTTCAAAGTCACATTTCCCAGCTCCCTGGAAGGATATCCTATCCAGCAGGTATGGGATAGCCCGAAAGTGAGCTACTTTTCCTTGTACTTCCAGATGAATTGACATCACTGAGCAAGGAGCAATGTAGAGAGAGAGAAAGGTGCTGTTCAGTCACTGCTAAAGCCACTTGAAAGGAGACACTTGAGCTTCTACTCACTGCTCCTAAATGCTATTTAATGCAAAACACACACAGACTAGAATATCATATTCCCCCTCACTTGAAAATAATAATCAGTATGCTCCAGGACTGCTCTGCCACCCAAAGATCTGTATTTCCTCCTGCAAAAGGACTTCAGGAGGAGCAGCAGAGGAGAGCCTTGAGCCCAGTTGTGCCAGAGCTCGTGGCCAGCCCGAGCTGAACCACCATCTCTCACCGAGGTCCACCTCCTTCCCACAAGAGATGTGTGACAGGCCTTGGTACATACAGCCTGCTCGAGAGCTCAGTGAGACATCAGGGCATGCATTTGTGATGGTCTTATTCATAAGCAGCATAAATCTGAGTGAATAATTTGCTTCGTCCCAGTGAAAAGCCTATAAATTCCTTACACTGCCTCAGGACCAGTGGTAGAGATCATAGATCTTTACAGAAAATCCCGACTTCCAGAAACGTGCCTTTGTTATTCATACATCTGTACTTGTGATGCTGAATTATGAAGATACCACAAGTGGTGTAGACTTTGATGGGGAGAAAAATATTTTAGAACACCTCTAGAATCGCTCCCAATAGCTTTTCCATCCATAATATCGCTCGATCTGCTATTTTAAGGAACAGTGCCTTTTCATGCACACACACACTCGCCCGCTCCTGTTTTACAATATGCATCTGGTACAGAACTGCCTGGATTTACAGCCGGTTATTAAACCGATCTCTGCTTTATCAGTGTTACACTTTTTGCCTATTTGTTAGATTATCAGCTCACTAAAGCCTATCTGCATTTCATCTATGCAGCATGATTAACAAAATTGCTCGGAAACTTAATGAGCTACGCACAGGCCGATGTTTTTCTTTGATAAGATCTTCAGTGTGGGGGCTCACATGTTACTACACATCTCGGGAGCTCAGCAGCAGCACGGATCCCTAGGAGCAGCCACAGATACCGGCTGGGGTTTTTTGGGTCCCTGGCAGGGGCTCGAGCACAAACCCAGCTCTCCTGGCAGTGGTGTCCCTTAGCCACTAGGTGGAAGGACTGCGAAGCGCATTAAAAGCGTTTTCTGCGCTGGGCCAGGGTTTCTTTCACCTGCCTCCCCAGGCCCCATGCTGCAGAGGGTGACTCACAGCAGGGCTGGCTCCCACGCTGACGCGGGTTTTCGCTCCCAGTAAGCCAAAATGGCAACAAAGAGCAGCGAGACCTCTCTCACAGCTGCTCTGCGCTGGGTCTGGTGGTGATGGAGCACGGGACCGTGCAGGGGCTTCCCCGCGATGCCCGGCAGATGCCTGAAGAGGAGGAGGATGAAAACACCAGTCCAAGGTGCACCTTGGTTTTATTATGGCTGATGAGATCAAATGCGGCGACACAGTTCTCCTCCCTCTCACAACAGGCAGATCCAGGGGAGGAAAGCTTCTCTGCAAGCACCAGCACTCGTCCTTGCCCTTAGGGAGAAGTGCCAATGCTTGAAACTACCCAAAGGACAGCTTTGATGGCACAGGTTACTGGCAAGTGCTAAAGCCAGAGCAACCCTCTGTAGCCTGAAGCTGACTAAGTAGTGATTTGGCCGGTGTGGTGGGCTGCCCACACCCCATCCCTCCTGACAGGAAAGTGGCGGTGGTGGTGCAGCCATATGGCCATGGCCACCTCACACTTTAAGCAAGGAGGCTTCAGAGCTGGGTGCCTTACAGCCGCACACCCATCTCCGAAGGATGAGGTAAGAGCGGGCTTTTAAGATGATTTGACCCGACTGATGCATCCCAGTGAAAACAGTCAGCGAAACCAAGTTGATCTGCGTTTTAAAAAGGAAACAGATTACTTCTCTGATATATGTCTCCATTTACATATGAAAGAGGCCTTTGCTGGATGGGTAAAACACGTGCCTGCAATAATTTGTTTGTTTTGTTTTGTTTTGTTTTGTTTTTTTTCCCCTACCATAAATAAAATGACAAATGTCCAGTGTTTATTTGATTTTGAGCCTTCTTTTCCATGTATATTAATGCTTAAGTAGACAGGTCAATTCATGGGAGCCTCTGCTGCGCACCTTGTCCAAGCTTGTATGTGGAGTCCCCCCTTCCCTGCCCCTGACCATTTTCATTATTCCTATCTCAACCCATTTCTATGGCAGCACTTATATGAAACTGCCTGGCTACAGGAAAACCAGCTAAAGAAAAGATAACATGTACACACAAAGCAATGCCCCACAGACAAGAAGAGATCAGAAAACATCTCAGCTCTTCAGAGGCTTGCTTCCCTTATCTTTCAAGTTGAGCCAGGAGAGGACTTCTCCTGTGCACTTGAAGCATGCCCCCTCCCCAAAAAAGTTAAGCCTAAGCAGGCATCATTTTATTTTGTTTTGCACTTGCCACTAGCTGGTCTTGTATGCACTGGCCCTGTACACCTAGTGCCCGGGGGACACAATTGCTCAGATTAGTGCTTCACCTGGGTGAGGTGAAGGACAAGACCATGCCAAGCTCTCCAGCCCTTTATCTGCCAGTTGTCTTGCAGACTGAGCTAGAAGAGCCAGGGGATGTGTTTCCTATGTCCATACCCTCATGAGCTCATGATACTGAGAAACGGGATGGAAATAATGCAGTGATATAATCACCATCAAGAGAGTGGTTAATCAGCATTAGCCATATTGAATTTACCGGCAAAATCCAGACAGCAGCCTCGTAGAAAACAAGCATACAAAACCTGGTTTAGTTCAGTCTGACACTGCTTTCTCCTTACAGAGTCCTGTGGAGTGTGATGCTCTGTTTAGTTCTAATCGATTTACGCGACCAGACTTCCACTACTTCCTTTGGGAGATTATTGCCAGACTCTACTTAAAACCTCCTTGTGAGGAAATCTTCCTTCCCTTATTTTCCTCCATCACTTCTCATTATATGTCCTTTATGCATTCCGGGTAATGCTTCTTCCTTCTGGGGAAAAAGTTGCAGAGCTGTTACACTTTTTGCCTTCCCTTCTTCTTTGGTTCGTATTAAATAGTTTAAGAAAAACTGCCTAATTAAAGGAAAATAATACTGATCACTGTCACACAGGAGAATAGGATGCTTGGATGGCAGTCAGCAATAAGAAACACTAGTAAGGATGTCGGCATTGCAGATACAAATATAGAGCACTTTTTGCACAGCATTTTCCTAGTACTGGGCATGCACTGTTCTAAAATTAGGAGGACAGTTAGCTCACTTCTACGTTAGGAATGTCATATTTTTTTGCAAGGGATTTCTAGGACAGGAATTCTTTTTTTAAGTGCGGTTGTATGCATGCACACCCACGCTCGCCACGTGAGAGCCGCACTGCACATGAACCCTCTCAGGCTCCCCCTTGCACCCAAGTCTCCTAGATGACGGCCGATGGAGCACGCCGTGAAAGCCTCCGCCTTGTTTTGAACACATGGGACACGGCCTCAAAGCGCATGCAGGGCTCTGACATTTCTGTGGATGGGCTGGACTTGCTGTGTGCTGCAGAGTTCATTAGTGCATGCTCATTAGCCGACTGCCCAGACTGCCAGATGTCTCAAAATCCCAGACAAACAGACAAAACCCTCCAATTCTGCACAGACAACATTTCTGATGGGGAGGGGGGAGAAAAAAAAGGTTGTTTCCAAGAGAAACATGGATGTCTGGTAACTCTGCTCTGAAGGGCATTTGTATGAAATGCTACATCTGGATCGGGGAAGGTCAACCCCAGCAAAATGCCAGCAAATCTGAGTTCAATTTAAAGAGGGGAAAAGTGATTAAGGGCAAGGAAAGATCACTGTAAACACGTAGGAATGTACAACTTGGCAAGACAATATCTGAAATGGAGCACGATAATGTTTACAGTAATCTGATGCACACTAACATCGAGAACAGAGAGCTGTCTGGTTTGCTCTGGGATGGCATTGCTGACTGCAGTGAGAAGAAAATGAAGAAGTGGAAATGTCGAGATCTTTCCCTGACTCGAAACCTTCCAGTGAATTCAGTGGGATCTTGGAATGCTTTCCAGGAAAGAGGATGGATTCTTTATGACTGAGTAAAAGCAAAGCAAAGCTAACAAAGCACAGCCTTGTTCTTGTGAGGTGGGCTTTCACAATTTGGTATGCCTTTCCCAGCACTAGTTTCTGTGTTTGCGAGGGCATATTGCCAGTGATCTTCTAGAAAACAGCATCAAAGTTGAACAGCAAATGCACTTAAAATTGCTCCTTTTAAAGTAAAGAATATTTGGGGCGCTTTCAAAGAAGTCTCGCTTTCAAAGAACAGGCCCATTGGTGGTGGGGCGGGAGGGCAGAGTTCTCCTCACCCCTCCGGGATATGATGAGATCTGCAGAAAATGAGTTGCTCAATCCCACCAAATTGGGGTGAATTGGATGGTCAGAGCTTCAGCTGCACTGAGAACGCACGAGCCCTGACAGCAGCACGCGCACAGATTATCATCTCTGTGCATTTCAGTCGTCTTGTTGCAATCAATAGGAGTGCTGATGGGCTTTCTGCGAAGCACGCGAGCTGCTTGTAGGATTATGGATTACATTTTCAGTATTTTGATTTTCAGGTTAAATTTATCATCAGGCACCTAAAAACAGTTAGAAAGCTCTCATCTTGAATCTCCAGACATCGATTTAATTATTAAGCCATTTCGTGGGGAAGGAAGAAACGAAAATTGAATCAAACCTCACATGCTGAATATCAAATCCCAAACTGAATATTAATTTAAAACAATTGGATGGAAACACGAGAAACGTGACCATTTCTCATGGAAGCAGAAAGCAATCTGTCAGTCGCACAGTGCTTTGTAGCAGGCTTGTTGTGGTGCCCATTTTGTTGACGATTTACCATCACTAGTGCCGTCTGAAGGCATCTGTGTGAACCGCTTAAACCCACCTCAGCCCTCAAGTTTAACTCGTAAGCCCGAGGACGCAGAAAACAAACTACGAGCTGTCTCACTCGGCCAGCGTGTTCCTAACACTACAACTTATATAACCAAACACATGCTAGAAATAGGAGATAAGATTAGTGACAGTTCACTGCTGCTATTTTTCGTTCCACAGCCTGAAGAAGGTCTCAGGGATTAAACATTAACTCTAATCTTATTTGCTAAAATTAGCGCACGCTATATTCTTTTTTTTTTTTCTTTTGCGGCCAATTGCAAGTATAGCACATAAGTTATTTTCAGCGTGTAATCTGATAACCAGAATCAGTCACCAAGCTGTTATTCCATTAAGAGTTAAGAGACTTCCTGGTTATTTACTTGGTTATTTTTACTTGGGATGGTGGAACCTGGCAGGGCCTGTTTTTCCTAGCTTAAGGTTACTTGGTTTCGGAGAACTGCTTGAAAGATGTAAATACGTGGCCAGGTCAGTCGCATGTGCAAAATACACGGTGCTAGACATCCCTATTTGTCTCTCTGCATGCACACAGTAAGAAATTGTTTGGAAACCGTGATCCTTTACACACTGTAGGAACACAGAAACTTTCCTACAGCAGTGCCACGGAAGGATTTTTCTGCGTTTCTCCCCTCTTCAGCTTAACAGCGCTCAAACATGCTCTCACCAGCAGTGTCCAGATGCTTTTTCCCTATCCACTCATAAAACTGGGAAGCTCCTAAAATGAGTAATCACTCTTAAAACATCAACTTGGGCAAGAAGCATCGGATGCAGGCATTTGTAGCATCCGGGCTCATAAATAAGAGAGGAATTTAAAAGTTGCTGATGGAGAAGACTGACAAAGAGAGGTCTTTGTTTCCACTTTAAAAATACTTCTAAAATTGAGCAGATATCCTGCTGGCCCAAGTCTGACAGGCTGCCACCTCAGGTAGTATGTACAGATTTGGGGAGGGGTGTGATTCTGGGACAGGGGTGTGAAGTCTGGCATCTCCCCCATCACATCCCATCACTGGGGTGGGAGGCTGGGGCACCTCCACCACAGCGGACACCTCTGGGCATGGACGTACGCCAGGGGAAGGGAGATCACAGACACAGCTCCTTGCTTTGAGAGGCTGCTTTACCTTTCTTCTTTTTTTTTTTTTTTTTTTAGCAAAACGTCTCGATGAAGAAGTAGCCACCTGGGAAGCTGTGGAGAGGCCGGAGAGCTTCAAGGCATTACTTAACTCCCTTTAATGGCACTTTTATGGAAGATGCCAAACTGGAAGCACTCATCCAACTTCCAGTTTTGTGCTTTTGAAAAAAAATAAAGCCCAGCTTTATTATTTTGGCCAGACGAGGAGCTTACACCAGATGTTTGCCTCAGTGAGAGCACACAAAAACAGGAGGAAAGCAGATGACTTCTTGTCTTCCTCTCTCTGGCATGATGAACACACACAAGGCCAACCCCCTGTGACCATTTGTGCCATCACTAGGTGCTCACTGGGTGTCGGAGCACAAGTTTGGGAGGGTAGCTACCTGTGAGTCCCATCCCCACCTCCCAAAAGAGCAGGGGAGATGAAGGTGTGAGTGGGGAGGTTGATTAGAGATGGCTGCCCGGCCCAACAGCCTCCTGTGGCACGATGGATGACCAGCCTGGAGATATCAGTCCCAGTGTTGGCTCCAAAAAGACTTCACTGACTTCACCACCCGGCCACGGTTTGTCATTTGGAAGATGCAGGAGCTGCACTTCCACCCCTGTGCCTGCAGAGCATCACGGTGATCCTCGGTGGCGACACAGCAACGTGAGCCGGGGAGGAAGGAGAGGTCGCCCGCTGCAGACGTGCCCCGGGGGCAGAAACAACCGATTGCAAACTGCGTCGACGGCGCTGCGAGAAGTGCGTCAGCGCTGGCAGCGGGGCAAGCGGTGCAGAATTGATTGCCAAGGGCAAGGATGGCGTTAGCAGCAAGGGGATCGATGCTCGCGTTAGTGGTTAGGTCAGAGCTCGCCGATGTGCGACTCAGGGAGGGCGTGCAAGAGCTTTTGGAAATCCTGCCCGTATCCTCGGGGATGGTCAGCACCCTCTCCATCCCCCAAAATTTTCCGGGAAAAATTCATTTGTTGAATTTGCCACGTTTGAATTTGTCTTCCCAAATCCCGCTTTCCAGAAAACACGTGGCTTATTGAGAGGAAAGGTAGAAATCACCACGCAGAAGCATGAACACATCGCTGCTGACACGCTTCTGCTCAGGTAACAGGAAGCATCTCTACAGAGCACACAGAAGAACACACTTGCAAAACCGAAATGCTATAGGACTGGAAGATGAGGTGCTTTTCCACAGCAGGGGAGCACTGCCAGCATCACACCTGCTCAAAGCATCCATCAGTCCCTGGCAGATGGCCCCTGGCACACCCAGCCCAAGGGCTCTGGGTTTGACTGGTCACAGCTGAGCACTGCTGGCCCCATGGCATGTGTGGCACAGGGGATGTTTGCCGACATGGGTGCTCCTCCGAGTCACATCCCAGCAGATTTTATTGTAAAAACCTCGCTCTGTAACTCATATTACAGTCACACACTGATGCGTTGAACGATGAAGAGAATAGTGCCTGTAAGACAAGCTGGAGGAATGACAGCTGAAGTGCTGGTGCTTGGAGAAAACGGCCTGTTTTCACCTTAATGAACACCAGTGGAAGGAGGCGAGATTTTCCTAACTAATTACGTAGTTTGGTGCATGTTGCTGATGCTAGAGGCTGCCCAGGGCGTAACTGGAGAACACAGAAAATGTGGCAAGTACAGCCAGGAGAGCACCTGCAGGCAGGAAGAGGCGAGAAAGCCTGGAGGTGAACTTCTAGGCTGCGCGTTAGGAAGAAAACCAGAGACAGGGATGTTTCAGATAACTTTCTCCGAAGGACCAGCTCAGCTCTGACATGCCTGAATCAACAAAGAACACATTAAAACCAGTGGCACTAACGAGCAGTTAAAACACTCAGGCATGAAGTGGAAGACAAAGCAAAGGAAGATACGGCTCTGATGCCTGGTGGTTTGCTGTACATTTGTTTTTCCAACACAACTTGCACCTTGAGAGACGTGGATGCAGTAACAAAGGAAGGCACAGGTGAACTGCTTGGCAGAAACACTCCCTAGATGCAGACGCCATCCACGCTGAAACCAGCGGGGAAGAAACAGAACAGATTTTAACCCGAGAGCATCATCAGAAATAAAGTGAAGCTGCGATTTAAAATTTAAATCAGTGCCATATTTTTGCAAAGGGAAAACTAAACTGACCCCCAGATTAAAAAAGAAAAAAAAAAAAAGAGAAAGTGTTGAGCAGTGAGGAGGGCGAAGGAAGGAGTGGGAAAGCTTTCACAGAATATAAATTGTGACAGAAAAGTCTGTGAAAGATCTGTTTAGGTTCATCTCATGAGCCAAACTGGGGAGGAAAAGGGAAAACAAAAGGCAGTTTGAGAACTTCTAGAATGAAAAGAGAAATTCTAGAAGCCTGCAAGTTGCATCAGCAAATATCAAAATAGGAAGGAAATGAAGTCAAATGCAGAAATTTGTTAATTCAGGGGGTGCTTGGAGGAGTGGTTCAGAGTTTCTGAAGCTGCAATTAATACACGCACAGACACAACAATACAGAGAAATTACAAAGACCTGCAAATGACACAAATACTCCTCTTTCCCAAGCCTGGCAGATTTTATTTATGTGAATAAGCTACACAGTACAGCGTACTAAATACACAGCAATTATTTTCACAGCAAGGAATCTCCCCACAAGCCCTACTGCTACACTTTGCACAGCGTAGGGGAGGAAGACACAGGCAGCCCGGTGTGTCATTTGGAAAAGCACCAGGTTGCACTCAAAGGAAGGCATCTGAGACAGCAGACAAAGGAGCTGGGGCAGCAGCAGGCTGAGGATATGGGGCTGGGTAACACCCGCTGCAGTTCATGTATGCTGTGCCGTGCTTCCCCCAGGGCTGGCGAGAGCTGGGAGCTGCTGCTGAGGAAGGCAGCGCTTCCAGCACTTCCCACGAGTGCATGCCAGCATGGCACAGCACACAAAACCCTGGGCTTCCTCGTGCAGGGAGCAGAGCCCAGCACGTCCCGTAATGCTCCAAAGCCAGAGAGGCTTTTGCTGGGCTGTGGGAGGAACGTAACGTCAAGGGCTTTGCTATTCCGACGTAGCTACGCAATTACAGTTATTAGCTGGCAGGCTGAAACCCTGGGTAAATATCCCGGCTTCCTGCAGGCACTGCATTTCTAAAACAAAAACTGCCAAATGCTGCGTTTGCTCCAGTTTTCCTTCCCCTCCTCCCCCCAAGCCTTTTAATTTCCGGTATTCGGACAGGCGATTTTTCCGTGTTCACCTCGTTTTTGTTCTTGCACTGCTGCTGACAGAGCTGAGGATTACGATGGCTTTTGTTCCCTTGCCTGGTGTTCCCGTTTCATCAGCGACGCCCGCTCAGCTCGGCTCAGCGGGTTTGTAAGGAGAACAGCTGCTGCTGAGCTGGCAATGTTGGTCCCCTCTTCTCCTCCGCACGGAGCAGCTAATTCCTCCTGCGGCGGCCTGAAAGGCTAGCTGGGCTCCATAAATCTCACCAGAAAAAAAAATTGGAGGTGCTTGCCTTTTTTGCTGAGATTTATCTCTGCGAGGAGCGCAGCAGGTTGGGCCTTCAGCATCCGCTGCTGGCTCAGGGTGTTTGGAGGGAAGAGGGCCACCTCGGCCACCTTGCACCTCCTAGAGGCACTCACACCTGCTCAAAGCCAGTGTATTGATGTGGCCATGGCATCCCCACAGTGCCACAACCTTGTACTGTCCCCAGAACCTGGCTCCCTCCTCCCCGCTTCATACATAGGTTTCGAAGACCTACACAGAAAGTGAGGCACAGAAAATGTCACCTGCCCTAAGACCCTTAGAAACGTTCTCCAAATGGAACAGAGATGTCATTTCCAGCCTGACTTGCAGCTTTCCTGTCCTGGGAGGGTAGGAGTCAGGACTTCAACGCTATTTGTGCTTGTGTGTGTTGATATATGCCCACATGCACCCACGCAGGATACTGCGAGAAAGAGGCAAGAGAAGGTGAACGTGTATGAAAGGGAGTGAATTAGTCCCATCTGCTCTGAAAAGATCATTTTCTCCTTGGATTTCTATTACCGTTGTGTTATTGCCACACTAGAGTGCCTCTAAAAGGCTACAGTTCTGGCAGCCAACATCATTACAGCTGCTCAGATTATTAACAGCATAAATAAACTCTCAGAGACACTACTAAGAAAATATTAACTACAATTATCACTGTCTGATAAAATAATGAACAGTAAAGTGTTATTCTGCTGTCTCAGTCACCAGTGCGCATTTATGTGTGCTGTGAGTAATGAAAAACAGTTTATTTGCATACTGAATCACCCTGGAATTGGTTCTTTCTGTTTTGTTTATTTATTTTTATAAAGATGCTTTGAATTAGTGTCTTCCAGGCAGCACAGGCTGAAGCCCTAGGTTTGCAGAATCGGATGTACTCTGCCACCTTGCCCTGTTGCATGCAGTTCCACTTACTCCGAGAGCAGAAACCCATCCCTGACCACCACATGCTTCTGCCTGAGGCAGGTGGAAGCCACCAGCAGTGGAGTCACAGAAGTCAAACCTGCCTTTGTACGCGGGCAGAAACTCTAAAACCTTCCTGTAGACCTTTAGTCTCGAGCCTCATTGCTTTTTTATTTACGCAGGGAACATCCCAGCTGAAGTCCATGCCATTTGCTGAAGGAAACCTCCTCCGACCTGCTGTGCTTTAGCTTTCTGTGCTCATTTCTCCTCAAGTACCCAGTGATACTCCCAAGGTCTGCTCTTCAGTGCCATCAGTGGGGAACTTGGGCTCATTTTTTAATTAACAGAAGTTGTTATTTCCCTGCAAGGAAGGAGGGAAAGAGTTCTTAATGACTTGGAGAGCAGGAAGGTGCCTGCAGGGTGGGGAGGGAAGCCCCTGGCTTGTTCCCTCAGCAGCACCTTCCTCAGCGGTCAGGGGCAGTCTTCACCCCTTTGCTTCTTGTGGGGGTTGATTTAGAGTGTCATCATCTGTTCATTAGCGGAGCTCATTAAACTGAAGAGAAATAAGGGCCTGAAGCTGCTCGCTATGGGGCAGTCACGTTGAAGCTCCATTTTGGGAATCCCTTTCTCACAGGGATGCTGCCCTCGTTCAGGAGGGGTTTCCCTCCCCGGGCCTAGCCCTGTGGATCCGTCACTTTCCAGTCCCAGTAAAAGATGTCTTCCCATGAAAGCACCAGTCAAGGACCCTGTTTTGTTCAGCTCTTGCGTACTGGGCTGCCACAACCATTTCTGACCACCAGCAGGGAGGGACAACAGTGATGACTGGCACTGACACCCTCCAGGCAGGCTCCTGCCGGGGTACAGGACTGATCCCTTCGCTTTGAGGAAAACCAGCGATGCCTGAACACAACGGATGTAAAATGGACATTTTCCCCATCAGGGCTGGCAGGGAAGCTGATGATTTGGGGTGACATCAGGGAAATATGGTGAGCAGGAGCCACGTTATCAAGCTCTGCTGTTTCTGAGCATGCAGGCTTGGTCCTGGGTGAGGGTGTGGGTCAGGCTCCTGGGAAAGGGCCACCAGCCGGGTAAGAAGAAGATGAAGATAAAATAAAGACAGGGACAGCAGCAACAAAATCTAACTAGGAAGGTACAAAAACAATGCTGAGAGATCACTGAAAGGGGATTTTCTACAACAGCTTCCCTTAATCTGTGCCAGAAACACACTGCACCGTGCCTTCAGTGTTTTTATTCCACAGCCCTTTTTCTGTATTCCCATCTCACCAGCATCTCATGTTCCCGTCTGGTCTCTGCTACCTGTTTATAAACCTTTTATTCACCTAACTCCACCTTCAGCACGTCACCTTCCCCCTGGCCCCAAAGAGCCACGTTTCACCCTCTTACAGGGATGCAGGCGCTCTCGCCATCCCCATCCGTACACCGGAGGCAGGAGGAAGCTCACACACAGCCTCGCCTGCCCCCATCTGTCAGCTGCAGGAGAAGGAAACCTCGGAGGAGGCGATCTGCCCCCTCCGTGAAAATCAGGGCTCGGATGAACCTCCGCTCCTCAGCGGGGAAGAGCCGAGCTGCAGCATTGCTCCGCATTTCCCCCGCAGCGTCCTCCCTCTCCTCCTTCGCAGCAGTTGGCCTCTTCTGGCCGCCTAAGCAGGTTAGACGTGGCTTGCCCTGAATAAGTCACCTACATTAATTTTTCCTCTTTAATTAAGGAGTACTTCTGTGAAACAATTCATGAGAGCTTCTTTGTCAAGGGAAAGAGAAAACGATGCACGGTTCCACACGTGTTTACAAAGGCAAACAGAAATGAATTCTGCTCCCCAAGAAGCCCCTGTGGAAGCGAAAACAGTGGGAATGGTAAAGGGATTGCTGAAGAAGAACTGAAGTTCATTTTAAATCAGTGTACCATGTACAACTACTGTCTTACAAATAGGATTATTTAATTTAAACCTTAGATCTGTCAAGTTCCATTCCTTCAAATGGAGCCTGTTGTTTCTTGACTCCATTATAAATCAGGATTATATTACAATTTATGTTAGGCTAAGTCACTACTTCGATAGGAGGCAGCGAAAAAAAAAATTACACAGCAGTCAGTAAATAGAGCAAAGTCATTGCACTGTTCTTGAAAGGCAAAAAGTCATCTTGCTAAATGAGGGTCCAAGCTGTCCTGTACCAAGACTGTTACTAATAAATAAAAGACCTCTGGGAAAAGTGCTGAGCATACGCTGGATCTATTTTCAGCTTGCATCAGCAGCTGCTGCCCCTGGGATTGCATCTTTGCTCATACCCTACACCATATGTAATCACTCCAGTGCTGCAACCAGTAAGATAATGAAAGAGCATGGCATAAATCTATACTTGAGTGGAATGCTAAATGAGAAAAATAATACAAAAAAGAGGGAAATAAACCACATTTTCAAGTCATTAGGAAGAAAGACTTTGACATATGAAGTGTTGCAACCATTAATAGCACTTATCATATAGAGTGGAGACAAAGAGACAAATTAATCAAACTGACAGAACTGGGACATTTTATGCTAATGCAGGCTCCTGGGTTTTAGTTTGTATTCCTCTGTGTCTGGAAAACTGATACCATTACAGGGCAGGAAATTGCATGAATAACATGCAACAGATCATAAAAATTCACACACCAAGTGCAGAAACACTGCCAAAAGCACTGTAAAAACAAGGCTAGAGACCTCAACAGAGGAACTACCAACAGCTAATGAATGCAAATAAGTACAGGAATATTTCCCATTCATGCATAACAATTAGACAGAGACTGTGACTCCACAGTCTCCAATAGCATAGTTAAAATAAAGCCTGGAGAGCTAACATGCAGATAGCTGGAGGGAACTGCTGGCCAAGCCAGTTCTGAATTTGTTTGCAGTGTTGCAGCCAGCAGTGTAAAGCCACTGGGGAACTGGCACAGCCAAGTGCTGTCTCTGTCTAAACGTATTGCTGTGTTATATTTAATTCAACGTTGCAGGTAGAAGAGACAGGGTCCTGGGTGGCCCTGCTTGAGCAGGGGGTGGCACCAGATGGCCTCCAGAGGTCCCTTCCTACCTCAGCCACGCTGTGTTTCTGTAAAAGAGGGGCGGCAGGAGGATGAAAGCAGAAATAAAACAGACCCACCAAACAGCCCCTAGTCACACAAAGCAAAAATCCCCTCGCCCCAGTGCAAATCCACAGCATCCAGTAAAACCCCTTACAAGTAAGGACGTCTTTAACATCGCTCATTTGGGAAGTACAACGTGCACTTGCTGCCCCAAGCCACAGCCGTGTTGTCAGAGGCAGGAAATGGCAAGAACGACAGGAATGCTGGGCAGGGCACAGCGCAATGCAGGACCTTGCCAGGGTTGCTCCACTTGCCATAAAGGCTTCCCAGCGACCTTTAAAAGAACCTGGCACATCCGACCACTGGGGAAGTGCGGAGACCTGGTCAGCCACGGGAACACCAAATGACAAGTACAGGCACTCGATGCACAGCCACAGCACTTCTTGTTGCTGTCTGGATTTGTTAAAAAGTGACTCTTCTCCCTTGATACCCTTACTGATAGCTTCTTAAGGTGAGGACTAACTCTTGGGGGTAAAAGGAGTGAAGCTGATACCTTTAGGAGTCGCGTAATTCCCAGCACTGCTCTCATCCTCCCCAGAATAGAACGATATGCAGCTGATGGCATTGAGCAAGGGTATCCAAGTGCCAATGCTACGTGCATACAGAGGTGGGGAAATGCCAGCCTGCCGTGGGGTTGCTGCTTTCCTGAAGAGCGAGGAGACTTCAAGCCCTCCCCACATTTGGTGCTGCAGGGACCCCGTGTTCAAAGGCAGCAGGACAGGAGTCCCAGCACGGGGGGCAGCTGGCTCCCTGCACAATACAGAGCCCAAATCCCACTCAAAGACCCCCCTGGAGACTTTGGACGGTTTTAGCCATGTGAATAAGGTCTGTCTGTCTCCAGACCTCAAAACAACTTTCAGTTCTTTCAAGCACTACTAAAGTCACAACAAGATGAGACTGGTACCAGAAAATGGCACAGACACAAAAGCAAGCTGGTCCAAAAATGTTCTGAAGGCAACGATGGTGCACACTTTGTCTAAGGGGAGAAGGTAGAAACAGACAGTAACTGACTCCTGTAAATACATATCCAGATGACAGGCAAGCAAGGGTTGCAACCTGAGAACGGATCAACTTTCATCCTTCCCTTAAATAAAAAAATAAAATATAAAAAAAAAAACAGCACAGACAATTAGCTACAAAAAGGTCTCATGAAAACCTCTGCTGTAAGGAATTTTAATATCAGGAGGGAAACAATTTGGTCAAACAGTTATAACAATGTTGATTATTTCCACTCTTTAAAATACCAAAGGCACCTTTAAAGTCTCTCAAGAACATGTGTGACACCTGACCCTTTCCCTTCCTCTACCTGCAATCAGAGCTCTTTGGGAAAGGGAAAGCCTAGTCAGAGGAAAACACCCATTCCCCTAAGTGAGTATTTAGAGGTCTTTAGTACTGCATAAATGAGGCAAACAAGAGGTAGACAGCACAATTACAAGAAATGACTGAACTCTCCCACTCCTTTAGCTATGGCGATTTCTCTTCAGAAAGTTTCAGAACCAGAGCGTAAGCTCACCAAAAAACTCAGAGTAAAACTGTATGTGAGAACAACGCTACGGGTCTGAGGGCAGATGATGCAAACAGTCTGGGTCCCCAAGGCTGGAAACGACTCAAAACTCTTTGAGTGTGCTATGAAGAGCAGCTCATGGCATACAGCATCGGTCTGGTCTACAGACCTGCTTGGAGGAGGTCCAGAAGAGCAGTCATGGCAGTGGTTCCTGCTGGGGTCACCTCAGCTCTGCAGCAGCCAAAGGAGGAGGTCAGAATGTGACCAAATGCTTGTCTTCAACAATTTGCTTACCTGTGCCCTCTCAAAGGAGGTTTGCAATTGGGAAGTTCATGCATAAAGGTGAAATAAATCTTGTAAGAGGAGGACGAGGCTCATCTTTGAAAAGGAAGCAGAACCTGTGATGTGGATTTCAGGCATTTAAAAGAGAGCCTTGGCTTGACGTGTCCAGTCTCCTGAAAGCTAAGAAGTTCAAGGAATAGACAAAAACTGCTTCATGTCCAGAAAAAAATGCCATATTGCATACAGTGTGGAACATGGAAATTTGCGGTCATCTGAAAACAAGCTGAAAAACATTGCTCAATTCAACGTGCAGATGGAATGACAGGAGAGATGCATCCACCTTAAGACCAGCTTCCCCTAGTGGAAGTAGAAATGAGCACTAGTCCTCTGTGGAAAGCAGAAGGGAAGTTGTCAGAATTTGTCTTTACCCAGCTTTTTCCTGTCTTGAAAGGTTACTGGCTCCAACCCTGTCCTTTGAAAGAAACAGGAAATAACTTGAGCTTATTCTGTTTTACTTGAACAAGAATCCCCTGACAGGGAAATTTTCTCTAAAGGCTGCCTGTGCATACGGAGAGAGAGGTGCCTAGGCACGGTGTACTACAGCTGTGTGGTCAGAGATGGAAAGATATTTTGCTTTTAGAGTTGTTTAAGACTTGTTTCTTATTAGCTGCAGGTCCTTGAAACAGAGGACCACACGTTTCACTTTTAAAGGAAGAAAAACACACTTACCACAAGCATGGGCAAAAGCTTTATACAGACAAAAGTGTGGCCTCAGCCTGCTAGCTGACAGCCTGACAAAAATCCCAGGCTGCTTCATCAAAAGCATTTTTCGCTGAAACTGAGAACCGTCCTGGCAACAACGTTTGTGTGGACATTTTTTTCTTTAAATGTAGTCTTTTTACCTTGAAACGCTAATGCTTTATGCATATACCCCCACCCACTCTGGGGGTATAAGCATAAAGCAGGGAATTTGGCCCTATCACGATTCAAAAGCAAGCAGACGTGCAAGTGGAGTGTTGCAAGGTGTTTGATGCACAACACACTGCATGCCTTCACCCCTTTCACCCACCAGCACTGCTCAGCCCCGCTGCTGGCTCGATCCATTTATTTGGACGGTCTCCTTTTTATTTTACTACCCCAGTGAGCCCACTGCCTTCAGCAAGTATATCTGACACCGTGGGAGCAGAAGGAAGCACCAAGACTACAAAACCGCTGTTGAATCGATCCTGGGTCACACCTGCCAAACCGCTCTGTACTCCTTCCAGTAAATCCGTACGCTTTGATTTCCCTGACTTACTCTCTGGCTCCAGCTAACTGCGCCTCCCAAATGCTGTCGAGGGGAAGAAAAATTTCCAAGGACCTGTTCTTACACAGAACAACAGCTTCAAGAAGCTTCTACCTAAAGCTGAAGTTTGTAAGGTGCAAGGAAATGGAGAGCTCTCAAACCGAAGGGACCAACCTGAGGTCTTCTCAAACAATGAGGAGCTGCTGCAGGGAATGATGTGGACGAGATGTCTTACCAAACCCAAATGCATACTCAACTAAATACAGAATCACAGAATGGCTTGGGATGGAAGGGACCTTAAAAACCATCTATCTAGTTCCAGCCGCCTTGGCCAAGGGCAGGAATACCTTGCGCTAAATCAGGTTGCTCAAATATGGTTGCTTCAGCACCAAAAGAAAGATGCCTGGTGTTTTGGGGGTCTCAAAAAGCCACAGCTCCCATCTACTAGGACTGAGCCCGTCCATCCCCCAGGACCAATCAGACAGATAAGCAGCAGCTCCACCTTACCCCATCCTTACAGAGAAATGCTGCAACTCGTCTTCTAGTCAGAAAATCTCCTCAATGCTATCCGCACGCTTAAAAGATACAGAGGGAAGAAAATAAGGCAGAAATCCTGTCTGAGGAGCGATAACCTGGAAGGTCTGGGTTCAGCAGCTCTGCCAGCTGTGGGTCAGCCCGTTCACCTCCATGTGAGGGAATGTGAACAGAGAGCTTAGAGAGAGGTAAACACATCTGAGCGGTTCACACAAGGTGATGTGATCATCACTGACCTGATGCACAGACCTGTGCTGTAATTCCTGTCTGATGCATCAGCCTCCACCACAGCATTCACGGAGAGGTGATGACAGTATTTTACTCGTTCACAAGAGACCGCAAAAACCTACTGCTGAAGGTTTTATCTTACCACTATTTAACTTCAGAGCCGATAGCTCTCAATTCCAGCTGTTCGGTGACACCTTGTTTATTTAATGGTTTGACTGAAAGTGCTCGTACTGCGATTCTCTGCCTTCCTCAGACCAGCTATGGCTATTTCAGCTGTGGGCCCCAGGCTAGTGGCAGTCCCTGGGTCACAGCAGGAAAATCCCGCTGCCATTTCAATTATGAATTAACCTCCATAGAGGTTAATTAACCTCCACAGAGGTTACTTCATATTTGTGACACTAAAGCCTCCGTCACCACCTCTCCAGTCATCCAAAAGATGCACCATGACAACTTTAAGGGAAAAAAAATCAAAACAAAAATTAAAGAAGAAAAGATTTCAGCTACTCCTGTGTGCAGGGAACAGACAACTACCCGTAAGCACTGTTGAAGTCAGATTAGACAAAGTGAAGGACAGAGAGGTTTATTACCGACTGTGATCTGTGTTATCTTAGGACCTTAAATTCCACTCAGCTACATCAGCACTGAGCACCAAACTTCATCTTCAAGTGCATAAAGCACATCCCTAGCAAAGGCAATTGACCCTACTGTGAGGAAAAGATGTGGAGTCTCACACATCACCGAGCAGTTTGTTGCTAAAAAAACATGCTGGATTTTCAGTTGAATTTCATCTGGCCTCAGAACAGCTGCCAGTGGCTCTCATGATAGCCTTCTCCAGTAGATTAAAGCATTCTTCCTTGAGATATGTGTGATGCCTTCTTTTTATTCAAGTCTTTAAACAACCACTCAAGCCTCCTCTCAAGCTATAAGACAATTTAAATCTCATTTTTAAAACTGTCCAAGACTGGGCTAGAAGGATCTGTAGCTTGACCAAGTACAGCTGCTCCCCACCCCCTCCCCCTTTTTTCTTTTTTTCATTTTTTAACTTCTGTAAGGTAAATAAAGTGCCCAAGGACATCGCTTTGAGTAGTGTTAGACTGAGCTGGGACTTGGAGCTGCTTGCTGGCGGGCTCCCATAAAGTGGTACAGATGAAAATTCAGTGCTGCACAAAAGACCTGAACTGGAATAAATCAGCCTTTTCTCTATTCAAAGCTTGCATCATACACATAACAGCAAGTGTCTACCTATTCCTGTAAAAAACACCAACAGCCTGCCTATAAAATTCACAAAGAGCCATGTCATTCCCAAATCCTAGTAAGGTTCAATTGCCTTCTGCTCACCTAAAGTCTGTATTTCACTTCCAAATTGAACCATACTTCCTGGTCTTCGTCTTTGTTGACTGCTGCAATGCATCATTTGAATAGATGCCATATTCCGCCTCGTAGCGTGCTCAATTTCACTGGTAGCTGAGAAAAACAGCCCGTGTAACATTACTCACCGGGGAATCCTTGTCAGAAAGTGCTGTACGGAGATAAAACCTTATCGTCTGCGGGTCTTGGGAACACTAATGAAGCAGAACTTGGTACTGGGATCAGAAAGTACCTTACATGTGGTCTCAGAAGTGGTGATGCTGAGGGGTGTCTTATCCGGGCTTATCTGCCTGTTTTTCAAATGGCAAACACTCAGTATTTCTGGACTCTTAAAAGAGCAGACACTTGGTTTTCCAACCTTTAAGGAAATCCAAGTCTTTTTTTGGAGGGAGAAAAGGTAAGAGAACCAAAGGTGGAGCAGGGAGGATGGGAGGAAATCTTTCAGACCACAGGTCCAGAGCACTGCCAGCGCTGAGGAATAACTCACAGCCGTGGTTAAGCCACCTCAGTTTCATTCCTGCCTAAATACATACTTCAATACATCAGAACACACCTCATATTAACACATGTTAATATGCCACAATGTGTGCTTATTGCTGCTGCTTCTGCCTGTAGTGTAGTCTGCCTCTACGATCCACTTTTTGGGACTTTTTTTGATCCACAGCCAGTCATCCAGACAGGCTTACACCAGCAACAGGCACAGGTCTAACAAAGGCAACAAAACGGAGCCCACTTAGCACTGTGGTGAATTCATGGCTTTCATTCTGTGCATTAATCTCAATATCCCCCTTTACAGTACATTTTTATGTGCTTACTTTGATAAATAAATGAATAGTACAACTCCAAGCAAGTGGAGGGAAAAGAGCTATTGCTTAACAGGCATATATGTGACTTTTTTTTTTCTTTTGTTTTTTAAGCCCCGCAACACAACAGAGATGCATTTTACTCTCCTCCACTGAAAAGGATCAGGGAATTATCAACAGCGAGACGTGTCTCATCAGAAAATAACAGGAGTTACACCATGCAGAATGAGGCTGGTTTCCTCATCGTACTTGAGGCATGAAAAATCAGGCAGCACTGGGAGCCCTTGCAGCATGACACGGATGGAATTTCGCATTACATCGTGACGGTCTCATTTCTGCTTTACTGCTCAACTGCTAGAAACAAAATACGCCATTTGTGTTTCGTACCGTGCTGTATATGCAGCACAACCAAAACAACACACGTTTCTGTCTCATGGTTTCCTGTGCATTAGTATCACGTCACTTACGACCTCAAAAAGAACCAGAGTGCTCGGCTTTACCCTTAATACAGACCCACAGCCTCCAGTCACTCTGTGTGGTGTCAGCACTGTGAATAGACAGGAAACATAACGCGTCCCCTAGGAGGAATTTAGGCAACCAAAGACCCAACTTCCATCCATATGGACTCACTGAAGTGGCATAGCTGGGGTGAGGCTGAAGCGTGAACGAGTTTGAGGCCTGACGGACACAATTTCTTGTCTCTGATCTACAAAAAGCCCTGCAGATAGAGGTAGGGGAGGCAGCAGAAGGCTTTTGGGTCATTGCCGCCTCCTGAGCCAAAGCAGAAGCAATCCTGGCCACTGCTGCCATCTGTGAGCAACATCACTGGCTGATGCAGGCATGTAAAGAGAAAGCCCTTTGCTGGGAACGAGCCTTAGCTATTGCTAATACTAACAGGGTCCCACAGAAAAAGGGTCTTTCCTTGTTCCCTGCTGCTAACACCATCCCTCCAGCTGGGAAACGGAGCTGCAGGCAGCCAGTTGCTCCTTGCCCCCTTGCTCCCCTTTCCCACATTTATCACCTCCTTCACTCCGCGCTCCTGTGCAGAGCACTCCCAGCTCAGTCGCCGCGTTCCTTGCTGATACTACGCTTGTACTCATGCACTGAGAGAGGAAAGAGACAAAGTAAGAGAATATTGTTTATTTCTTAGAGAGATAAAAAGGAATAGTAATTGCCGTTAGCCAGCGGGGTATGTAATAGCTGACCTCCTGCATCCTGCCTTTGATTTTCCCCTGAACCCAATCATCTTCTGTTGGCTAATTCCCAGCTTTTTTTTTTTTTTTTTTTCCTCAGGCTGGCGGGTTGGCATGGATGGTTAACAGCTGCCAGTATTCCTCCTCCCTGTCAGCGGCGAGCGATGCTAATGTTAGATGCCTGGCTCCGTCCCACCCAGGGTGCTGCGTGCCTTCGCCGTCCAACGCCCGCAGCTTTTGCCAGCCTTGAACCTGAATCTATCTCCCCTCCTGCCTCTCTCGCACAAAGATTAACCGTTTGAGGGAGTTGGCCTCTCTCAAACGAAGAAAGAGATGACAGATTTCACAGGGCCGGACCTTGTGAGGAAACGGCAGGCTTCACAGCAGCCTTTGGTGAGTGGCAGGACAGAAAGGATGCGGAGCAGCTTGGCATGTGGTGCATGCCAGCGTACCTCTACCATGAACATCATTCTGCTAATCACAGGGAAGAGCTGTGCAAGTAAATGAAAAGGCTCCACAAGCACATCACACACCCCCTTCCTAAAGAGATGCTGCTTCCCTTTGCCCCTTGGAAGGCTGCTAAGCCACAGACAACTCAATTTAATACTAAGGAAGGCATCATTCCTAGCAGACACTTCATTACACTGAAAAAAGCCACCGGTAGCCACTCGTTGAAACAGACTGAAGAAATCAGAGGGTTACACGTAAAACTAACCAAGCCACTCGAGAAGCAAGCTGCTTTTATAATGCACATCACAGCATCGGACCAGTGCCACTGAAAGCTTGATCTGCTCCTTCAGAAGACCCGTGTTTAACGTCACCGGAGAGAAAGGCGTTTGGTGCTGGAATAACTGGGTGAAGGTTGTTTCTAAACGTGCACCCCAAAGTCACGAAAATCCAAGCAAGGTCAGCAATCTCATCTGCAAGCTGCAGGAATCCCACACAACCACGGGGCTTTATTTGATGTTTCCACCCCTGTGCTGTCATCATTTCATGGCAGCCTCAGCTTTCGGAAAGGATGGTGCTTGTGGACACGGTGCTCCTCTGTCCAGCCTCCGGCTCTCAGCTCGGCCAGCCAGCCTTGTTCCCCCCACGCTCCTATTAGCGAAGCGAGGCAGGTAATAATAGCGAATAAAAAGCCTATTCTGCGGAGCACTGGCTCTTGCTCAAGTAAAGCAGAGTACCACTACAGCATGAATGACTCAATCATCTACTCAAGAGCTATTACTTGCAGCGATGAAGCAATGTTAATTGGATAATGGCCTGCTGCCAGCTAATATTGGCATGACCTACAATACCCTTGGCTGACAGCCGTGTATGCTTCTCTATCACACCTTTTTTTGTAATCTGGATGGGAAGTGGAAACCATTAAAAAAGCCTCATAAGTGCCATTTAACTTCTTATCATGAATTAAAAGCTTAATTAAGTGCCTTGTTAAAGGAAGGAAGACCAGTTTTTGTGATTAAATAAAACAAAACAACAGTTAGGGGTATGGATTGAATGAGTAACTTTACAGCTTCAAACTCGGGTCTTGGAAAATATTAATTTTAGGTTGCATTTAACAGCAGCTGCTGCATGAAAACTGCACGATTGCTGAAAAATACCAAGGTTGAAAAGCACACGAGGTTCTAGTTGTTTACCAAAACTGCAGATGAAGAGGAAAGAGTAGAAGTTAAGAGCTAACAGGGTCCTTTTTTATTAGCTGTACACAGCTGCAGCTGACATACTCCATCCCTGACTCTGCTCTGAGTCCTGACACTTCACACGCCACAGCCACATCTGAGCGCTTGTTATTACGTGGCTGTTTTTCCAAGTGCTTATCTACACACTAAAATATGTTGCTTTAAAAAGAGGTGTAGTATGAAATCAAATTACTGATGTCGGCATGAAAGGGTTTATGGAAACTCTTCAATCAGTGCAAAATTAGCTCTATACTGACTTAGTTTAAATAAGCTGATCGGGAAAAGGTTTGAACTGAGGCATGTTCAGTCACGCTTGAACTGACATGAAATGTCTGACACAAGGTTTTACATTGGTTTGAAACACGGTAAGTTCAAGTAGTTACAATTCCTATGTGTGCGAGGTCCCACCACTGAAATGACGGGCATATCATAAAGACTGATAATTGGATATAAACAAGAAATAATGTAAAAAAACATCTGTTCACTGCTTTGCTAGACAACAGTTAACAATGTCTGGATGCCAGATTAACAAAAAGACCCCAATGTGCTATGAAGTGAAAAAAAGGTCTGCAATCCAGTCTTCAGAGGCAGATTTACTGCCTTGAATAATCAAAAAGAAGTTCTTTTGTTTTCATGTTTAGCTCCCTCATGCCAACACTACACGAGTGCAAAAGCTTTACATATGAAGCTTTGTCCAGCGCCAACATGAAACCTTGGATAAATAATAATAAATGCTCATTCCCCAAAATTGCGTACTTTAGCAGTTTTCAAACCACACCAGAGAGTACAATGCAATGCTTGTATGTTTGACTTTAATACATCTTTGTTCATTGAGGAGTGATTGTCACCTTTTGGAAGGATTTGAACGGCAAAGACTGTATTTAAAAAATGATTTGCAATCTCTGTTTTTCTAAAAGAACTGCATGCCAACGTAAGTTGTCTCTAAGCACGAACAATGCATTGGCCCAGGACACAAAGTTTAACTTTTGTCTGAAATTTTTCCACTGGCGGTATAAGCCCCTACGTGACAAATTAAGTCACTTTTCACAGATACCTTTAGAAATAATTCATGGGCTCCCACAGCTCTGCAGACCATGGACTAAAAAACAACAGCCCTAGGAAAAGCCATTAGCTTGTGAACTGAAAAAGACCCTGCTAACTTCTTTTAATGTAATATAAATAAGGTGGTTCTTCCCTCTGCTCTATCAGCTCTTAAAAACATGAGTGTTTCAGTTCCTTTTGTGAGCAGCTCTGACACTGTTCTTTGTCGGAGGCACTTCACATATCCAAGCACAGGCATCTACCCAACTGCACGCTCTGAAGCAGAGCAACACCGGAGGCAGAGGCATGCTCCTTACCCAAGGAATCGTTGAGAAGAAACAATCTGCATTTGGCAGCTCTCCTCACCCTCAGCAACTAACATCTGTGAGGAAATTATTTAACTGGCCACCTCACACATAGCTATTCTAATAAATTAGTCACTGAGCAAAGGAGACTCTGCGGGGTTATCAGCAATTAATTTTCACATGGAAAATATCTGTACAATTAGGCATTCGTAACTGTACATATCCTTTTTGATAGGCCAGGAGCATTCTCTTCCAGCATGAAAAAGGTAAAGCCTTGGTGCTCTGCAACTGATTGATGCATGTGGCAAAAAAATCCCTATTGTTCTCAGGTGGAGCATGACGATTTCAAAGTAATGAAAAAACCTTAGGACCTGGATTCATTGGTTCTGCGAATCCACGGTCTTCGCTGAGGCTGTAACAGCAACTGATCTGTAACCCTAACTCACTAAGGCTTTTCAATCTTTCATTGAGATACATTCTAAAATGTAAAACCCCGATACTTCATTTATCCAAATGGGATTCACTTAAACAGAAATCATTTGTGGTTGGACTGGAAGAATGTTTTTTATATAGCATGCCACATAAAACACACATAAAGACAAATCTTTGTGTTTTAAATCCTTAGCACCACAAGAACACAGGACTGTGTTATGAAGTCCTGTCCTCTGGTCTCAAAGGCGGATGCAGCACAATCCCTCTGTATTGCCCTACTCCTCCCGCTGGCTAGTGGTTCAGCACCTCACTGCTGCTGTGATTAAAAATCTGCTAATTTCAAATCTAGTTTTACTAAAAGCCAGCTGGTACAGAGCAATGCAAGGACCTGTACCTCCCTGCAGCCATCACTCCAGCAGGGTGAACCTGCCATGGTCTTTTCTCCTCCTTTAAGCCCGTCTCCTTCTTCTGAACATCTCAGTCTAAGAAATCACACATGGTATCCAAGAGGTCCCGCCAAGGCTTTGTAGAAGAGCTCTGATGCTCTCCTGTCCCTTCATACCTCTGTACCACCCTTGCTTTGCAGTGTGAAAGCTATGCAACACTGCCTGAGACACGATTCTTCCACTGGAAATTATTAGTGGACAGCGCCGAATGATAGTGTGCATCCTAGCGTGTCCTCTGTGATATATCTGAACTCCTATGCAAAGTGTCTGTGCTGAAATTTCTTCGTGAGTAATATTCAGTGTCAGGACTCATGAAGTCATGCCCGGTGACCTACTTCTTCTAATGCTCTCCACCTTGCGTTGTGACGACATCACGATGCCACTGAGGTCTCCAGAGAGCTAAACCAGAGGGGGGAAAAATGGTGTGTGACACTTCAGGACCTGTCATCACTTTAAAAGGTCCCGTACTTCTTCATGGGCGTTAAGCAAATGATGCCAGAAAACCCTCTGCCTCATGCTGAACACCACCATACCTCCTCACCGAGTGACTGCCTTCCCATCCCCAGGGGACATCGCCACCCCCTGTGCCACCTGCACCAGGGGGTCACGGGGCAGGCAGTGCCACGGTGGTGGGGGATGGCAACCCTTTGCTGTCAGGAAAGCATCTCCCTGCTTGTCACAGCAAAGCCACCGGCGTGCCCTATGGTAGCTGCGACATCACAGCCGTGGGGCTGTGAGGAAATTACAGTGGGGGTGGAAGCCAGCCAGTGAGATTTTGTGGTAAAATAAAGTGAACTTTCCAGTGAGGTACATATTTTCTACGTCCCTTGGCTTCCTGATGTGTAAGCCATGGTGCATGAGAAAAACCCTGCTCTGTGGCAGAATGTGTTGGTGCTCTCTTCGTGGAAAACACAAGGCCCGAAGCAGTTAAATCCCACACTGCTTGTGACTGGAGCAGACAGGGAACAAGGCTGAACGGGACACAGGGAAGGGGGAAGAGGAGAACAGGGATATGAACCGCCGGAGAGGCGGTTCCACGATGAGCGATGAGACTCCAAACAATGTGACAGTTCACGTCATTTTTCAACAATAACCTGCTGTCTAACAGTGGCTAAGTGACCCCTTTCAAATTTCCTGTCTGGAAGAGCAGAAGAATAGTCAGGTACTGATAACGCGCTGAATGAACCGATAGTAATTAAGCGCCCTCTGGTTGGGCAGGGCTCTTTCAGATGAAGCGTTTTAAAGCTCTGCTGCTGGAAGTGTGAGGAATGTGGGTGAGGTTTGCCCTCTCAAGCGAGGAAGGTTGTGTGAACACGTTCATCCTCAGCCCACCCCAACCCCAAAACGACAGCCGCAGCCCCAAAACCCGCACCCGCCCGCCCCGTCCCTGGGTGGTGAAGAGCAGGTACGTGCTCTGTTCGGGCTGAGGGACGGCAGCAGTACTGTACCTCATCTGGCAGGCTGACAACCAGGTCATTTTCCGTCTGCCCTACCAAGGCCTGCAAGAAGTACTCGCTGCAGGCGGCCAGCACAGCCCGGTGGGCGCGGAACTCCTTCCCCTCCACGATGAGCGTCACGTCGCAGAGAATATCCTGCTTGCGCTGGTCATTTAAGCAGAGGAGAATATTGGTACAGTGCACCGTTGACTCATACACATACATGGGGGAGTCAGTCTTCTCATCCACAGACATGCCGTTCACACCCTGGAGCGGAGAAAACACAACGAGGCAGTGAGGAGCCGCGCTCAATTTAGTCAACGCAACAACATTGCATGGGGGATTTCAGAAGATTTTAGCAAAAATGGCGAGAATGACTGTTGTGTCTCCTAATAGTGAAAAAAAGGGGTTTTGTCCTTGCTTCTGTTATTTTTATAATGAGGGAAAAAACCCGCAAAACCCCAGCCTGCTCTCAGGCGGACAGAGAGCGCCGCATGGTTACACCAAAGACCTCCACTCAAGTGAAAGGCAAGGTGAGGCTGTATCTGATGGGGACAAGCTGCTGCCTGTGGTGACCTCGTTTCTCAGGCAGATTTTAAGCCTGAAGGGAGAGGGAGAGATTTAGTGGCTTTAGAAGAAATCCATCTCCAGGTTTTCACACATTCACTTGTGGCTTAATGTCATTTACAGAAAAGAGCAGTTTCTGAATTCCAGACCCACAGGCACAGGAAAATCCCCTGGCCTCTGCGGAGCTCCAGCTATGGGCAGCCGGGCAGCACGTGGGCGCCGGGGCTGCTCCTGCCCGCTGACACCTCTCCCCGTGCTGACAACAGAGCAGACGCTGGTAGGACGCACGACACGCAGTACTAGCATGTGAATTAGGAAGTTCCCTGTCTGCCGTTCTGTGATTTCTGACTCACGTCAGGCTCTCAACGCCTCTGAACACGGGGATCAGGCTTGTGGTGGTGCTGAGGGGTTCGGGTTCCCCACCGCCCGACACCACGCAAGCCCCGTTAGCACTCGGACACGCTGAAGTCATTTTTCTCTTACGCAAAATTTTCTGCTGAGCACCAGACTGGATGCTCTTTGCAGTGTTTTCCTGTTTCAGTTCTTCTGACTAAGAAAGCGAAAACCCTGTGCTGTATCTGAACACCCTCGGTACCCCAAAACAAACTGAACACTTGTTTCAAGGCTTACGAAGGAAAAGGGATTATTTGTTTATATGATTATTTATTATGATTATTAGTTTAGCTGCTGCCAAAGGTAAATTAGTGCAAACATGCAAACTTCAAGTATTTTAAGGAATTACTTATTCTCCTTATTGCAAACAACTGCCTCCTGGGAGGCACACAGTGTCGAGGTGACAGAGCAGGGTGTTTTGGTATAATTCTGCTGCACTGCAAATATCCAACTCCTGGAGAAAGTGGAAGAAAAATTCCTCCCCTGTAACTTTTTTAAAGTGGATCTTTGCAGCGTTTTTCTTTGCTAGTACAATATACAGGTATACAAGTAGGCACAAAATGACTTCAAACTGTTTCTCTTGCCATGCACTCAAACCAGGACATCGTTTTCCTAAGGCGTTGCTCAAAAGATACCAATAATCTAGGCAAGAACGGACTCAAGAAGACACGTGTGCTGCCTGTAAATATATACTAGATTTCTCAATAAAAACTCCATCATCCCAAGTTTACAGGATTTGTAAGTCAGCTGCCCTGATGGCGCTTTCTACAAAACAGGTATTTTTGCCAACATTACCGAACTCGAATACTGGAATTCTTAGAAGCCTGCAGCTTCTCTGTAGCTGGTATTTGCAACGTTTACCGCTGACTCACGCTACGTTTCTGAGTATGCAGCCGAAATGCCTACACTAACAGAAAAACAAACAAACAACTCGGTACCCAGCATCCTTTCACTGACTTCATATCTAGAGGAAAGACACAAATCCACTTACTTGTCTGCGTACAGGTAGGGGAGGGAGACATTTTTTGTTTTTCTATGCTACAGGTTGGATTTCTCAACCAAAAGAAAATCCTTTTTGACTTTTTTATTTTTTCCCATACAGTGGCACTACCGAGAAGAATTGACAGCAATCGTTTTATTAGTACTACGTTAAGGTACAGAGAAAATGATACTTGGCTCATCCCACTCATAGTGTTCTGTGTAACTGAGCTCTGATGCTAACGATAGCGTTATAACGATGTTCTAAGTGGTCACTCTTGCGTGCTATGAAATGCAAGAGTTTACAAGAACAATCTAGTGGGAAAACCTGAGAGTTGCAAATGACAATGCGACGGGGAAAGCTTTAAATTTTTTTTTCCAGGCACGTCCTCTGCCTGTAAGTCTCAGATGGTGACGAAATGTACACGAAACTTGAAACCTGGCAGGTAATGAACAGAACACCAATTACACTTTCAGTGCCTTTTTTTTTTTTTTTTTTTTAAATAAAAAACAGTTTGCCTGAAATCACAATCCTTTTTTTACGGTAACAGTGCAATTTGTGTGAATCAAACCCTGAATTACTTAGTTACTAATTAGTAATTTCCTACTTTTTAACTACAGCTCTCATCAAGTGCTTTTTTTTTTTTTTCTTTTTTTTTTTTTTTTCTTAAATTAGTTGCATGCCCTGTGAAGTGCTGAAAATACCGTGGTGTATTTCCCCACCGGCGAGGGAGCCTGCCTCCTGTGCTAGGAAACTCGACCGATGTGCTACTGCGATGCTGGGGCTGCACACCACAGCCTCTGCTCCACGGGGTCCCCAGCTATGCTTGCAGGAAGGCCCCCTATCCTGGGAAGTGTGTTGCTTATTTTCACAGAGAAAGGCTTAAGAGTGCAAAGGGAGAAGGTCACCTTAGGGTCTTGGCATGTAGTAGCAAGGAAATTAGCAGAGTTCACCTATTTTTTTTTCTTCCTCTCCTTGGAAGAGAAAAGAGGGACTCAGGCTCTGAAGCCTGCAGCAAGCAGGGCTGGAACCCGTTCATACACTGTTAATTCAAAATGCGTAATTTTTAGCTGAATTCAGTATTGTGCTGAGTTTGCAGAGCCTTCTTCATGGAAATCATTGTCACGCACTTGGTATTCCTTCATTCTAAAGAGAGAATGACTTAGCAAGCCTCTCTCCGGCTCAAAAGAACACGCTACGCATTTGTTTGCATATAGGTCACCCTGCTGCCAGAAAAAGCCTCTTTGAAACAAAAGTTTCCAGAAAGCAGCAAGAACTATTGTGGGCAAGGAAAGCACCATTGAAACCTCACCAGAAAGACAAAAAAAAAAAAAAAAGAGTTGCAACCTCAGTGAAGAAAACTGGAACTTTGCCTACACAGCACTTATGTAGTGCCTGGTGGGAGATGGCACCCAGCCCTGCTGCAGGGGCAGCAAAGAGGGGGCAATGGAGACCTCTGGAGTGCAAAGAAGTTGCTCGTAGAACATCCAAATCCCTCTGGTTTGCAGCATGGTGTCTGTTCTGGCTGGCACTCGCCCCAAACTCTCCAGGAACGTATGAACGAGCTGCCTGAGCCGTTCCCAAAAATACATTGTCTAGCATGAAAACCAGCTCCAGTCACACAAGAGTAGAGGGCAGGCAACGCCGTGCCTGTTTTTAAAGGGGAATGTTAGGGGAGAGAAGATCTTGACAGACCAGAAAGTTCTGCATCAGAACTGGGCTAATGAGATGAAAATGTACATCTAGATTATGGCAAAGGTACAGAACACTTAACTAAGCAAATTACCATCGTGACAAAGCAGCATGGCTTCTGCGCGGGGAAGTCATGTCTCTGATCTGCTCTATTAGTATTCCTGAAGTGTGTCAAATTAGCAGTGAGGAACACTGGTATGTGTAATTAGTGTTGACTTTCAGAAATCCTTTGATAAAATCTTTACAAAAGGCTGCTGGAGAAGCTCAATTGTCATAAGGTGAGAAGTTGCATCAGACTGGAAATGACTTAGGTTAAACTGTATTAAACAGAGAACGGATACACAGGCAATTTTCATCAGGTTATCAGTGCACTATCTCCAGAAATGATACAGCATTGGCACCAGCTCACATCTGCCTATGGCCACGCCACTTGCAACATGCCTGAGCTCATCTGATCTCCAAAGCTCGTCGTTTCCATCCTTGGAGATTTTCAAGACCAGACTGGGTATAGCTTGGTCTGGTCTCAGAGCTGACCTTCACTGAGCAAGACCTTGTGCTGGAAACGTCCTGAGCTCCTCTCCAACATGAATTATCTACCTGATGATCCTACATTGATGAGTGACCTAGAAGCCCACAGATCATGACAGGGAAACTGAAGTGCGTAAAATTAGTTCAAGTGTCAAAGGTAATACCAATAATATTGGGAATTGCAGAAAGACAATATAAAAAAGAAACAGACACAAGGAAGGTGATGCACTAAATCCAGGGCACTCACACACAAGTGGAAATTAGAGGGAAAAATGTATTTTCGTAGAATGGTAGAGGTTGGAAGGGGCCTCTGGAGATTGCCTAGTCCAATGCCCCTGCTCAAAGCAGGGTGACCTAGAGCAAGACTAGGACCATGCTCAGAACTACGTCCAGTTGGGTTGTGAGCATCAACAAGGTGGGACACCCCACAACCTTGCTGGCCAACCTGTTGCAGAGTTTAATCACCATCACTGTAAATCAAACACAATTTGATCTGCAATATCTATTCCAATTTGGAGTTTCTCAGGGAAAAGACAGACTGGAGACATACAGACTGTCATCACCTAGAGGTACCTTTAAGGTTACCCAAGAAAGCTAGATGGAAAGGTAGTGTTAGGAAAGAAACATTTTAATAAGGAAATGACACATTTTCTAGTCACTGCTGTTGTGATGTACTGTGATGTCTGCATCTCGTTGCTGATGTTGAAAGAGGGAGAAAAGAAATCCTCTGGAGGACAATGGAAAATATTATGGGAAAAGAAGAAGTAGCCCTCCTCAAATGAAAACATACGATCCATTTGATAAACACTATACAAATAAAACAACAACAAAAAAGATAAAAGGTCAAGGCATTACTGCTCTTTATTGCTTCTGATGTTGCAAATACAAAAGGACACCCAAGTAAAAGAAGCAAGGGAAATGCAAAATTTGCAAAAAGGAAAGCTCTGATTACTGATCACAGATATGAACTGAAATTGCACCTCACACTCTTTAGGAGGATGCTTGTTGTGTTTTTCCGAATTCCACTACAACTGCAATAAACCTCCTTTGCAATTGGCCACTGCTGCATGTTACTGGACCGTGAACTCACTGGATACGAAAAAGGATTAGTTAGACCCAATAAAAATATCTGGGGCCACATTCTGCATTCAAGCTTACATAGGATGAAAGTTCACATTGCAGGGCACTGGCCAACAACAAACTGCCTGGGGAGAGAGGACTGTGCCTGTATTATCCCTGCTTCCCAACCTACCAAGCACTGTCACAGACAGAAATTATTTGTCGGATGGCAACACAGATGTAAACCCAAAGCTGGCACCTCCATACGTGTCTCCTAAGCCACTCACCCTCTCTGGCCCCAACCCCAGCTGATGGTGTCATGCTCTCCTCCCTTGGACAGGCACGGGACCAAGCTGGTGAGGCCAAGTAGCAGAGAGCACCCATCCAAAGGCTACATGTGGTAGGTGCCCCTGACACCACGGCCTCCTGCTCCTGGTGGGTTTAGGACATGAGAAACCAACAGATTTTGTTATGTGCCCAGCTCGGGTTTTGCTTGGAAGCACAGGCTGGAGCTCGTGCTGTATCCTGTTATACAAGGTGACTTGCAGCTTCCTCCTGATCATGTTAAGAGAGGATCAATACTGAACTGTGGCTATTTTTAGTTTCACTTCAATAACAGTAAAAAAAAAAAAAAAAAAAAAGGACACTTAGGGCTATCTAGCAGTGGTCAGCTTGACCACATCTAAGGCTCTTGGTCAGAGGTGGCTGGACAGTCTGCAAAGCTGATTTGCTTGTAAATGTCTGTAGGTATTCCTTTTCAATAGGATGCACAGAGTGTGAAAAAATACCCTTTTGTTCTGAGGTTTTCAATTACTCTTTTCCAATAACTGAGCAAAAGGCACTAGGAAAAAAATGGGGAAAATGCTGACAAAATAATGAAAAAGTTGAGTGGAACTCGTACTTCTGACAAACGGCAGCAAAAGCACATCAGATTTGACAGCTTTTAGTGATAAACACGCACTGTTTTTAAGTGGCAAGTGGGAGGAAAATAATTTTCCAGGGCTTCCTTCCTCATCTAATATTTTTTTTCTCTGAAAAGACTCATTTTTTGCAATCAACACCTTGGTTTTAAAGAAATTTATCAATAAGTGACACTTCAGAGCTCCTAAAATGACCATCTTTATAATTGGTTATTACGATCTCTCAATTATAGATATAACAACAAAGGATATGATTATATTGTCACTGCTTTCCTTTAAAAAGAAACTATTGAAAGGCCTAATGATTAATTCACCATTTTTGAGAGCTCACTGTAATGACAGAAGACTATATACAAAGGTCTCTTCAGTGAGCCCATTATTCAATTAATAAATGCTGAATACCAAGCAGTCATAGTCATATGAAACTCCCAAGAATTGTGTGAATTTTTAACCAATTAATTATCAATTACAACATCATAAAACACCAGCACAAAAATAGAAATAATGAAATTTAATTATACATTATTCTTCTTAGTTGCTGCAAATACTATACAAGACTGATTTTGATTAATAATTCATACAGCAATAAAGTATCAGGAAAGATAATTATACTGTGCCACAATTCTCACACTGATTTCTGTAATTACAGATTACAACAGTGTTAGCAATTTAAAAAGGTTAGGGAGCAGTAGTAATTTGCTATGTCATCCTCAGCAATATTAATGCCTCCTTCTCTCGGCACCCCAGATAATTGAAAATAGACTAGCGGACCGCAAGGCTACACGGGCTTGCCTACTGCCAAGCATACTGTGGGTGCCAGGCCCATTAGCACGAACATCTTCCAAAATGAGATTTTTGCATTGTTCAAGAAACGTCTGCTCTAAAGAGGAAGATATAAAGCCAAGAGGAAAAGGCATTATAAAGCACTCTTGGCTGGGCAGCTGATGCTGCTGGCGATGGCTGGTGCTTCCGAGCCTACCCCCTCAAAGCAAAATCTTCATTTGACCAGGAGTGGGGAGGGAGGCAGCTAAGGGAAATGCGAGAGGGGATTTCACCTTGGGACTTCTATGGATGCAGGTTTGGCTGGGCACACCGCAGGGCTCTGCAAGCATTTGGTTACTCTGGCCTCCCAAAGGCAAGAATTCACATTGCTGAGGAGGCCGTGTGGCTCCAACACGAGTCACAACAAGTGTTCATGGCCTGGGGAGCTGAGTATAGCTCAAGGCCACAAACTGAGCCCCACCTTGTGAGCTACACCAGGGCAGCGCCTGGGCTGACTGCAGAGCTCTGGCATGAGCTCTTGCCTCTTTATGGCAAGCTTCATGAATTTTCGAAGCTGTGACAAGAATATTGAGAATTCATTCCTGAGCTTACACCCACAGGAGCAGGGATGCCTCCTCAAGGCTGTGCAACAGCTGCTTTGCACGGCCATATGTCGCCACAGCACAGAGGCTCTGATATAGGAAGCACGACCCAATGTGGAAGTCAGTTTCTGGCTTTGTTTTGCTGCCCCTATATCCTACAGCACAACTGGACAGTGACTAGGAAAAAAGGAGGAGTGCTGATGCTACACTTCTACAAAGAAGTGCTGAGCATAACTTCTGCATGTAGCATTTTGGTTACTTAAAATGATTTCACTATCGGAAGATTGCACACAAGCAGAAATGTACTACGGCTTCAGTTGTGCCACAAAACAACTTTCTTGTTTTTTGCTTGTTTGCCTTTTTTTTTTTTTTTAAATAAGTGTCAGGATGCCCATAGACTCTGTGATTAATGTTTATTTAAACCCCGTGTGCCTACTCTAAGGAAATTGTGCTTTGGGTTGTTCAGAGATTGGTACCATAAAGAAGCAGGGATTCCCAGTGGAGGCTACTTTGAAGAGTCCAAATAGATTTATGTTCCACATAGAGATAAAACCTGTTTCTTGACTTCAGAGAGTTGTGTTGTTATTGTTTTTTGAGAGAGTAACCCAGCTGAATAAAGTAAGGATAGCTTGTGGTCTTTAGGGACTTTAGCTAACATTCAAATAATGTTTACACATGGTACATGCATATATATATGTGTGTGTGTGTGTTCTGTTCTATACAGGCTTACTAAGCAAAGTATCCATATGCAGCTTTTTACAACTCAGAAAAAATAATAAAATCATGCCAATAATTGTCCTAGGCTCAATAGGTCAGGCTTAGTTTAACACACATTTTCAGCGTTCTTGAAATATAAATGATGATGTTGTCATAAGAGGAGCATAGTAAATGGGGTCGTATATGGTGTATATCTTCCCAGATATATAGTGGCTAAGAAAACAGAAGGAACAACAGAAGAATCGTCTTCTATCGTTATTTTTCAGAAGGCACTCAACAAACATATATGTACGTGGAAAGTGAGAAACACAGAATAACTCTTCCCTGATACAGGCTCTTCTCACAGCTTCCACATGGCTCTTTACAGTAGCTGGCTATGGTGGAAGGGGACTGGAACCAAGTCTGCTACTCAAAATAGCTTATTCAAAGCAGAATGGGGAATGCCCAACGCTGAAACAGTGCCAGGAAACCACTACAAAAAACAAACACCATATTATGTTTTTCTGAAGTGGTCAAAGGCTTCAAGACCTTGGGGAAAGGACACAACCTTTTGGGTTACTCTTGGTTAATCTGGCTTGCCAGATTAAAGAATCAGAGGGGAAAAAATGAAATAGTTATTTATTTTTATCTTTCCCTCCAGCTTGGTGAACTCTCTGAAAAGGCTGAAAGGACTGAAAGTTTCCTCGCACAAAGGGAGGCTAGAGATTCTGGCAAGAGCCCATCAGATTTATGTCCTGCCTCATTTGCTTTAAATGAGTACTTTGGAGTTTTTGTTAAGGAATGTTAAGCAGTGTTTTTACTCCTTTTCTTAATCGTTTAAATTATTTACACGTACACCTATGGCCATATGTGCACACGTGTGTATGTGGCATTTTTACCACGAAGCTGACTGAGACGATGAAGTAGAACAGAATCACAGAATCACCTGTGTTGGAAAAGACCTTCAAGATCACCAGGTCCAATCCTCAACCTGACCTACCAAGTCCCATCACTAAAACCATGTCCCTTAGTGCTGCATCTACACAAACACAACAGAAGAATTTCAGTTGGAAGGGACCTATGAAGACCATCGAGTCCAACTATAAGACTTCTTTATAGCTGATCCTAAGTGAAAACATATCATTAAGAGCATTATCCTGCTCAGTACCTTGTAGAGAGCAACGAGGTCATCCCTCAATTTCCTTTTTGCCAAATTTGACAAACACGGTGTCCGCAGCCTCTCCTAACAGGACATGCCTTCCAGCACTTCTACCTGCTTTGTTGCCCTCCCCTGGATGCATTCAAGTACCTTAACATCCTTTTTAGATTGTGGAGACCATAAGCACACACAATATTCCAAATTGCTGATGCATAAATGGTTGGTCAAGTGTCAGGGCCACTTGCCTGTATGATATAATACTTTAAGGTAGTAAAGCAAATGCTTCTCCTTTGAAGTCTCTTTTGCTAACATGACTATGAAAATGAAGGTCACGCTGATATTGAACCAATACTCCCATTGTTTGGAAGCTAGAAATTACAAACAACAGTGCTGTTCTGCTCCTTTTTGCAGCCTCTTCATGGGATATGACAACAAGTTATCTGGGCAAAAGCTAGCCATTTTCCTTATGTTTTAATCTCAAGGAAGCACATCCTTTCAAACTCTAGTACAGTTCATTGCTGAAACTTTGTACTTGAAACTTTTGGTTGCTATCAATATTTACAGTTGAAGAGTGCCTAAAGCGAGCATTTGTTGTGAAATTTCTCCAGAGGAGAACAGAAAATTTCTCTCTTAGAATTACATTTCCCAGTTAATTTTTTTCCTTACTTCTGAAAGTGTACTAATTACTGTTTTTCCAGTCTATCTGCAGAACTGGCTGAAGAGGTTTCATCTGCATGGGAAACTATGGTCAAACCCACTGCTAAAATCTTCAACTAATAAAACTGCAATGGTTGCACAAATTACAAAAGCCTATTTTCTCCTGTTGTATTACATACTTGTTATAGGAAAAATCTGATCTTGTTTTTTTTTCCCCCCTAAAATGCAAGCTCTTCATCTTTGCTGCAACTTAGCAGGTGTTTAAAATACCCTTCATATTTCCTTGGGACACAAACCAGCATGTCCTTTGGAACATGCCTGTTGTGATTAATGTGTGAGGAGCAGAAACACATGCAGTAGGTCACTGGGTTAAACGTGGGACAGAATTTCTCTGGGTATAACTTCACAGCTTCTGCTCCTGGGAAGAATACAGGTGGTGTGTTCTCCTTGGAGTCTGGGCCACTATCTGCTCATGCAGTATTTTCCATAACCGAACGGATACCAGCAATTATGTTCCCTTTGGTGGCATATGCACTGAAGGGGAAGAGTTTCCTTATCCATAAATCATAGATTTTTACTAATCTAAACATAATAATAAAAAATCTACTGACTACTGCAGTAGGATCCTCAGATTTACAGCATCCTTCTGAACCCTGGAAGGCCTATCAACATATGCAAATAACAATTTTCAGATGTCCTTTATAGCCATCAAATGATCAGAAGTTCAGTGAAATGACCATTTACAAACTTTCAGAGCACGTGCCAAGAGGATAGCAGGACTACACCAAGAGATTCCTAGAACGTTTTTGATCCTGCAAGAATCTGAGAATTGCCGTTTTATTATCAGAAGGTTTTAAGCAGGAGTTGCAAGTATTCCCAGCATCTTCACAGTCTGGCATAAGCCTAGATTCCTGTTTAAATTCCATTTATCCATGCTCCAGCCCTTATTCTGGAACTGAACTGCCTTTCCTGTTGCAGACAACAAATCATCAGACAGAGAAAGGCACACGGAAACAATCACTTATGCTGCCAACACCTAACAGGCTACAGCCGGGGTAAGTGGAGAGGATGTGAGATGGAAATGGGCATTTTGACTAAATGTAACTGCAGCCTGAAGAAGCCTGTGCAGAAAGGAAAGATTTGATGCATTGGAGTGCTGGTTCTGAGCATATAAACAGCTAACGCAGTACCTGCACCTGTGGTCTGGTCGACGACTGGGAAGACAGCAGAAGGTGAAGACAAGTTTTACTTCTGTAAGATGATGAGCTTACAAAACTTATCTGCCGTTGTAGAAACTGGGTGACTAAAGCTGCAAACAGTGCTATAAGGGGAACTTGGATTTTTTTTTTTTTTCATTTGAGAATACTTAGATTATTTACTGAGCTTTTCAATGCAACTTTTTGAAGGTTATTTGGTTTCTCTGCCCCCACAGAACTACAATGAACTCAACATACTGAACGCTGCAAAAGCCATCACATCAAACCATACAAACATACAAAACCCCAAACCAAGCCACCCCGTATCCCAGAGAAGCAGAGTGGCTTGATTATTTCTATTTGAATTAGCACACTCTATCATGGGAGTTTTAATCTCAGGGCATTCCTTCTCTGGTTCACAAATCTAAAAGGCAGAAGTGCCCACCTCTTCTAGCCTCCTAAGGGCAGTATCCACAGTTTTAGCAACCAAATTCTCTTGAGAGAGATCCTGAAATAGCAGTTCTGCCATTGTTACCCTGGGCCAACGTCAAGCGAATCCAGCCTACGGTTCCCTGGGACATCCCTTTTATCTTTTTGAAATATCGGAAATACAGTTGGCAGCTCTCCGATTTTGTGGAATTGCCTTTGTTTCCTAAGATTTATTACAGATTAACAGCCACGTAGGAGAGCTTTTCAGCTACCTCCTTTAAGATTCCTGGATATAAAAGTTACTAGGGCATGCTGATGTCAAAATGTTTAATTTCAGACATTCCTGCCTGTGTCAGATCCTCCTTTGCTGTAAACAGCAAACTTCTGTCCACCTCACCATACAGGATGAATACATCCTCTTCCATTGTTTCAAATACAAAAACAATCCAGGGAACATTCCTGCCTTTTCTATTTTCTCTTTTTTTGATATTGGATTAATTAAGGTTTTATCACTTCTTCTATTTCTTCATTTAAACCAGAATGGCTTCTCATTAGAGTAACGTTTTTTGTTATTGATGACAGTATAAAATCATAATTTTCAAGCAGCTGGCAGAAAATTCTTCAACAATTCCCAGTGCGTTCAACACTTTTTACTTTAAATGTAATGTTATGCCAACACAACAGTTCCTAACTTTGGAAAACATCTTTTTTTTTTGTGGTTCTGAGTACAGTAAATACATACATTTATAATCTACTGGTAGATGCTGTCCTCTGGTTGTGCAAGGTCAGTCTAAGGGTTTTTAAGCCATGTGATCCAAATTATTGAAGCCTGTTAACAAATAATAGTGTCTGACAAGCTGCTTTCCTACTCTCTTCATTTTCCCTGTTCTCTCTCATGCAACAAGTGGTAAATATTTAATTTCCAGTCTGCTCTTACATGAGCATTAAAATTCGTTTGCATTTCTGCTCATATGTCACCCTCTCTGATGCCTCTCACATAATGCTAAGACCCCGTGTAATAAAAAGTCAAACTGATTCTTGTACAGCCCTCGTGGTTTAGATATATATACCAAAAGCACCGTAAGGCTGGTTTATACGGTTACTTTATAGTAAGTTTACAGCCTGCTTACCTTTGCTCATTTATCTTCAGGTAGAACGTACTATGGGCAGAGAAAGACAGGTCCCCAAAAGCAGACATCCCACACATACTCTGCAGACCCACAAAATCCCAAGCCATTCATTCTCCACATTTAGCAATAGGGTGACAGCAACCTGCTCCTACCTTCCATCTTCTCTCTCCTTTCACAAGGGCACAGACGCTCCGGGACACCTAACTGTCTCATATCTGAGAGTAACCTAAAACAAATCAGGGATGACTTTGACCCCGTGGTGGCAACCACCACTGCCACATCACGTGCAGGACCAGGGCAGCCTTGCTCAGGGCCAAGCTTCCAGCAGCTGTGACCTACGGAAGCTTTGCCTGGCTGATGAAATCTACCTCATACCTACAGTCTGGACAATCTGTAAGAGATAACAGTATTTGAAATACAAACAGGGTTTTTTTTCTGAGAGGAAAAAGCCTGTGTGCCTTTTTCTGATGTGAACTGAGAAGCCATATATTCTCTATAGATCTTGGAGACATGCAATTAAAGCCTGTCAAATCTGCATGCGCATAGGATCCAAGTGAAGGCTGAGCAGGCTATGTTTCAACATTTCTCTCTTAACTTGACAATCTAAATATTCTTTTAACAGCTCCTGTGCATAATTTTCTTACCTTAAACAAACCAAACATGCCATTGTGTAACCTGACCCTGACGCAGATCAGGAGAAGGATGGGAACCATGAGATTTCTGCTTCCCAATTGGCAGCTGGCTGACCATCACTGTCCTGTTACATCAACAGCCAAGCAGTCTGCAACATCCCACTAAATACAGATAGAGAGAGCAGAGCATGGCTCTGTAGGTTCCCCTGGTTTGTCAGAAACCAGACCTCAGAGGCAGCGATAGGCAGAAGCCACCAGTGGCACTGGGCTTTCTTTTCAGCAGTTTGTAACGTGGCTGGTTGGATGGATTTCCATGGGAATCCATCCATCCATGGATACAACCAGAGCTGTACCTGGGGCTCCGAACCCACCCTCCAGCTGCGATTTCATGTCTTTGCTCTACAGCATGGGGGCACCAGAGCTTTAGGAGAGATCAAAAAATTTAAAACACTGGCAAAAGCAACACCTACTTTTCAGCTTTATTTCCCTATTCACTTGCCCGAAACACTTTGGTTGGGATTTTCCAGTGACAGTCTGAGAGAACATCAGAGCGAGAAAACTGTAACCCTGTGCACCCAAAGTCTGGCAAATTTATTGTGGTTCAAAACATGGCTCTGTAGAGGGAAGCTTCTAACAACAGTGGCAAGATAGAAGGCAGGCACTGCTACTTGCACTGCACACATAGAGTACGATGCACTGGGAGGTCCACAGGCAACAGGACTCAGCTGGCACATTCCAGCTGTTATTTGGCAAGGTGTCGAGTACCTTTAATGAGATTTGAGGGAGCTCCTCAACAAGCAGGATCAATCCGTAAACGCATGAAGACAAGGAGATTAAACTACAGATTAATAATTATACGGTATAAACAATCTGGGATAAAACTATTTCACTCCACTGGAGACTGACATGTTTATGTATAAAGTGGGGAATCTATAAAGCCCATTGATTTGTATTTCAAATGAAGCTAATCTAAAAGCATTACTTATTATTAGGTAAAATATATAATACAAATAGCAAGCTAGGAAACAATCAATACTTCTCAGTGTTTGCAACCCCCTACAGCAATTTTCATGCTAGACATGGGAATAAGCTGGATTGCAAACTCGTGTGCCTGACAGTGTGTTTGTCTCCCCATCTATATCTACACGGGAAAAACCTGCAACCTAACATCAAGCATATTTTTTTTCTTGCTTCTCCCCCTGCAACTTTACCCTAATTGTACCTAACCTATATTGCAGGCTGTAGTAATAAATAAATGATGAAAAAATCACCCCACAAATCCCCCAACTACATCCATGTACTGTGTTTCTTGGGCTGTCAGAAGAATGAAAACACTGTTAGGCGGGACCAAATCCAATATTTATAGATGAACTTGACCACATGGGTGATGTAACTTCATGAAAGAATGAGATAATTTTCCACGGTCAGACTAAATTAAAATTTTGCCATTAGCACAATTCAAGTTTTGTAGAAACTGGGTCAGTTCATTTATAAGTATCAGAAGTCAAGATCGGGTAGGTGTATCTATAGATTCATGCCATTACTTGGAAGAATTTAAGTCCCAGAAAGACACACCTCAGTTATATACCCAAAGGAATAGCACTTTTTTGAATAAAATACTTGCTGCTTGATGAAATTTGGGATAACCACTACTTTGTTATGAATGATATGATGCTTTTTCATCACTGCATACTGAGCTCCAGTACAGTGTCATAAAAACAGACGTGTATGTACATGTGCATATACTTATGTGTGTTTATACAGGCACATGTGTGCATCCACATGCACACCTAAGCACTGTATTTAACTAATATCTCTCAGATAATGTGTATTATTGTCACTGAGTGTTTCTAGTAAAGTTCATTTTGTCTGGTATGAACATTTTGTCTGGTATGAACTTTCCAAGCATTAACAAACGAAATTAGCTCTACTAAAAGGGTCCTTGGGCCAGCTATGCAGATTTATATCACTACGAAATACTCCTTAGATTCTGTGCAAATTAGGTGGCTCATTATTTTTTGTAGCTGTTACAGCATTTGTTGCCTGAAGTACATATGCACACACACGCTCCTCTCCTCTGCATGTGGCAAGAATTTTTCCAAAAGGAGCATAAGCCAGAGGAGAAATTAAAATCTTGAAAGAGATACTTGTGTGAATGTTTTCAGTAATAATAAAGGAGAAGAGGTGTGAGAAAAAAGCTTCTGATTAGGACTAGTCCAGAGGCAATTAGAAGCTGAAGGGATGGGGAAGAGCCAGGAGCACCATCCACCAGGATGCTAAAAACTGTGTTATTATGGATGAGTGGAAGGGTCCGAGAGAGAAGAAAGGAAAAGAAGCAAGTCTGCTTCAGAGGGAGGGGAGGCTGGGGGCTTTCACCGAAGGAAACGTGGAGAAGGGCTGGCTGGAGACGTTTCAAGGGAGAAGGGAGGGCAGCAGGGGCTGAGGATGGCAGGAGCCCAGTCCTGCCCCGCTGCCGCCGGGAGGCCGGAGGGGCAGAGGTGAGGACGGAGGAGCGGAGCAGACCGTGGGAAAGGGCAGCTATTTTCAGTGTTTTCACTGAGCAGAAAGAAACTCAAGAGGCCGGAGATAAAGATAATGCATGCTACAGTGAGTACGTACGGATGCTGGGAGGAAGCAGAAAAGGGCAGGCCGGAGAGAGGCCGTGCTGCCCAGAACAGGGGGAACGGCTGCCAAGGGGGTTGAAAGAGAGGTGGGGATGGGAATGAGACGGAGAAGAACATTGCTGGAAATTTCCTCTCCTCCAGAGGGATATGGGACAAGGGAGGGGAGGGGAAGGGAAACCTCAGGCGCTGAGAGAGGCGAACAGGGAACTTGTCAGGGAAATGATGAGAGGGGAGAGGTAATTTGCCGGTGAGAGGCTGAAGAGTGGGTGAGGACACCGTGCCAAGAGATGATAATCCAGCTGATTAGAGAATTAAGCACAAGAGATGTCAAGCGAAAGGCAGAGAGCAGAAGAGGCTACGGAGGTGGCAGTAAGAGCCTAAGTGTAAAATAGAGCTGACAGCCGAGCAGCCTAAGCGTGCAGGCAGCTCGCGTCCCCTCTGCCTGCTCCCTCTCTGCTGTGCTAGCGGGGACGGGCGGTGTTACACAGGGCACGAAGAGATGCAGCAGCCCAGGGAAGAGGGGAGAGAAGAGCTAGCCGACAATAGCTGTCCGCAGACAAAAAGATAAGCTTTTAGCACAGCTGTGTGGCTGTGTGTGATGGATGGCGGCTTCTCCAGGCAGAGCAGCGGCACAGCGCTGCAAATGGCTTTCTAGAGAAAGCAGCGTGGACAGCAGCTCCTGCACATCGCTGGAGGGAAATGGCAATGTCCTGGGCTTGGCAAGGAGCTCAGGGTGCTCGCTCCATCAGCAAGCACAGAGGTATCTGCACTGTACTATCCCCACACAAGGCACTGCTACACCCAGCACTGTGAGGACAGATGCAAACGAAGCCCTAAGAGCTTTCTTCAGTGAGTTTAAGCTTGACATCCCCTTGTAACAAAAAAGCTCACCTCCTTAGGAAAATACCTACTGAATAACACAAAAATTACGTTATTTGTAACAAAGAAGCTGATTTCCAGATTAAGAAACAAAACACAGCACCCTGACTGCACGGTGAGTGTTTTTGTAGATGTTATTTTCTAGTAGCAAGTAATTAATCTTGTGTGAGTCTGAAAAGTCCCTACCAGTTTTTGAACTTGCAGACAGCTGGAAAATGCCTACTTAGGCTAGCGTGCACATCTTTGAGTCATTCCACTTGCTAATTATTCTTCCAGAAGCTGCCAACAGCTTTTCTAACATTTTGCTAACTAGGGAGGGATATCACATCACATTATCATAGATCATGCGAATTAACAACAGGATGCCATTGAAGCAATGTGGTAAAAATCAGGTAGTTGAGAAAGAAATTAAAGCTAATCGATTTGCACGAGAAATAAAAAAATAAGAATCTGTGGTACACAAACAGCATTTCAGAAACAAAGGGCATGGCTGTGGAACAATGACAACAACAGAGTGAAAACAGCACTTGCAGAATTTGTCAGAGTCGATTCCTTCTCCTGGTGACAGATCGGATGAGACTGAAGCCCGGGACCTTTACAAATGCGTCTTGCTAGCACTCCACTACCCCGCTGCAAGCGGAGCAGCAGTCACCTCTGCAGCGCAGCAGACGTGATTCAGACTGGCAACTGCTTGCACGTGCAGGCACGACACCTCCCACTGCTCTGCGAGGTTTCTGTAATATTCATCGCAGCAGCCCAGAGGGACTGAAGCTCCCGGAGTGCACAAAGCCCTCTGGTGCTCCTGTGCAGCGCAGCAGATACCTCATGGTTGACCTGGCCCAAAGCTGGGGTGGTCAGAGGGACACCCTCGAGCTGTGTGGCCCCTGGGGCTATGTAAGGGGCTGACTTGGTGATCTTTAAGGCCCTTTCCAACCCAAGCCGCTCTGTGATCCTGTGAGTCAAAGAAGTCTTTCTCCACATGTGTGCACGTGTAACTGCAGCTTGCTAAAGCAGGGTTTGGGGTAGCGATGTCTGTTCTGCAAACGGGTAGGCAAAGGCAAGTTATTTTTGGTGTGAACACCCTGACGTGACATCTCAGGGGAGGCTCCGGCCACCTTCAATCAAATGTCTGCTGTCGCTGCTTTGGAGTGCTGTTGGCCATCTTCAGGCCTACTTAAGGCCATCTCAGGCCTACTTAAGGGAAGACAAAAAAGTCATATCCAGCTTTCCCTTCTCAGGAGGTGCAAGGTGAAATAGCAGCACCTCAGTGCAGGTGACAGAAGCTGAGGAGGGCTGGCAAGGGCCACACTCAGGTACCTGGTGATCAGCTGGGGTTTTGGGGGCTCCAGGCACTGAGCACAACCGCGCCGCCTGCCCATTAGCAGCTTCCTGCTCCTGAGAGGTTTCCTTGAAATCCCTCCACAAACGCCCTGCAACCCAAGTGTAAAAGAAGCCACTTTTCCAGCTCTGATTGCCCACTTGAACTTTTCGAGAAGGTTGCATTTATTTACCATCGATCTGCAGCACCGTGGCGACAGCTGACTTGCTGCGAGGAGATGACAAGCGGCTCAGCCCCAGCAGGGCACATCGGGAGGCACGGCGTTACCCCCACTTTGCAGACAAGCCTGGGGGCTGTACCCAAAATACCTGATTTAGGGGCTTGTGCCGACACTGCCAGAGCTGACGGTAATAGGGAGTGGGCTACCTTGGCCTGCAATATGCTCCTGGCTACAAGTCAAGATTTCCAATGAGGCAATCCCCACTCTGAAAAATTATGAGAAACGGAGGGGAAGGATAAACCCAGCTATTTATTTTTAAAGTGTCAGTTTCCATAAGCATAAAATCACTTGAAACTACTAGCATAAAAATGTAAATACGTAGTTTTACCATTTCTGAAGATTCTCTCGAGTGACAAATAATGTGTGGAGTAGAGAACTGGTGCAATCAGTTAAAGGACACGGCAATTTTCATTATGGTTATGGCCTAGACAGGAGCTGGAATTTGGCCCAGGCTGATTGTTCAAATGCCTCACTCTACTGGCCCCTCACACAGGGTTTATCATCGCTGCCTTCGTTATCTCTCCCTGGCTTCATCTTGCCTGTGCTATGTATACATAAGCACACATGGACCATGAAACTCATAATGAACTCTTGTAATACCGGCTGTCAGCAGCCGGCTCGGAGTCAGGAAAAACATGCTTTAGCAAGAGGTCGTATCTATAAATATGGCAAAACTAATTATCCCAAGAAGGGTTCCCCTTCCTCTTAAAATTAGCAATGTAAACAGTAGGATAACTCACTGTAAACACATTGCTCTGAATTTCACCGGCTTCACTCCTGGCTTCGCTTAGCCCTTTGCCTCGCTATGGAAGAAGTTGGACTCCTGTAAGGATCCTCTGCTACGACAGACACTAAATCTGACATGTGCACAGTTTTGTTGCAGTGTTTTCAAGAGAGTGAAACGGGAGAGAAAGAGCATAAAGCCTAAAAACAGAAACACACCAGTAAAAACGTCAAACTAGTGTCTCCACACGGAAATGGAGAAAATAGCTTAATCTCCTCCTATGATCTAGACAGTGGGCAATCTCCAATGAAGGGACACAGAGAGAAAAGGGACTGGTGACTGTAAGAGAGAACAAGGAAGTTGATGCCACCTTGGGTTAGAGAACAGAGGGGCTTTCTACAACTGCTCCACTTCTTCAGCAACTATGTGTAACATAGAGGGCATGAAAGACTTGTTTTTTTCTTTTGCTTCATTATTTCAAGACTGTTTTTAAGTAAATATTTCTTTAATCCTTAAATGTATCCTTAAAGCTCATCTGTGTGTCCAGTTTTTCAGAGACAACAGTACTCCGTTTGCTTAAGTGTATTTGCCCTTCCAACTGGAGACCGGGACGTCTCCAGCAGTGCCCAGGGTTGCTGGAGAGCTCAGCAGCAACACAGGGCCACTGAGATGCATGTGCTCTTGTATTTCACAATGCAGTCTGTAGGAAAGAAATGTCTTCCAGTGACCACTGTTGGGCTGGAAAATCCTTCAGCATGAGATAGGATGGTGGAAAGAACAGCTGAATGAATCATGAGGGAGCAGAAAAGCTGCGGAACGCCCCCACACTTTTCCATCTGAGATGAGTAAAGGTCAGCCACATCCAGGTGATGCTACTGGAAGCCCCAGTCAGACAGAGAACCAGTCAAGTAGGAATGAACCAGCTCCTGTCCACGAATCGAGCAAAGTCCCACGGCACAACACATAAAGGAGAAGTCACCACATTTACCGCAGGAATAACAAAGAAAGGTGAGGCTGGCAGCCTTCTTCTGAGCAGAGGAACGATCCAGCCCAGTCACTGGGAGGAAAGGTCAGGAAAAACACAGCCAGATTTATTAGCCATAACACGACAAAATCTTAGTTTCCCACTGGTCTCACAAAACCTTCCTGTCCCCTCGGGGGGCAAACACCACCAGCTTCTGGGGAGGGAGCTGCCTAGTAGCCTGTGGGTATGGAGGCAGGACACACACCGGCATCAGCCAAAATGTGCAGCAAAGGAGCAATGGGCACCTACCCTATGTCAAATGGCAGCCTCAAATGCTTGTGGAATGATGAAGCATCAGAAAAAGCCAAGTGTGAGATGCACAGAAAGATGCTCTCACATCCGAGGCCATCTGTCCGTGTTTGCTCATTCATGTTGTTTCCCAAACTGACCTACTGTTCCAAATCACAGATTTCCAAAGGCTGAAGGTAGTACCAGGAACAACGATCAGCGCCAGCTACTCGGTGTCACTGAGGAATTATTTCCAGGAGTCTAATGGCGTGATCACAGAAGCTGGAAAAGCAAAATCCCAGGGAGGGGGAAGCCTGGATTTGACTGTGAAAGCTGCATGCAGGCCACTGACAGCAGCACGTGCTGGAAAGCCCCATCTCCAGTGTGAAAGCCCACTCAGATACAGAGGCAACAAGCAGCAGGACGAATATTTGACAGCGAAAGCGATGTTCACTTCTTCCAAAAGCAGATGAGAAGTTTGGCCGCTCGTAACAAAGACCATTTCTGTTTTCAAGTACAAGTGGTGCGTTTCAGCCATCCTTTCCCTGCTCTCCAGACTGGCCTCAGAGCAAACACGACCATAAAGCCCAGGAGATCCCTAAAATCTATTTCTGTACCAAATAAACAGCTAATGTTCTCCCATGAACTGAAAAGCTCTTCCACTGTTCCCAAAGAATTAGTCTCCCCTCCCCGTACAAAGATAAATTTCCTCTCCAAGGTAATTTTACAAATCGTAAGTTGGTCTCGTAATGGCAACCCCGTTAATTTTATATCCCCAGAGACCTTTACCATCTCTCCCTGTTGAGGTTTTCCACAAAGCACCCACATCATTTTTCAGACTTTCGAGCCCTTGATTTCCTTTCAGATAGGCGTGCCTTCATCCGACTGGCTGGTTTTGTTGCGTGCTGTAACTGGTGGTCAGCAAAGAGCCTGGCCGCGAGGGTTTCGGGGTGGATTTCTCCAGCTCTGCCAAGGCAGCCACTTTCCACGTGTCCTCCCCCACCACAACGCTCCCTCTGCCTTTGAGATGGCAAAAAGGAAAACTAGGAAACGCAACAGATGGCCTGACATCCTCTTCCTCCAAAAACCATCGCGGCTGCAGCTAGATTAGGCAATATTTCAACTATTTCCGCGTGTGCCAATAGCGTTATTCATGACTAGGGAAGATGAGGAGAATGCTTCTGAAACTCCCCCATAGGCACTCTGTTTGCAACAGCCTATTCCCGTTGAAAGATCTCTTCTTTTCCCTACTCCGAATCCAATGAGAAAGCTCTTCTTTGCCAGATTTAAAGCTGACAGGTGGTACATGCATAATTAAAGCTGACCTAACATGGAATGCTCTCATTCCTGGCATATTATCAGACATTTAAGCAAAGCAATTATCAGTAGGCAATCTTTTCTGTCAACAGAGATGGGGTGAAGCATTTCTTCAGTCATGAAGATACTGTAACGATGATACATATGTATTTGCAAATACTTACAGCACGATAACACAGGCGAACATCTCTGGTACCTCGGAGAAACGTCTTCACCCCTTACAGTGGGCTGCAGGCACCTCCCCTCGCATGGCCAGGCTCCCCTGCACTACTTCCAGGGGCTCACAGCACCCACCACACACCTTGCTGCCCCCATTTTCAGCAGCCTGACCTCCTCCCCCAGTGCCCCTGCAGTCCCTACAAGCCCTCCTCACTTATTCTTATTGTCCCTTGGTCCTTCCACCTGATCGAGCTGGTACTCAGTTGGTCTGTGCCCCAGGAAACCTTGATTTTAAAATGAAAAAATAGAAGCAAGCAAAACCCCACAGACCTCGTCCTCCCTCGTTCAAAAGCAAACAAACCCCTAAACCCCTCACTCCTCCACCAAAACTCAACAACCAAAGCCCCCACCAACCACTCCCTCACAACCCTTCTCCTTCTCCCCCTGCAGCAGGTCAGGCGTTGGGCACTACCACGCTCTGTTTTTCTCCTCTTACGACCGTGAACACCCCTGGGGAGGAGTTGCGTCCGTCACACCCCACAGCAGCCCGTGCCCGTGGCCAACAACCTCGGCTACTCTTGCATCGCGTCCCATGACGGGGACGCTGTCCCCTGGGAGCGCCGAGGTAGGAGGCAAGCACAAGCCGAGATCAGTCGGGAGTTTTACGTGGAAACAGCCCAAAAAGCTCTGCTAGAACTAGGAATATCTTCCCCGCTTTTTGGTTGCACAAGCAGATGGCACTGCCTCCCAAAATAGTAATGTCACCCATGCATTGAAGAAGGCAGAAACTTTTTAACCTAAACTCTTAAAATGTTTCCTTCAAACAGTGTTTTGCAATGAATCCAGAAAGTGTTCTGTGCTTTTTTTTTTTTTTATTTTTTCTTTCTTTTTTTTTTTTTGGCTAAAAAAGGACTTTTATAGGAGGTTTTTTTTGGGGGGAAGAAAAACATAGAGAGGAAAAAAATAATTAGGAAAAGGGAAGCCTGAAAGAGTGAGTGGTTTTCTTAATTTTGGGGAAATTATGATTGTGAGAAGTATTATAAACCGCAATTACACACACACACACGAGACTGCACTTTACCTTACGAAAGAGCTGCTCTTAGGGTATAAAATTGCTTTAATATTGCAGACAAGTGTTTTAAAAAATGGCTTATGATAATGGATTTTCAAAGCAGAAGTAAAGCTGCTTTTCCTCGAGAATAGGGCTTTAGAGAAGGGAAAAAACTCCACAATGCCAGTGGCGTGCATTTTGCTGCATTTCACAAGATCTCTCATTATTTAAATTCCTATGTATTTATGTCATACGTGGATAAATGACCTTATTGTTCAGAACATGTCTTTATATGAACATCTCTGCTGTTAGAAGTAGTGTTATTTTGCGTTCTCCCCCCCCCCCCCAAGTCAGAACAAAAGTCTCTTTTACTGCAGTTTTGGGAACTTCATGCAAATGGCAGTTTTTACACATCAATCGTCAGTTTAATAACACTAATGATAAGAGGGGAATTAACGGTAATGGGCTGGCTTTTTGGCACGCAAATCAGAGTTTGCAGAGGAGTCTCTGCTATGCCAAACTTTACAGACTTGTGTTATCAAGTGTTAGCAACGAGCATTAAGACTAAACTATTGACTTCTTACCAAGCTGGGGTTACTGAACCACAACTTCCTAGCACAAAGATTGATTATTTAGAAATCCATTGTGCAAGATAGGAGGAGATAGCGATAGCCTTCTGGGACAGCAGGGAGCCATTTACAGAGCAAAATAAATTTGCCAGGGGATACAGATCTGTCTGAACATGCTCAATATCTCCCTCTGTTAGAGCAACACTGGCTAGCTGCTTTCTCAAGTTTTCCCCAAGGTGCAGAGGTTGGGCTTTCTTTCTTCCACCCCACCCTTGCAACAGCAGCGTTTGAAGTCCAGTCCTGCACCCGCTGCTCACGAGTGACCTCAGAGACTTCAGGGGTGCTGTTCACAGGGGTTTTGCTGCAGGACCAGCGAGGGAAAAGGCCAACAGCACCGTACACACAGCTAAGGCAGCGAGAGCAGGCGGCTCGTCGAAGGGTTGAAGGCTGAGCATGCAGAGCCACGCTCTGGCAACGTGGTGAGATCACCACCGCAGGAGTGGTGCTGAGTATGAGAAAAAGCCTGTGCTTTCCCAACATGCAAACAAGTACATATGTCACCAATGGCAGCTTTTTGGAGTTAAGATGCCACAGCAGAAGTGAGCAATGGCAATTTTTTTAAAAAACATACACATGGACCAATGCAGAAAGAAACAGCCTGACCGGCTACAAGCACTACGGATGGGTGCTTCACCAGGCGCAGAACATCCCATGGCAATGATGGTCTGGGGACACAGGCATGACAAATTATACCTCTTCAATCTCAATACTTTCTGTCCAGACAGACAGACAGACGTAGTGTTGCACCCTACGCCACCCCAGCCCAGTTCTAATGCGGGAAGTACTCACTCCAGGCACGAATTACACTTTGCTTCCTCCCACTCATCTTTTGCTATGATCAGGGCCCACCGATGAATTGCTCTGCAGCTGAATCCCATCCCACATAGGGCACCTTCTTTTCCATGGATGCCTGACTGCTTTTTCACACTGCCCATACATTCGATGCCATGGTTTCTAGATATAGGCTGCAAAGACTGAATCCCATGCCCTGAGGAAGATGGGCCACTTCCATGGATGCTAATGCAGGCTACGGGAATACGGATGGTGGACTTGCTCCTTAGGCTGTTTATACATCAAATGGTTAAATAATGCCAGAACAGACAAACTGTGGAATCTCTGGTTGTTTTTTGTTTTTTTTTTTTTTCTTTTCTTTCCCAATCATGAATTCTCATTTGGACCAGTTATAAACTACTCTACAGCCATTTCTGTACCACTCAAAGAAATGACACAATTAAACTTGAACACCTATTACCTTTTCCCAAGGTTCCTGTGTGAACTGCAGCCTTCCCAGGGGAGGTACACTTCAGTTTGACCATATTTCTTGGTCAACACAACTTGAAACAATATTTACAGGTGAAAAAGCCTATACTGTTGCCTGCAAGTTGAGCTGGACTGCTTGTCCTTCATCCTGCCATCTGCAGGGTTTGCTGTGAATCAGAAGCTCTCTGCTCCTAAGAGTTTTGGAGAGGAGAAAGGAAGCATGCTCCATAATCATGCACATTCAGTGGTAGTTTTCATGAATAGCTAAGTGGAAAAGGAAGCTTTCAAGCAGTACAAAGTCTGCTGCACTTTACAAGAAGCCCCGAGGCAGGCAGGGATTATTTTGTGCTGCAGGAATGAAATGCAGCCTCTTTAGATAGAAGCTGTTTTATCATAGAGTCCCCAAAAGAAGTGGCATTTTTAGAGACCATGGGAGCTGCACTGTCTCATCCATGATAAACCTACAAAATGACAGGAACTTTTAGGTAATGTTTGCCTGTAAGGTCAGCAGCATAAGGAGCAGGTAAGCCCGATCTCCGGGCTACTGCCCTTGCGAGGTCACTGCAAAATAAAAAAGTGAGCAATAACAATTCCACCCAACATCTGGGGGAAGCAAGGTGGTGTTCACGGTGGGTTTCACGTGGGAAAGGGTGCGTGACGAACAAAACAGAGTGAGGAACACACGTGTATGACCACCAGCGCATGGGCATGCAGGCCGACATGGATGATGTCTCTGGATTGCTGCTGTCACCATGATGTGTTCCTAGCTGTTGGCATCACTGACCTTGCCGTGCTGTCCGAGTGCCTCTAAATGAGACCATAAAGCTTGCATCCCCTGAGCTGTTGCTGCCCACCACAATCCAGCTGGAGCTGCAGAGCCCCTGGCACTGCTGGTGAGGATGGGAACAACCTTCCTCCCTCCACAAACCTGTGCCAAAGTTACCTCATAACCAAACTGCAGCTCAGAAAGCAAGTCCTCTGCCAAATGAAGAAATGCAGGGAGATCACTGCCTGAGCTAGGAATACATGACTAGCTTTTTCCCAGGTCTGGAAGAGTCCCAATTCCTGCCCCAACAGCAGGAGCCGCGTGTGCTGACTCCTTGCTGCAGGCTGGCATCTGCTCTGAACAACAGCTAGACAAATACTATTGCTTCATCAATACATTTGTAATTCAACCACAAAATTTAAAAAGCAGCTGAAGAGCTTTGCATGGTAAACATCAGAAAAACACTGCCTTCCAACCCTGCAGCCAGTTGTTCTGTAATATCTCCTGCTTTGTGCTGACAACCTTTTTTCCCTCCAATCATTCAGACACAATGCCTTCAGGTCTGTCTAAGTAATGTAATTTACTGGAGTGGAATTCCCTCGGTACCTTCTGCAGCACTCAGTGACAGTATCATTTATACTCTACACTGTCATGCCATGACACTGACACATTGGCTTTCATCCCTCATTCAGTGCGGAGCGTGCAATTTCACCTTCCATTGTGCCCTTTCGCAGACTGCGCGCACAAATTTACTCCATTCATTCCTAATTACAAACCTCTGCTGAAGCGCTCTCATTAGATTTGTATTCCTCTCTCCAAACGTCAATCTTTTTTTTTTTTTTTTTTTGAAAATCCCACTTTTTCCGGAGGATCCATCCATTAGCAGCAACCTCCCCGGCATTCCTTCAACCGAGCACATTAAAAGTGAAACCGGCGGAGCAGAGATGCTCTTAAAAAGCGCCATTATGGTAAATCTCCCTCGCCAGCGTGGTTTTTTTTTTTTCTGTCTTATTACCCAGACGGTTGCCCGTGCCCGCACGTCGTGGGGTGAAGCGGAGCCGGGGCGGCTGCTTCGAGGCAGCCTTTGTGTGCTGGGAGAGCGGGGCACGCCGTGCCACAGCCCTACAAAGGGCTTGCGACGGCGGCAGGGGAGGCTGAGGGCAGGCTGGCTGCTGTGGGAAAGTTAAGAGCAAAACAAGCTCGGGGGTTCCCGAGGTAGGAGGAGGACACTCTGCTGTGCGAGCCAACAGGTTGCGAGAGCTCCCTGGCTGGAGATCTCCACCAGCCACCAACCCTACCCCGTGCCCACAGGGAGAGCACGAACATGCAGCTGGGTTGGACGCGACTCGGTCAGAAAGGGCGCGCTCCGTGTCCTTCGCAGAAAGGTAAACACCTTAAAACATCTCAGCGCCATACAAGGGAAAAAATTACCAGCCCCGCGGTGCCTGCTGATGGTTGCATGAGGCGTCCCGGGTGCCACCGCTAAAAATAGGCCTCGTGGCGATCCCCCCCCTGCCTCCCCGAGGCGAGCCCTGCCTGCCTCATCCCGCTGGAAAGTGCCGAAGCGGCAAAGGAGCGGAGCACGAGCGCCGTGGCCGCATGACACACACTCTCCTGGCCTTATCTTCGCAAGCGATCACAGCTGAGCTCATCGCAGCAGCGTCTGTCTGTGTGTGTATGTGTGTGTAGGGGGGGGGGAAGGAACCACCCCTACATCTGTGTCAAAAAGGGAAAATTCCACAGAAAAAATGACAACAAACGCTTACGCCGCTCGGCGTCAGCTGGTCACCTACGGGATTGAGATGTGCAGATAATGGTACCAGATGTAACGTGATTCCCTGCAGAAAGCACCACCACGGAAACTCATTATTTCTCAAGTTTTTCCCCACTCCCCCCTCTCCCCCCCGAATTAAATATTTAAAACCTTGATTACCGCATGAGCTCTCGTGCCTTTTGTGCTTGGCATCAAGGCAGGAGCCGGTCCGGCGGGCGGGCGCGCGCCGCCGCGAGAGGAGCAAGGCGCATTTCAGAGCAGGCAGCAGCCGCGCCACATGCGCGGCGCTCTCCTTCTCTGCTCAGGAGAGGGGGGAGGCTCGCGTTAAGGTAATTCAGAGGGATTTCGTATTGCATAATAAAAGACTCACCAGCGACAGCATCAATATTCCATGGAACAAGCGCGTGTGCCTCTAAGTGCCTCCAGCGCACCACATCCTCTGTGCAAGGCGGCGTTACTCAGAGCGAAAACCTATTGTCTTATTTAGCCCAGTTCTCAAGTCAAACAGGAACACTTCTGCCACGCCGTGAAGCCCGAAAAACCTGGAACCGTCATGAAGCGCCACGAAAGCTGCGATGCTCGGGCTGACACACAACTGAAAACGAGTTTTGAGCCTCCCTCCGTTACCTTCGGTTCCGTAGCTCTTGAGTAGATGCTCTCTCTACTCGTCCATTACACGAATTACATCAAACCGAGAAGCCCGAGATGCACAGGCACACTCATTCTCTGGAAATGCCACAACTGCTTAACGAGTGAGGCAGGGACAGCACCCAACCTTACACCGCCAAGTTATGAATTTCCCTGCAGATGCTGACAACGTCTCTCTTTAATGTTTCTCTTGGCCACAAGCTGACATATCAATTAATGTGGTCATAACAGATTTAGTAGCTCAATATATTTCAACTAATTTAGCGAATTCCTAACCGGTGCAACTACCTGGAAAAGCCACCGAGACAGCAGATTTCAGTACCATCACCCTAAAACCAAACCAAAAGGATTTTACGTGTCAAAAGCTAACACTGAGAATTTGTTTCTTGGTGCTCAGCAGATTTGTACAGATTTCCTTTTTATTTTCTATTTTTTTCCCAGAAGATGAAGTTCTGGATCAGCAGTTCAAGTTACGCCAGAGAAGTGTTGGAGGGCTGATTTTAAAGATCTTTCAGTCCTCTCTAAAGCTGTTTTTTCCAGATCACAGCACAATTCCGCTTCCAAAATTCTTTCATCACCACCTCTTACTTATGCACTAAGCCCAACTCCTCTTTCTTTTTTTTTTTTTTTAAATAAAAAAACAAGAAGCTGATGAATTAACACAGCTAGACAACACTGCAAATAAACTCCCTCTCTCATTCCAACAGACACATTTACAAGTATTCAAGCACAGGACTCACCAGACAGAGATGAAGCTGCATGCAAGCCAGTCATCAGAGCTAACAGAACGATTATGCTTGCTCTACAAGTTCTGAAGCATTTGAATCTTATTTTTAGTTGTACACAAAGGGCAATAAATGGAAAATCTTATTGTAACCACTGCTTCTTCTTGGCCACCCACACTTCCAACACCTACAGCAAAAGTATATAAAAGCAAAAAACCCAGAACTCACGGCTCATCTGAACAAGGGATGCAAACTAGCTAATTGCTGTTACTTTTTTTCCAATTTGTATGTAGAGTGTCACGATATTCTGTTAACCATCACCGGCAGATATTCACACACAGCGTATCTCCTACGTCAGGGATCCTATGGGATTTTCATGCTTGTAATTAATTGCTTTCTCTCAGTGATCCGATGGAGTTCCTCTCGAAGTTAGCTAACCACTAATCAATTTTCAAATGAGGAAATAGAGAAGATGCCTCTCTCGAACTCTCAGTTTCTCCCCACACCCCAGCCCCAAATTAATGATGCACAAGGAGTTAATGCTTCGCTTACCTGTGAGAAATTATGCTCAATACTCTACCCAGAAACCGGCAATTAAAAAAAAAATCCCTTTACACTCATAATAGTAGAAGAACTTCAAACAAATTGCTGTCAAGGATGATTTCATTATGTTTAAATCCACTTTACTTCAAGTTGCTTTGCATATTACTTTTTAATTTTATCCATGAAACTCCTGTATCCACTACAATGCTGGTTTACCCTCCTCTCCTATGCCTGACTCCTTCCATTTACCCGGCTCCGCAAGGCAACACAAGTATGAACCTAATTATCGTCTGAAAACCTGCAGAAAGCCAACCCAATTAGCTGAGTAAAAAAGAAATAAAGAGAAAAGGTCTGTCTTAAGACCAGACTAAATACAAGTATTGGTGAGGCCACGTCTGGAGATGGGGCGAGCTGACAGTCTGCTGTCATTAATTACCTCGCTGCCCCTGGAAATGCATGGCGATGTGGCCGGGAAAGCCACGCTGCCACACTCGCGCTTCGGAGCTCTTTGCAAATGACAACAGGAAACCCGTCCCATGAGCTCGCAATACGCGTTTAACCTCGTATTTTAAGGCAACGTGTCAGCTGCAGGGAAACGCACCTTCACCTGCCCTTCACCTGCTCACCAATGGCCAGCTAGGGATGTCTTCCAGCCCACCATCCTCCAGCGGCCGGCACCGAGCCACGCAGGCAGCCGGCGGCTCTGGGCACCCGGCACTTTCTGCGGCGCTGCCGAAATCAGGTGAATGCCTTTCTGGCGATGACGCGGGGTGCAGGAACGCGAGATGGGCGCCGTAGAAGCGCAGGTATCTAAGTATTATGAAAATAAATGGGTCATACACCACTGAGCTAACAACCACACCACCCCCAAGCTGGGCGCGTAATGACTGTGCAGAGCTCTGCCAGAGGGAAAGGAGAGATTTAAACAGCAGTGAAAACAAAACTGATGCGGTGAGATGGATTTTACTTTTCACCGGTTTGGGTTAGAGAGAAAGTTGAGCTCACCGTCACCCTCTCGCAGTGTTTTATATTAAAAAAGCTCAGCGGCGGCAGGTGAGGTGTCCTGCGGGAGGCAGAAGAGCAGGCAGGGTGCTGCCGCCCGCCCCCGGGGCCGCGGGTCGTGTCCCCTGCGGCAGGAGGAAGTGCCGGGCCAGCGGGCTGTGACTCAGTGCCTCGGGCTGACACACACACACACAAACCTACAGACGTACACACAAATGTACACGCACACGCAGCCTGTCACCTGCGGTGGCACAAAGCCAGCCCCACAGCGCCGCAACGCCGAGTCAACAGGCGGAGGGCACCGCACGCCCACACGGAGCATCCACCTCCGGAGCCACCAACCAGCAAGTGATCGAGGGCCAAATGGGGACGAGCACCAAAATAATTCATCTTCTGATGGCATATGGAGATATATTTTTTATATATATAGAAAATTAACTGATATATTAGCAGCAAATGCTTATCAAAAGCAGCCTCTGGTCGGCCAGGTGGGACGTCCAGGCTGCCTCAGGTCCAGTGATGCTGGCAGTGCCAAGGAGCATCTGGCTGCACCAAAGGACAGCCGCAGTGATGGCAGCAGTCACCAGCTTTACACATTGTCAAAGGCAGACAGCGGGAGAATCTGGTTAATTAATCAGATTAATTAGTTGAGAAGAAGTTTTCTCCTGGATGGCAGCACTGGGTGAGTGATGAATGGATGGAGAGCAGGCTCACAGAAAAGGACCTGGGGGTGTTGGAGGATGAAAAACTGAACATGAGCCGTCAGTGTGCACCTGCAGCCCAGAAAGCCAACTGTACCTTGGGCTGAATCAAAAGCAGGTGGTCAGCAGGGCGAGGGAGGCGATTCTCCCCCTCTCCTCTGCATTCGTGTGACCCCCCTGGAGCACTGCGTTCAGCTCTGGAGCCCCCAGCACAAGAAGGATATGGGCTGTTGGAGCGAGTCCAGAGGAGGGCTACAAGTATGTCCAGAGGGCTGGAGCACCTCTCCTATGAAGAGAGGCTGAGGGAGTTGGGGTTTTTCAGCCAGGAGAAGAGAAGGTTCTGGGGAGACCTCATAGGGGCCCTCCAGTACCTAATGGGGGCCTACAGGAAAGCTGGGGAGGGACTCTTTGTCAGGGGGTGTCAGGATAGGACAAGGGATGATGGTTTTAAGCTAAAAGAGGGTAGATATAGATTAGATATTAGGAAGAAATTCTTCACTGAGGGCGGTGAGGCCCTGGCACAGGTTACCCAGAGAAGCTGTGGATGCCCCATCCCTGGAGGTGCTCAAGGCCAGGCTGGATGGGGCTTTGGGCAAGCTGGGCTGGGGGGAGGTGTCCCTGCCCATGGCAGGGGAGTTGGAATTAGGTATCTTTGAGGTCCCTTCCAACCCACACTACTCTGTGTGCTTCTGTGGAAACACTTTTTGTTGGCTGTGAGCACAGAGACCAAGGGTGTTGCTGGGGAGGCTGTGGAGGCCCCTGTGGTGGGATGTGCCCAGTGCCTGCACCAGTGACGGTGCTGGCAGCACCCAGCCCTGCCTCAGGGCTGGCAGGCACAGCCCACCACCCACCATCTGCCATGCCAGCACCATCAAACAGGTAAGAAAGCTCCTTCTCCGCCATAAAAATGGCATTGCTTGCTGACTGGTGTCAACCCTTGGACTTCATAGCCAGCCCTCAGAAAACCCACAGGCAGATTCCAATCCCCAACAAGAAAACAGACTATAAAAATCACAATGCCCATGTAGTAACATCACTGCTGCCACCAGTGTGGCACAGAAAGCACCCTGATGTGACAGTGACACATACCAACAGGAAAACCCTCAAGACATTGGCAGCAGAGCTCAGCACAAAGAGGAGTTGCCCATCCGTACAGATGAACCCGTGGACGTGTGGCAGCCCCTGCCAGGACAAAGGCCCCATTTCCAAAATAATCTTGGATGTGGTGTGGAAACACCAGCAGTGTCCAGGTTCAGCACAGAGTGAGTGTCTCTCATCCCCATCTCCATTATGCTCCAAGTCAGATATAGGCACTCCCAAAGTGACCATGAAAGCCCAAGCTCCGTGCTACCACGCAAAAACACAAACACCAGCGGAGAGGGGACCTTTATTTTAAAAACGACATTTTGTGGCCAATATGACCACATCTCACACCAAAGGCCGGTGATGACTGCTCAGTAAGATAAGAAAACCTCTGTCCTTGGCCACAGGCATTCTGCCTGGGAACAGCTGGGTGGGATTTGGTAACCAGAGTTACGACTGTTTGGTGAGTAGGCTTTCACAAGTATGTGACATCATCTTCAGAAATTTGATTTCCTTTTTAATTCAATAAAGTTACCTGACCTTTTAGCGCGGATTTAAAAAAAGATAACATTTTTTCCCAGTCCCTGGTGGTAGGCGGATGACACCAAAATCTGCATCTTCAAACTTCACATTATTTACATCTGCCTACAGATGGTCGCAGGACAAATTTCAAGAAATCTTTTTTTAAAAAATTGAAATATTCTGAAGAGCTCATACCTAGCAAATGTGAATTTCACGTAGAGTTTTTCTGAGTTTGAGTTTAGGGTTTGTGATTTTTTTTTGAACAAAGCACTTAAAGGCCCTCACTGAATTCTCAGCACGGCGTAAGTAGTCCCAATTAGGACAATTTATTACGCTCAGAATGCCATTGATTGGTATGTTATTTTTGCTGCTTGTAAAGGAAAAGAAAGCTGGGTAAAACAAAGCGAGAAGTGCGAGGGTAGCGTTGAAATCACTGTGAGCAGCTCTGCACATCTGCAGGAAGGCACCGCGAGTGCCCGACCATCCGAGCAGGGCCCTGCACGTGCGGTGCCGCTGGCGATAGTTCACGTCCACGACCCAGGAGCCGTGTCTCAGCCAAGAGCACAGCTTCTTCTTAAATCCTGCACTCCCTCATTATGTGCACGGTCTAACCTCGCCGTGATTAACTCCCAGAGGACCAAGAGAAATGTGTTTTTTTTTCTTATCTTCGCACATGTACTGTAACGGCGTTTAGCAATCTGCTCTGTCAGAACAAGGGAGAAGACTTCTGCTTTAAATTAAAACATCAAGAGATATTATTTTTACAGAGATCACATCAAACAGAATCCTACTAGCATTATAAAAATGGAATAATCAATGGAAGAGGGGAAAGGTGTACGTGCTTACTAAATACACCGCACCCTGGGAAAAGCAAGAACAATATGACTGTTACAGCTAGGTCAAGCTCTCTCCAACAGGGCTAATTAACAAGGGAAAATTCAGTGGTTTTTTTTTCTGTTGGAATTGCTGTAACAAGGTAATTGCTACAAGCAGCATTTGTTATCAAAAAGCCAGATGGAAGGCTTGTGAATAACACTGAGAAACCAAGGGAGCACCTGATGGCTTGCCCTGTGCCCAGCTCCCCCAGCACAGGTCTGCTCGTGGAACCACTGCAACCCCAGCCGATGACCTACGAGGTGACACCTGCACCTCCAGGAGTCAGAGCACGTGGCATGTTCCAAAGGTTTGGTGTATCTCGAGCATAGACACAGTAAAAATAAATAAGGAAGGCACAAAGCTTATGACAGCTTCTAAATCCTTCTGCTTTTCAACTTTATTTGGTCCTCGGCCATGGCTTTACTCTTGGAAACAGAGATTTCTGATTATTCACGGCACGAGAAACAGCAGGACAAAACTTCCTATGCACTTCTACCAGCTTGCTTTGGCTGTGGACAGGGAACGGGTGTTTTTCTCCATTTATGTCCATCCAGTTTCTGTCTGCTTCTTCACATCTGCTAAGAAGGATGCCATTTTTTTGGTTAGTTCCTCTGAAAGGGTTTTTATTAGTGTATTTGCAAGATGCCTCATTACAGGCTTTTCAGAAACCATGAGAAAAGCCTGCGAAATTGTGAATAAGGCTTCCAAGTCCCATGACAATGCTGCTAAGTAGGGCTAATGAACAAAGGGTTGTTTCTGCCTGCATAGCTGCTACAACTCATATTTTTAAGTTTCCTTCCCTTAAGACAGGCACTAGAAACATGTTTCAAGTGCGATCCAAAATTCTCACACAGTCATACAATGCGTGCTACTGGGGGTTTGTCTAATAGCTGCACCATTTATTGACAAGCCCATAATGAAATGGCAAGACTCCCCCTTTTCCAGCAAACAAAATCAACACAACACCTTCTAAGGTCTCTTTGACAGCAAATTCCCTTTCTCCACTGCCTAGAGTTTCATTGTTATTTCTGCTGATAACACCAGAAAATGTTGTCTCTTCTCTTTAAAAATCGACTTCCCATAAGCATTAAAAAATCCAGCACTCCTTTTGCAATAGAATTTCGTTTTAGTTTTGAGTGCTGCTTGTAGTGTCACAAAAGCAAACAAAGTACCTCACATGAGGTAGACTTCTAACATAAATTCTTTGCTTCTAAAATACAACTTTTTTTGAGAAGCAATATTACAAATTAGTTCCTAAGATTAAGAATGGTGTCAGCAAGCACTCAAGCAAAACTGGCCAGAATGAGTGGTTGACTTCACTCTCCTGCCCCGATTAGTCATTAAGCTGCAGAGCATGAATTTATTACTGCGGTGAAAAAACAAGGGCAGAATGCCAGCCTTGCTGACCAGCATGTCAGTGCTTATTTCAGGAGAAAAATGAAAAGAAGAAAACATTCCTTCTTTTACTTCCAGTTGCAATCCCCCGTATCCTCCCCCATCTTCCAGTGTTTTTAAAGAAATTCCCACTTCTGTCCTTTTGCCGCTCCGTAGCTGTGGCTCGGAAACATCCAGACCCCACAGGCAGCGTGACAAGATTTAAGATCTGCGCGGTCACTGGACAGCAGATGTCCTTATAGAGGCTGGGGTGAGTCCTGCGCCTCGCACCAGCGTGACCGCTCATTCCCCGGATTCCCCTGTGGTTTTTCTGGTGGCGTTATCCGACCAGCTGCCGGCTGTCACCTCTGCCCGGGCAGGCGGGAGTGCAGAGCTCGGGCGACGCAGGATTCAGATGCATCGAGATTAAGGAGCATCGCTGCTGCTGAAAGGCAGTGTGGTGTGAGCTGAGCAGCCCCGGCTCTGAAGCTGGGCGATGGGTTTTGTGTCCGATTTCTCTTCCCTTCCATGTTTTCTCTTCTGTTTAGAGTCCTGGATTACGGCACAACTGATGCTGGCAACTGCTAGCCAGCACAACACTGCGAACCACAATTCTGAATCATCTCTGGTTCAGATGATGTTTTGCCAAGCTGCTCTATGCCACCAGCCAGAAAACAAAAAACTCCCAGCCACAATGGGATTTGCTTTTTATTTATATATAAATATATAAAATTGAAGTTGTACTTAAGCCTTTTTCCCAGTTCGGTGGCTCTGGGGTGTCCCATCCTCTGGACTGCACAGCCCACCACATCCATGCCATCCTCGCAATGCTCCAGAGGCTCCTTCCATCCCATGGATCCCTCTCCAGGACTGCTTAAAAAAGGGTGAAGCCAATTGCTCCCCTCTAGAGCAGCCCACTGACCCCTTCCCAGAAGGACACTACATGCAGCCTCAGAGGAAGATTTAACCACGCTGAGGGTAAATGTGTGCATGGCACCACAGCCGCTCCTCATCCTGGGAGGAAACATCCACGTACATAACACACACCAGGAAATACCCACACAGGGCAGGTTGGAAGGGGTCTTCAGCCCCCTTTTGTCCCTAGTAAATCCGTGCACAGCTTCCTCCACCCCACCACAGCCTGTGCAGCCAAGCACAGTTCTTCCTGCATCAGTCACATTTTCTGTCTGCATTCAGAAGCAGGTACAAACACGCCATGTCCATGCCCTGCCCCTCCTGAGTGACGAGCATGCAGGCAGGCAGTGGGATTTCACCAACAATTGCTAACAAACCTGCAGGTTCCCGAACAACACTCCTGGGCGGGATGACCACCCCGTGAGGGCAGCATTTTTCATGTCTGTTGCTGCTGTGTGTCAGCCCTGGCTTTTGGCGGGGCAGCCAGCTCTGTGCCCCACACAAGCAGCTCTCTGCAAGGAGCTGGAGTTGGCAGTGCAGACACTACTGATGTGTACAGAGCCTTTCAGGGCAGCAGTCTGAAAGGAGAAGCAGCTCAGAGCCAGGGCTCCCCCGAAGGAACCGTTCTGGAAACCCCAGCAGAGAGGATGATACGGTTTTTATGATGGGAAAAATACAGGCATGCCTACAGTCCCGCTGATGGCATCCAAACTCACACGGAGCACGTGTGCCTTCAGCCCAACGCAGCAAAGTAAATGCACACAAACGTATCCAGTTGTGGAGAAAACCTACACGTAATTAGGGGGATGGGGTGAAGAGAAGCTATTTTGAGTACTTTTTGCTAAGGCTTACTATGGCAGCAGAACACTTAGAAAAGCCTTCAAAATGACAATCACCATTTAAGTTAAAAAAGCAAGAAACTACTTCAATAACAATTTATTCGCCAGCTAATGTTTGCTGTTGAATTACAGCTTTTACAGTATTTTTCTGAAGTATGATGTTTACTGCCTCCACCTTGCCTCCCAAAACTCTTTTTCTTCTTCTTTAAATAGCAAGGAATTTGAGTCATGACTTACATGTAACTTTTCTAGGTTCGGCGCTGGCTAAAATGTTCTCACGATGCAGGGAACAGGATCAATGGAGAAATTAAGAGGCTACAGCAATCCATTAAGAAGTGGCCCTCCAAAGCTTTGCAGGGCAATGTTCTGGAAACTCAGTCGGTATCAACCTAAAATAAAATAAAGGCACCCATTAAAAAATTCAAGCACTGACTCCTCACAAAACTCCTCTCTTTTTTCCTTCCAGTTCTAAACACAGTTAGTGTGGGAGCATTTTTTTTAACATAGAAGGTCTCTATGTCAAAGATGACAATTACATTACGCCAATAACGTACATCTTACCTTTAGACTGCAGATGCCTTATATCAAAGACTATGTTTTTCTTGCGTTGGTGTAGCACCAAGCCAAATGAGCCCCCCGAGAATTATAAAATAGATACTTCTGAGATTAGTCTAGCAGGTCTTACCGTAGGCATGCACATGCTTGTGCACACGAACTACGAAAGCTCTGCACATCACACCAGGATGGAGTTCCAACAAAACGAGCAAGATGATCTAACAGACTTCAGATTAATACTGACTTTTGTCAAAGCTTTGGTTTTATCAAGGAATTTAAGTCATTAACATCACAATTGTCTCTCGGTTTTTATTTTATAGTGGGTATCTTCAGAAAAGAAACGCCACCGGTGCAGTTTGGCACCCCCGGGTTAATGCAACGCGTGCCGTGTTCCTCCAGCCACCCTGTGGGAACGCTACTGCAAGGCAGCATCAAAACAACCGGAGAGGGAGAACAAGGTTCACGTTCCTGCAGGCAATTCAGCGTGCTGCTGCTGATGCACAAGGGCTCAGACCCCGGGGAGGAGGCCCTCATGTTTGGGGAGGGCCGCAGGGAGCAGCGCTGGGGCTGGAAGAGGTGCAAGCACCCAGCGCCCGAGCCTCAGCATCGGCACCCAGCCCAAGTCCCACGCACCGCCCGATCCCAAACGCCCCAGAAAAGGCTTCCCTTGTTTACCAAGGAAGCGGTCATGCTCTGAAGTGGTCAGGGAGGAGGCTGGGAAGGAAATACTTGTGGAAGGAGAAGTAATTGGTTTTAAGTTACAGGGATTTTCAAGCTGAAGTTGCACCAGCGACGGTGCCCAACGCTTTGCTGCTTTCTTGGAAAAAAATGCTGGAATGCTTGAATAGTATTTATTTGACTGAAGGTGCTGACTGGGAGTGAAAAGGAAGACAATTTGCTTTTGAACAGAAGGGGACAGTAGCAGAACAATCAGTGGCATGTATGCATCTTCCCAGGATCACCCTAAGGGCTGTATCTGCAGAATTACCACCAACTCCGGCTAGATAAAAGGGGGAGGAGGTGAGGAGAAAAATAAAAATACGGCTTAGACTTTTTATTAAACTACTACCATTTTTTCTGCAATTTGCAAAATGAACTTTTCAGTAAAGACTTCTGGTTTCTTGAGAAATGTTTACTGACTCCATAATCAAATCAAAAAATAACACAAAGTGCAAAATGAAAGGGTTTGGTTTTTATAAGTGTACAGTTCTTGATAAAAAACTTCAATACTTTCTGAATGCTGATGTGACAGCATTCTACTCCAAGCCTTGTGGAGGACTGGATCTCTTAGGAAAAGCAGGTTATTTCTTCTGGATGGCACCCCTCTAGGTGATTTACAGCAGATGCTCAAAATTGTGCTACATTTAAGCATCACCTGTAAGGGCACTTGAAAAGAATCATAAGGCTACTCTACGAAAACAATGCTTGCATCTCTTCCGTTTATATATAACTGGGCATAACATTCATTGACAGACTGTAAGAGGACAAAATATTTACTGTCACAAATATACATTATCTAAATTGCCTATAAAACTAAAAATATAAACTGCAAATCTGTTCAGTCATAAATCACTCCTAGAACAAAAATAACTGCTGTTTACTCAATAGCCAAAGGAATAAAACCAGGCAAGTGTCTGCTTTTTCAAGGACAAGTTATTTTCTGAGCTAAAATTGCACTTGCTGTGGCGTATCAGAAGAGCAGGAGAATAAACAGAAGTGGGGAAGAGGGAAACAAAATAAAAGGAGGGGAGGAGGACTCAGTGCCACGCTTTTCTGAGAAGGTGTGATTGATGTCCACTGCTGTAAGAAAGCATGAGGCTGCATCCCAAACATTTCATTCCCTTCTGCAAATGTCTCGCTCCGTATCTCTCCCCATGCTCCCCAGATATCCTTGCCCTGCACAGGATGATCCAGACAGCATCAGGTTTTACACATGATCTAAAACATGAAAGCAGGAATCTCTCGGCCGAGGGGTCAGCTTAGGGTAGAATGAAACCTAAGCCCCTGCCTACGCTCGACATGAAGGCTGCTTCATGCTTTCCATTTCATAAAAGCATTTCCTTTCTGAAACAAGCCAATTACTAAAAACATAAAAAGAATACATGAAAACCGAGCTTATATGGAATGAAGAGCCAGCAGTGCATCCAGCGAAGGGAGGTTTCAGCATTTTCAGTTGCTGGCTGGCCAGGCACGCAGCACAGGAAGAGCTAGATGCTGCGCAGGGACAAAGGTGCACTCTACACTCAAACCAGACGTGTTTTTTTTTTCTTTTTTTTTTTTTTTTTTTTTTATAACAACCTCTTGCATATTTTTGAACCATGTTACCTTTTTTCCCCCTTTCTTTTTTGAGGGCCTGAGGACTCAAGTTAGCACCGAAGAATGCAAACATAAAGCAAGGTGCACCAGACAACCACGGCTGGCAGAAGGATGCAGGAGGCTGAAGGACTCTTTACTGCAAGAAAACACTGTCCAGCCTGGATTTGTCTTATACAGGGGGTGTGTTTCAAACAGAGGTTGTTGTTAACGTAAAATAACAAGAGCTTTGATGCTTAGGAGGAAGAAAACTGATAAGTTCTTTGGTTTGCAATAAGCAAACCAAGAAAGATGATTTGAGAAGAATGAGATGAATGTACCTGGGTTATTACTCTGGTTAGCAGGAAAGTTTTTTCAAACCCAGAAAATAGTGCAATCACTCTCATGAAAGCCAGCGAAGTTGGGAAGACAACGAGGGAGGGGAGCACCAAACACACAGCTGGGTTAGCACACACACGAACGCAGGATAAAATTAGGGCTAAGCGAAGTGAACCCACGTGACAAGATGTGCTGGTGTGCTTCTTACAGGCAGGAGAAAAAAGTATTTAAGGAAGGCTGCACACCAGAGAACAGGAAGAAGAAAGCACAAATGTGTAAACAGAACCCGTGTTTTCTAAAGTTATGCTGCACTTGATGGGGCGCAATGTTTGCTGCACAAAAGCGTGTGGAAATCAGTTCCAGTAACGTCAAGCAAGGAGCCTGGTCTGTTAGACACAATGCTACGAGAGATTAGCAAACATGCTTTCTTCACATTTTGTGTGTTTTCAAGTGAAGCTGAAGGATATTTCTTTCTGGTTGAGACAGCTTCATTGTAACGTTTGTAGTTTGCAACTGCTTGAAGGATTGCCTGAGGCCAAGAAGGCACTCGCAGTTCTCCTGACATCGAGCGCAGGATCTCCCCTGTAATCTGTAAATTAAACCCACGATGATCTTAATACCTATGTCAGGGAAGACGCACAACCTGCTTCACCTATCAGTGCATTTGATTTCCTCCTGACAGCCCAGGTGGTTCTTCCAGAGAGAAGCAGCATGCTCATCCATCGCTTCACATGCACAACGTGGACCGAAGTGGTGGGAGCGGGCAGGCACCCACCGAGCGTGCCGTCCCCATACCTGGGCTGCCTGTGTCACCAGTCAGTGGAGACAGGATCGAGTTGTTTGTTCAGACAACAGCAAAACTGCAGAAGTCAGGCTGGCAAGAAACCACGACCGAACTCGTCAGAAGATGCAGCACGACAACTGCTGACTGGATGAAGGTGAAGGCAGCTTCTGCTACCCCCCACGGTAAGGAATCCTTCCACACTCTGCAGGCTGGTTTTCCCCAGCTGCACTTAGCAGCACCAACTGGGCTTAAATGGAAAACCCTCAGAGGGCCTGGGGGCTGTGTGTGGGGGGGAAATTTTCCACCCCCTCCTGTCTTCTGGTTGCTGTTATCTCTGTGACACATCAGCCAGGCTGCGCTAGGAGAGGTGGGAGACGGCGGTTCACGGGTGGCAAAGCACGAACTTTTAAGCCTTTTTATGTAAAATCTGTCTGACTTCATCACTGGAATATACTTGACTTAAAATAAAGCCACGATTGAAAACATGTCACCTGGGGAGTATGACCCAGCTAGATGTAAAAGGAGGTTAATATATTCTGTGAGGCCTCCCACAAACAATAAACACGTTACCAAATGGCACAAGCTGATTATTTATGCCTCACACAGCAAAGTACTAAAAAACCAAACAAACATGAAGTAAACCAACACATAATAAAAGTCAGCTTTTGATCAAATCTGATGAAAATGCAGGTATCTGGCATATTTCTCCTTAAAGATTTTGGTTAACAAACACACAAACTGGATGATAAAATGGGAGAGTTCAGCAGTGAGGATAAAATTGCTGTCACGGAGGCTGGAATCTCTGAAAATGATACTGGATGTGCCAGTGCTGAGTCTCTCGGGTAAGGATGCTTCCTGTGGCAGCAGTAAATGACGCAGTTCACTGAATTTATGCCCCAAAGCACGTGAACCACAAGAATTTATGCCTGCCCTGCTGAAAGGATGCTCCTGCTCTGTGCTCTGAACAATTTTCACAGTCAGACTTTTACTGCTAATTTCTTTTTAAAAATGCAAATTGAGAAAACAGTTAACATGCAGAATGAAAGAACGGGCCACAGTCAACCACAAAAACTCCCCATAAGGTTCACCATGTGGGAAACAGATAAGTAAACGCTGTGAAAGATGAACAATATTTAAGTATTAACACAAATGTTTTTTTTGGGAAGGTTTATCTGGCATCTCCACCGGTTTTCCTCTGAGCTCTAATACAAAAATAACCATGTCTGACTGTGACTGGGAAACGTGGCAGCAGCTCAACATTGCTTCCTTTCCACTTTGTACTCAGGAAAAAAAAACACCATCTCACAACTTCAGGCAAACTGATTTTCAGGTGAAGGCGGAGGAGTGTATGTCAACTCAGAAAGTTCAGGCAGTGGTCTGAACCCATTAGGGAGTGAAATGAAGACAGATATACTTAATGTGAGGTCAGGAGAAATAAGGAGAGCCTTTCTCCAAGATGTACATGTGGTCCCCCACAGTCTCGTATGGAGTGAAGGGATTATATTTTAGCTCATGGAAATGCTGAACAAAACAACTGCACATCAAACTGTCAGGTAGAAGGTGCCCAGTTTTCAAGCTCCAGCAGTGACCACTTCATGTGAGCAGACAGGTGCTACAAAAAGCCAAAAGACTCCCTTTCTGGTCACCAACCCCACCAAGCAGAGGGCAAATACTGCTTTTCTCTCTCCTGTAGAGGCAACCATAAGCAAAAGGGACTGGAGCATGCTGAGTGGGCCACAAGCACTTCACACACCCCTGTGCTGATGAAGGCAAGTCTCCATGAGCCTGTGGAAGACGTTAGATGAAGCACAGGACAATGTGGTGCCTCATGTCAAGAGCCTGCCTCTTAGCTTCCCCATCTTCATGTTCACATCAAGCAGGGGAAAGTCGAGAGGAATTAAGATGTTCTGTGGGTTATTTTCACTTGCCGTTACAAACAGAAAGGAGAAAGGCAGAATCATATGGGAAAGAGGTTCAAAAATACATTCCCTCTCGTGTGAACTCAAGTCTGTTTAACAAGAAAAGCCAGCAAGGCCACGCACAGTAATGCTGAGAAAAAGGAAATGGTATTTCATGTTCGCCAGAGTCATAAATCTTACCAGCGAGTCTCTAACGGCAAAACGATGAGCAGGGGAATTTTTATACCCAGATAATTGGTTGCAAGTTGATATCAGGTTTACTGTGCCACGCACATGGCACACGTAGCACCAGCGGCGCGACACCTCCTCAGTGCCCAAAGCACCGCATGAGGTTTGGGCTGCTGCTGGCTTTGCCAGGAGACACACGCCCGAAACTCCCAGCCACGTTAAAAAAAACAAGGTTCAGTGAAGGTGGGTATTTCTGCTCCACAAAAATTGTTTTGTGGGGGACACAGAAATGGGTTTTCAGCAGGGAAAATCACCTACACTTACGATGCTGGCCCCTCTGCCATGTGGGATGTGGATTAAGAGGACCTCACCCCACCATTAACATCCTGGTCTCTGGGGTGGGCACGGTCATGGACACCGCGGAGCAGGCAGGTTGGTCAGGATAAAGGTCAACCCACCGCAGCAGAAAAATCAGGCATGCATGAGGAAATTCGTGAGCCAGAAGAAGGCGTGGAGGGGTCTCACAAGGACTGAAGTCACCAGGGCCTTCGCGCCACCTCTGGTGGGGATGAGGCAGCCCGTCACACCCCTCCACCAGCTTTCGTTCCTCGATATCTTGTTCTGCTTCAGAGTGTAGCCAGGCACTTCCACTAATGGCAGACACGAGGGAAAACTCCACCGCTTCTCACAGTCAGACCCTACTTCCAGTTGAAGAGGAGCCTCTTTTTGGTTTCTAGATGAGAAGATGTGCCAGCAGCTACTTGCCGGTGAGCACCCCAGGCACTCCTGACACTACCTCTGAAGGAACCAGCTTGGTCTAGAGGAGGTCTGGGAGCATCCATCCCCAAGAGACATCCCTGTGGGGCCCACATTAGAGAAGGGAATGGAGAGGACAGCGACTTGCTCCTCTAAGACTGGCTGTGAGAGACACAGCAGAGCAGGGACAACCCACCCCTCCTGCATCATGATCAGATTTTCCTGCCTATCTTCTTCACTCATTTTTTCCACCAAGCCCTTTGCAGATACAGCACACTGCTTGGTCACGCTTCTTTGCTGGTTCAAAAGAGCTGGAGACCAGTAGGGCTATGGGGCAGACCAGCTCCACCATCCCCACAAGCTTCATCTGCATGGGACTGATGAACAGCTCTCCTGTACAAGGCTTGGTTCTCTTGCTACCGTATGTTAAACCAGCAGACCGGTCTGTATTTACTGTGTTAAACTACAATTATCTTTTTTTTTTTTTTTTTTTTTCTTTTAATCCCTCAGCCTAATGGTATGCAGCTGCCACGGTTTTCTTTCAACATATCACTGGCTCTCTTTGAGCTGATTATTTAGATAAGGAACCATAGCCAAAAGCCATGAAAAGATGGGTCCAAATTTAAAACTCTCAGCTAAGCAAAGAATTTCATTCAAAGAACTGTACAAAGGGGGAAGGCGGAGGCTCACAACACAAACAAAGGTTTTGTTTACTACTGATATAAACAGCTGAAACACTCTCTGTCACTGGGTTTAAGGATCAACGCGCAGCGCACTCAAAGCACTGCTGATGGGTATTACAGCTGCCACACAAATCTGTGTGAATGCCAGTATTCGTGTCATTTTTTTTCCAGATGGGAATTGAGGGAAAATCTCCCAATGAATCTAACTTTACATTGAAACAACCTCCTTGTGATGTAGAATAGCTCCAAGACAACAGCCCCTTCAATTGAACTGCTGCTGCTCAGCAGGTTTCTTTGGTTAACAGTGTGGTGTGTTTTTTTTTTTTTCCTCAATTCAAGACAGTTGCATGTATTTGCTTTTATTTCTAGCATAATGTTTACTATTCTAATCAGAACATTCTGTAATCTCGTCTAAATGTTTTATTATTAATTGCTACACCCCCCGCCCCACCCTAATAATTATCCTCTGGAGAGGTAAACAATTCAACACAAGTTACTTTAGCTGAAGCCATGAATATGCATTATTTATTTATTTAGGTAAACAGTAATTAAGAAAAATCACCCAGACTGTCTTCTCTTAGAAATGAACACTGCTTCCCCAGCCTTGCCATGGGAATTGCAAGTCCCTTAAACACATATATCACTTTGTCCTCCTCCGCTGTGATTTTCATTTGAGAGCCTCAGAACATGTAACAGCAGCCAGGGAAACAGCCCCTACGTTATCTAAGGCCACGCAGTGCGTCCAGAGCATCCAGACTCACTCTCAAGGACGAGCAGTAGGTGCCCAGATGCTGGCAGAGAAGAAAGCAGCAGCATTTGAGGTGCAGAATGAGAACCAGAATGCAGATATAGGCTCCATCCTTCCTACGGTATAACCACAGCTCTCCCTTCTTCACACTCTCATGCTCTTGGGATATCCATAACCCAATACACTGATTTTTAATGTTTTTTTTTTTTTTTTTTTTTTTTTTTTTTTTTTTTCCAGCAAGGCAACCTCTATTAACACCAAAATGCTGACAGTGACCCCTCCGCACTGTCTGTGGAGAGGTACAGAGGGATATGTCCTGGAAAACTGAGGGGCTGGCAGCACTGCAGCCTTTCCATGCTAATAGGGTGAGTATCCAGCACCAAAATGCAACCAGCTGTGCAGAAGACAGGGCAGCATTTGACTGATGGAAACATTTTGCTTTATTCATGTTGGAGAGGGGAGATATGCCCGAATTCTTTATATATAACTTATGCATTAGGCAATAAGAAGCTGAGTTGCTCCATCCAATTCCACTAGTGTGGATTTCTTCCTCAATAATACATGGCCTCAAATATTCCAACATCCTGTCCTACCTAATACTCCTACCAACTTCTATTGAATGCCGTGACAGAATCAGACAGCACTACAGGCAATGAAACCGTTCACGGGGAACTCATTGTTTTAAACCAAAAATTAGACATGTCAGGCAGTCCTGACATGGTTGATCATACAGCCTAAGGAACCCGCTGGCAGACACTACAAGAAAGGAATCAAAATGTCTCCCAAAGACAAAGGGATTTTCGCATATCTAAAATTAATAAGTAAATAGATAAAACTGCGGTCTGGGCTTTGTTTCAGTTTTCAGAGCTAATTTCCGGCCACCGTTCAGAGAAACGCTTTGCATTTCAATTTCTGAGTCACCCGCTTTAACAAGTGCGCTTGCTGGAATTACTAAGCACGGGATCTGATCAAAATATTTTGCTTTCTGAATCAAAGTTCTTTTCAATTCTACTGATGCGCGCGGATCTACGAACGTAACATGGTGAGTGACAACCTGGTGGCGTGTGGCTACGGTCTGGGCACACGCCGCGATCGCTCGGGGAAGCCCTCTCCCAGCGGGCGCCCGACATCCCAGCGGGGCACGGGGACGCGTCCCCCGCTCCGCACGAGCACTCGGCACACGTTGACGCTGGTCCCCGGGATTGCGATCGCAGAATGACACATGCTTCCAGAAACATGCCTGAAGATCAGGTATGAATGAAAATCATTCCTGAAAAGAATCTGTTATGAAACCGAAAATCGGAGACCGCTGCAGTGCTGTGCCTAAGTTGAGTCATCAGTTCCCTTTATAGCCTAATAATTGACACTGCCTTGATCAGAATGACTGATCCGAATGTTGCTCTGTGTTTGTGTGTTGTGTTTTTTTTTGTTGTTGTTTTTGTTTTCTTTTTTTTTTTTTAATAGATTTCCTATGTAAACAAGCTGCCTGTCATTTTGCAGAAGTGTTTACGCGTGCCAGATCACGGGAAACATCTGTCAAAAACAGATTTCACTCTCTCCAGTCAACTCGGTACAGTCTGAAACAGACTGTACTACAAAGAAACCAAAAACAGGTCTTGTTACGGAAAGAATATGCTGCCAACTCTCAGTGGAAGCACCTATTTTACTGCATTTTTTTGGCATTAAATGCTGCGAAGATGATTAGAATAGTTCCTTCCTTTCCCTGTGGGATTTCTCCCCCAAAAGAAAGTCCTGGGAATTTAAGAGCTTCTCTTTTCCCTTCTCCCTGCACTTTTCTGAAAGGCAGTATCTTATAGGAAGAGACAGATATGAAAAGAATCAAAGTGCAATGAAGTTTCAGAGCACGCTGATTTCCCACCTTCTGACACGGGTACCTGGATAACAGGGTGATTCCCCTTTTGATGCTTCCAACAAACGCTGTCGTGTGTCTGCATTCCTCAGATCACACCTCCCCCAAATAGTCCATTAATTATTATTTTTGCACCTTCTAAACGGGCAAAGATCAAATGAGAGCGCAACTGCCTCTAGTGGTGTTTTCTAAAGAAAAGGTGACATAAAACAAGGTGGGTGCTTCTACCTGGATGTGGATGATGCCAGACAGCCATACTGTGTGTCACTGCCATTTAATCTGCCCTGGAACAGCAAAATCATTAGAAACAACAACAATAAAAAATAACAAAGAAACCAAATGGAGAAACAGGAGTGAGACTTCCAACAAACAAACAAACAAACAAAAAAAACCAAAACACAGGATTAGGCTATACCATCAGCATGAAAATGGAAAAGAAACAAGTAGGGCTGGAGCACGAGGTTCACTGGCTACCATTCAGGTGTTATAGATGGGACTAAATACAGACCCCTGTTAAATGGGCCAGTAATTTTAGATTATGGGGACTGCTTTATTTGAAAAATTTAACAGCAGATGCATGATCTTATTAGAAATATATCCTTGAATAGGTGATAAATGGATGGCCATGTCTATATTAGCCTTTGTAGACTGAAACCACCAGTACTATGGAGCTGATGTGATGCCCAATTTTTGTGCTCTGCCCTGCAGTAACTCCAGCCTGGTGCAGTAGACTGAGTGCCCAACAGCAGCTGGATCACATCAACAGCACTGCTAGAGCATGACTTTCAGCTTTTATTAGCTATAAAAGCTGATATGGGCCACCCCAGTATCTCATGGATTACAGAGCATGCTACTAATTCTGAAAAACAAGGCATGGAGATGGGAGAACCTCAATATACTTTGGGGAAGACGGAGGATCCATCTAAACAAAGAGTATTGAGAATAATACAATGGCAGATTTTAAAACAAGAAGATGGAAAAATCCAAAGTTGTGCTGGAGGAAAATGATGAAACAAATTGATAAAAAGGGAAAGTGATTTACTGGCTGGAGATGACGTTAGATTTTATTTCCCTAACTGTGGGATATAGTTGGACTTGAAACTAACAAAATTTGTAAAAACTCTCTCTCCTTTGAATGAGGATGGGGCAGAAGTGGATATAAATAAAAGTCTTGCTTTTCAGTGACAAAATAATCTTAATGCAAGCAATTTGCACAGCTCTTCTGAGCTAAGAAATTAATACATAGCTACATTTATGAAACAAAACTATGAGAATGCTAAACAAGACACAGTATCAACTGTGATTTAGAAATGATGTTGATAAGCATATAGTTTTAGCTGTATTCAGTACAGAGACCAAGGAGTATCATCAACCTTGCAACATATTTGGAGAATCTCGTATCTTTCTGAACAACACTTTCACCTGCGTCAGCTACTTCAGAAAGAAATAGAAACACACACTCCCAAAACGTGAGGAGACATATTATTTTGGCAAGATTTGAGAAGACTGCACTTAGCTAGCACTGTTTTTTATCTGTCTGACCTAGAATTACACATGCTTTCAACCACAACTTTTATCAACTCTTTGAAGTTTTATCATTCCATGGTACAAGGGTGGCAATACTCGGAGGAAGCAGTGAAAGACTGAATGGGAATTAAAAGCACTTTGCACTCTCAAGCAAGCCAGGGAAAGAATCCTATTTAGCTTCAGGAGAGCACTGCCAATACTAACAAAACATTTGTCGTCTGGCACTACATGCCAGTAGGTAGCGTACAAACCTGCACGAATGTTTTGACACAAGCTAAATGGGCAAAGTTTGAAGCGCCACTTGTATCTGCCATGGTAGCTTTTCAGTTCATTTTGCACCATCTCCTGAATGTCAGGATAAAAAAAAAAAAGGCAGGGGGAGACAAGGCAAAACAGAAGTCAGAGCTTCGAAAAGAAAGGTAACTAAATTTGTAAATACCGTATGTTAAGTATCTGTCTAGTTCTCTCTATCAGCTTAACTCAAACAGAAAACTTGGACACTACATTTATTTTATTTTTTTCTCCAGTTTCATGCCCTCTGAAAATGAAAGCTTAGTATATATCAGTATATTCACCATCCCAGTTAAGTCTTATCACTCCAAGAAGCAGTACGAACCAACATGCGCTAATCCAGAATCAAAGCCAATTCCATAACCACTACACAGAATAATTCTTTTTGCAAGCTCCAAGCTCCCTTCTCTGCTCTTCAACTCCAGCTATATCTGCTCCAGGGATCTTGGGCATGAGCCACACTCACAGCTCATTCCTGTAATGAAAATGTTCTCTGCTCCCAGCAACTATAACTTAACTTTGCCATGTAAAAGAGCCTCTCTTTCCAATTCTCATGGCTTTGGGAGATATTTTTTTTTTGACTCATATCACAAAGCCTGCCCATTCTGCCTTGATTATCTTATTTTATTACTATCTGTAGCCCTGGCATTTGTTTGAAATTTTGTTAAAAATAGGCAGTTGCATAAAGAATGACTAGTACAGCAAATGCTGCACTGAGCAATATTATATATTTTATTGCATACAAAGTTGGTATGCCAGAACCAACAAAATCAATTATTTGGGTCTGAAAGCATATTTTTCCTCTCCTGCTTGCAACAGTGTAATCTTGGCAGAAATAACTGAGAAAAGGAGCATGGCGGTAGGCAAGAACTCCTAATAACGTAAGATCATGTTTGGATCAAGTGCTGTGCTGTGGGACACATCTCCGGGAAGAGAGAATAACAATGCTCATGTTCTCAGTGTGTGACAAGGGTACTTGGCATACTATCTGTTCGGCCATCATCCCAAATTACTAATTACCTGTGCCAGTGTCCTTGTCACACTGAAAAAGTCTGCTTTTCCCTGAAGATCTGCGAGAGAAAAATTAAATCAAATGCTTTCCCATTTGTTCAGAGTGGCTAATGAAAAATTCATTAATGAATACTTGGGCAAAAAGGCTCTCTCTGCAATTATAGCACACAGTCATAAAAGCCAATGTATGATGGCTGGTGAATATTTCTCTGCAGAAGCTGGCCCAACAAAGCTTCCTACTTGGTAGTGAGAGGAAGTTCTGAATAAATATTTGTTTTCCCGTATTTATTTCTACACTGGGCGAGACAAGACAAAAGGATGTTTATATGCTGAACTCATTTCAGATGTTGCTCTTTGTGCACAGTTTGGTCTGTAAGGTTACAGGGCTTTTAATCTCACATACATTGTGGATTGTATGATCACCACCATCATAATGAAACCAGACAGAGTTTACTTCCCGTTCCCCCACCCCGACACCGGGACAGCATGCTGAAATGAGAGAGTTAGTCATGTAAAACTGAGCTAAGAACGCTATGCAACATGTCAGCCACTTGGCTCCATCCCTGCCTGAAACGGTGCCACTGGAAGCGGCTCCTGCCAACGCGCCACCGGGCTGAGCGGGTCAAGCAGCAGCGTAACCCAAACCAGAAAGATCAGAAGATGTGAGATTTAGCTTGTCTGCAGGAAAGGCAGATGACAGTCCCTAGGTGTTTCTACAAGTCCTTTTGCTCTAGGCACAATCAGATTTTATTGAACCGTAATCCTAGATAAGTATATTGAATCTTACAGCTGAAGTCAATTACAGCGTGCTAAATGGCAGGCTTCCTGATTTGCTTCTTCAGGAAATCGCTTCTTCGGTATAAGATCATATTAGTTCAGCAACTAGTTACATGCCGCTTGGGCATGGTGTTGAAACAGCAGTGGACAACTAAGCAGTTTGCCACGCTTTCAGGCATCCCGAGCTGTGAGCAGACCAAATTCCTGGGCTTACCAGCTGGAGAAGGGATAAGCATGACAAGCAGAGAGGGGACATCCACTGACAGCACCACCACGTCTCAAACACGGCCGTGTTCTCTTGGGGCTGGGGACTCTGAGCTGACCAGTCTGAGAAGGGACGAGACATCACTTTTCCTGTAATTGAAGATCCTCACACTCAGAGGCTAAGGTTAGATGCAGCAACCAACCCTGAGCTGGTTCTTTATTCATCTAAAATGGGAGTACCTCGACCAAAATCAACAGGGTTGCTCATGGATCATTCCACAAGACGGGGAAAACTAGGTGCTGTGAAATGGTGGAGAAAATAACAGGAAAGCAAGGTGATGACAGCTGAAGAAAAGGCCACCTGCCCAAAAAAAGATTGACTGCCGTTCCGGAGTAAGGAACAAGTGGAGAAGGGTGGACCTGGGAGACGGAGGAGGGAAGAGTGCACCTTGGGCCACTTCTGCAGCCTACCAGATGCGAGTCATGACAGAGTCATGACATCTCACGAAAGGACCAGGATAGAGAGAACCGGTAGCAGAAAGACGTCTGGGTGAGTAGGGGTCTGAGAGGAAGGCTGGGGAGATGTTTCTGTGGCCACAGAAGGACTGAAATGTGGCAGGGATGGGAGGACAACGCAGGTCCCAATGAGGAGGATCTCTTATTAACCCTGGCAACACAGATAAAGGCAAGGATCAAGTCAAAGGAGGCTTTAAGAAAACAGGGACAAAAAAAATGGGAAGGCAGTAAGAAGATGGGAGCACAGGAAACATAAAGAGCTGTAAAGAGAAAACAAAAAGTGAATATGGTCTGAATGTGTACTTTCAAGATCTCATCAACGGCTGGAGAAGAGCATTAGTAAGAGGAGAAGAAAAACAGTGTACAGGGCTCCACGCCCTCTTCCCAGAGAAAAATAATTCCTGTAAATGCTGAGAAAAGTTTAACTATCAACCCACAAGAGATAAAAAGGACACATCAAAAGGCATGTGACTTGTCATTTCTGATTCCTTACTCAGAATTAGTATCAGCACCATGTGAGATTCATATCAAAATCTCTTAAATGAATATTGCCTATCGGGCTGAGTGGAGGAACAGAGAGACTGAAGGCCAGCTGTAGTGCTGGGCTCATGGGACACCCTCAGCAGATACAACATAAACCTTGCAAGGTGGCCAAGAAGGTGATGGCCAGCTCCCTTGCACTGCCTTCCTCAACTGCGCAGGGTCACCTCTGGTAACCTCCTGAACAGGCTCAAGTGTTCTCCAGTTTCTTTCTTACACACAACCATATTTAAATGTCAAGAGATCTCTGTGTAATTCAGGAGATGACAGAAGCTGCGTTTATGATCCAGTTGGGTTTGTGTGGGTCGTGTGTGTCAAGTAGATAGGAATGACTCAAACTATGAAGAGGCAGACCGTGAGGAGAAAGGTGAGAGACAGGGAATATTCCAACTGCCTGCCGCTGCACAGGGAGAGCCAAAATCCATGAGAAACATGTCTGAAAGACCCAAAAAAGGGGAAAAAAAAGCAAACAACACCTTCCTAGATTTGGAAATCACTTTCTCTACTCCTAAACAAACAAAATGCAAAAAGCATGGGTAATTCTTCTCTGTCAGGAAGCTCATCCCACTCATGCAAGTCCCTCCCAGGCTGGCCCTCCCCATTGCAACATCCACGTCTTTCAGATGCACCAGTAGGCTTCACCTTCCTGACACACCTCTGGAAGGGAGGAGGATGATCTCTGTTATAAAAATGAGGAAGTTGGTCATGGGGCAGATGAAGGAGGTTGCCTGAGAACACACAGGAAACCTGTGACTGAGGCGGGGAACTGAACCCAGACCATGAGTTCCAGCTGGGTGCCCCGTCCAAGCTGGGTGGCCAACAGACCACCTTTTCTACCGGGGCTTTGAAATTTAAGTTTGGTGTGTTTTTTAATTAATGTGTCATTTGTCTAGCCACTACGTTTCGTTTCACTCACACTTCTGCTTTGTGGAAGCTTTTTATTCTGCTTCTTTTTTATTTTGCCTTTAAAAAACCCACAAGTGAACATTAAACAGAATTTAAACTTCACTATTTGGTTTTCTCCCCTACCAGCATCGGCCTCTCTCTAGGTCTCAGTGTTCAGTGTCCTTTGTTTGTGTACCCTGCGCTCATAATTATGGCTTGATCAAAACGTATCACTGATTTTCAAAAGGAGATTTCTTATTCACAGTTTCAAAGAATTACAGCAAATGCTTACTGCAAACAGCAGTGTTGTGAGGCAACAGACCAGACCTGGTGGGAAAACCAGAGCAAGGAGATGCACAAAAAAGGTAAGTTCCAAAGTAAATGCTCCAGTGCTGCTAGGAGTTACATCAAAATGAGCAATCAGCTGAAGAAAAGCTACCAGTAAGCCAACGCATGAGACTGCCTAGAATGTTTTAACAGTTAGGCTAATGAATCACTGTGTACATGTGAGCAATGTTCTTACAGTCAGGGTACTGCAGCTAACTAGTCTCTCTGATGGGTGAGAACAGTGTCTCTTCCATTGTCATCGCGACCTGTGGTTTAATTGATATTTGAAAACCTCTAAAGATCTTCCAGTGAAAGGCAGGTAACATACATTTCGAAGACAAAATTCTGTGGTATTACAGTATTTGCAACAAGTCAAACCATTATTTCATGAAATAATTCACACTGGGTGAAACACAAGAAGTTTCAAGACATGGAGAAGAAAAAAATATCAGATTTCCACTTGTGTGTAATAACTAACATAGTAAGAAAGAAAAAAAGACGACAGACATTTGTGAGAAAATGCTGCAAAACCACGAACTTTCAAAAGTGCCCAGAATGCTATTTTCAGCTCATGTGGATGCAGCCCAAACTATCTACAACTAACCAAGGTGCATCAGAAGAATGTCATCATTCCACTTCCACCACAGCGTCATTACCTTTTGCCCATTATTCACCCAACTCTGTCAAACCCTACAAAACAACCTAAGACTTTTATACTTCAAGCAGCTGAGCAGCTGCAAAAATAACCCTCTAAAAATATTTAATACTTAGTCCCACTCAGCAGCTGGAAAAACAATTACTGATTGAAAAATTCAGTGCTTGATATTACTTAATAGATGGGGAAAAACTATTCCTGAATCATAATTAATGTTTTTTTTAACCATTTAAAAGCATGCATCTGCTGTTTGAGGCTTCACAGAGAGACAATATGTGGCTTTCTGGCACCATTAAACACACTAAAGCAGTTGAATTTGAGGGACGTGAGGCAGAAAGCCATGGTGGAGTAGGGAATCCTTCAGGGACTTGGTATAACTGAGACTGCACAACTACCTCAGTAGCATGCACCCTGGGACACCAGGTCTGAACCCAGCCTACGACTACCTCAGGGTAAATTAAATAAATGCAGAGCTCCAGCTCCTGGTGCCACAGGGATTCAAACACCGTGACACACGATGAAAGAAAATACAGTGGTAACAGCAATAAAATGAGGCTCCCCTCAAAATGTCCACAACGCCAACAACGGGGCCTGGTCACAGTGGGGCTTCCTGCTGGGAAGTGCCGTGCCGCCATGTCGGAGGAGACCAGAAGCTCTTGTGACACCCAGAGGTGCCAGGCACCTGCCTCCCCTGCTGGAAACACCACTGGCTTGGGTTGGGGCTTACACTGCAGAAGCAGACAGACCGTGTCCAGGCAGAATGCCAGCCAAAACCAAATTTCTGCAGAATTTTCCCCAAGCAACTCCCTGACTAACTGTCCACTAGCCACATCAGAGGCATCGCACCCTGGCAGCAACCATGCCCTTTCTAACTCTTGTTCACGTCCACCCATCTTGAATCAAGCTGAGCAGTTGCCTGGTAGGCATTGAGCGATGATGAAATGGCAGTCAGGGCACCTGGCAGAACTGAGTCAAGGATTTTTGTCATGCACAACCTCACCTGGGAAGGATCCAGGTGTGCCAGTTGACTACACTGAACAGAAATCCAGAAATAAAACCTATTCCAAATAAAGCTCTCAATTGCTTTACCACTTGGGTTCAAGGACTCAATGTTGGAATTAGCACTTTTTTTTCTTTCTTTTTAAATGGGTTTATGTAAAGCAAATGTAATCTGTAGGGAATATTTTGCAAGGTGCTAAGCAGTTTGAGCAACCTGTATAATGTCCCTAACTGTAAGTGACTTGAGCCCTGAATCATTCATGCTCCTGCCCTTTTTCTCTGAAGTGCCTGTATTATCAGGGGCCATTTCAAGGGAAATACACTTAAGTCATAAATACCTCTCGTATCAGGATAACCTGCCTCATCAGCGGCAGAAAAACAAAGGCAATATAAAAAGAAATAAAATGGTGTAAAATTTCATGTCACAAACACACCTAAATGGATTATACTTTCAAAAGTAACTGTATAAAATGGCATGATGAGGTTTTCTTGGTGTACTTCTTGAAGTTTTCTAGTACGATGTTACTAACTTTAAGAGTAACCATATTCCCAATGCCATGTCGATGCACTCAATGCAAGTGGCTCTTAATCTGAAACTGGGTCTTGTTCATTGACATATGCTCATTATGGAGACAGACAGCTGACCAAATTTGCTGCCGTTCCCAGTACACTGAGGTTCCCTACCCATACCGACAGCATGTTGGTAGACACAAACCAGTGCTCTTTTCAGATCGGTTAGGGCACCTATCCATGATGTATTTTGAATTCAGATAGGCAGATCACAGTTTATGACCCAAAGCTAAAATGCTGAAGCACACAAAGGCAGGCAGGGATGAACACTAAAAAACCCATGTATGCCACAGAGTGAAATACTGCACCGGCAAATGACAAAATAGATCAATATGTACTTTGCCAGATTTGTTTCTAGACTTATAAGTAGCTGTCTATTCTTGGAAGTGTTTAGGTACTGTGCTGTGCAGTTTTTAAGCAAGTCACCAAAAAGCCTTTAAAGGATTTTCGATAAATGCTTCAGACATGGCAGTCTGAAGCTCATGTTCTCATGGGCACTGCTACTGTCTAGTAGATATTAGTAAAACTATGAAATTATAAGGAACAGTCAAAACATCCAGAAAATGCCCCCAAAATAATGAAACCATTTTATGCTGCTTTTGAAAAAATACTTACTTACAACACAGTTCTGGAAGTGATTTCCAAGCAAGCCAACTGCTGCTTTAGACAGTTTACTGGATGGTGTGGCTCAGCTCTTTCATACAAGAAGCACCTACAGTTATATCTGGAAAAGGAAATAAAACCAAAATTCTTTGTGAGCAAATACGCAAATAAAGTCATTTTTCTTTCTAAAACCATAATCAGGTTAAAACCAGCTTTAGCAGGACTATATGAAATTCTCATGCCAAGCTTCAAGTGTGTTGTCCATTTACAGGAACAAGCACTGAAGCACAGTCAAAGCCGACCTAGGAGGCTGGAGCTGAGAGCAACCGTGCTTTGAGAACAAAAACATGCTGAACGTATCAAAGCAGCGAACAACCTGGCGCAGCTGTTTTTCTCATCTAGTTCTACTTGAAGCATTCTCAGGAAACGCAAAATGAAATACTGGCGTTAGTGTCAGAAACCTAGGTAATTTCAGCAGGGCCAAGAACTCCAGGCACCAACTTCTTTTTCTCTCTTGAGTGGGTGTTCACTTGTAAGTTTTAGACATGTTAGCAATTCAATGACTGAACGAATTAATGTTCAACCTAACAGTCATTGTTAGGCTGGGAGGTTATTACTGCTTGTTCTGTTACAGTGACAGATTAAAATAGGTTTGTATCTGAAAAGTTGTTTTCCACAATACATATTCCCTGACTTTTCGTACCAAATCATTTTCTTCCATCACGTCAACCCCTATTGTGTGACCCATCACTGTGAACTCCGCCACAACGGCTGGGATGGGCAAGGAGAAACACCACGGGGACAGACGAGGAAGAGATGGAGCTCAGCCCCTGCTCCTTCTCTTTGGGCTGCCATCTTCTTTTCTCCAAGCATTTTATGTCGCTTATACGAGACTTCTCGACAAAGGAGCACACTCACATTTGCAGGCCATGTTCTACTTTTAAAGCAAGCAAACAAAAGCACAACCCAAAAGCAAAGAGAGGGCTTGACTTCATCCAGCTACCTAGTGAACAGAGGAACCTGTTCACTATCAGGCACTATTTCCATGCACAGGATGGAAAGTTGTGATTTCCCAAACCACAGACTGGAAGGCAGGATCTTATCAGTGGAAAAAGCAAGCACCAAATTTCAAGGTTGAGCTGACTGGTATGGAAGAAGAAAAAAATACCACTACATGTCTAATTTTTGCAGACTCAGATCCATTTTGTACTAGTAAATGAGTTTTCATCCTTTCCTCCTTCATTTTTTTTTTTTCTTTCAGGGTAGATAGCAAGCTGCTGACAACTCACACTGTACTAAGAGCTGTTCACACCGCACAAAGTGTTTACCACTCACAACTGATGCTAAAAATTAATTTACAGCACCACTACAGAAAGCTTTGACAAATTGTCATGTGTTGACACAGTCATAAGTTGTTGGTTAAAAAAAGTAACACTTCCCTCTTCTGCCACCTCATGTTTGAGATCAGGGATGGGCACATTATGCAAAGTTTGAGGGTTTGTAAGCTTCACAAATGTTTGGGCTTCACAAAACAAGCTAGGTTGTGAAACTTTTTTCTCTTACAGTTAGGCGTGTGTTTGTTGCTAAAAAGACTCTAGTAAGAAAAAAAAAATATCCTTTCTCATCTACCAAGATCTGTGTGTTGTGCAAAACCAGGAGAAAAGGCTGTAAAATAAATAACCCTGCACGATAGTTGTTCTTCCCATGTGAACGATAAGATCAGACCCGTGACAAATACCCAGCTACTCAGAGCTGCAGACACCACCCACCTACTGTAGAAAGGAAAAAAAATATATAGCTGCAAGTAAGAGTTTTAATTGTTCTCAGCTGTCACACAATGTTATCTTAAGTGAACGCATTTATTTCTCAATTCTTCTGTATTGCTCTATAAGAAAAAAAAAAAAAAAGAGCAGTGGTGTTCATCAGACAAGGTCCAATTCGATTTCCGTGTACTCAAGATAGTAACCATTAGTCAGCACTTGTGCCCGCGGTGGCTCTTAAATTTTAACTCCTCCTTTTCTTGGTCAGGGCAGGATAAATAACCTGTCTTGTTTACACAGCAGAATTGGTAATGGACACAAAGGCAGTTTTGGCTGAAAGGAGAAGTGTTTCAATAGTACTGTGCTAATGTAAAATGTTAGCCGCACCCTGGACTAAATCACGGCTCAGAAACAAGGCTACGGCTGGGGAGAACCAAAGCAATGGGAGATAAGCCAGGCATCCACTTGGTCAAGGTAAAATGACCTGAAGTTATCTTCATCTTTCTTTTCTCCTAAAGTTTATCTTTAAGCTGCCCGGCGCTTCTGAGAGCCATCCATGTGAAGCCAAGCTGACGTACTCCGATGTCAGTAACAAGCAGGACGTGAAGACTGCCAGTGGAAGAAAGAAGAAAGGAAGATAAGCTGGGCCCTACATCAGGCAGGAGTTGGAACACTAGAAATATTTAGGGCAGCATGACACAGCACAGAAAAAGACTGTCAGTCAAGTGGGCTTCATGGGGAGCACTGAAGTGCCACGTTTTCCACCAGCAATCTATCCTTCCAACACTGACAGCTCTCATTCAACTCCACCACCTTCTGCAGCACACACTGAGCAAGAATGCGAAGGAAATTCATTCAGGAAATTAACTTTGCAATACAAGGAATTTATTTCCCTCACCCCCCTCCCCTCAACATTCATACAAAGGGGAGATGCTTTGAGTGGTTCCTTACCCCTGAAGAAAGGCAACTCTGTACCTTCGTGAAGGTGATCCACTCACCCTACCCTGTGCCTGCAGCAGTGCAAGCAGTGATGCCTGTAATTTCCCTACAAAACCTGAGGTGCGTAATCTCAACCATAAGGAGCTCCTGCAATACATTAAGTGGATGAAATTTCATACAGACTCCTCGCTTGCTCACACCTCACACACCTTCTCTGAACTTTTTTTTTTTTCTGTTAAAATGCAGAAATCTCACACCGCACTATTCGACTGGCTTTATTGCCAGTGAAACCAATACTGTGTGAACTTGCTTTTGAGACCTTGACTTCACATTAGCGGTGGACTAACACAGCGATTTTTGCACAACACACATGTAGAAAACTGGTAGCTCCCCATGGACCTACTTGGGCTAGCAGAAAAGCAGCACATGTCCCAGTACAGAGTTTCTTTATGACCTGAGATGTTACTCTGAAAAACGACACAGATTACTCTCTGGTACATCTAATGGAAGCAGAGACATTTACGTCATTGCACTCAGGATGGACATTATCTCGTGCTGCTGATTGGAATGATATCATCCATGATTAATTAGCTTAGATTGATGTACATTTAGAAAAGCAATCAAGAGGCACCTCCTGTCCCCCATCGATAAAATCTTGCAAAATCTCATGTAGGAGCACACGCCTGCTTTAACCAAGGCAGGGCCAGTGCAAGAAAATCTAGAAGGGTTCAGCAACTGGGCAATGCAGACAGGGACACTCCTGTGGCCTCCCTAATCCACACCTCTGTGCTGCCCTTCAGGTTTTGGCACAGGGAGGATGGATGGCAGTGTCTTGGCCAGTCTACATCCCACTGCTATTTGCATGGCGTTAGAAGATAGCCACAAAGATGACGCTCAGCCCAGCAAGCCCTCACCAAGATTTCAAAAGTAGAAGGGAACATATGAATCTGTCCTGCTCTCTTGATGAGTAATAGTTGGACTTGATGATCTTAGAGGTCTTTTCCAACCTAAATGACTCTATGACTCGATGATGCACAAATGTTGCCGAAGGGGTGCAATAAAAAAAAAGTGCAATAAATAAACTGAGAAATGAGTTGTATTGACACTGCCTGCACGTGATGCAGATTGAGTGACACCACATCTCTGCCTAGAAAGGAAAAAAAGGAGAGGTGCAGCTGTCTTGTTCCCTGGGCACCACTGTTCCAGCCAGTGAGGGCAATGCTGGGGTTTAAGCCGGCCCCTCCTCTCCCAAAGCAAGAGATGTCAGTGGCTACGACGTGGGTAATTTTCCTGTCTCTGCTCTGCACCCGTCTGTACATTGCTGCAAAGGTCACCGCGTCATATCTGTTACACTGAGGCCTGCCGCCCACCAGCAGGCAGGGAAGCAGCTTATCTGGGCAGCCTGGCAGGACCTCTTGCGAGCAATTGGGTGAAGGGGAAAAAACCTTGCAGCTTTCTACAGTGTGGGGGCTTCAAAAATAGCTCCAGTTCTTAAGAAGGGACTGAGATGCTCAAATTACCTTGAACTGAAAGGATCTCAACCTACACCAGCTCTGCTCTGCAAAGCCCAGAGACATCACTCCCTTTCTGACTCTCCCTCTCCAGTGTGGGAGAGGGAGCGCTGGGAAGCGACAGCTCTGTAAGCATGAAGTGGTGGGGAACAGGATCAGATCTTCCTTCGTGCCTCTCTGGAGCACACCTTAAGCTTCCAGACCTCTCAAGCAGAAGGAACCTGGTGGCTCTGTGAAGAGTTTAATCACGGGAAAACCAGCATCCACGTTTCCCCTTTTGTGGGCTCCATCAAAAAGGCAAGCACCCCTCGGGAGGCAGAGTGGGAATTGTCTGCCCCCTGCACAGAAATGTACCCAGACACATGCACATGGGCCTCCCTCTCCTCTCCCTCTCACTTTAAGCCTTTTTCTAACTGCATACATTACTGTATTTTTTCACAACTTTCTTAGCATTACATCTGTTGTATGCTGCGTAACAATCAATGCCAGCATTATCTATAGCATTAGCAAAGAAGCAAAACATGTAATTCATTGAAATAGGACTCTCTTCTTCCCCAACTCCTCATAGCCATTTTTGGCTATGTTAAATAAATCCATCTGCTTTCCTGCTTGACTTGAATCTACTGTGATCAAACCTTTACCAAAGCTAGAAGCATTTTGTTTCTAACGAATATATTCCCATGGCTGCTCCCAAGTCAAGACTCTGCTTCTGGCTTAGACAATGTCATACAACTTTTATTGTAACGCAATGCTTACAAACAAATGAACTTTAAAATTCAGTTAAATGACAACACTCAGCTGAGGGACTCTGGAGGCTTAGCTATCACAGGAGCAAAAATCACTCTTTGTATTGCTTTTTTAGAACTGATGGTAGGATTCTCCGGATGTTTTTGAGCCACCTCATGCCAGAAAAATAACTAGATAACAAAGAAAACCTAGAGATATAGGGTTTTGTGAGACCTTTAGCAAAAGTGTTTAAATCAGACCATTTTAGTTAGTACATACTGAAATCCTCAGATCTACGTCATGTGGTGCCGCCTTGCATATGCAACCTGATTATGAGCCAACAGAAGGAACCAACTCCAGAGATCAGAGATTGGTCTCACCTGCCAAAATACAGCACTGCAGCTGTATTTTTATTTATATACAGCTTTTCCTGACCTTTCCATCCCCAGCGACTCCCACAGGAGAAAACATTGCAGGAAAGGTACCAAAGAAGTTAACTGGTAGCATATGATTCATCTTCTACCCCTGCTGATAAAGACAACTCAATGGAAAGAAGAACATATGCCCCATGTCCTCTCAGGTGTGCTCAAGGAGCAAAGTGGTGGGACACTGCAGGGAAAACCTCTGGCACTTACCCCCAAAATACAAAAGAATCCCAATTTCAGGAGTTGCTGGCGTGCAGTGAGGACATGTTCAACACACTGTCAGACCGCTCATGTTCAACAACAAATGTTGAAGAGGCGAGTGAAGGTTTCACTCAATCCTAAATCAGTCCAGTTCCTGTCTTCCCAATGGCTTCCCTCACCATCAGAAATGCTTTGGTTTGGATTTTAGTCAAGTCTGGTTTACAGTTCTCAAATTCAGCTGTTAAAAAAAAAAACCCTGCTGGAACGCCTTACTCATTACGCAGCCTTGCAAAAATTATTAGCTATGTTACAAGGCATTTCCCTTTGGGGACCAGAAAGGGTGAAGAAAGGGGATGGAGAGTGACAGTCTGTGGTTTCTAATGCAGCAGCAAGAAAATAAATAAGTAAGAGGAATACAGGATATAATGTGTTTACATTTGTCAAAACAAGTTTCCTGGAGACAGTGAGGGTTCATGCTGCTGAGCTGTCACTTCTGCTAGAAACTGCTGCCTCATGCTATCGGGAGGTCAGTCACTGACCTACTTTCTGATAGAACTGAATTAATTTGCTACTTCTGTACACAAACCTTTTTTTTTTTTTTTTTTTTTTTTAAAGGGATACTCAACAAATTCTTTAGAAGTTGCTTTTTAAACCAGCTTGGAGCTTCACCTAATGGTGTGCAAGGACATTATGCTCCCTGGCATAGGGCCCACTATGCTCGGTCTGCTTATCCTTTTGGAAAAATCCATACAGAATATTTTTAATGAGTTGACACAACAAATAATGTCTGTCCTTTTTGAACTCTTACATTACACTAACACTCAAATGCTTGCGATATAACCTATTACAGACAATAACGGAGGACGGCACTCAAATAATGCTGTTCTTTGTCCAGGCTGCTCCTGAAATAGATGCCTACTGCAACAGGATTAGCTCCCCAAATAGACAGATGCATGACATGGCATATTTATAGGATTAAAACACATGGTTATTAATAGGAAACAAAATGAGTAGGCGAAACTTATAAACTAAATACCTGTTGATCCGATCATCCCCTGCACAGAGCCACACAGCAAACATCTGCACTCACTGGGAGACAGTGGTCCGTCAGGAGCTCTTACACTACAGCATTATACTCAGAAAGTGAAGTGGCAGAAGTAGGAGCAAAAGAGGTGGCATCTGCCTGCATGATTTGCTTAATGGCTACATGGACAGAGATCTAATGGCATTACAACTAACACCTGCATCAGGCCTCTCAGGCAACCTGTTCTCATACTTCTCCATCTTCCACCTGCAATGTGAAGATAAGGATCTCCTCCAAATGCTTGGCTTGGTTAGTGCTGAGACACTGGGGTAGAGACTTGCACTTTACATTCCCCAGGGTCCAATATAACAATAAGGGAGGTACTACTGACTACCAGACAATTGCTAGTATCAAAACAGATTTATGATCACTTGAGTTCTTGGACTTGATGAGGCTGATGTTGCCAAAGATAACTATGCTAAAACTAGCACCTCCAACTTCAAGTGCATTTCTGTCAACCTTTTTAGCTTTCATCTCTGCATATTTACAAGCCCCAAATCTGAAGTTCAAATAAATCCAATAATTCACTCAAACCCACCAGGATTTGAAAACATTAGGGAAGTGTCAAGATGTCATCGAGCTTGTTCTGCGGAAAAGAGTACTTTATAGTTTCAGAAAGAAATAGACAAGGGAGCTATTTAACGAGATGGTGGCATATTGAAACATGGAGAGATAAGTAATTAATAGCTACCTTCTTTAAGTGAAAACTTTTCTGAGTGAAAGATCAGTTTATATGAAAAACTACAAGTCAATTGCTGCCATTTTGGGTGGATAAGAACTGTCACACGTTAGCATCTCCATTACCATGAAGAGTTTTACTCCTCTGAAGCAACTCACTAAGCTCTTCACATAAAACAGCAAGTGGGAAGCAAGGAACTAACAGAAGGAGATACCAAAGAAATGTCGAAGTTCACAACTATCATTCTAAGGAAAAATGTTGTAAGAAATCCATGAAAGTGGAGGAGACTCTCCCACGAAACGTTAAAGCTAAGGCAACAGATTCATTTTAGTCCCTAGGTGAAAGAGCAATTGCATGACTGTATAGACACCATCACTGGGATTCAGAACATTGGCCAAATAACTTCTATAGGTTGGTACCTCAAAACATTTTCCTATTAAAAAGGTCCAATATTCTACTAGGACGTCATTTGATTCAGAACCCTCTTCACCTTCGTGTGCGGGTTTCTTTACTAAACTTCTATACAGATTCCAGTTGAATGCATGGCACCATAAAATAAACAAAAGGGGAGAAAGGGAAAAATAGTCATGCTCCAAGAAATAGGAAGTATAAATTCATTAATTAAGCATTTAATTCTTTTTTATCTCTCATGTCTGCCTCCACAGTTTAAAGTCTCTCTTGGCAATCAACCAATTTTGGGATTCACTGCTGTCATGCAAATCATGGCAGTACTTTAGCTAAAAAGGCACTGTCAAACATAATGAAGTTTTCCTTCAGCTTGTACCCACACTGGTGCTGCACACAGCACACACACGACTTCGGAGAACTACCTGGTGAGGTGGGATATCGGGCTTTACCTACATGAGCTCACAAAGACTGCAACTTGTCAGAAGTGGCAAGGGCACAACTGTTTCATCTAGGTCATTGGGACCACATGCCATAGGAACCATACCAGAGTGTCATTTATTATGTTACCACTAACACCCAGTCTGCTTTGAAACATATTTGAGAATTTTCAGTCATTTTCTTGCATTTTCTTTCCAACCTTGCAACCACAAAGAAGTCCATCTGCACACACCTCAAAGACATACTATAAATATGGAAAAATTTTCCAGCACTTCCCCATTACGGCTCAACTTCCTTGCTGAACCAGGGTCCCCATTCCCTGTCCCGCACCCAGGGCTGCTGTGCACCAAGCCCAGGAAAGACACGCCTGAGGGGTGCCAAACTGGGCACATCTCTCTATTTGGTGTTTTAACACCTTGCTTTCACACTGGTCCTACTGCAATTGGTGTTGCAGTAGGGCAAGGGTAAGTGAAGCAGTCCAGTACGCTTGAGGAGCATTTATTATAAGGCTTTCCAATACATAACGATAGGAATCTGCTGACTCAGGTGAAGGTGGTGCTGATGTCCTCACTATAAACTCCATTTACAATGCACATTTGGCTGCTTCCCCTGACCTCATAGAATCCCAAAATGGTTTGGGTTGGAAGGGACCTTACAGGCTATCTAAATCCAACTCCCCCGCCATGGGCAGGGACACCTCCCACCAGAACAGGTTGCTCAGAGCCCCATCCAGCTTGGCCTTGAGCACCTTCAGGGATGGGGATGGGACTTCTTCCTGCTTCACCCATCCCCAGAAAGCTGTGGCCTGGTGGCCGACACTCCTGCTGCTTTGACTCCCAGCAGCGAAGGAGGCCACAGGCTCTGTGGGTAGGGACCGTAGCCCTACGTTGAGGCAGCACGGCCCACTCGGCCTCTGGGCAACGCTGCAATGGAAAGGGCGATAACCCAAATGCTAAAGAAGGGCAAATACTCAGTCCTGGAACAACAGCATGCTTTAGGCTGAACACCTGGTGGCCCACAGCTCGAAATAGAAATTTGTGTGACAAAAACTGCATGACATGAAAGTCTGTAGCAAAAAGAAACCCAGCAAGCTGCGCTGCTTAGAATCTCATTTTCCAGCCCCTGGTGAAGTCCAAGCAGCTCAAACAAGGACCTGTAACATCGCTCTATGAGTAAAAGCTATTTTAAACTAATTTTGGCAGCTACCAGGAGCTGTAACCAGGATGCCTTCCAGCGTTTTTCTGAAAGCAACTGCTGGCCAGCAGCATGTCGGGACAGCCGCTGGCTCCGTAAGGGAGGTGCCGACACCTCCTCTGCCACCCAGACAACGTGCACGGGGTTCCTGCGGCCCAGAGCCCGTCCACACAGCTCCTTGGACAGAGGAAGAGTATCATCGATAAAACCTAGACTCTTCCAAGTTCAAGAAGTTCCCCTTCCTTAAAATGAGTGTTAGAGAATACCTAGTAATGAGCTGCAAAGTCCTTTTTTTTTATAGGCGCTCGCTTGAGGTGACCCCCCGTAACTCATATCCACTTTGTCACTTCACCTTTCCAAACTTAAGACGGTAAAACAGCTTTTGCAACTGCACGTGATCATGACACTTCTGAAGTATAAAAACATCTTGCGTATTTTTCCATTTTTCAACAGAAACGAACATCCCAACCCAGACATGTGGACTGTGATATCCATTTGCTACCATTTCTGATCCTGGCCACTTCTGCACCAGCCCCCAGAGACACGTGAGCTCGAGGCAGCTTCCACAAATGCCAGCACACCCCGAATTTTGTGGGAGCACAACTTGTCATTGAGAAGGCCCTGAGGCAACACAAAGCTCCCATCTCAGCTTCCTACCTGAGGATGTGTGGTCAGAGGACAAGGTGAAGCCTCATACCACACAGTATAGGCTAGAATGCATTAAACTTAGTATTTACGGAGAGGTCTACAAGAACTAAATGCCACTTTTCCAATGCGCACCACAGGAACATGTGCATCATGAGAAAGGAGTGGTGTAGTGCATCTGCGTTGGAGGGAGGGAGGGAAGGAGGTCAAGTAACACAACTTGGAAACAAAAAGCAGGAGAATTTTATGTGGAGATGGCACTGCAGGAGGAGGGGAAGAGGTTTTGTTTTGCACAACCACAGCAAGGCCTCTGGGGACAGCCACGTGCAGGGGAGCGAGGGGGACGGGCAGGAACACTGCTCACATAGCTTTGCTGGCAGAAGATGAGGTGGAGGTCATGTCCTTCCTAAGAAAACTTCTGCCTGCACTATCACCCAGGGCAAGAGTGGCTGTCCTACAGAGAAAGAGCAACGCACTCGCTTGGTCAGCCTACGCGACCCAGGGCTGAGCTTATGGAAAACAACAAATCCCAGGAAGCGAGGCTGCTCCACGCAAACCGGACACAGACAGACTGCAGCAGCTGAGATACATAACCAGAGTGACATAATGTTCGAAAATATTTCTGTGCTTACTAAGACAACAACAAACTGAACCCTGATGCTGTATTTTGGGCACAATAACTAAAGCTATCTTTAGACAGGGAAATGAGAAGTATGTGCGTACAGATGTTCCAGCACGCATGAAAAGCAGAGAATTGGAAAAAGCGCCGACTTCCAAGGCTCATAAAAATGCTTGCTGTAAATAAGGGTGGGAATAAATACACCAGGCAATGCTGAATCAAAACCTAAAAGAGCAGGCAAGAAGCCAGCAGTTGGTCATGGACTGGTCAGGTTTAATGGCTGAACGCTTCCCTCAGCTTCTCTGCTTCTGATGGATTTTTTGCAGGTATTATTCCCTTCTGTCGACCCTCCCTACGTTTTACTCCTTCTGCCAGCTTTTTCATGCAGCTTTCTGACTATCTCACTTTTGCAGATCCTCTCCTGGATGCGTGATTGAAGCTATAAATTCACATCTACACATCTGTAACAAAAATAGTTTTTCTAAAAGCTATTCTTCTTCCCTATCAATGGTGACACAAATGATATAGAGTCACCAGCAATTCGGGGGTCTTGCTGCAGCTTTAAACACCGACCAAGACAGAGAGTAATGCTCTGTCTCACAAGGAAAACAGCAATAATGGAACTTTTCGCTTTTTCTTTCTTTCCTTTTTTTTTTTTTTTCTTAATATAAAGCTGTTATTCTTGGAATCATTTCTATTTCTGAAGAATTGAAAAATACGAGAGGTAACCTCAAAGCTCTTGCCCCATGGAAAAACTATTATTTCCTAAAGCAAAACATAATTATCACCTCTCTCCAGAAAAAAAAAACTTGGAGTCCATTAAGAGAGGGCAGATCTAATATACCATGACCACTGCTCAGCTAGTAGTAGTAGAAAGAAGAGGGTAGCAACTAACAAAGTACAATTTACACATCCCTTGAAAAAAAGTTCTCTAAGTAGGACATTAAAGATAAGGACAGATGCTTCCATATTTGCTTATGACCGGGCCCTGCTTTTAGTAGAAAAGCATTGTACTAGCGGCAGGGTGATGGGCAACCTCAGAAAGGAAAGCAAAAATGCACCAACAAGAACAAAGACAGTTAGCAGAGACTGATTAAAAAGAAAAAGCAAAAGCAAAAGGGGGGAAGTGTGGCAGATGGAGAGTGCTCGCAGAGGAAGCTTGCTCATACTACAGAGTATTTGGACATTTTAAAGCAAAGTCTACCCCCAGTGAGCGCCTCTGTTAGCCTCCAGGAGAGCCCAGGAGCTTCTCTATTTGCACCCAGGAAAACATCGCTCTGCTTGCAGCAGGTGCATGGAGCCACCACGACCACAGCGTGACAGCCAACCCCTAAAAGGATGCCCATATTTCTGCTGTTGTAGGGGTATTTGCCATGATCCTTGTTAAGATTTTCACACCTAGCAAAGCCACTACTGGTTTTAATGAAATTCACACACACACACACGGTGCTTGGAGAGAGGGGGTAAAAAAGAACATGAAATGAAAGTTCAGCTTCCTTCAAATAAATTTGTTAGCAGGTTCATCATCATTTTCTGACAGAATAATCTTTCCATGGTGAATTATTTCCACTGGAAAAAATAGGAGACCAACAAATTGCTGGATATAATTTATGCCTTAAATAATAAAGCAATTAATGGCATTTTAGCAGGAACACATTCTTCTCTCCAGAAATAAAATCCGTATTTCATCTCATCTAAATTGCTTGGTCAGCTTCAAATGAGTGCAATATAAATCTCTTTCCCATACTGCTCCTGTTATCTATGATAAAGAAAAGAGACAGAAGGTAATCCTGTGTTCTGTATTCACTGACACATCATTTTCATGCTACACTACACTGTAATTTATTTCTAATGGGATAAACCTCTTGTAGTCTTCCCGCTTTGTTCCGACACACATACATCCCCAACTGGCACTGAGATGGCGGGACTGGCAGGTGCAGCACCCAGGGACCATGTTCTGTGGAATTATGATGTCTGCTGCACATTTCAGCAGTGCTACAGCTGTGAAAATAAACAGATAGACTGTATAATTAAGGTATGCTTTTATTCTTTCCCACCCACTGCCTCCTGAAAGCAACGCAGTCAAAGAATTTGACAGTTTTCAGTACTTCTCGTAATTGCAAACTAAACTTTTAATTTTGCATCTAATCACTTTGAGACAATCCAAAAAGACACGCGGAGCTGGAGGATTTTGAAGAACGTGGAAGTCAAATGAAACCGAGAAATGCTTACAATCTTATCCGTAACAGAGATACCACTTAATATGAATGAAAATATCTTTAAGCTCTTTCTCCTGTCCTGACCAAGAAAAACACAAGAAATAAGCAAACCAATGTATGAAAATCACACTGGTGCTCTGAAATGCTGCAAAGGCTACTTGTATTATTTTTGTTTAAAAACATTTCCCGCATGATTTAAGAGAAGAAAAATGAGATAAAACCCTTTGTTTTAGGTTTATAAAAGTTGTCTTTGAATTAAAAAAGTCTGGACTTTGGGCCAAATGGAGGATACCAGTTATTGTTGATCCAATCCTGAAAACAGCTTGGTACAAACAGAAAGCTACCGAAGGTGCTCCTGCAGAAATTAATGTATTTTTAGAAAACATAAATGTTTATTTTTAAAACTTTTTTCCTGTCAAAATGTGCAAGACTACCACAGAATACTTAAATCTGCTGCTAGTTAATAAAAAATATTATCAAGCACCACAACTTAAAGAGAAAAGACTCTCAGAATTACTGTGCCTTTCACCCCATCTCTCTACTTCAGCTCATCAGTATACTCACATAGACAGTGCATTTTGCAGAGTAACCTAAAATATTAGATAATTAGCCATTCACTACTTATCTAGCTAATTCGGTGACCCTGTCGCTCCAGCAGTTTCCAACAGGATTAATCTCATGTGATTCAGATGCAGTGATGCAGTGACTTACGGCCAAGACAACCATCTCTCCAGATCTCCTTCACAGGCGATGCAAAGTGACAGTCCCTTCCAGGGCACACTTCACAGCCATTTCAGGTGCCCATCTTAGAGAAGGGGAACGAACCCCTTCCCTGCCTACAGAAAGGCTGAACTGCTGTGCTGTGGCTGTGTGTACCTGGATAAATCCCGCTCTAGTGCTACAGCAGTGTGGGGTGAAGCCAGGGAAGGAGAGAGGAGAGTTGGGTTCGGTCTCCTGAATCCTGGTTGCCCACAACAGTGGTACAGCAGTTTGGCCAGCTCCAGCTGGAGCAGGCTCCTTGGTGCACCCTGAGCCCCAGTGCAGGATGGTGGCGGCAGCAGCCAGCCTGCAGGGGAAGGCCAGCAGAAATCTAACGCTGCTCCACACTGCTTCTCGGCGCACATTACGAATCTGCCCTGCTAGCTCTGGTTTACCAATAGTTCATGCTTCAGAAATTTGACAAAACACCCCAAAGGCTAACTCCTGCTGAACTCCATCCCTGCTGCCACCATCAATTTACATTACGGCTTCGTTGCAGGGCCGTATCTGCAACCGCTTATGCGAAGGGCCCGAGTGACGTGACTGAGCCGAGCGGTGCCGGCAGAGCTGCTTGCCTCTGTGCCGGGTCACAGGGGACAGCAGCGGTCTCGAGGCGGCTGGCTACCAGTTAACAGGGCTTCCAGTTGGGATCCTGCAAGCTCCCTGCAGAAGCCGCCTCGCCAGATGCTGCTGTGCCTCTGTGGAGCTGGGGAAGCCCCCAGGCATCTGGAGCAGCCCCCGAGCAAGCCCTGGGGTCTTGCAGCAGGCCTGTGCTGTATCCCTCCCTACCTGCAGGGCTCAGCACCAACCCCTGATCTGATGTCAGCTCCTGTGTTCCTCTTCTCATCCCAAACTCCCTCCTAAATGCAATCCAGATGAGCTCCTTGGCATGGGTAATGTGTGCAGCGGCTGCCCTGACTATCTGAAGCCCCGTTCAGCACGCGAGTTTAAAGAGAGCGCAGAATCGTTTTAGATAAGACTGCTCTTCACTGTGGTTGGAAAGGGACTCCCTTATCACACTCCCAAGCTCGTACTCTGGTTTCTGAACTCCCCTTGCGAGGGAAGGCAGCGTAACTCACACCTATGACGACGCAGGAAAATGCTGTGCTTTTATTTAGCTGCTCGCGATGCTTATCGCTTCTTGCAGGGAAAACGCATAACCTTGAACTCAGATCTTGGCTGACAAAGAAAAGAGCTTACTTTGCCACCCGGCAGCTCTAGGCATGAAGGATGGCTACAGGTTAGGTGCGTGGGGCTGCTCTGCACAGACCAGGAGTCACAGGGCTACAGAGAAAGACCCCTGGAGGAAGAACAAGGAGGGGTACGCCACAGACCAGGTGTGAGTGGTCGTAAATGCCCATGAGGCATGTGCAACTAGGCCAGGAGGACGAAATTCAGCAGGAAGATGTTGGGATTCTTACTGGGAACAACTCCACGCCAGGGCAGTCGGGTTTAGGCACTGGGCTGGGGCTGGGATTGCCTCACCTCAACCCTGTAAAACCAGGCTGGGTGAAAAGGCTGGTGGGCAGAGCACAAGCAGAAAATTAAATAAACCTCCTCTATCTTCAATTTCTGACCCGGAAAAATCTGCTCGTCATCCAGCAGGCCAGCGACACTGCCAGTAGGAATGGAAATTATGGCTGCTTGTACACTAGCGAGGGGGCAAAGGAAGAGCAGCAGGGGTGAGCTTGCACAATTGGCCCGGAAAGAGGAGTGCAAACCACTTTGGTTGTGATACACCACAAGGTGCAGAGCTGCACTGACAGAAGCACAGAGAGCAAACAGGGGCTGGTAGCATTTCTATGAAAGCAGAGCTTACATAAAAGAAACAGTTAAAAAGGTTGAACAGCTGAAGTGCTATTTGTACAAATGAAGAAAGTCTAAATAAGAGTGTTTTATTTTCATCCCCACGTTCTACAAAGCAATCTAAAACTTGCTAACCTAGACCGTGTTTTGTTACTGTAGTAACTGCCAGCACTTGAAACACCAAGCTAAAAAACACAAAACTGCCTTGTCGAACACGCAAGCGCCCCATAACTGAGGAAGATAAGGTTTAGCTTTCACGTCCGAAGACGGTCTGTAGCTACAGCCACATCATCTAAGGTCACTTTTAAATAAAGCTACAAGCAACTGCTTTGCTCCCACAGCAGCCCGTGGAGCACGGGCTTTTTTCCTATTTCCACAGCAACTTGCTTCACCTCCTAGTCCCTGCAGACAGCTGTGAAACCAAAAGAAGTAGTGTGCTGTCCACTGTTCCTAATTAAAATCCCACAGTCTTGTGGTCAGAGAGGTCCAGAGAATCAGTGGGGTCATGTAATTTGCTCAAGGGCAGACGAAAAGCACAAGAGACCAGAGATGACGGATCTTCTGGCTGGTGTGTGCGATGCAGCACTCTGCCACTGTGGCCAGGAAAGCAGTCACTGGGAAGCTCCAGTAACATTAAACACTCTACATTTGCAAAGCAGAAAACACCACATAAGTCCTGTCCGCTCAAGTGAACCAGGAGTAACTTTTTTCCAAATCCTCCTTGCAGCTGCAGATGTTGCTCTGGAACCAAAGACGGCTCCTCCGCCTGTGCCTATCTTTAGCCAGTCCGTAGTTTTTCTGTATCACTGGCTGCCAGTAAGTTTTCACACTCCAAGGAATATCTGGTCTGACCATTTGTGTGTTCCTCCAGCTGCTCAAGAGCCCATCTGCTCGGACAGGCTTCCTGGCTTCGTGCTCAGCACATGACCCAAGTGTTTCCATCGCTTACCCTGGGGAGCTCAGGGAGCACAGTGCTGCTGAAATGACAGATCTGTGACAAATCCACTCTGTCTGATACCCAGGATTTTGCCCAGGTATTTACTCCTGGAGACACGAGGTGTCTGCCTTCCTTTGGTGAGTTTCCAACGCTCACATCCACATGTTAAAATGGAAATAACATCTGAGTGGAAGACTCATAGTTTGGTCTTTAAATTTATATTTTCAATGACTAATTTTGTTTAAGTTGGTAAACGCAGCTGTTGCCTTGCCAGTTGGTGACATTTCCTTTTGGACTTCCCCACTGGTTCGCGTGCTTCTGCCAAGTCATGTAAATCGACTCATTCCTTGTATTCTTTTGCCTTTTTATATATGCTTCAGTTGGGATTTGCAGAAGTTCTCCTGAGATTTGTTTTTGTAAGTAACTACTAGTCCTGCAATGCTAGACAGTCTTTTGGTCTTTATTTACATGTCTTCTGAATTGCCACTTAGGCATGACATGCTCAGGTTACTGTATCTAACCAATTTCACTACATTACATCTAGCTGTGTGTTTTTTCATGGTGACTTGGTCATGTCAACACCAAGTCAACAACAATCATAAAGAGGTGACAGAATGTGTATCTTTTTTACGTTTTATCTTTTTTACATTGTGTTTTCCAAAACGAATGATTCACTGGCTCTCCACTTATTTCAATGGTTGAGTTTGTCAAGACTTAGCAATTATTATAAATGCATACTTGTAAAGAGTAGATTAATCTCCTGAAAAAGGTGATAAAAATACGGGCACCACTACCCCTAAAAAAAAAAAAAACAACACAAAGAACTGCATCATACTGGCAGATAATCTGCCACAAGCTAAATAACTGGAGAAATCCGGCCATTCTTTTATCTCCTGAATTGAAATGGCTGAGCTGAAGCTAAAAGAGAAACAATTAGATTTTTTTTTTCCACGACGGTACCACTGAACGCAACGCAACTTCTCTTCAACTGTTTAAATTGCTTATGTCACCCTTATTTTTTTAACCGGAATACAATTTTACCATCTTTTCTTTTTTCCATATTCCCACCTTTCTTGAAGAATTCAGCAGCCACTCCTTCAATCATTTTTCGTCTCTACCTGCAGCTCCTCCAAATTTTCTGTTTCTCCTGTCTGTCGGTACGCTGTGTGCATCTCTAATTCTGCATTTTCAGTTCCTTTAGCAGTCACAGGCACTCCTTCTGTCGTTGTCCCTTTTTTGCTGTCGCTAAAGAGTTTCTCCTTGTTAACCTCAGACAGGCCCATTGGGTGGTGGCAACTTACCTGTTGAGCTCATGCAGACAACAATGAAGGCGATAGCTTTTTCAGCAACTAGGTCAGCTTCTTGGGCAAGGCTATCCGTTTTATTTCTCTTGTGGCCCTCTATTCTTGTTCTGAAATTGACTTTCCTGCTGCTTTTGCTGGCTGTATTCAAACGCCTGCTGTTGGCTTTGACATTCCCACCCTTTGAAATACACTTGCTTATTCACTATTTGGGTTTGCTTAGTGGAAAACCAGTTACATTTTTAGCAATCTAAGCTTTGTTCACTTGGTAGTAACAACAAAAGAAAATGATTTTTTTTTTTCTTTTTGGTCCTGTCAAAAAAATAACAATCATTTCTACTGCATGCTCAGATCTGCTGAAGATATGCGCCAAGTTTTCCTCTAATACATTCAAACCACAACAATTCCACCGATTGCTTTAGGGACATCTGTACATAGCAATGCCCACGCACCAAGAAGAGCCTTGATAGCAGGCAGAGTTCTGCCAGATCCCATTTTATTGCTTTAGAGACAGAAGATGATGCTTGGCCATCAATTCCTCCGTTCCATCATCATCCCCAACCCCGACGAGGAAGTCTCCCCATTAGTAAGCAGATGTCAGGCTGAGGAATTTGGTCCAAATCTGCTGACAGCTCTTATCTCATCATAGTAGTTGTCTGTTGGTAACACTGTATAATTGTCATTTCATGTACTGTGTTTGAAATCTAGTTCAGAGCAATCGACTGCTAATTGGTTCCCAGTCTATAAGCTATTTTTCTGCCTTGGAAGTCATAATTAATGCTACTCCCTCTGAGTTATAATCATCTTGCTTCATGAATATATTATAGCTTTGTTTTCATTCTTAGATTGCTCTTTATCAATTCCTGGTCACAGACATTTTGCTTACTCAAAGGATTTTACTTAATGTATTCGGCCATCTCTTTCACCTGCACCTCGTTTGTTGCTGCAGCTTTTGTTCTAGTGTTCCAGAAACCTACTTTCTTTCCTTTTTTTTTTTTTTTTTTTTTTTTCTTTTTTAAAACTTTCCCTGAAGAACCTCTCAGATGCTTGCCTGGCTCACAGTTTTCACCAAAGCAGGTCGTTTCATTTCACCCGAGACAGAATCTGTTACTTCCCTGGCACATGCTTTGCTGGAACAGCTATCTTGCCATCTTCCTATAATTTGCCTGTTTTCCAACGACAGATTTTTGCCTGTAGCTGAACCCCAAACACAGAATGTCTATTATTGCTTTTCATCTCAACCATGTCATTCGGCCAGTTTGGTTTGGGTCATGAGGCTACGCAACCTCACCCTACTGGGTTAGGCTGCAACCTTGGTTTAGGTAATACCCATGCACTGCCAACTGCTAAGGAAACACAACAGTTTTCCTGTCACCTACATACTAGTTGATAAGAATGCTGCAAGATTAGAAGACTGCAGAGTACTCACATTTTACAGTAGTAACAGCAGCCATTTCAGTACCTAGCTTAAAAAAGAAACCACATCTTATATCTCAAAACAGCTGCGTGCTGTTTCCAGAGCTGCTGTGTATTTTTTGTGTATTCTTCAGCACGACATTTTGTATATGTCCCTCCCTTGTTCCTTCCACACTAACAAGTTAGTAGTTATTATCACTCAAATCTTATGCAGGTTCACATTAGGACTCCCTAAATAAAACGAAACACAGAAACTTAACACCTGCCAGAGCTGGGAGAAAAAATTAAGACATTTTTTTTGGCTACTGAACTAGCTCATATTCTTCTATACTTATGGTGTTATTTGGTTCAGCAGATGGAGAATGAAAAGGAAGGTCCCTTTTGCCAAAAATTTATACTACCTCACGTGAAAGATGTTATCTATGCTTAGGTCCCATGTGACAAAGTTGTTCTGAACTTGACGGTGGATAAAATGTAAGAGAAGAGCAGACTTTGCACTGGATGGTCAAAACAGAGACCTGAAGTATTAACATTCAAATATCAGTGTTCAAGAAGGAGCTCAAATGGGCTAGCAGTGGTGAAAAGCATAGTAGTTCCTCAGTGCAAAAAGACCAGTCCTTTAGGGAGAGAGACTCCATAGAGGGGAGAAATTTAACCCAGACTACCAGTACTTGGAACTTTTTAACTTGTTTTTTTGGAATAAAATGGTGGAGGGTACAGATTGACCAAATGAGATTTAGGAGCTAGACCAAATTAGGATGGTAATGAACTGCTATGTAAATCTGCAGGATAGCCAACAGACTAGGTCAGTGCTTGAAAAATCCAGTCCATGTGACAAGTGAAAATTTGGGGGTACAAACAAGCCATCCTTCTGGCTTCTATTCAAAACATTTTTACAGAGCAAAGAACTCCTGCAGCTCACTCCTTCTACTGTATTAGTCAGAGGAACTGAACTGGCACAGGCTCCACTGTCTGTCACAGTGTCCTTCTGGACAAAACGTCCAACATACAGCTAGAGAAGTACACGGTACAATGGGTGAACAGTTGGCTGGCAGATCAGGCTCAAAGGGTTACAGCAAATGGGGTTAACATCAGGCTGGCGACCAGTAACTAGTGGGGTTCTGCAGGGCTCCCTTCTAGGGCCAGTTCTCTTTAATGTTTTCATAAATTACCTGTATGCAGGACTTGAATGCACTCTAAGTAAATCTGCAGAAGATACCTAATCTGGGAGGAGCTGTTGACTCCCTTGAGGGCAGAGAGGCCTTGCAGAGAGATCTTGACAAATTAGAGAGCTGGGCAATCTACACCTGCATGAAATTTAACAAGAGCAAGTGCCAGATTCTGCACCTGGGAAAGGGCAACCCTGGCTATACATGTATATATGAACTGTGGGATAAGAGGTTGGCGAGCAGCCCTGCAGAAAGGGACTTGGGGGATCTGGCTGAAATCAAGTGGAATATGAGCCATCAGTGTGCCCTGGCAGCCAAAAGGGGCAACCGTACCCTGGGTGCATCCAGCATGGCATTGCTAGCAGGTCGGGGGAAGGACTGTCCCGCTCTGCTCTACACAGCTGCACCTCACCTTGAGCACTGTGTGCAGATTTGGGCACCACAGTATAAGGACATACAACTATCAGAGAGTGTCCAAAGGAGGGCTACAAAGACGGTGAAGGGTATGGAGGGAAGACGTATGAGGAGCAGCTGAGGTCTCTTGGTTTGTTCAGCCCCAAGCAGAGCAGGCTGAAGGGAGGCCTCATGGCGGCCTGCAACTCCCTCATGAGGGGAGCGGAGGGGCAGGCGCTGAGCTCTGCTCTCTGGGGACAGCAACAGGACCCAAGGGAATGGCATGGAGCTGGGACAGGGGAGGGTCAAGCTGGGGGTTAGGGAAAGGGTCTGCACCCAGAGCATGGTCGGGCACTGGGACAGGCTGCCCAGGGCAGTGGGCGCAGCACTGAGCCTGCCGGAGTTCAAGAAGCATCTGGACAATACTCTCAACCATGTGGTCTGCTTTTTGGGTGGCCCTGTGTGGAGCCAGGGGTTAGACTTACTAGTCCTTGGGGGTCTCTTCCAACTCAGGATACTCTATGATTCTGTGATTCCACTTCTATAGCCAAAATGAATGCTAATAGGAACAAGGATTTGAAAACAAAAGCTGCGGCATTATCTACACTGGGGTTGTGATCCTTGCCACCAGTCAAATCAGTGAATGGGGTAGGAGACAAGGTGGGAAGAGGGAAGAAGGAAAAATTAGAGTTCAGAGTTAAAAAAGGGTCTTCTAGTTAAAAAAATTAGATACAAAGTGCTATTACCTGAGATATTCTGAAATAATTGTCACCCTTTTAATCTCATCAAATCAATACAGAAGATACAAACATGGAAGGCAAAGAGGAGACGTTCAGGAGAACACAAAAATTGAGATGACTGAATGATATTCATGGGTAGCCAGCTCTTTAGCAGCACAACTACAGACTGAGCAGGTGTAGCCAATGTATAGCTTGCCTTAAAAAAGCCAAACCATCCTAATTTCAACTCATCTTGTTAACACACGAATATTCATGTAAAGGCTAAAAAAAAAACAACACGGGACCTGTGTTGTGTTAAAATCCTCAATACCCACTTCTTGTATAATCCTGCACAACTTCTTTGTGTCTTAGTTTACACACATGCAGAAATTGTGCATGTTGAAACAGGTGTCTGTAAGACAAGCCTAACTAAAATTTGGTGGTCAAAGTATTGTACAGGTAAAACTCTGAGAAGACTTATGTAATTTTGCCATTTGTGGTTTTTGGATCTACCATTCCTCCCTAGAAAATACAGCTATGTACAAAGAGCATAAAATGCACCCTCTGTTTCTGAAACTGAAACACACCGGCGAATCTACTGATTCATATCAAGACTTTAAAATGCCATAAGCAACCTCTTAGATTTTCTGAAGCATGGATCATTGCTTTATGGAGTTCCTTGCCATTGAGAAAGAGAGATTAGCAAGAGGATACACACTACAGTTGATACCTGTCTGTGCTAACTCCCTATGAAGACTCAGTGAGAGAGCTTTCGATGTACTTTTTTTTTTTCTGGCAAAGAGCAGGTGTCTGAGTAAATACAGGTGTCAAAAAAATCTGTAGCTATTAAGTCTCAAATTAAGAAAAGAGGAAGTTTAAGGAAGACTGAAATGACTATTTCGGATTCACAAGAGAACATTTAGCTTCTCTTACTCAAAGTAATTACAATACTGCTTCATTTGCTTTGATTATGAATTTTAATTTTGTGATACCTACCTTTCTTTGCTTGGCCTCATAATGGCTAGACAACAAATCTGTACATAACTCTGCAGCAGTTTCGTTTTTACATCTTGACAACTAGCCCTCTTTGACAGAGAAATATTTAATATTATCTATGTCCACATAAGTTGGGATATCACTGAAATGCTCCATAAAGATCAGATTTGTTGTCACAGCTTTTGATTTTATTTCTTGAGAAAAAGCATGCAGACACTGAAGGGCGAGAAGCATCTGCCCAAATAGGACTTGGCCCCAATCCCTGCTCACAAAAGCAATCACTTGAGATACTTTAACTGGTCCACTTTTGCAGCTTTGTCACCTGCCATTACAGCACGTGCATCACCACCACACAGGCACAAAAGCTTGCATCAGGATGTACAGAACTACCAGCTGTTCACGAAGTGCCTCATACTCTGTTAAAGAGAGGCAGAGACCCAGTCCTGAGGAGAAGAGCTGTGGAACTGTGCAGACAGAACAAGAAACACTTGGGGGATGAATGCCAAGTGAAGCTTTGCTTGCAGAACGTTTTTATTTCATTCTTCATTACTGGGTGGGCGACAGCCATATATACTGATGTGGGTGAGCACATGCAGGTTTTGTGGAAGACAGAGCACCAATGTTCATTCCCAGGAGGCTCAGTCTCACTTGTGTGACACCCACATTCACTCTGCAATCACAACTGCACCAGAAACAATCTTGTTGGAGCCTGTGCTGGCAGGATGCTGGTTAAATATATCCTAAATCCCAACTGCACCTCAAGTCCTCTGACTACAAAATCAAACTCAGGATCCATCATGCTAATGGAGAGCTCTACCAACTGTTTTACCACTACTATCATCTGCTAAGGAAGTACTTTCATTACATCTTTTAAAATATGTATTAGTCTGATATTTTAGCCTGATTACTTTTTTCTTACCAACTTCATAAAACAACAGCACTAAGAACACCAGAGATACAGGAGCTTTTGATGTCTGCAAGTTGCTTTCAGGACCCTAGTCTAAGAGACAGCATCAATGCATCAAGAAATGTCACATCAAGGTTTCCAGTAGCTTCAGCGTTTCCCATTTCATTAAATAAAAAAGTGGGTGGAGAAAGGAGGAAAGTTTATTTCTGCTCCACTTATTTGATGAATGCGAGAAACTGCACATATAAAAGATTATCTGACACAACCCCTCTCAATCTTGCTGAAACGCACAAGCAAAACAAGATCAACCCAGGTAACTATGATTTGCTTCCACATTTTAGGGAAATGGTTTAAAACCAAAACTTTCTGGATACCATGGTAAAATGCTTTCAAATAATTAGCACGTACATGCAAGTACATTTGCCGATAAAGAGCAGGTTTCAGAATCTGATGCACATCTATGTACAAAACTTAAGTCTTTCAGCAAATTAACTCCATATGCCAACCTAGTAACAAGTCTCAGGCTGGAAATATCTCCCTCCCCCTTCACTGAAATCATAGTCATAAACGCTCTGAAGGAGATTAGGGAGAGACAATTTTGCAAAGCACAAAGCATTGACCTAAATGTGATCCTGTTTAAGTAGGTGAAGGTTCTAAATTTGACTGAAAGGGCAACATTCAGGCCAATGTTTTGTGTTTCGAAGATCTGTGTAAGCTTTTAAAGCCTTGCATTTCATTTAAAACAGATTTCAGAACCTCTAGAAATGCTTTCTGCTCTTAGCATATAGAGAAAAGAAAGGTTTTGTGCTTCACCTGTTAGCTCTATAACATCAACAGTTGCACACAACACATAATCCACTAGCTTGTGCTAGCATTTTGATAGCAGTGCTCCAACACACGGGAGGGAGGACTACTTCACTAAACAACGTGTTCTGTAAGCTTTTACGATAGACATGGAGACACCAAAATATAGGCCAGCTGCATTTCTTATTTCCATCCATATAAAACTGTTAAATCAATGGGATTTGCATGGATTAACTAACGACAAAATTAGCCTATTTTAGTAATGGTAAAATGACATTAAGATTATGACCCATCTCACACTCCCAACACTAATTACTTCCTAACTCAATGTATCGGAAGACTCTTTCTGCCTAACAGAGTCACGTCAAATGAAAATAAAATAGTTCTCTTTTTATTTCCTTCTCTTGAAGTCATGATATATTTTAAAACTGAAAGAATTAAGCACCTCATTTTCTTTAAAAGAGTGAAAAAGGAGCAGAGGCCACCATGCTGCTTGTATAGAAAAACAGGAATAGGAGAGATCTCCCGGCTCACTGAGCACTGAGCTATGCCACTGCGGCTGACCATGACATAATTCCTAGGAGATGAAGTCCCATTATAACCAGTGAGGTTGCTGGGTTTTTCTTCCACCTAACTGCTCCAGAGATTCTCACACATGAACAACAGCGTCTGTATTTTTAATGCTGTATGGGAACACTCAGATAAAATGTCACTGAGGTTTTGAAATGATAATGAAAAAACACACTGTGGTATTAGTTCTGCTAAACATTATAAAAACTTGAATTTTAGTTTTAGGTGCTGTAATGCTGAATTTCCCAGAATGAAGTAATGTGAATAAAAGCAGTTCTGTTATCCTCGTGCTAAAGCTCTGCATCTCTCCACACTGAGACACTTACGAAATGGCTGATCTGAGAGCAACTCCCACGTGGGTTTGGTTTTAAGGGACACAAATACAAAGTGAGCTGAAGGATCCCTAGGACGATGCAGAGACAGACGCTTTGCATGTGTCAGCACACAGCCCCACTGCAGTCCTGTAACACACTGCCCTGGGTGCACAGCTACTGCGAGCCAGCTCAGCTCAGCCTAGCCTGCAGCTAAAGCAGGGCCACTCGCTTCTAACGCATGCTACTGAGGACAACGAGCTACTATCACAGAGCCCAAAGACACTCATTCAATGGCCACCTCCCCACAGACAAGTGCAGGTAGGGACCGTAGGGATCCCAGCTGCAGCAAAGCCCTGGGCAGCTTGGGCTGGGGGCGCACCATGAGCATCCACACATGGCTTAATGATACCAAGGTGGGCAACTCCTAATGCATCGTGAGATGAACCCCAGCCTGAGCTCATGGTAATGCAAAATGTGTCACTGTTTGCCATCATGCTGAAAGGAGAGCCCTGTTACGGATTTCTTGAGGATGCCCATGTTTCCATGGGATGTCAGCAGAGCCCTGGCTGCTGGACATTAAGGCTGAGGATGTTCACAGCATTTTTCCTCCAGAAGGCAATTTGCTCTGGCCTCTTTGTTTCAGGCTGCTTGCATCCATCGTTCCCCACACCCTCAGTAAATGCTACACTGATTTTACAGCCTCCGTCCAAGGGACTGTACCTCAGTGGTACTGCACACATGCACTGCACTTTTAGTACTTTGAGACTGCTCAGAGAGAAATGCATAAAATGCTAATGTATTACTAGACTCCTACAATATTTTTAAATAGCATCTCTGGTATATGAAACTATTTTACAAGCAAGTCAGTGTTCTGTGACACCAAAGATTTTTATTTTATCTTTTAAAGTTTAAATATCACAGAAAAGTGGGTGTTGATAGGATCTGCCAGCAGCACAAACAAAATGTAGGAATCCAGACTAGAAGTGAAACGATCTCTCCACAATAGTGAAATTAAAGCAAAACAACAGGAAAAAAAAAAATAATGATGTGCAGCAGCTTAAAACTCTTGAATAAGAAAGTGGAACAAAGATTTCAAAGCATATTTGGGCATCCCCTTCTTTAGGCAGCATGTCAAAAGCACTGTTTCTCCCCTTCTCCTTGACAGACTGTCAGATTGGGCCCGAAGCCACACAACCAAGCTGTGATCCTGGCAAAGCCCATAAGGTAAATAAGGTTGGGCACAAAGCGCAACTGGATGGGAGGCATGAGAACGCTGAAGGATGAGATGTTGGCAATTCAGCAGGCAGCACACACTGCTCTCAAACAATGCTCCAGCATGATGCCAAGAGTACTCCGGAGGTAAATGCTACGTAGCCAGAGCTGTATCTACCTCCAGTTGAGGCCCTCATGTTAAAAAGGTTAAACACTTCCAGTTTCCTGGGCAAATTCCAATTCTGCTGTTTTTCCCTCAAGCCACTGAAAAAAAAATTAACCTCAATTATTCAGTTAACATTTAGAGACTTCTGTTTTCATCCATGCTGCTAGTGAGGCATGAAGACGTAAAAGAGTGCTTCCATGCTCTTTTGCAAGACAGAACACCCTTTATCGGTAGCAAAACACCTATATGTGTGTGCTTCGTAAGAGCAGCCGATTCCCTCAGAGACAAAAAAACACCAAGGAGATGCCAAGGCATATTATTTGGGCATTTCTTTTTGTTTTAGCACTGTGTAGCGGAACCATCTGCACAAAACCCAATCGATACTCAAAACGAGCCCCAGCCAGATGACAAATCTCTCTGCTTCTGTAGGTTTAAATGTCAAATTACCAGTGCCATTAGAATCCTGGTTTGCTTTTAACTTCAGATCAAAGCTAACAGAGCTGGGAAGACAATGCTTTCTTCCCTCCGCCTTCCCCCCTTCTCGCTGCTCTGAAATCATCTGTCTTCAAGCCAGAAGTCTAAATGGAGTGTACAGTGAGTTCAAAACAGAGAAGGTTGATGGGAGTCTACTGCCAATTCCACTCTGCAGTCACAGCTTGCTCCCAGAGCTCCATTAGCTGCCTGCAATCAAGGGCGGCTGACTCAGTCCTGCTTGCTGTCCAGGTTTAATAGGTTCAGCTAGTTAATGAGCAATGGCTAGATTGCATTCCAAGACTTCACATCACTCACAAAGCAATTAAGTGTACACTTCTTGGTCTCCTCCAGCAGCCTGAGAGGAGTGCCTCTTGCTACTGAAAGGATAAATGCAATCCGCAATTTTCGAAACTGAATAGCGCGACACAGTGGGAAACTGTCAGAATATTCACCTTCTGTAAGTATCAAGACGAATGCATCATTACTCTTCTGTAAGCCTTTGAAGAGCTCCCTTACCTGTACACTTCTGGATTACAGATTGCTCTCACCAGATGAAACCAAGAGCTGTAAACCACTGGGAAGCATCTCAGCGAGCTGCTGACAAAGCAGGCTAGGGAGCCTTCGTATTAACGAAACAAAATACATTTAGTTTGAAAGCCGCTGCAAAGTCAGTGGTACTTTTTACAAGGATGCTTTTTACATGTTCCCAGTAGAGGTCCGCTAGGCACCCTGCAAACAGTGAAACAATTATCTCCAAATCTGCAAAGCACAGAAACTAAGTGACTTGAGCACTCAGGAATCCCTCGCAAAACCAGGACCATGTCCCTGGGAAATGAGGCTACCTCCAAGGACAGAGCTGGGGGAAAAGCACGCATTTTCTTTCTCACTGGCACACACCCATTCAAACTGCCCATCACCCCCCTACTCTCCTATACTTCTGTATTGCTGTAAATCCATGTACCATCACAGCTGCAATGCACCTTCTAAATGTGTCTTTTTTCAAGTTCTCTCCTTCCAGGCGAAGATCCTACTGCCGTGGGGTGGCAGCTTTTCTGCTGGTGCCAGGGATACTGAGCCTCAAGTGGCTGATTCACAAATGGACCAAAGCTGGGTCCCCTCCAGATGCTCTGAAGGACAACTCCTTACACATGTGGGCTGCCTTTTCCATGCTGTGCAGCTGAACCTGGAGAAGAAAGGTGTTCTGCTGGCAAAAAAAGGGTCTTTTCTGTCTGGGAAGGGACTGAAAAGATGCACTGCTTCTATCTGACACCAAACGTAAGGACCGCGATCGCAGAGCTAATGAGTACATGGCACCCCCATCAAGAAAACAAGGAAAGATATGCTGGTTATACCTTCTTCTCTCTGTCTCACATACAGCACTCACATATGAGACTTACAAAAACCTGAATTCTTAATGGCTTATGACATCGTCATTTTGAAAAGAACAACAAAAAAAAATCCCAAACACTCAAACTCCCTTCAACAGATGTTTCTGTAGAACCAGGAATCAAATAAATCTATCTTGGACTAAGAGATCTTTTGAATTTTGATGAATCAGTTCACCCAGTCACTAAACCCACATCAATTCTGTTTCCCTGAGTAAAGAAATCCACTACTTAAACTGAAGAGGAGTTTAAAAAAATACTCCGTCACTCATGTGCCAAAAACCTCATTGCTAAACTTTAAAGAATGACTAGCGCAGTGACACGGACCGGTCTTTTTACTTTAAATGCAAGACCTTGGTATGGAAAGGAAGCACAGCTGAAGGGTTATACTTTTTTTTTTTTTTTTTCTTTCTTCTATTATTCTCTATTTCCTTAGCGCATGCCAGTCAAAACTATAAAATACTTGTGGGAGAAACGTACAAGGCACGGTTTCGCATTCCAGCAGATCTATTTCCATGTGCTGCGTAAAAGCCAGGCGACCACCCAGGAAAGTAAGGCAAACACGCCTTGGCCCACCAGTGTTGCAATCTCCTGCTAGCAGCCCTTCTCCATCAACACTTTACATTACATTTGCTATGAGACGTAACCCTACGGCTGGCCCAGGCTGCAGCCCGATCACCTCCAAACCTGCCAGTGGGCTGCACGGGCTCTGAAACAATGTGAACAAGCAGCACCACGTTTTCTTCTCGACAAAGTGATCCCAAGCACGGGTACGGTGCTAAAATAGAGTGAATAACCCCTCCATGAGAAAAAAAAAGAAAGTGGGCAAGCTTAACACAGGAATATTCTGCAATATGAGCAGCTCTTCACTTCTCAGACCCTTTCATCTCCTGTCCCTTTGCCCTCCATCACAATACTTTTGCCTCCGCTTTACTGGAGGAGAGCAAAGTTGGGTAAGCCTTAGTCTTGGGAAAGGCTATGACCTGCTATTTCCTCCCCTTAGAGCCCACTTCCATGTTATTTTTTTTCATAGGTTGATCACAGAAAGTTTTGGTAACTGTTTTGGAATCAGTAAAAGGGAATTGGTCCCTCGGAGGCCAAGCTGGTTGAGAAATGTTGCTGGCTGGAGCAACAGAAGTAGGCATGACTTGTCTTTAACAAAGTAAGTAGAAGGCATTTGTTTCTAGTTAACTGGGTAAAGGGCAAGAAAACTCAGCCAAGTATTTATTTATTGGACTGGACTGCCTGCAGTGAGAGGAGGGGCAGATGTGCGTAAGGTTACTGTAATCCCAACCTTGGGAGAGAGGTAAGTGGAAGCAAACTTTGTTTTAATAGATGGGCTCAGCGCATGAAGTGTGTAGTACGTGATGTGGAAACAATGATTTATAAAAGGGATGTTCTGGGGAGTGTGACGGCGGAAAAGGAGAAAAAATGCCTTCACAGCCTTCCCAAGACAATACGTTTTCTACGTCTGTTGGCCTTTACTTTCTGCCCGCTCAAGACGACCGAGAGCACGAGGAGGTAACAAAGTGCTAGCGAGGTTTTTGCTCAGTAAGAAGGACTCTGATCGCAGCAGCGAGGAATGCTGTCTGTACGGGGTGTCCCTGAAGTGGCCCCCAGACTCTCTGCTCCATTTCCACCCTCCCAATCACGGCAGGGCAAAGATGTGGCAAGGTTTTCTGCCAGTGATGGCAATGGCACCACCTTGGGAGGGGTCGCAGGCTTGCCAGACGTGTGGCAGGGAGCAAGAAAGACCAATTAAAAAAGCAAAACTGGATGGCCTTGCACTGCTTCGCCTGAGCTGCCAGGCAACAGTTAACGTTGAGGAATCTTGTGATTCTGTTTATATTCTTTCACCACAAGCAGGTGTTGGGAAGCCCAGGCTGGGAGGGGCATGCAGATAAAAAAAGAAAGAGGAACCACTTTTTTTTTTTTTTTTACATGTGTGATCTGTTCAGATGAATCTTTCTTACCGACAGCCCCTTTTCCTGGAATCAGCGCTGATGTCCTGGTGTCACCCGCCAGCCCTCCGATCAGCCGGCCGCACACCTCACGCGTTTGGGTTACATTACCTGGTTTTGGTGACGGATGACATGATTTTGGTGGCAGTTCTGGGGGAACCAAGTCATTTTTAACGGAGATATAATTAAAATCTCTGTGCGTTTTTCAAATTTAGGTTCATTTTGTGTTTTATGATTATTATTTTGATACTATTAAAGTCACACGCTGCTGTTTACGATCTGAAAAGTGAGGAATAAAGGGAAGATCTCCATTGAAATCTAACTCCTTTTTTTTCCCTTGGTCACCTTGCACACACCGGTGTCTATGATTTTTACACCTCCACCTATGATTTTGCATGGAGGAATGCATCTTTCCCCCTGCCCACTGCTCTTCCTCGTCCATCGCCCCGGCCACCCCACGCTTGCCTCTCCCCTGCAGCTCTTTGTTGCTGCACGTCGGGGTCAGCGGTGTCAACGGCTGACATGATTAGTGCCGCCGACATCGCACCACTGCTCTGAAGGAAGCAGGCAGAGGGCAGGGAACAAAAAACAACAACAACTGAACCTGCAGCCATTTTAGGCAGAAGGAATCGGGCTCAAAGAGACATTTGCAACCTCACGTTTCCCAGTTAAAAAGAAGGTCCTCGCTCCACAACAGGCGTACGCGGTGTTTAGATGCGCTGCCCTGCTCATAAAATCAGGGCACCTCTCCTGCCCTGACACATATCCTTGTGGTGTGCTCCAGTTCTCTCAGATCAAAGGCAAAGATTAGGAAAGGGGAAAAAAAAAAAAAAAAAAAAACGATTTTTTTAAAGAAAGCATCGCACACGAGATAACGCCTAACCTGTGATTCAGCAGATTCGAATGCTCAGAGGTAACAGCAATCTGCGCGCTATTGAAAGACAGCAGCAGTCCATTACATGTATTGATTTGCAGCACTTTGTCAGCACTAATGATGTTACCTCATTAAAAGAGATAAATGCCCTACTGTTCTACCAAAAGCATCTGCTCCTTCCTCTTTCTCGCCTGTTCTCCAGCAGGGCCCTCTGCAGAAGCATATTGAAATCAAATCCAAATCCGATGCAAAATTTGCTTAGAGCGGCTTGCTAGCATTGCTTTTTTTGTTTGTTTTGTTATTGCTTTCTTTATTTATTATCGCTTTAAAAAAGAACCGGGTTGCTCCTTGTTTCGTACCAGGTATTTATTTCTTCTTACCACACTGAACGGACACATCAAAGGCAAACAAAGCCAAGCGCTGGTTCTAGTTAGGGAAGCGTGATCGAGCAACAGCTGCGCTCCGTGTTAACAACGCTCCCGCGGACAAAGAATTCCTCAAAAACGAACCGGTATCTGTGTCCGCAAGTGCGTTTATTGCTGGGTAAAATAACAAGGGTTGAACTTTAATCAAAGCGGGTGAAGCGACAGGCAAGGTGGTGATAATGCTGTTAACACCCAACAACATGTTGCCTCACAGAACGCGCTGGTTTTGTTTCAACAGATTCCTACTTACAGGAAAAGGTAGCAGTTTACCATAATGAATGTTTTATGCATAATTCCTTTGTGTATAGGGTCTCCAAAGTACACAGTACTAAAGTCTATTAAACTCTCTATTTAGCAGAATTACCAGCGTGCCTTTTGGGAAATTATTACAATGAAGCTGTACCGGTATTTAAATTCCAGTTGTTTAACAATCTTTTCCTAATCACCAGACCAGGTATCTACTTTAAAGTGCAGTCAGACACTGTTCTTCCCGACATCATAAGCCTTTCTACAAGCTCCTTATGGAAATTCACTACAAAATGACTATTTCGACCTGTTTTTCATAATTAGCATCAGACAGGTTCTGCTTTTACATGCTGGGAGCTCTTCCCAATCTTCTTCACCAAGCACAGCACTCCACAGGTAAACCTAGTTACAAAAACAATTAACTATTTGCAGCCATACAATTTATTTCACTGTGTTAATATCTGAAAGATAACAGGCTTTTTAAGGCAGATTAGGTCCCATTCTTTATAAATAGCTTTCCTATGAAGAAAGACCTGTCCTTGGGTGAGACAATATGGCTTCATGGATGGAGTGACCTCAAAGCTGCTCAAACTCAACGTACACCTGGGTCTCTACTCTGTTCCAGCTACTAGACTCTGAATTGTATGTAAAGCAACAACAGAACAGCTACTAACTTTTGTTTTGAGCCCCTCAGACCACTTCCCCTTGAAATACCACAAGCTACAGCTACTCTCTAAATGTGCCAGTTTTCACGGCAAGGAGCCTTAAACTTGATTCCAAAATTTTAGAACTGTTCCTGCTTCTCCTGTGATGGGAACAGACATTGTTCCAATTGGAAGAGTCTCATGTTTCTCAGGGGAGAGGAAGCAAACTTCATCGTACTAGAAGTTACAGGATTAAGTTCCTGGGGCGGGATGGTGGAGACCTCAATCCCAACCTTTCAGATTTCCTTCGTGACCTTCAATAAATCACCATGTCCCTGCCTCCATTTCTCACCAGTATGAAGGTGATATTTCATCCTCTTTTAAATGCCCAGAAGCACTCAGGATCTATCTATGGGGCAGTCAGGCTCTTCAGCAAAGACAACTGAGCAAGCACCTAAACAGATGTCTTGTCCTTGCCACTACATCATACCGACAGTTTTATAACTCCAACACCAATTCAATTCTCAGTTAACTTCAACTGCAAAAACAACACTAATATATCTGAAAAATGCAGACAATTTTATGAAACCAATGGGCTCAAAAACAGAAAATAAGTAATAAAGAGCCATTGCTCAACAGCACTACTCATCAAATGAATATGTAGAATTTAGGCCATCATATGACTGACTTGTTTTGCTTTGCCAGAATTCAAAGTTTATGTGAAAATACAGATAAATGGAGGACAAACATCATCACTGTTAGCCAGTTCACACAGTATGAGATCGTCTGACAAGTATGAAACAAATACGGCCCATTTTTTGGCTCTAAGGTAAATTCAGTGCCCTCCGGCAGGCCTACACAATAAAACAGCTTCCATCATAAGCAAAAGTCCTCCAGAGAACAATCCTTGGGAAAAAAAAAAACAAAAACCACAACAAACAGAGCAAAAAGGTGGACCTATTTTAGCCACATGCTAATTCCTTATTAATTGATGGACAAAAGTGTTTCCTTTCTCCAGTTACAAAGCCTGGGTCAAATTACCTTTGCTGTTTTACAAATGAAACAACCTCATTGACTTTGCTAGAGTTACACATGCACCACATTTTGTCCTTGTTTGCAATGAGGCCAAATCTCCCATAAACAAGAAAGGAAACAATCTGTTCACCCTAAGTGAAATGAGAGGAAGAGCAACCCTTTCACCTTTAAAAAGGAGATAAAAGGAAGAACACTATTAATTTCACTTCTTCAGGTTGCCTCTATGTTAGGAAAGACTCCTGTATGCTTATAGAAAGGACATGTTTTTCAGGCTTTAAAGGTTATTTTATCCCAGTGCAGATCAAAAGTCCAAGCGTATCAGATGTTGGAATAGAGGAGTATCCAGCACTCATTTTACTATCCATTAGAGAAGTACCTCTTCTATCCTGTTTGACGAGGTGGTAAGCCAAGGAGTCAGCTCTACTACAACCTGAAGCCACCAAGGCCTTGCTCTTATCTCTTGCTCCTTTGCCTCAACACTAGTTTCACAAGATGGTCCTACTGAGCTGCCCCAAAACCATCCACGTCTTTAGTTCAGTCACCTGTTGGCTGGATTCATCCCATGGGGCAGTTCATGGAATGGCCTCGTAAGAGTCAATACTTGTGCAAGAAGGAGGGGAGGAAGTCTGGGCAAAGGACACAGTGAAGAGACAAAGAGTACAAGTGGCCACGGCTGTACCTGGGACTGCCTTAGGCTGCCCTTTAGTCCCTGATGCCTACCAGAAGACATTACAGAAATACAAGACACTGTGTGCAGCGCTGTATTTAACATGGGCATCGCAATACACGTGTCTACTGTTCCCATCTTATGTCTCTGTGTCTATCACACCAGGTGACAGACATCACCTGGCCATGCAACTTCACTCTTTATTTTCAGCATACTGGGTATAGACATGGTGCGGCCTTCGTTAATTATTGCGGCATTCATTATGGCTACCTCAGCCAAGCTGTCACTTTGTCTCTCCTGCCACCTACTGTACTGAAAATCAAAATATGTGTCACCAACTCGCGTTGTGTCTCCACTTCTGTTTGGAAATACCAACCTTAGTTCTTCTAGAAGTACCACTGCTTGCATGTGGGAAGCCCCTGCTGAAGCAACTGCTGCAGTAATGCTATCCAGTACTTCTTGATGAAGGCCAAGTGAAGTGTTTTGAATGATACCTAACTCATTGATGCTTCATGGTCAAAATTACTGTTAGTAACTACAATTTCACCACAGTTTAGGTTATGAACTATTTTCCTCTTTAACCCACAAAGTATTAATCACAGATTTATTTTAAACAGTGACATTGAACAATACCCCGTAAACTTCTGGCCCTTTACTTGCAGTTATTTCCAATGACAACACTAACAAGGTGCAAAACCCAGCAGAAAAACAACTTCCCATTGGGTGTGTGACTGGTAGCCCGTGGTTAGGGTTGAAACTCATGGTTACGCACTTGAGCTGCAGAACCAAATCAGTGTCAGCCATGAACAGACCCATAAGGTGCAAGAGTCTGCTTCAGACCATGGTTTATGCTGGCCTTTTACCTTTTCTCTTTCTAAATGCTCATCTGAGCAAACTCGGCTGTGCCTTGCCAGCCTACTGCAGCACCATGCTACCCGTGTGAGATGTCCTCTACACGGTCCCTCTGGCTCTGATTCTATGGACTACAGAAGGGGCTTCAAAATCACACCGCTGCTTGCACCCAAGTGGTACATCCAAGGGAAAAAAGGCTACTTGATCATTACCATCTGGGTTCTGACATCAATCCAAACTTTGAAGCAAGTAATCAAAGTAGGCAACGTAGAGAAGGGCAGCAACAAGTTTGAGCTGGTCCAGCACAGTCCAAGCACTCTGCAGGAGCTTCAAACCCATTCACAGTATGATGTGGAAACCAATAAGTAATCAACCCCAAAATGACTAAACAGATAGCCCTTGTTAATTATTTATGCCATCCTCCCAGAAGGCGATGGCATGACAATTTCACTTTCTAGCACTTCATTATTTATTTCGGGGAAGTATTCAAAAAGAAAATAACAAGCTGCAATTCATAAAATATTCTCATTATTTTTCAGTAAGAAGAAAACTTGCAAGTGCTGGTTTATTTTCCGTATATGATGCTCCCTTTTACTTAATCAACAAGCAACGTCTTTGGAGCTATGTGACAGCAGCTATCTTTGATGAAAGGAATATTTTGATGAAGGAGAAAGACATTCAACATTAGCATGATCAAGTAAGCTATCAAATTCATTTATTTATGCTGTGACCACAGTAATCAAGAAGTCGTTAATGTGGAACTGAGCACCAGTTAAAATGCATTTTAAACCTGATTTTACACTGGTCTGCAAAAGGAGATCTTTTACTAGCAGGATGCTTTAGGGTCTTTTCAGGCTGCAACGAGAGAAGCGGATACAGAAGATAAATTGGTCTGCTCCTGCAAACAGTCTTGCTTTTGCAAGAGGAGTACTAACGTAATAGTGGGCCTTTCATCTCAGCACTTAGAATTTGATCAACTGAGAAAAAAAAAAATTAATATAATTCCACTCACTCACAGATAAGCATCTTTGAAAAATGAGGCCATTTCAGTTCCTAAAACAAATCTGACAAGGCTACAACTAAAAGTATCTGTGTAGCACACACACTTGCGTATGGACACAGGAAAACTATCAAAATGAGTAACCAGAGGGTATAATACCAGCTATTTAGCCACCTAAATGCCTCAAGAGCAGTGATACATCCACTTAATGCCAAATATGGCCCACAAATATCTATTATACATGAATAAATGTATCAGGGAGTAATAGCACATTCCCGTTAATTACACAAAGGCTGCAAACAAGTGAGAGGCCTGCAACGTAGGTAAAAAGGGATCTCTTTATAGTGCATGATCAGAAATAGCATTTGCTGACACCAATTTAATTTATAATGGGATTAAGGCAAAAAAATAAAAATAAAAGCTTATCGCTACACTGGCAGTATCAGGGGGTGATTCTACCCTCACTAGAAACTCCTAATAAATTCTAAAATATCTCCAAGGATGCTACAAGGGAATAAATAAGCCAATTTTATACATCCTGTGCTGCCTGTTGGGACTGATGTCTCACTAAACCAACAGGCAATGTTAAATCTCTGGAAGGACTTCTACCTCTGCTGTGCTCAACCAAATGGAAGGGAAAGAAATTTAAGCTTGTTTGGTCTACAGCGGACTGAGGCTTTCTAGCAGGAGTTGGTTGAAGTTTGCTGATGAGTGGGTGATAAGCTGCTCCCAGAGTTTTGCTTGCTCTGAGAGGAGTGAAGTGGTTGGGAGATTTTCAGAGCAGATTCTCCAAGCAAGCTGTTCAGAAAAGCCAGTATCCAGAAGGCTCAACAGGAGGAAGAGGAAGCAGGGAAATCACAGTTAATGGGATTTGGCCACAACCAGAAACAGCTACGTTTCAGAATACATTATGAACACTCTTGCACTTCCCCATCGCACCAGTTCATTGCTGGATGAGAAAAATCTGTGTATATTTAATGTCTTAAAAAGCTCCACGGAAATTTAGATTAATGCATGATTAGAAAAATCTTGCCTCATCTCTGGTTTGCCCTGGAGATGCACACATTAAATAGAGGAACATCATAGAATCATTAAGGCTGGAAGAGACCTCCAAAACCATCTGGTCCAACCACCCCCCTACCACCGATGTCACCCACTGAACCATGTCCCTAAGCACCACGTCCAACCTTTCCTTAAACACCCCAAGGGACGGTGACACCACCACCTCCCTGGGCAACTGGTTCCAACACCTGACTGCTCTTTCTGAGGAGAAATGTCTCCTCATTTCCAAGGTGAACTTGCCAGCACTACACCAGTTTCCGTGATTTTCTGTAGGGAGAACCTGTCAGTCCAGAGATTTATTTAAGGTAGATGCATGCTTGTAAATGCCATAAATGAACATTGAGATATGAGGAGGTCACTGCCCCACTCATCTTAGAAATCACCTCTCATCAGCCCGCTGATCCCTCCACAGAGGATTAGAAAGTTTGCTCAAGTTTTCTGTGGGAGGGAATTGCTATTTGATCCTTTCTAGGGGTATAATTGGAGCTCAAAGTACAGGGTTACCTTGCTCACAGGGAGAGCAGCTCTCCTTGGCACAACTTCAGATTGAGGAAGGTTATACAATTACGGCACAGAATAAGGTCTTTGGAAGGAAATGAAGTTCTCTCAAGCCTGAAGGAAAGAAAGAAAAACTGCCTCTCTTCTGAAATAACAAGTACTTTGGTGTGCCTTGGCAGGGTGAATTCCAGGAACCAGCTACGAGTTGCGCCACTTTGCAAAGAGCAATTAGGTCAAACCTCAGAGCAGGACCCACATCCCTTGCTGCTCTGGGTAGTGAGGCACCAAGGATCCTGCTCATCCTCTGACCTGGATGGATGTGGTGGCAGCCCTTCCTAATCCCAGTTAGGACCTAGCTTTGGAGATAGGAAACAAGTCTGTCTCTTATAGGTAAGAGAGCAGTTACAGCTCTCAGCTTTGGAGGCTTTCTGTATTCAGCTGCTGTCGGAAAAGACAGCAATAAAGAAAATAACATAGAATCCCTGGGTGGAAATAACATGAGAAACAGAAGAGACAATCTAACGCAAGTGGCTGTAGGTGGGAGGCGAACAGTGCGGGCAGAAAATAACTTGGAGAGAGACTGTCGCAACAGCCGATTCTTTAAGACCCAACACACACCTGCCAAAGAATTTACCTTCTGAAGTGCTAGCACTGGCAGCTCAACTCTGAGAAGAGAACTGGTTGCAATGAAAGAAAAATTACTCGAGATGCCCTCTACCTGATGCACACTGCGCAAACTGAAGCCAAGTGTGGGACATGATATAACATGTAAGCACTCCAAATGAATCCTTCCTTGGATCCCAAAGGAGGCAGCGCCACGGTACGTGCAACAAGGGAAGATACCAGCAGCAGAGAAATTCCTGGTCTAATCGTGAGATAGAGGAAGCAACAGTATGACCAGAAGAATGGAAGCGATATGAGAAGCGAGATAAAAGAATCATGGAGCTGATAGCATCTTACAGACAACACAATTTTTAGAAGAAAGAGGGGAAGTTGAACAGCTGTGAAAGAGAGGGAAGGAAGAGTAAGGCTGATTTTCCTGATAGTCAGGTCATGAACAGTTCCCAGAACCTGTCTAGTCTGGCTGGATGTCCGATATCAGAAGCAAAAAAACATGTGGCAACCTCAGAGCATTGACAGGAGAAGATATTGAGGAACAGGGTACTAAAAAAACAACCTACAAGTCTTCTAAGTGCAATAAATAGAGATGAAGTTATAGACCTTTCAACGAACAATGAATCTGAAAAGTCAACAATCTCTCCATAATTTTGTCTGTTAACTCAGACAAAATCTTAAAAACAAAACAAAAAAACCCTTTTGGTTTTTCACAACCTTCGTTTCTGTTGGATGTCTTACTGTCACTGGTACAAGTTTGACTTTATAAAGTGGGAATTTAACAGGAATTGCAGCTCTGTGTAAGCTATGGGAAATGTTGCTCACAGCAAGAGAAGATGTAGGATAATGAAGTATTTTGGGAAGGGGGGAAAAGAACATTACAGAAACTACGTAAACAGAGTAACTAACAATGTTGTCCTTCTCTGGGACCTTCTGGAGGATCTCAGCTCAATATACAGCCATTCCTCATTATGTGGCCTTGGCTTATCACACAGCCCAGGTCTGCAATCTGACCGCACATCTATGCCTTACACTCTTATCCCCTTGCTGCTTTTCATCCCAGACCTCAGCTGAGGGGCAAGGACCCTGTTGTGGGTTTGTGTGGCAGCCAGTGTGGGACCCAGACAGGACTCAGGGTGCTGCCAAGTGCTCCTTCTCCATAATTAACGAGGGAGGCTGATAAAGAGACAGAAGACAAAGGGTTTCCTCCAAGCGAGAAAACTTTAAGCAGAAAGCCAGTCTAGCCGAGAAGGCTCTCCCCACGCCAAACGTGCTCAATGGCACATCGCAGCACAGGGAGCAGGCTGTCAAATCCAGTGTTCTTTCAGACAAAAGTGAGGAAAAAAAAAAGAAGAAAAAAAGAAGTGGGAGGAGAAAAAGGGAAGAAAAGGTCAAGCAGACCAGGGCAGGCTGCAAGCAAACAATCCCCTCCCAAAAGGAAAGCACCTTGACGGACGCCACTCTGCAGCCTGCAGAAGATGCTGCTCTGTGGGAGAGAGGGTCAAGTTAAAATACAAAACCACACACTTGCACAGTCCTACGAATTTCTTCACTGCAGCTAAGAATTTAAGAAGAAGCTTTGTGTTAAAGTTGTTTTTTGCAAGTTATTGCATATTACTGCATGTTTGCTCTACCAATTTCCCATTGCAGTTTCTGCTCCCAGTAGAAGTCATCATCAGAACAATACACTGGCACTTAGATACTGCCTTGTTAAGAAATCTAGAGTAACTGGAAGTCATATTAATAATATTTAAATGCAGTACATGCCTATTTAAAGTTTGAATACATATCATTAGAAAACGGCATAAATTAACCCAACCTAATTCCCTGGGATGCATGAAGATCTAAACAACCCTAAGCCTGATGTTCTCTTTTACCACCCACTTGAATAAACAAAACAAACCAAAACATGCTGGGGTTAGTTTAGGTTGCAAACGGCAACAAGATCCGCATTCAGTCCCTGGGCCTAAAAGCAGTTTACTCCCCAGTGCAGCGCAGATCGTGCCACAGCCCCCTGCTGCGGCCATGCACCATGCCAGGAGGCAGCCTGCCCGCTGTGTCCCCCCCCCCCAGCACCACAAAATGTCCCTGGGCAGGCCAGGGGACACGCACTGGTGCTGTCACCAGGTCCCCTGGCAGGGCCAGCGCCTGTGGTAGCAGGGGGCAAACTGTTTTTCCAGCAACCCCCCCGCTGGGAGCCCCCCGATCCTGCAGCCCAGCGCTGTCAACAGCGTGCCCTTTGTTGTGTGCGCGCACGGCTTGCTGGTTGTTTTGGGTCTTGGTTGTTTTATTTCAAGGAGAATTCGAGTTTTAAATGAGTAATCTGTTTTCGAGTGATTTCTCCACGCTGGCTCCACCCTGCACTGTAAACTAGACATTACCTTATACAAGAATGAATCCGCTGCATTCCTCCGTCTCGCTGCCGTGCAGCACATTTCCTACCCTCGCAGCCCAACCAACAGCAGCACACGCTCCCCCACCCCTTCCCCCTCTGTCGTTTTCTTTTTCTTTCCCTTTTTTTTTTTTTTTTTTTTTTTTTTTTTTTTTTTTTCTTCACCGCCTCACTGTGTTTTTGTGTAAATGATCTCACATGACTCAACAAATCCATCTGCCTGGAGCAGGCCGAGTTTGGAGCCTTCCCAGGAGGGAGGAGAAGAATTGCTTTGTGGAAAGGACCTGGAGCTTTGCCCTTTCTCTGGCTCAAATTACCCGCCTGTCAGGCCTGACGGATTTGGCTAAAAATAAAAGGAAGCGGGCCGTGAAAAGGAGATGAATGAGCTCAGCAGTTCCTTAGATAACATGGGCCCGGTGTTGCCCAAAGCTCCCGGCGCAGGAACTTCAAATGCCGGGCATGTAAGCGCAGGGCCGCAGCCGAGGTGAACTTGGCCGCTGCGGGGAGAAAAGCAAAACCCAACCGTACGCCGCTGGAAATAACTGGATTAAAGGCACGCACGCAGAACAGGAAAGCTGCCTGCTGTAGGTTTTAGGCTTGTAAAATGCCAGATTTACGGCGTTTCCACGGTGAGCAGGGTCTGGGGGCTGTGGCGGGGGGACGTGGCGGAGCCACGTATGATGTCAGCCTGCCGGCCGCGCCAGCGCCGCGCGGAAAGTCATCTGCGCGGATGTGTGCCCAGCGCCCGCAGTGGGTATTAAGCACTTAGTTTGGCAATGTAATGACACACTGTAACAATCTGTAATGCGAGGCAGTCAGCAAAGCCCTGGCTCTTCGAGCTATTCCTCCTAACCATTAACCATATGTTTGGCTCCGCCGCCACCCGAGCGAGCGGGTGTTCCAGCGCACCATCTGGTTTCTATCCACACAGGCAACTGCAAAGCACACAGCATTTCCCCCCGGAGCCGCATGTTCCTCCCGGCTGCCCCTCTCCCTCCTCCCTCTCCACCAGGCCCCCCGCTCCCCATCTTTCTCCTTCGCCCATCTCAATGTCAGCCTCACCTCCCGCCATGCCACCCTGGCCCTGGTGCTCGAAACCACACATGGCCCCATCAAAAATGCATCCGAAGAGTGGAGACAGCACAGCGTATGGCCCTACGTGTGTCCCAAGCACATATGCTGGGATGGCATCGCCCAGCGTTGACGCCTGATGCGCATGTTACAAAATGGCGCACCCCAGAGCTGCCATGGCGCTCATCGCATCTCGCATGCACACACCGCTCAGTTTGGGCGACATCGACACCAACCCAACACTGCAGGTGGACATCAAGAATGAGCCCATTGAGTGGAGGACATTAGCAACCTGTCTCTTGCCCTGAAATGGGGCTTTCTAGGCCCGTCTGGTTTCAGTCCCCCAGCCCACCAAATCCAGAAAAAAAAAAAAGAAAAAATGAAAAAAAAAAAGAAAGAGGAATGGAATGAGAAAGAACTGAAGAAAAAGGAATGAAAATATTTACTTTCCCTCTGGTAACTAAACAAGCTTTTTCTCTAACTATAAAAAAGCTTTCAAGTGTTGTGTTTTAGAGGACCTTGTACCATATGTTTGCTTTATGATTCTATGAATTCTAACTACTATTTATGTTTTTAAAGCACTTCCATCCTTCTGTTTATTTCTGAAGTCACCTATGGGAGATCAGCAGTAATTTTCCTCCCAGGTTGGCCAATTTAAGATTAATCATGACCTAATGCAAGCATTCAGGGATGCAAGCAATAGGATATTCAGCAAATCCCACACTTGCTCCTTTAAAATAAGTTTATACTCTGCAATGAGTCACACATACAGTGTTTATCCAAGTAACCAGTGCTACAAGAGAAAAAAAGTCCATTACATTTGCGAACACATACACATCGCAGCTGTAAGCACACAACTGCTTACGCCAGGACTCATTTCTATGACTGGATATTGATTTTTCAATAATGTGTCATTATACTGATGTTGATACAGCAACTATCTTCCTGGAGTATGCAATTTAATATTAAAAAGAAGCTGGCTCGAGGAAATATCAAATCCACACCCATTCACATACTATTTAAATGTCTTGGTCACAAATACGGCAACGCAAAGCTGCAATTGCATTTCTTTCCCACCTAGCACCTAACGAAGAAAAAGGAATCATCAGTTAAAAATAGTTCAGTATAAGGCAACCAGCTCTGCTGACCTGCTCCTTGATAAAATAGTGCAGCACTTCTTCAGTTTGTGCTGAAAACTAAAAGCCTACATCGACACAGATGCATGGTTTTCCATCTCCTCATACCTGTGAGAAATCAGTGCATGAAAGAGCCACTGTAAACCCTTATCCTGGAATCAAATACACATGGGGAAAACCCTTCTGCTTGTGAAAAGCCTGATGACTTCACCAGGACTGCCTAAGAAGTGTGAGAGTAGGATCCGCTTGGATGCTTTCCTGCTGAGCCTACTGTAGGGAACCTGCTTTTAGCAGGGGTTTGGACTCGATCTCCAGAGGTTCCTTCCAACCTCTATGATTTCTGTGATTTTCTGATCTGGCACCACTCATGAACGCCATTGCAATTAGCACTGTAAATGCCCCCCTCTCCAGCTTCCCCTGTCCCTCAGGAAAATAATTACATGATTAAAAACAGAAGATGCATTTTAGCCAGCAACTTACATTTTTGATAAAACCAGGTCTGAACATATCAGTAGCATTATTTAAACATCACACATTGGGATTCCTACAATTCTTCAACAAGAAATTGTCTTCATTCACACAAAATAAATAGTGGTAGTCCTCTACAGCAATGATCTAGGCATGGGTCCTTCAGCAGGTAATGATCTGCTCTGATCCCGAAATCTTTTAAAATGGGGAATTCAAAGGAGATAGTCATAGATTCAACATTTTACAGTCTGAAGGGACAGATAATCATTTGACCTTCTTCCATAGAAACAGGCCTGGAGCTTCCCTTCTACTTCCACGCAGTTGTGAGTGGCTGAATAAGAGCCTCTCTCTCAGGGTAAAAAAAAAAAAAAAAACAAACCAAAACAAAACAAAGCAAAACACTAACACAGAAAACTAAAAAGAACAAGCTCAGTTTTAACAGCCTGACATAATGAAGGAATATGCCCCAGCAACATTGTCCTATTCACCAATCACCCTTGCCGCCAGAACACTCGCGCCCGCTTGCGTGGTCGGAATTAATTTAGGAGCGGGCCATCGGGTCTCACTATACCTTGTCACCTTCCTGTGCCGTTCAGTCTCTGACAAAGGGCCACTGTCAACCTGAAATCTAGCCAGTTTTTAAAGCATAATAAAAAGTGGTGTCACATTATTACCTGAATCCACCGAGTCCTCCAGCCAACAATGATGTTTCTGCAATCACATTTTCCTGTTTTTAAAAACTTCTCTCTTGCCTCATCGCTCTGTGTGAAAACCAACACAAAAGAGAAAATTGATTAACTGCAGAAGATCATCTATTATTTGTATTAAAGCAGTTAGACTTCCCAGCAGACATTTAGGTCTTTTTTTTTTTTTTTTTTTCCTGCTGAGTGTCATGAAGATATTAAACAAGAAAAAGTCCTTTCTCCAAAATTCCTCATTGACCGACCAGCAGCAGAGAGCAGCTTGGAGGGGGCAGCCTAGAAAGGATAGCAGATTGCCTGCAGAGCTGTGCAAGGGAACTCAGCTCCCTGAGCCCAAATCCTGCACCCCAGGATGAAAGCCCAGCAGATACTCAGTACCACCAAAAGCAGACATATGGGGGAAGAGGGAGCTGCTTCTACATTTCTTTCAGTTTCAGCAGTAAATACATGCCACTAATAACCACAGCAGCAAAGTAAAAATACTACTTGCAAAATTACATCAACAGTAAATTACTTAACTGTACCGTTTCCCTGAACTGTGCACCTACAACATTATCTAGGTAGTGACTTGGCTTAAAATTCTCAAAAGGGTCTTTTTGTGCCTGTGCTTGCTCCCTGCTTCACAGATTACTAGCTTTATGTTTCAGCGTCAAACCCTCCCACCAATACACCGATGAACCGTAATGGACACTTAAGAAATTTCCATGCTTAAACAAGGGAGAAAAAAGGCCATATGGTAGAAACCCAAATCAAGATACAGCCTCATAAAAAAACTACCGGCCTCTCTGAGTCGCCTGAAGACACATCATACGTGAAGAAAAAATGCGACTGGATTTTCGGTGCTGGAAATGCCATTAACGTCAATATTTCATCGCTTTCTCTGAAAGCAAACAAAACAAATGCCTTCACTTCAGGAAATGCAACTCAACCATCTGCACTTGATCCCTTGCCTACCTCCACAAGGACAAATGAAGTAGATGCAGCCACACAGCACAGGCAGGATACAGTTGTGATACCCCTCCTGCCATATCGGGGGGCTCAAGTGTTTGGCATATTCTGTCCATGGGCGACATGGATATCTGCCAGAGAGAGCTTTGTTGCAAGGTTTTGGTCACAGCGGTCCGATTGAGCCATTTCAAAAAAAAACAAAACACGGTGTCTGGAAAAACTCAACACTTTCTGGCAACCGCTGCAACAGAGATTTTAACCCTGGGACTAGCACTGAGAGGAACTGGGCTTTTCCATGGAAAGTGAACTTTAGTGTCCACAACAAAAATCTGACTGAATCTGGCCAATTTGCAAGCTTTCCAAAAAACAAAAGAAAGCAAAAAACAAAGCAAACAAACAAAAAAAGAAACAACCACAAGTGTGAAAAGATTTGCAACTTCCCGAGCGAGGTCAGGGCTGACCCCTGTGCTTGCTCCAGGCGACCTCCCTGCCACAGCCCCGGCAGCCTGGAGCCACTGAAGCTAAAGGCAGAGCAGCCAAAAGCTGGGCCACGGGAAGGAGGAGAAAAATACACCAGAGCAAGAAACTTCACTAGACAGGGATGGGAAATTGGAGATTGGATGGGGAGAGAGTGATGAGCTGGTTAGGTGCAGAGGGCTGCAGGATGTCATGCAGTGGCTATGAATCCTGTTTGCATCGATACAATGCCAACTGATGCCATTTGCCACTGGTGTTTGCTTCTTGTGGTTTTTCTTTGGTGTAGCAAAGCTAGGTTGTGAGAAGAAACACTGATGGGTGGAAGCATTGAAAAGAAGTGTTATGGGTTGCTGCTGCTTGCAGCATCCCCCTTCGTGCATCCCCTGCTGTGCTCGGTGCACTGGACGTACCTGAGCCGTGCATCAGTGCCATGGTATAAAAGCACAGGAAAATGCTGGCATTTGCTGGGGCTGAATGTGGCAGCCACCCCTCAGCTCCCTGCTGTCCCTCTGCCTGCTTGGGCAGATGAGCTGAGCCCCAGAGAGCTGCCACGTGGCCGCAGTGCAGGGCACTCGAGTCATCTCAACCCAGCATCTGCCAAGTGGCCGCTAATGGCGAGCTCCTAACCAACCTGAAACCCTGGCTTCTCTCAAGTAAAACTAAAGAACTCTCACAGCAAAAGCAAAAGTGAAGTGTATTTCCAGTATGTGAAATATTATGTGGCACTCAGACTTCTCCGTGGCCAGGCTGTGAGATCCTCAAGATCCTTTGTCCTCTATTTTAGCTCTTCCCGTAAAAAAAAAAATAGCAGCAACGCTTCCCAAGCCATTTGTCAAACCCTCGAGCGTGACAGCGATAAACGGGAAAGTTGGTGAGGAAATTACTAACTCCTTCAGTAGGACTGGAGTGGTGTGCAATAAATAAAGCCAGGGGCCAAAGGCGGAACAGCAGGAAGAAGCCACGACGCTGAAGAGCTCGCTCACTATGCGCCGAGAGCTCCGCGTTCAGCAAAGAGAGAGGGACGTGATCACAAAGTCACAGGCTGACCGTGCGTTCCCGAGGCACACACCAGGGCTGCGCAAATCATTTTTATATCTGGGTGATTCACACCGTGACCTTACTTGTAATATTTCCATGTGTTTGTGTATGAAAATAAAATGCACAGCAGATAGCTGAAGTGGCCCTAGATATTATGCTGGGTTAGGCATTCACAGCCTGTAGCTCTACAGTCAACCCAATGCACAATGCAGGAGGACGGTTCTTAAAGGTAAATAATTCAGGGCTCGAATTCTTTAAGGTAAATAATTTAGGGCTCTAATGAACTTGCCGACTGCAAACAGGGAGCTGCACTGCTCGGAGCCCTCCGAACTGCCCTACATGCAATCCTCGGGAGTGCAGAGCAGACACCGTCAGCAAACACATGCCTCAAATATTCCTGGCTGTAGCAACAAGGGCTCGCTCGCTCTCAAACAAAAGGAATCTCGGCTGGGAAAAGGCGGCTATGCAGATCGGTTCCCGTGCTCTGTAGTGTGTCTGCGAGCTGGAGAAAAGGAGGTGCGATTTAAGAACCATCACTCGGGCAAACAGTGAGGTGGCCTGCGAAGCCATGTAATTGGCCCATGCTACTATCGTACTGAAGCGTCAAAAAAGCCCTTCAAGGATAGCCAACATAGCAGTTTGGTCTAGAGGTACTAAAAACACAGGTGACTATGGGTGAGGCTGTAAGCTCACTGCTATATATGATATTCATTAGGTTAAAGATACCAGACAAACCCCCAACTCCTCCTCACTCCACAGCTTCTCTTCCCCGTCCTCATACAAAATTGGCTGTCGCCAACTGCTTTTGTCAACACCCGGGAATTTCTGTGCATTCATACAGCAAAAAAGCATTTCAGGTGGGCAAACTCCATCAACAATCTATGGGACCAGTCCTCACCAACTCTTAAATCACCAGCAAGTCCCAGCCTTCATCCACTACTACCAAGGACTCATTCACCAACAGCAACTATTCCTGAGAGAAACCCTATTAAAATGGGGAAATGGCAAATTGTCAGTTATGCAATAACCATTGTTGCTACAGCAACTTTTGGGGATTTTTTTTTTTCACATGTGCAGAAAACAGCACGTAAATAAGACCCTACAGTTCCCTCACACCCTCTGACGAGAAAGGCATGAAACAAAACATGGAGCAAGACCCCTGCGGGCCACCTCGCTGCCAAGACAGGAGCGCGGCAGGGCAACCTCCCCGCAGAGCAGCCATCGGGGCTGCTTCTGTTCTCACTCTGTACCCAAAGGAGATGCGATCTCGGCGCCAGCAGAGATCTGGGTCACCCCGCCGTAGATGAGGAAGCTGGAGTTATCCCAGCACGATCTTCGAGGTAGCGTTCCCAAAAGGGGAAGCAAATCTGCGGTGAGGTTGCCTCCGATGAGATCCTGGGTGTGAAACGAAAACAACCCCTGGCGGTTTCTTTGCTCCCTGGCGATATCATCCGACTGAAAAACACACTGCACGATGTAAACCACTTTGCAAGAAGAGTTTGTTGTAAATACTCGAGTTGCAGCCTCTGAAGAGCTGGGAAGTGCAGCTCAGCTGCCAAAGTCTACCTCCTGAATGCCAGGCTGGAAGTACTTGTTGGCCTATCCCCTGCTTCAACAATGAAAACCCAGACACGGAACAAGAAAGCAAGCATGAATGACAATGAGTTATTAGTTTTTAAGCCTATGATATTTGTGAACAATAGCTGTGCTGAGCCTCTACGCAATCTGGTAGTTGATACCTATCCAGGAACAGAACTGAAAACCAAAACAGCCTTCAAATCTCTGCTAACTGAAGTTTCTGTGATCTGTAATCTTTATGCCATTTCCTTGTTTATGTCTCATGATACCGGAGTTCAGCTTTTGGAGCAACACAACTGAAGAACCTAGAAAGTGAAATGTGATATTATTTACGAAATCAGAGAGCCCGCCGCTAGCAAGAATTCGTACACACACACACGTCCAAATCCTGCTCCTCAGTCAAACACCCACTCTTGAAATCCTGTACCAACCAGATCAGCAAATGTGCACATGCTTGCACTCTTGCAGAAACAATAGTCTCTTTCAGTCCATACAATCTTCTAAAGAAACAGGCTGAAACGTCATGGGAAAAGTTAGGAAATATCTGCAGAAAACAGTTCACAAGATGAAAGGCATAACGAGGCTTTTAAATTGTACGAAGCACATGACATGGAGGAGAAATTCAGCTTTGCCACCTATCCTCTCCTCCAAAAGGCCTTTTTGTTTTTTTAATTTTTGCAAAACGTTCAGGATGGAAAAGGGGCCTGACAGCCCTTTAGAAAATAACAAACTCCAGAGGTGGGATGGCTCCCTTGTAACAGGAGCGCTTCAGGCAGCACTCAGCTTGCAGAGCTGCACAGATCTCGCTGTTGATACCCGCTCCCCTCACATCTCCCACTGACGTCAGGAGTTTTCAGCCCTTTTTGCAGGCAGGATGAGAGGCAGGATGAGTCCTCCTGCCCCAAGCACACGGCTCGCCTCCCGTCACTCCCACCCTGCGCTGCTCTGCCGCTGCAGAGGGCACAGCTCTGCTTTTTAATTAATCCAGCACAAGTTTTGAGCTGCCGTGGGGCTAAGGAACATGACAGTATGTTCTCTGTCTTTAAACACCAGGGCAGGAGAGCCTACAGAGAGGAAAGGAAAACTCCCTGCCATAAGGGTGGGGAATTGAGGACCGACAAGAAGCTGCAGTGGTGCCACTCCTGACCCCTCCAAATTTCACCTCCAGAAGACTCAAATATAAGAAAGTGAAGCAGCAGGGAACTGGGGCACGGCAGCTGGCTGTCAGTAGCTATGGTTGGGAACATCCCTCACAAGTCACCGTGGAGCCGCACCATCCAGCCTGTACTCCACGCCGCAGGTCCCAAAAAAGCTACCACAACAAAACTTCCCCCACTGCCAGAAGCAGTGCTCCCTGAGATTTAAAACAAATCCAGCTCTACAAATCCTGGTTTCTCCTCTGAAAAGGAAGCGGTCGCTCCCATATCGCAGCCCATTTTCTATGCATGCACTCACACCACCCATTATATTTTAATCATCTGGCATGCATCTTCCTATGGGATCGCTCACGTTAAGGAAAACACCGACTCGTATTCTGCAAAAACACCACGACAGGGTAATAGCAGCGACTGTGGCTTGAACCTTTGCCTTGCATGGAGCAGACAGTGTAACTGCTGCCTTTCCCAGCCCTCACAGCTGTCCCCTAAACTTGCTCTCACTCTCTGCAGGATTTAAGCAATTAATCTAAAACCGACTGTACATATTTTTCGAGCCGTAGGAGTAAATCAAAGTATTATTTGATGCATCTGATTATACAGACACCATATGAGAATGTGAGAGCTGATCAGACAAGCATACAAGTTGCTTTTTCGTTTCACAGCTCCTAGAGTCAAAGAGGGTGTGCAGGACCCTGATATATACCAGATGTTTTAAAGTAAGGTGGAAAAACTGGTGCGGACACATTTGTCCATGGTGAAAGCTTCCTGACAGCTACCAACTGGCTGTGCCTTAGCGCACAGCCTAGCTTTGCCTATGAAAGATTAAAAGCCTAATGGAACGGGAATAGTCACGGCTTTTATGCAGACATATAATCCTGCTCTCAATCCTGCTCGGTTTTCCCGAAAATAAATTTGACAGCTCTGTCTGTATGATGCGAGAAATCCTCAAAACAGAGCCCATTTCATTAACTATATTCTTGGGACTATTTAAGACAAATGGATTATTTTAAAGAAGCAAGTTTGGGCTGGAGCTCATCTGTGGTTTTACCAAGTTCCACACTGAACCAAGGAAATGAAAGCATTTTTTCACTTGTTTTTGTAGCATGTCTTGAGTCAGTTTCATTCAGGTTTTATTTTTTTTTTTTCAGAATTTGTGTTTGGATTAAGAAAAAAGCAGCTTTCACCTCAGCTCACAGAGCCCTCAGTCACTGCCTTCCCTGCAGTACAAGAACATACGAAGACGTCAACTCTCTGTCTTGAAAAGCCAATTTTCATCTTGTCATTACAATACTGGAGATTGGAGATTGTTTGCTTTTCTTAAAATAAAAAAAGGCCAAAGTTATCATAAAGAAAAAAAAAATTAAGAACAGTGCTGTTTCTCAGGAACAGGAATATGCATGTATCTGTTACTGTGGTCCCTTGGGTGAAGCTCAACGCAGAGAGCTGAAGTCTTTCCATGGCCTCTGGATGAACTCTAGAGAGTTCAAAATATTGCAAAAGGTGGACACTGATGTCCCTGACATCAGGGCATGTGGGTGCATGAAGGGAGGACGCCTGCATTAGCCACACAGCCCCGTCTGATAGCATACACCCACGGGAGCTTTCAGACCCTGCAGCAATAGGAACTGTATAAAGAGGAGCAAGACTTTGGTAACGATCCTGCTCATGACACTTTAGCTCCTATTTCCATAAGCCATGCTGGTTCAAAGAACACCACGGGATGCGCGTGAAAGGAAAAGGAGCATCCTGGGCCAGGGACAAGTACATCCACACTCCGGAGGAGCAAGCCGAGAGCTCGTGTCTCGCACGTCTCCCACATCCATCCTGAAGCAAGTTCTTCACTGAGCGTTGACTCACTTCTTTTTCTACATAGCATTTTCAATCATAAAAGGAAAATTTGGAGATTTAACTGGGGCACGAAAGGTGACAGGACATGTAGCTCACAATCCAGTTGACTAGTATTTATATCTTTTTATTTTAAGCATTTACTTGTGCACACCCTTCTTTCAGCCAGTCTCAAGATCTGCACCGACATTAGGCATTCCTGCATGGGACCGTGAAAAATAATCCTTTGCCATTAAGCACACGCTTTCTTCCTTACTGCTCTGGGAGAACACCAACCCATGGACCTCATGTCTTCCAAGTACCACCTCCTGCCTCCTACGAGTCCTTCAGTCACTGGTCCAGCTGCACCTCCCTTCCCTTTGAGCCATCAGTTAAGACTGCTGGGTCTGATCTCCACGTCCCTGGCTATCAGTGTCTTCAAGGACAAATGTTTGGATGCTATTAGCCCTATGAGAAAACATGCATTTAGTCCATACGCAAGGGCTCCTGAAACACAGCTGTTAGGCACAAATCTCAGTTTCTGAAATTTTCCTTTTGTTGCCTCATGATCTTCACTACATCCCAGTAGAAACCGGAGTCCCCACAGGTGTAGTCTTCATGCTTCCAGCTGCATCTAACGCTGGCTAGTCAACCAGATGCAAGATGTTGCACCGACCTGACGTTTCACTTCAAAGTCTCAACAATTTTCTCTTACTTCTAGGACTAGGTGCTTGTGGTTTGGATTACCACTGGGGAAATAGAAACTCACAGCCAACACCTGAGATTGCTTCCCAACTCTGCTGGGCTGCCCTCAAAAGAAAAACAACCAGAAGAAGACATAGACAAGAAATGGCTTAAATCAGACACCAAGAAAATACTCTGTACTAAGCAAAGAATTAAGTGAAATTAATTGAAATAAAGGCTGCCCCCCCCCCAAAAAAAAAAAAAAAAAAAATTACCTTTTTAATCTTAAGAGCAAGCTCTCTAAGAAATAGCTCTGACCAAGAAGTCCTGGCCACTGAATTTAATCATGCAGGCACTGACTTCATGCCATTGTTATCTTCCAGACAGCCCATTCCAGCTAAGACGTCTTTAATATTTCCAGCAGAATCCATAGACTGAAACTCCATTTTTTAAGTATAGTCATGCAAGGAAAAAGAAACAACTCACCAATGAAGAACAAAAATACCAGATCAATGTGCACACAGTCCTAGAAATATAACTCTAATCTGTCACTTGTGAAGGAATCTCTCAAAGAAATGTTTATGTTAAAATTTAAAGTTATGTTCAACATTAATCTTAAGGAATTTTACAACAGAACATACCAATTTAAAAAGGATTCTATAGTTTTAATGAATTCCTAGAACCCATAGACGGGAATTAAATGGGGGTGGGGGGGACCCACAGTGTTGGCTAGACATATTTCAATATTTGTTACCATAGAAACAAGCCAGAAGATTTAGGTTTTGGAGTTATCCTTGCTATAAAATATTAAACTTCTTACAGTTTTTGCATATGTATATTATGGCAAGAACACTGTCAATCCTGATAAAACCCAAAGCATCTTAATTATTTAACAGGGTTTTAGTGTGTGTGGTTTTGTTTTTTTTTTAAGAATATCTTTTTTTTTTTTGAATATCTTTTTTTTTTTTTCCTTAATAGACTGTATTTTAAAATCTTCCAGTACTTCCAGAATACCAGAGACACTTCTGGTTGACAGAATAATATACAGAAGATGCACAGGGAATAAGGACTTATTTTACTATGATGCTGTGGAGAAGTTGTAGATAAAAGTAACAGAATTGTATTCTAATAAAGAAGATTCAAGAATAATGATAAAAATTATACCAATCAGCAACTCCGATAATTTTACTAGCTAAAAATACATTAAATGTTATATTCCATTTGAAAAACAGTTCATACTTCAAGTTTTTTTCATTTATTTTTAAGCCCAACCAATAGAGAAATGCTAACATGCGGAATTTAAGTGATCGAGATAACATCTTGACACTTCAGTGATATCAAGCACTTCTGGCAGATGCCTGAGAAATGAAACACATGCATTGTCCTTTCATGCTTCAAAAGAGTATCAACAGTTTTATTCATTTCAGAGTCCCCGGCACGCGAAAGATCAGCAAATTCACACCAAAACGGGGGACAGATGTTTGCTCGAGCATGCTCCTTCAAAGGGGAAGGAGAAAACCTGTGTTCAGACAGTTCAGGTGGTGCTGCGGACTGACAGCTCAGCCTGCTGCCCCGATGACTCCTGACTGCCACGAGTTTGGCCGTGAGCTCAGAAGACCAACACTCGTGCAAGCCCGAGCTCAGAGCCGCTGGGACTGGATGTGCATGGGTGACACTGACCCTGATTTTGCAGCCAGAAGCGGTTCCATGTAGCAGCTCTCACTTTCGGTTTGGATTCAAGAAAATCTGTTTACTGGAGGCTCGACACGAGGCTTCCACATGAGGAAAAAAAATGAAAAACATGCGAGTAAAAGCCATAAACCACACAGTTGTTTCAATACTATATTCCTGCACTGAAGGGAACCAGGAAAAACACCAACAGAAGCAAAGCAAACCAGAACAAAGAAGAAAGCTGAGCGAGACTGAAACACCCTCTTCTTCCAAGAATTAAACAATGGTTTTTATGAAGTGTAAAGATAAGCAGTGGGACTACCATTTCCTAATGCTTCTGAGGTCAGCCCTCTCGCACAGGTTCTCAAATAGCCAATTAAATGTATGCAGTGCTCATTAAGCTTTTCTACTCAAGTGCACACCATCATCTTAAAAAAGCCCAATAGCTTAAGCCTCTTAAAAAAATGGAAAAACTTATTCTTGAAGGGTTGCAAGACAACCCCTTTAACTAATGGAAAATCTTCAACACTTAGAGGAAAATGGTAAAACATCTTAATTTCAAATGAGTAAGAATTTAAATGTCACTTCCTGCATGTTACATTGATTTGAAGAACCTTGCATTTTTGTTTTCTTTGGTGTGGTTAACGGTGGAATCTTTTTAGAATACATTTCTATGGTATTTACTGTTGCATGTTTATGTTCTGCAACTGTTTTGCATAATTCTGAATACAAGAAAAGCAGAAAGAGATTTTTCTTCTGTGAAGAAAGAGAGAGATCTAAAAAGAAGCAGACGACTGGAGCTTTCAAAGAAAGAAAGACTGGAAAAAAACTATCCCAACACTCAAGGGAAAAACGCTCAATTTCCTTTCCCTGACAGCTGCAGCGAGGTACAATGAATTTATTTTATCTGAGCAGTTACGTACACATGTTAAATGCAGAGCAGCGTTATGTACTATAGCGAATTTACCAACACGGGTCCACAAAGGGCACCACTATCAACGTGCAGTTGAGAGGTGGGAAGTTCTTCAGATGTCTGAGCAAGTCATGGAATGACAGGAGATGCATGCAGCAGATGCTGTCAAAGAGATGGCATGTAATACATCCATGCAAATGCAGACCTGCGGACCCCCCTGGATGCTGGACCCCTCTTATAGGCTCTCTGGGCCAGCTTTGTCACTTAGTGAATGGTACCACAAGACTCATTTTCCATTCCTATCGCAGGTATCAACAATACACATCCCCCCTCAGCATTCTCACAGAGTGTTTTTAACTCAGGGTTTGGTCTGAAGAATCACTTAAGAAACACAATGCAGCTTTTATAAAGTTTTCTGTAGAATTAATATATAAAAGTAAAATAAAGCAGCAACGATTATACATATGCATTGTAGGTATATCTTGGAACAAAGGAGCTATCATTCAATCAGATCGCTCATCTGATAGATACCTCTCCGGTGCTTTGTCAAAAAACAAGAAACGCATGCACAGAGTGATGGCTTTTAAATCATTTGACAAGAGCCTCGCTGACTTGAGTGACAGCTTGCACCACTGGTGCAGATGGCTTTGGTTGCCCTCCTGTGATGACAGGCTTGTTCCTAACCAGCTCCAACTCCGGATCCCAAAAATGAGGGGCAGGCAGCAAACCCCTTGCATCGGTGGTCCTGAGCATGAGGATGGTGCACTCCAGTTTTGGTTAACACCTGAGCATGCGTGTGCCTCTTGAATTCTCAGGGCTCTAGTTGGTCTCCTTGAAATGTATGCTTTAGGAAATACATGGGGAGGATAAAAACATTCTGCTTCTCTGTCTCGTGACACAGGCAGAAGATTAATCTAAACCAAATAAAAATTCAGTGTGCATAAAAGAAAACACTTTCTACACAACATGCAAATTACCCACTAGTAACACATTCCACTTTCTATCACGGAGGCCAAGAGTTCGGTTGGCTTCAAAAAGGGCCTGGATGAGAGTTTCCTACCTCAGCAAAATTTTGGAAGAGAACATAAAACATTTCATGCTTCACCCACTGATTAAGGGAGAGAGCTGAGACCATCACAGACTGTAAGGATGTTGTATTTGCCCTTCAAGGTGGGGCAGGAATACTGCTTTTTCCTCTGGAGCATCTCATTGCTGGTCACCAAAATAAAGACACGAAATTGTGGTATGTGGGCAGGAATCTGAACGGCATAGCAATACATACAACTTTTCTATTATTGGAAGATTAAAATGCAAGAGAGTTGATGAATGGGAAGAACTAAATATAGAAGGAAAAAATAAGCAAAATGATTAATTGCTAGGAAATGGAACTGCTGGTTTATGGAAGAGAAAATTAGCAAGATTTAGGAAACGGGAGAGAATAAGCAGTGCCCGAGCTGCAGGGCTGGACCATCTGGAGTGCAGGAGGCACGGCAGCGCAGCATGCGCACCCCAAAGCTCAGCTCTCCGCTTCCCCTCCTCGTGGCCCCTGTGTGTGCAGAGGCTGGAAATCACTGGCTTTAAAACAACAAGCTGCAACCAGTTGTAAATAATATCCTATAATCTAAAACAAAAGAAACTGGTCTCTTCGCTCAGTGGAACACTTCTATGTAGTCTCTCAGTAGGCTGGTAGTGTCATGCTCATATCCTGGTACTGCAGAGTTTTTCAGAAATTTCTAAAAATGTTGGCTGCTTTCATTTATTTTAAGAAGTGATAAACAGGAAGGGAAATTTCAGACTGTTTTTGGATATTTATATTCAGTTTTTAGGACACGGTATTTCAACAGTGTCCCATGCTTCTAGTCCTACGTGTCTTTGTTCGGCAGTCACTAAGATAATCAAAGTCTTTTGCTGTTGACACACAACCAACAGCCACCTCAAAGCAGCACAAACCCAAGCAATAATGCAGCACCCGAAACTCTATTATGATCAGCCGTTTGCTATTGTGGAGAATGATAATACATAAGGAAAAAAAAAAGATATGCTGTGAAGCTGTAAAAGCACTTCACGTTTTAGCATAACACCTGCTTGATTTTTTTTTTTTTTTTTTTTTACTTGATGCCATTTTTAAATCACTTACAAAAATACTTTTTTCAGTTAAAAAAAAAAAAAAGAGATACAACCGACTACATCCTCTTTGGGTTACGCTCATGAATGAGCTATTGTCTGCATTAGAAACAAGCACCTGGATCAATTCATGGGTATCCAGCGAAGCCCGTTCATTTCCTTTCAAAACAATGATTTACAAGAGACACCATCCCATCCCCAGTGGTAAACACAAAACCTCCAGGGCCACGCACAAGATGCGTACCCAGGGGTACAGTTGGCTGGAAGTTGCTGGAGGAGCCGACTTCTGGTGGAGCCCAAGTCCCCAACGTGACACAGGGCAGGAGCCTGCTCCCTCCCCAAAGAGGGTGGTTAAGATACCCAGGCAAATACTTTCCATACTTTTCCAAAGGTCTATTATGAAATACTGCACCGAAGACTCCTTTAAAACAACTTTATGTTATCTTTGACAGATCTGACATTTCCTCACATGAGGCTTTATGTAGGATCATCCCCATGATGGCTAAGTACTGACTGTGGAGGGTAAAGAGCAGGATCTGGATTCTCACAGAAAGCAAATCGGGGAACAAGTAGTCTGAGGCTGTGCGGAAGCATCTGTACGCTTCTATTTGAGCACAAACTTCTTATTCAAAACCAAAACAACAAGCCAACAATTCAGCAGGGACACTTCCCACCTTTTCTTTCACCTGCTCTGGCTCCCATGCCTCCTAGGCAGAATTTTCCAACCCTCTGCTTCCTGAAGGATAAGACCAGAAGAAACATCACGGTGTCACTCACACAGCCCAGGGGGCTTTAAGCTCTTTGTGAAGGCTTAGAGCCATCGCACCACCATCCACACAGCCTCCTTGTGCCTGTCACTCCAACCTCCCAGGACATCACAACTTCTAAATTTTCACGGGTCACTCCCCTTCTGTCCTCCAGAAGGAGCTTTCTTTTGAACACAAGGACACCCAGCACTGTGTTTCAGAAGGACTCCAGCAGCTCCACTGAAGGAAGGTCTGCAAAAACTTCAGAGTCTGGGTTTAAGCAATTCATCGCCTCGATGCATTTTTCTTGCTGAGCTCCAGGTTTACTCACTAGCCTTTTGAAGGGCACCTCCTAATTCGTCTTGAGTAAACAGAGGATTTTTTTCCCCTCTGCAAAGGCTAAGATCTAGGGGAATGGGCAGGTCATCTGCTGTGAGAAAATGCTACATGAAGAGCAATAATAAATATTTTTGATAACCTGATATATATAATAAACAACAAGAAATAAAGCATTCTCAGTGCAATGCTGTGGGCTATAATATAGTATGTTTTCCACTGAGTAGTGCTGTACAGTCTTCCTATAAGCTAAACGAACTCCTGTATTTGATTTTATGGGAATCTGTTGTTCTAAGCAAAATATATAAGGCTAGAAGGTTTACTTCAGCTACCAGGCATTTAAATGAAACTGAGAAGACAAATAAGACCAGGCCCAACACATTTCAGAAAAGGGCAGCTATAACAGTAATTAAGCTAAAGTGGCCAAGAGAAAATTGGAATCACTTAACATATAATATTCAAAAAATAATAATTAAATCCATACTGAAAATTCAACACAGCGTTCACACAAAAGGATGTGGTGATGAAAAGCTGGTATTTTGCGTGATCAGCAACAAGATATTTCAAACTCAGACATCCAAGCACTGGAGGCTGGAAATGCCGTATTGTGAGGAGCTGCTTGCAGAACAGCAGCACTGGTGGTATAGATAGGGGGGACAGGGCACAGGTGCCTGTGCATCACCTGCACCACCAGGGGAGGAGGTAACAGCTACACACAGGCCTTGAACTTTGCCCATGAGGCAAGAACATCTATGTGCTGCCAGCCTGATGGGTACTTAGGGCCTTGGTACTAACAGGCTTATTTCAGACACCTAAAGGAACACCCCTAAAGAAACACCTCTTGGTAAAACCAGGAGGGCCACAATCTGCACAACCAGCAGAAACCCAGTGCCTCACCAGGAAACCCTGGTTGTACTGAGGAGCTAACTTCACCACTTCAGGCTTGGTTTGTCCCAAGTGGACACCAATGCCGGCCTCTCTCCTGGCACCCCGAGGTCACCCTCCCTGCTGGCACACTTCAAAATGGGGCATCGTGGTCCAGTTCCCCTCTGTCCCCAGACTGGCACCATCCTCTCAGGATCCCAGAAGGCACACGCACAGCCAGAATTCAGTCCTAATTCCAGGTCCACCAGTTTACTTCTACCACGGCATGCAGGAACAAATCAGATGGATAGATAGGTTTTATGTGGGCTCTAGAAACCAAACTTTACTTGGGGAAGTACCAGACACAAGCGTAGCCAGACAAAACAGCAGTTGCCTACACGCTCTGTCCTTTCTGTTGATGCAGAGCAGGATATGGTAGGAACTCTTGGACACCAGCAGTCCAGAAAAACTGAGGTTATCTTCTACACTAGGGATTGCTGCCTGACCTTCACACCCTACTTCTCACCGCAACAAGGCCCTGGGCCTGAAGGAGCCTGTTTGCTATAGAAGCACACCCACAGTCCCTCTCTGGATTGACCCAATTGCTGACACATTCTCCCAGACTATCTCCAAATTGGTAGCTTAAAAGGTGCAGCATCAGCTCTGATTCATCTGAAGGAAACAGCATTACTCCCTATAGACACATACAGCCACCCTGGCTTCCAATGCTCTTTCCCCAAAAGGGCTTCCAGTTGAAAGGGTCCTTTCCATCAGCAAGGACCCTGCTATGACACCCTTGGACCTAGCAGCCTCATGGTAACTCCCAGTTGTCTACCTAGCTGTAAGGCATCAACCTTCTTCCAGTAGAGCTGTGCCCTGGCCAGAACCCTGCCTCTTCTCACAGATAGTGAGAGAAAATTCCCTGTTTGTGCTAAAAGGGGAAAAAGTAGGGAGTTTGCCAAGCACTTTCAAAGGAGACAGTAAGAAGCCTGATGATAATGACATGCCAGGATTTTGTGTCTCAACTTTAGGTGCAGCTTCAAGGGGACAAAGACATCATCCGCACCATCACAGATGTAGATGCTGAGAGCCTATTCCTTTGTTTTTCTCCTATGTTAATATTTCAAGAGAATTATATTTATTTATTTTTTTAATGAATTGTCATGGGCTTTGAAGTACTTCCACACTTAGTGTGGGGACCTGGAAAACTCCAGTGAAAATGGCTGATGAATTTCACATTTTTCTTTCGTTGTTCGTGTGTTTGATGTTCACACTTTGAGACCTGCAAATGTTGGAATGTGATTGCTGTTCCTGCATGATAAAGGCTTTTTCTATTGCAGCCCTGAAATACCGCACGGGTTATACACAACATGCACAGCTCTATTATTTTATTATATCTAGCCCACAAAGTTGTTACTTGTAGAAAATCAATTCCCACATGCTAGTTATTACATAACATTATTTTAATTTGCACAAAGAAAAAGTGTATTCTCCCTGGACTTACAAAATTATATTTTAATATTACAGCCTTTCATCTTCTTTGGAGGGATAAAGAATGTCAAAAAAATAAAAAAAATAAGCAGGCGACCAGGACTAACAGGAAGGTAACTAAGCCCTTGAGGAAAGAAACGTGCTCAGCAAAGTGGAAAGAGGCAGGGGAGCATTTACGTTACTAATTCTGCAAAGTGATGATAATCTGTCCCGAACAAGGTTTTGAACTCACCCAGAAGCAGGCACTAACAAAATTTGGGCTGATCACACTAAGCAGAGAGGCTTTCCCTTCCTGGCAGGCTTTTCAGAAGATGCCCGTGCCACCAGGGCACTGAAGGGAGGACACGAAGCTGTGTGTACACCCACACCAGTGCTCGCCCTGCAAGCCTGACACGTGCAGATCGCAGATGCAGTTCATTTCTTGTAAGCTGATTAAAGCCCACAGGTTACTGACTGTATTTACTGAGATGCCCTGGGTACCTCACCTCCGCCTGTTTTGCTCTGTTTGCCTTTATGAGCAGGCTGCAGCTGCCTCAGAAGAGCCAGACAGACCCCTCTGTCTCCTGTGCCCCTGTGGCTGCTGCTGGGCTTCCCTCCACCTCCACAGCCCCACGCAGGCCCTCCTGGCCCTTCCCTCGCTGGGTGTGAGGCTCTCTCTCTCCAGAAGCACTGCAGTGCCTCCTCCCTTCCCACCTTCACCATAGCAGTCGTGCATCACTCCGCCCTGTACACTGCCTCTCCTCTCTGAGGCTATCTGCAGGAGTAACTAACTACGCCTTTCGAAGCCCCGGGAAGGCCTGTATCCTCAATTCACACGTACAGAAGGGGTAAAGAAGTTCAGCCCGTTTCTTTCAGGAGATCCCAAAAGATTGTGCCCAGCGTTGGTGAGCACTCTGCATATGCTCTTGGGCAATACAGGGTAACCTACCAAATAAACCTAACAAGCAGGCACTGAATGTTTATGATGTATTTGTTTATGTGACACACAAAAAATGTACTCTGGGCAATATCTCTTGGTATGTTCATTGCTCTGCATGCTTGCGTGTGCATGCTTGTGGCTGTATTCTCTAATCTCCACATTCATTTCAAAGAACTGACTGGAGGCAAGAGAAGCAATACATGCAGCCTTGTTAGCTTCCTTTAGAAATGTTTGCATGGACCGTATGGGGCCACACTTCAGTCTCTCAGCCTTACTGCTACACAAAAAACGTAGGAGAAGAGGAGCTTGAGAACACCATTTGCGGCCAAAAGGCAGCTGGCTGCAGAGCCCTACTGCCTTGCCCAGACATCTCCTGGGCACGAGCTCCCTAGTCCATCGCCAGCGTCACCACTGGACATCCCATGGATTACTCGCCCTTGGGGCTTTTAACACGCGTGGTCATTATGTAAGCTTGTATGATCCAACACGTGGATTCCTAGAAATGATGGGCTCCCTGGACTTAACCCAGAGGATCAGCGAGAGCTTTGACTGAACGCTGCTGCTCATTTGGCCATATCCTGTTTGGGTGCTTAACAGGGATGACCCTGCACTTCTAGGAGGTCTGAGAGCTCAGTGGAATCGATTAATTAACACATTGCTGACTACACCCGCATTGCTGTTGCAGGAGAATAATCTCCAGTACCAACACTAGTAGATATTATCCAGATGGAATATAAAAGTTACTTTAAAAAGACACAAACCTTTTAAAACTACTTCAGAATGCTAAGATTCTAAAGTGACTGAAATAAATGCTATCTGCTAACAACAACATTGAAAGTGGGTGGCAATCCTGGTTCTAGCACACTTAAGCTTCGCATCAGAACAAAACTATCATAAATTGGTTAAAAACCACAGCGATATGCAGTAGACACCCACGTATGTTATCCTGGTGCCCAAGAACAAACGATATGTGTATAATATATCTCAGTATGCACAATAAATTATCCCTGTTCAGAATAATGCGAAGTACTTAAAATCTTAAAAAAAAAAAAAAAAAAAAAAAGTCTAATGCATTTGGAAAAAAAGCTGTAAGCCTCTGTTGGACACATACTCATTCCTCTACATTCTTTATAAAATTGGTATTGTTTAATAAAACATTCTTTGGATATATAGCAAAAGATCAACAAGAGATCATCAAATGAGAATATATAAATGAAAGCATATTTATAACTATGATGTCCTCCAGTTCTTTTCCCTGTATTCTTATTGCAATACATATGCTGAAAAAGGAAACAAACATTGCTTATAAATATGATACATGGACACACAAATACCACCTGAAACACAAACTATTAAGCTGCTATATCTGGACTCCGAGTAACAGTGATTCCTCTGGGTATTCCCAGTAACTGCAGTAACAGGAAGCTAACCAAACAAAATCACCTTGTTCAGTAGCAACTGTGCTCAAAGGCAATAAATAATATGACAATGAAAGAGTGGCACTTTATAGAAATTTTCTCTCTTGTTTTTGGCAAAGAACGAAGTGCCATCTGACTCCTTCGCTGTAGCTCCAAAATACACTTATTCTGTCTGACAAACTAATCTGATTTCCAATCTGAAGTTTGCTTTACCATGGTCTGCAGAACTGTGCAGATGCGTCTCCCATGAAAAATGAAATCCAGCTCGCTGTTGACAGGTAGCTAGTAATCCCAAAAGCGAGAACTGCAGACCCTCTGCAGTTTAGAAAATTATGCTTTCCTGCTATAACCTGAATATCAGTTCTGACAAAGCCCTACGTGAAAACACACACCTTTTCTTCAGAAAGAAAGCTCTGCAGGCTCTACCCAGCAGACACACCAGAGCAGCCTCCCACCTGCTGAGAAAGGGAATCTGCTCTCACCTGTGCTGCAGATTTGCAGTGCATCAGTTGCTTCCATTAGTAGTGATGAAGGACCCTTCAGCAGAAGGTGCAAACAAACTAACAGCTACCACCCTCCTTCATTATTTGCTTTCCTTCTGTAAAACATACTCTAGCAGGTGATGCTGCCGCTAAATTTCTCAGCATTTTAACAACCTGGAAACACACCAGCATAATAAGTGGAGGTGAAATGCCATTTCAAAATGTCAGTTTCCCTGGGGTTACTTTTGCCACAGAGAAAACTTCACTATGTAAAAAATAATACTCCACTTCAGTGTTTGGAACTAAACACTTGGACTAAACAGTGGAAATAAACTTGGACAGGAAAAAGCGAATCTTCCAGTGTATGAAGGGAATTGATTATTGGCTTGTGTACTCCCAAATTCTCCTCTGGTTAAACAAGACATTCAAGACAGAACATAGACAAAAAACAGACACATACTGGGACAAAGAAGCAAAAGAAAGAAAAAGGAAGCTTTTAAAGAGACTGTATTAAATGCACATATAAACTCCTTTCTCAAAGCCTGACTACTATGGTATGATATTTCCTAGAAAATGCCCTACAATGTATTTTTTACAGATAGCTCGAAAGTTGCTAACATACTTGCAAATCCATTTGCCTGCATTCATTTTCTCACATTTAGCAGATAATTTCCATAACATCCTTGAAAAGACAAGAATTCTAGACATTATTAATGATCACATAATGTATTTCCTATCTATAGTCATCTGAGGCTGAACTTCCCATAGTACACACTGCATTCTGCAGGCTGACGAGCCAGCTTTCAGATAAACATGCCTGCTTAAATATCAAGTATTAACACCCTATGGCAATCCGAGTCCATGAACAGTGACTCAACGCAATTATTCTGAGTGTAACAATAAGTGGGCAGTCATGCGGATTTGTAAGTTATTGGTTTAAGCATGAAATTAAACAAGCAAGAAAAATTAATCAAAACTATTCAATTTTAGACCAGACTGGGCACAAAATATGAGTAAGTATTATAAACATGAGATAATCTCATTTAAAGAGACTGTGTAACACATAGGTTTTACAAATATTTACAGACATTAATCTTGTTAAGTTGATTTCCAGAGTTTTATTCAGTAACAGGATTGATTGGCTGGAGAAACAGAGGCTCCTACAAAAAAATAGCTGAAAGCTCTATTTTTGTCAGAATGATGGATTCTTTTCTTAAGTAACTTGTTTTGTTGCCTTTTGTTCCAAGACTATAAACATTATTAGCAGTTCTCCAACTGGCAAGACAGGCTGAGATGTTTCACGTTCACCACTCTGGATTGCTTTTTGTTTTCTAACAGAGTCCAAGAGTCAGAAAAAAGGCAACGGCTTCAATTTCCCTTCTATGTATTCTGTCCCAGACTCTCTTTTGTCCACGTTGGATCTGGCCTCTGAAACAATGCGTACCCATCTGCTCCATGGGCTCATGCTTACTCTGGTAAGGAATGAGTCGTGGATCCCGATCAGCAGAACTACTACAATCCACACGAGTTTACGTATCTGACACGACCAACATTAACATCTTGTTCCCTGTTGTTTATTTGCTTCTCATCACCGCTGACTTCCAACAGCCGAGCCTCCGTACGGCTTTCATGTGGCCACAGTTATTTCTGGTTGCACTGAGAGGTCATTTCATACTCTGCATGTATAAGGGATAGGGCTTTCTTCTGTGACTTCAGGCAGCTTTTAGGAAACACAGATTTCCTGCCCCCTTTCCAACTAAAGGCAAAGGTCAGCGAGTCTAACAATGAAGCACAGTGTTTGCAGCTCCATATTTTAGCGCTAGAAAATTTACCCACAAAAGCAAAGAAGACAATTGCAATGTAAAATTCCATGCACAGTGCCCAACACATGTCCTGTCCAAAACACGTGCTTGTAACCCAAGCAGGGATTTGTGCCCACTAAAATAATCCTATTAGGTACAGGTTTTCCCCTAAAGATAAGAGGGTCCTAAGCAAAGGTACTAAACAAAGGTCCAGTACATTAAAAATAGTACATCTTTTCTGGGAGAAATGAAAAGTAGAGTATGTATATAAACAACACACATCTAAACAACATATGGTATAATCCTTGCTGTATTCAACAGCTAATGGCCACTTTCACACTTTACTTCCATCTTATGATCTGCCCCCATCTCTCTGCCTTCCCCTTGACCTATAAAAAGCATTACACCGAATGGCTGATTTTTCTACATTGACATTGCTAGGCCAATTATCTCTTTCTTTTCACTAACAGCATTACATCCAATATGTCATTCTACCTGTTATTTCTCATATTCAGGATCCAGTCCTGGAACAACTTTGCCTTAAGTTTTTCAGAGCAGTACGATGTTGTTCAGAGCACCAAGACCTCACTACATACTTATGAGCAACTGTTTTTTAAACAGCGCCGTTCCCATGCAAGGAAAATAATTATGAAAAAATGCATTGAAAATTGTTTCATGAGTTGTTTCAGAGTTTGAGAGCATGGTCCTAGCTTTCCCATATGTTAGCTTTTGTGCTAACGTTTACTGTAGCTCTCCTAATCCGTTTGGAGAAGATGGGTCTTCAAATCTGCATAGGTCAATGCAGTATATCCACGACCACCTTGATGGCAAGCCCCTTTCTGATTTCACTTCATGCAGCCTAGTGGCCTGCTGGTTGTAATATCCCGCCTTTAGTTTTGCTAATTTTGATTTCTATAGAAGATAAGCGCTCCCCACAAAGTGGCACTTTGATTTACATGCTTTTCTATATCACTTCCAAATATATCACCCAGAGGAAACACTGGCAACTTTTAATTGCAACTGCATGATGGTGGTTTTTTCTGTACACAAGAAAATGCCTTTCCAGATCACACTTGCGGTTCACCCCATCATCAGCTTCAGGCAGCAGAGCTATACAGAGGCTTCAGGGCAGGGCGCAAAATATCTAATACTGTTCTAACGGAGGAAAACTTACCCCATGCTGTCTTTTCTGCTCCCCTCACTACGGGAAACCAACTTTTTAGGAGGTTGCTTACGGCCAACAGGGCTGTCATTGACCTTCTCCAGTAACTTCGGTTCTAGCAGGCCCCATTCCTTTGGGTTACTAGCCAAGGCTCATGCAAACCTTTGAGGCTTTTTCCACAAAAATTAAGCAGAGCCACTTTCTATGCCCCACGTTTGGGCATGCTTCATTCTGCAGACCCTGTGATGAGCACCTAGCCACTCACACACGTGACAAACTCACCACGTCAGGTGCTCATCACAGAGCTCCACAAACGAGTCAAGCGTGGGGTGGAATAAGGACGTATGCAGAACAGAGATGCAGCTGCTTTTCCTGAACGTCTTCAGTGAAATTAAAACCCTCCATCTACTCACTGACTTCCTCCATTGAAGCACAATTAGTTAAATGACATGCATCACTGTAGAAAACAGGTGTGTTGTAACCAGGGGTTAGAGAAAGACAAAAAATATTTACTGCAGAGATAGGCTGCCTGCACATGAGGAAAACAAACTGGTATAGACTGAACTTGCTCGGGCATCAAAAGACAAAAAGGACAAGTTAGGAATGAATGGGAAAACTTTTACGGTTGCCTTTTCAGCAAGGCGAAAGTACAAAGAAGGGCCTCCAGCAGGTGGATCAGATGACTTCTGTTTTTCTCTCTGTTTTGACTATTCTCCAAGTAAGGGGAGAGGCAGGCAAGGAGGCATAAGCCCTACTGCCAAAAGCATGCCCTACTCACGCTCCAGCTCCCGGCTAGCTGTGCCCATCTGCAGCACACCACTGTTTTCCAGTCGTTCCCAATCCCCCTGTTGGTCTGCAAAGACACTGGGTCATGCTCCAACTCTCTGTCCCCATGTTTCTTCCCCAACCGTTTCACAGCCTGTTCGAAGTGGCAGAGGACACAGCACAGCTGGTTGTGTAGTGATGTGAATAAAGTCATAAAGCACGTAAAACTTCTACATTAGGACTTGCCAACTGGGAGTCCATCCCTCTTTCAGCTCAGGTGGGTGACCGCAGAGTCGTGGCACAAGTCCCTACCGTCCCTGACATGCCAGAGGGCCTGCCAAGCTAAGCCTCTGCTCTAGCGCGGCATCTCTCTGCCCAAGGGAAATATTTTCCCCCACACCAATTCACTGATTCGCAGCTGGTTAACTGCTCCCCTCTGCCCGCTCGGTGAGTGTGCACACAGGAGCACATGGCCTGCAGCTGCGGGGAGAAAGCCCAAGGGAGGCAGATCTATTGATGTGCCATACAGGGCCTGCCACCAGTTGAGACAGCTCCCATCTGAGGGGATAAAACGCTTATCTTCAGTATCAGATGTTCCACTCCTTGTTCTGGATGAAGGATCGGTCCCATGTGCTAAGGCAAACCCCGCCCTATCCATAAAAATCACTCAGATCCATAAAACCAGTTCAAAAGGAGAAGAAAACCCTCTGATTGCAATGCTGGGATCCCCTGGGTTCCCTACAGCACTCTTCCCCCACTTGCTGCCTTCCACATACATGTGGTGCGTGCCAGGAACCATTTGTTCTAATCTTGGGTTTCTTTTTTTTATTTATATATTTTTTTTTTTGAGAATGAAGAAAGAAGGCTGAGGAGCACTTCCTATGGCCCTTATTTTTCCTTTGGCTATGTCTACACTGCTGTCAGGGCAGCCTCGGTAGCCAGGACCACCAGAGAACCCAGCACAGGGGCCAGCAGAGGTTGCAAACCTGATTTGCACCAACCTACAGGCACCGTGACTCCACTCCTACTGTACCCAAAGTAACCTGTTTTCAGTCAGGCTGGCCATTTCAGGGTAATACTGCTCCCCATCTTCAGCTGGTCCTATTTTCAAGGTGAGGATGACGGTTTTATGTGTTGTAGGAACTGTTCTGCGCCAAAGCAGAGGACAAAAAGATCTGGTGGTGGAAACAGGACAGAAACCCTACTTGGCTGGCGGGGTCAAAGGGACAGAAACCAGCTCACACCCTCACGGCCGAGATCTCCTGGTTGAGGATGAGTTCTTGCATCTCAGGAGACAACTAACGAGAATGCCAATGAGAGAAAAATGAAATACAAAGCTAGGTCACTGAGACTACTAAATGCCAAGAGGCATGAAAAACATATGCAGAAAGGCTCATTAATCATAAAATACCCTCACTGCTCCCTCCAGCTCCTTGCATTGGGGATCCAAGATAAACACCGGAGTTTTAATCTATTTTCAAGAAATTAAACCAAACGACATGAATTCTTGATTTCTCCATGTTTGGGTTTCCAGGCAATAAGACTTTATTATAACTCTATCCTATGCCAGGTACTGGTTTTAAAATGGAAGTCAGACCTCCTCAACATCAGATGGTGGGAGGTCTGAGAGACATGCACATTTCCAAATAAGTCTATTTCTCTGAAGACGCTGTGGGATTCCACCCCCCCCCCCCCAGCTTATATGAGAAGCGGCTGCTTCTTGTTGTTGTTGTTGGTTGTGTTTTTAATGTAAATGCATTTCCCCTTCTCCACAAAACGTTCCCAGGGTATCGCGACACCCTGAGAGTAAGCCTTGCTTGAACGGAAAAAAAAAAAAAAAAAAGTTCCTAAAGGGAACTGAGGAGGAGGAGAATCTACTACCAGGGTCCCAGGGAAGATCAGCAACATGCTCCCAGGGGAGCATGGACCCTAGCAGCTCAAGACCGACCTCAGGATTTTCAGCCCTCCTACCTAATAACAACTTCTGTGCAAGTACAATAAAGATCTGCAAGCCTGAGATACAAAAAATAAGGTCCATACAATTAAAAGCTAAAGCTGTGATAAAAATCTAAAAAGGAGGCCCTAACCATCTAAGGTTTTTGGCTGACTGCTCAAGGCGGGCAGATCCTTACCTAAAGCCTAACTTTAAGGTACAACCATCAAAAAAGGACATATAAACATTTTCCCTCTTGCTTTTGTTCTTAATGGAGACTCCATGTAGAAGACTATTTTCATCAGTTGCTGTGGTCTAGAAAGAGAAAACAACACCTACGGGTACAGGCCCTACTGGATCTACCTACAGCAATACCACTTCAGCACATCTCCATTTTCCCTTGCTTGATCCCATTTATCCTCCACCACAATTTATTGCCCCCTTAGTTTTTCCACTTGAAATCTCTGTGGACTTTCTTAGGAGCAATACAGTGAAATGACTAAGTCTGAAACAAGTTTAAAAAAAGGTTTTTTAAACCAGTTTCCTTGATAGGGGTTTCATTAACAGCTATGCTGGTGCAAGTCAATGCATAATAAATGGTTGCAGAGAGGAGAGGATGAAGCAAGAGCCTGTAAGTGGAAAACATCTCAGCCTACTGCAGAAGTCCCACACCAACCCACACTCTCAGCTTAAGTTACCAGATACAGGTAACTGCAGAGCCATTAGATTTTGGTTTATCCAGCACAAACATGACTGCCCTTCCCATGGCAGTAGCAAGTACAACAAGGACCCACCAACACAAGGCATATAAAGGTGTCATTAGAAGAGCAGGGCATATGATGCTTGTACCCCTGGCTGCTGCCCACAGTAAGGCTGGGACCAGCTTTGCCTGACCAGAGGCAAAGATCCTAAACTGCCAGGAGAGCTGACCCCGCAATCCAGCAAGCATCATCACCACCCAATAACGACCCAGTGAATGGTAACATGGAAACTGCTTGCTCACTGCACATGTCAGAGCTGTTATGCTTCTGGCTTGAGGCACCCTGTGTCATGCAGGGCAAAGGGGTTAACTATTATTTCAGTGACTACCTTGGTTATTGATACATACATGATCTACATATATCACAGACCTCTGTATTTGCCCAGCCCAACTGGGCGGGGAGGAAGTAAAGGGAGGAAGATATTCTGCATTTATGTTTCCATTAATTCGTCAAGAGAAATAGATCAAACATTCATATATTCTGTGTTCCAGGACACTTCTCCTAGACACTATATATAGTTTCTCAGATACCAGTGTCTCCCTCACCTACATATTCACACTAATCCATATAAAACTATGAGTCATTACACAAAGTTCCATCCAGAAGAGTAAGCCATTCATCCTTCGGGGGAGGAGGAGAGGGGAAATTAAAAGCTGTTTCCAATTTAATTGGCAGACTTTACATTTTTGTTCTGCTTCCACTGGAAAGTGTGGTGCTAATTTTTCTGCCACAGCTTGCAACCACGGTGAGATCTCGATCTGCTTAATTTATGTCTACAAGTAGGGTCTCTAAAACACAAAACAAATTAGAAGTGTATTTGCCATGTGCCTCTGATCCAAATGCAAGTTCTGTGTGCTGGACTAAATACGTGTGGTGCTTTGGGGGTTTACATGTTTTACAACTTCCTACCACCATTAGGTCCTTTTTTTGCTTTCTTTTAAACAAATGGATGGCAAAATGGCAGAGTTTAAATGGCACGCCGTAGCTGTCATACCAACTACCCAAGCCTCACTGTCGTACCTGGAGAGCACGATACCTTCTGAACCCATTTCAAAAAAAAGAGAGAAGTAACACGTATTCACTTACGATCCCCTGCAGCATCCCCTCTCTTTTTGCTTTCATACAGTAAAGGACATGTATGCCCCACCCTGTCTTTCTACTGTATGTTCTTGTCAAAAACATAGTTTCCTGTATGCAAGCAGCTCTTTTTTTTGGGTAGAGTTAATTTTGAAATGAGGCTGCAGAGAAAGCAGCAACTTGGAGCAGGTATGTGTTTTAATTCTTACATCACCTACTTCGACACAGGAGTTTTAATTACATGTTCCCCCTTTCCAATGTCACAGAGGACAGGGCTTTGATTTTCTTCCCATTTTTTTCTCTTTGTGCAATTTCTGATTTTTTTCCCTGCTACTTCTTGGCTTTGCACCACCTTCTCCCTTGTTTTCCCATCCAACGACTCAAATTTGGCAGCTGCACGAAACATTTACGGTTATTTCAGCTGCACCCCATCTTTTTCTTTTTTATTTTTTTTATTTTTTTTGCCTCCAAACAGTCATTAAACCAGAGGGTGGCCAGGCTTTGTTTCCTGAGCAATTCACAGCAGTTCCCATAGATAGCCTCAGGGGAGAGGCTCGAGCTGTGGCACTCAAGGAGGAGCACCTGGAAGATCAAACCTAGAGGAGGATTTTGGAGAGCAAGCTGCAGGGCTTGCAGGTTGAGGACTGGCCACCTCAGGTCAAGAGCAAATGATGCATGAGAAAGAAAAGCAAGGCAGTCCTTCTGCAGATGAACTTGAGGCAAAGAGCTGCAAGACTTTCAACACCATTTCCCCAATTAAATTACTTTAATTCCATATTACTCTGCTAATGATTAGCATATCTTGCTACATCTTTGTGGGGCATTAGACTTCCCTGCAGTTATTCCTTTTTGAAGTGTGTATCATGCTTTAACAATTCCACAATAGTTGCACGTCAGTGTTTTCAAGTGTCAAACACACTATCCAGCAGGACTGGTGGGCTCTTTTCTTGAAGTCCCAATTAATTCCAAGACAAAGGTGGCAAAAGTATCAGAAGGAACAACTCTACACCTCTGCTTGGTGCTCAATAACTACGTTTGACAGCTCAACTTGCATGGGATCCCCTGAAGCAGAGCATTTGGAACTGATGTCCACCATGAGCTGACGCCAAGTATTCAAGGCTCCTTCATCGTGGTGGAAACACCCTCTTCTTTCCTAGGAAGAGGAGCAGGCCAATTCTAGACTGTTCTTAAGCAGAAGAAGACATGAACCAAAGAAAACATCACCAATAGGAACCAAAGCTGTACAACCTGCTACAAAGGACGGGTATTACAACAATCAGATCTATGTGTAGCCATACGTCCATTCCCTTCCCTCCCACCTCCTCCTCAAGCTGGCATGTGCAAGTTTTTCTTCATCATTAACACGACAGCAGCATGGCCCATGAGGCTGTAACACTTCATCTGAAGTGTACTTGAACATGAGCACACGTGCAGTACACCCAACAAATATCTGAGGCATTAAACAGCACGGGAAGAGTTAAGACAAATTACAGGCCCTCAAGTAAAGGCTGAAAAATTGCAAGGAAACAAATCTGTACTTGCAAACACTAACACGAAGCTTCTTGGGGTACAGCTGCAGAAGAAAGGCATCTCATCTGGAAAAAAAGACAGGCTCTGCACAACGCTTGGGTATTTAAGCTTCTTTTTTATTTAGCTTCAAGGTTCACCAACACTTTGCATTGGATATTTAAACCTTAAGGGTTGTTTTTTAATCTCAAACTCTCTCAGAGATAAACAATCCCTAATTGTAGCTGACCAGTAAAGACCAGGGAAAACATCTTCTTTCTTTTTAAATAACATTATACTTCTAGCCTTCTAAAAGCCGCAGAAATTTCTAAAAGGTAGAACAGGCAATGGCAGGAGAAAAGAAAAAAAAAAAAAAAAAAAAAAAAAGGAAGAAATGCAACACTAGATAATTTTAAAACACTTTGCAACGCCTAAAAAGGGCATATTAAACCACAACCTTAGTCATAAACCTCGCAGCAGCAAATCAGCGAGGGCCGGGGCGAGCCGCCGCCAGCGAGGCCTGTGGCCGCGCGCACGCCACCGCCGCCAGCAGCGGGTCCCGGCACCGCGCGATATATCCGCCCGAGGAAGTGGGCGTCCCACCTCGCCCCCCGCCTCTCCTCCTCCATCCCCCTCCCATGTCTGACCACCTGTAGGTGTCTCAGAGGAAGCCGACGGGCTCCCACATACTTTCCAGCTACCCTGGGCTTGCTGCATGTGTAAAAATACATCCGTGCGTGCGGAGTACCGGCGTCGAGACTTTTGGCAACGATTAACCTACTTTGAAGCTGGCTGGGCTTTCTTTTTCTCTCCTTTTTAATTTAAAGAGAGAACACACACCTCTGTCCCGTCCTTTCCCCTGCCCTTTCCCTTTCTCCCCCACGCGTGCGCCCCTACTGCACCCACGCGGCGCTGGAAAAAGCCCGTAAGCAGGGCATCGCCGCGGCGGCGTCCTGGGCGCCGGGAGCTGTGGTTTTGAGATTGAACACGTAGCAAAAGAAGTTTTGCCCTTTGGACCAGAATTTTCCATTAGTGATTGAACATGAGTTGGGGGGCGGGGAATAAATAAAAAGAGAAATGTCTGTGTTTCCTCTCGTGCTCAGATGGCACAGTACGGCTGAGATAACTTCTCTGCAATAAACTAAGCCCTGGGGAAAAGAGCATACATCGAGGGTTAGAGGTGCCCACCAGGGGGGTTGCCAGCAGCTGGACCTGGTACAGGTGCTCTCCTCGGACATCAGGAGGACACCTCGCCTCTACAGCCTTTGGGTACGTCACTGTCTGCATCAGCCCTTAATAAACAGATAAACCCTCCAAAAACAGCAGCCATGGACAACATAATTGCGATAAATCCCAAATTATTAAAAAAAAAAAAAAAAAAAAAGTTGCAGGGAACATTTATTTGCTGGAGCTCAGGCAAGGGATCACCACTGTCACACTGCAGGCAACTTTCTGAGGGTCCTCTGGAAACTATTTGCCTGATTTGCATCTTCTGCAACAACGATTTTCCCCTCCCTGAGCTGCTTCAAGGGGGAGGGGCCTGTGGGTGGGGAAAGAGTTAAAAATAAAAACAAACACTGAAAAGCTATTTGTAAACTGCCTCGCTTCAACTCGTGGTTTCTTCAACTGAACAGGGAGTGCACCTGCAGAGCAAGCCAGCGAGGGAGACACCTGCTCTATAAATACAGGGGAGAGCCCTCGCAAGGCTGCCCCTGCTCAATCGCCTCGGGAGGAGGATGCTGATGTACTCATCCTCACAGGAATGAATGTCCCAAATTTCAGGGTGTGGGAGCAAATGGAAGGTAGGGGGTGGAGAGAATGTATTTTTCTTCCTCCAGGAGAACGCGTTGAGTATGATTTCAGCCTTACAACAGCCGCCGCTCAGTCACTGCCCTTACCTTGGTATTTTGAGTTTCAACAAATGCAAGATCTTAGGTGCTTGGTCACCACCAGCTTACCCCACAGCCTCTTGACCAAGCACATACCCGTGCTGTAAGCCACACAGCCACCCTGCCACCTCTGGGTGACCTGAGAGCAGCAGTGCTGGAGATGGAAATAAAGCAATCCTCAAAGCACTGTATGCTCCCGCAAAAAGTGTCTCACACCCCCATTTCTATTCCCTAACCCAGCAAGAACCACTGAGGCTCACAAGGAAAGGACTGGAAACAAAGGCGCCGTTTTATTGTGCTCTGGTTCATAATCCAATGAAATGACACAAACTTCTCAAAATTACAAATTACCGCCTTAATGAGGAAAAAAAAAAAAAAAAAGCTAATGATGGTGGTGAATCAACCATCACCTGAGTCACACACAGACCATGCTGAATCAAACTGATAGATGCAGCACAGACATCAGCCTTTGTTCATGTCCCCCACCCCAAAATAGCAAAGACGAGTTTCTGAGTAATGCCCTGAAGGTTCAAATCAGAAACCTAAAAGCAAGGCTGGTGTGGGATTTAGCAACAGAGCACCCACTGCAGCTCCCTTCCCTCCCTGCTCCGCCCTCTGCATGGGCTGAAGCACAGCTGCCAGCAATTTCATTAATTTCTCATCCTACAGGGATTCTTGGGCAGTTCTGGTACAGCTTTTGGGTCCCTCCATATGCAATCCCATCCCATTTTTTGTCTGAAATAAGGCACTCATGCAGGTTGGCTCCTGTATGCCTTTCCAACAAACACAGGTCATAGGGAAGCAGGAACAGTCAAGAAAGATCCAAATTCTAGCCCAGCATCAGCCCTGAAAAGTAAAGCTCCAAAGCTGAAAACAAGCCTGAACCAGAAACGAGTTACTTTTGAAACATGATACTTGCAATCAGTCTAGAGAGACAAGTGCATTAACCACCACCACCACTGCTGGAAAATCTGCAGGTAATCAGGACGGGCAGGGTCTCCACGGCTGGTGTTCAAATAAGCACCCCCAAAATGGCTGTTTGCCCAAAGCTTAACCAAGCTACTCAAACTCGCTGGTGCGCAATGTCAGACGGAAAGGAAATTTTCCAAAAGCTGTGATCCTTCATGCTGCAAGTGAAGGTGGGTATCCGGATGTTTCAGGTGTTTACACAAGCTGGAATTTGAGTCTAGAAGCGAAGAAATGCATCTTTCCCTACCTTTCCCTCGAGACCAAATCTGTTTTCTGCTTACTGCGGCAGCAGCAACAGAGCACAACGTATTTCTGCTGTGACACCACCATCCCAAGACAGAAGGTGGCAAGGGCTCACCAGAGCCTGCAAAGAAAGGCTGCTCCTTACCACCTGCTTCTGCATCCTCTCCTTACCACCTGCCTGCTTCTGCATCCTCTCCTTACAGGACTGCATCGTCAAAAAGCGGGGACATCACACCAAAGGGCTGCACCACCCAGTGATTATTGAGGGGTATGAAGATGTCACACAGAGGGATGACATCACTGCCAGAAATGGAGTGAAGTTGGGTGGGGAATAAATAGGTGTCTGCAAAAGAAACAAAGGAAGTGTCTGGCCAGGCAAAGCACCTCTGGTATCAGTGTTTACCACCCCCAGCTCACGCCGCTCCCCCGCGGGATGAAAGTCTCCTTCGCTTTGAATCCTTCTGCTGCTAAGCGCTGCAGCAGGACCTTTCATGTTATTTTAGAGCAGACTGTAAAGACTTTGTTCCTATAAAGTTCTCCTGTGACGTTACTGACCTTGTTACTCTTTACACTACTCCAGTTTCCATGAGAAAGAGAAAAAAAAATAGTTAAATTCTGCAAGTGATTCAAACAAGTACTGTGTTCATCTTCAGAAATGACTGACATCACCTTGAGATCAAAATATCTACCCGATCTCTATAGGAAGGCTTTATAGCTTCGAGTTCTGTATAGTTAACATTTCAACAGCACCATCATTTTTCTCCACACAAAAAAGGAAGATGAAAAGCAACAGAAATATTTGCAGCAGCCAGCTAATACCAGTCCCAGTCTTCCTTGCAAGACCAAGCTACTGTCACTAAATTAGCCTTGATAGCATCACAGTTTGTTGAGGTAGTGAACAACATAAATTAAGAGAGTCGGGGCAGTCAGTGGAGGAGGGAAATACAGAGGCATTATTTATCTGCTGAAAGTAGGAGCTGCAAAGGAAAACAAGAAGAAAAACACTGATTAAGAAACACATGTCATACACAGGCTGGTGTACAACAGAAAACTGGCCCAGTACATTTGCAAGCTTCAGTTTTACTTTAACAAGCAGGGCTAGACACAAAAATTAGGCTGTAGCTACACCACACAGCACGCCAGGTCTTCCTTGCTTTGATCTTACAGAATAGTAAAAAGAAAAAAAATGTTAAAGAGAAAGTTTGGAGATGATTTGAATGATGTTCACAGCTTTTTAAGCTTGGAATTTGGTGGTTAGTGCATTAAGCATTACTCACTTTATGAACAAAGTGGAAAGTTAACACAAATTGGCAGATGACTAACTGTCCAAGAAACAGATTACTGAATGAATCACCGACTCTACTTTTAGCCTAATAATAAGACAAATGAAGAGGAACAAGAAGGGGAAAAAGACAAACAAAAAATTTCCTTGCCGAGTGCTTATATTTGCACCGCCTGTGAACTTCCAGCTATGACAAACTGCGTAACAATTTTATCATTTATCACCAGTTTTACACTCAGGTGAGCTCACTGACATCTCCCACCACTGCTTCGTGCTGTCAGCTCACCGGGGTTTCCGCACGAGGCACGGAGCACCACGTGTAGGAACACCTGTGGGAATCAGAGGGGCTTGGGAGTGAAGTTGAACCCCCAGGTGGAGCCAGAAGCACTTGTTGGGTTACAGGCTCAATGTGTACCTCAGATGCCTGCAGCTGAGCTGAAACACAATTTATGTTTTGCAGTTCGAGAGCAGGACCTGCCCCAAGGTCTGCACGCACTTGCAGTTTTGCTCGTGGAGCTCTCAAGAGTACATTAACCTAATGCTCACAGGCAGCACCCAGATTTTCAAACAACCACCATTGCTTTTGTTCAAGGACACAGGGATGGCAGCCGACCGACGGCCAAGGCCACATATAGTGGTTTGAGCAGAGCCAGGCTGATCGTTGCTCTCCAAAGGCCGCTGCCCTGCTCCCCAGGCCTTACCCAGCTGCTGACTGCACCCTCTCACCATGAAGGATGGGGTTTGACTCCCTCCTTCACCTGAGTGACCAGAAACCAACCAGGGATGCTTTGATCATCTCTTGGACCCCTTCCTCAATGCCTCCAAGGGCACACGCTTGCCATCGTGCCCACAGTGGTAGAAAGGTTTTAGGGAGACCTGAGGGAGCTGGGCTCGGGACGGGTTGCAACCACTTGGTCCAACAAACTATCTCCACGGCCATCAGGCCCCCTCTCACCTCCTGAGTTTAAAATCTGAATTCCCAAGAGCTTGTCACAGACAGGTGACACGACCAGGCCACATCAGGCCAGGAGGGACCAGAATCAGGGAGCAGTTACAAGTCAGGTGTGTATTTGTGAAAGGTGATACACTTTTGCATTTTGTTAACGTAGAAGGGAGAGGAAGGCTTGCTTGAGTTTTGTTTTCATCTAACATTCTTTGCAATTGTCTGTTGCAAAGCCAAAATTAAACAGCCCGAGCCTGAACCCAAGCCTCTCATGCCCTGGCAGCAAGCCCTTGCCACCAAGCTGCAGGGTAGATGGGGAACAGGCGGCTCACAGTTTCCTGCAGTACCACCACACTGCGAAAACACGACAGCAGTGACCTTCAGGAGACAGGACATGACACTGTGATGCTTGTCGCACTCTGCTGCAGCCCTAGGACCGCTGAACAGATTTGGGTTTCTTTTGGAACTGTCCCACTCCCTCCCTTCCCCATGTCCCTGCCAGACCCTGCAGTAAATTCAACCAGCAGAAAACTAATTCTATGCACAAAATGAATAATCTTCTGCCAATTTAGCTCTTAATTTAGCTGACCCACTGTAGGACGAGGTAGGAGGCAGGCTGAGCACAAGGAGAGGAGATGATGCAGAGCACAATCACAGCTGCAAAATACAGGTAGTGGCAGCGTCTGCCCCCCTTTGCAGGTCCAGCCATCACTGATTTCAGATGCAGTTCCCATTTCCAAGTCAGCCAAGTAGAGAACATGGATGTGATTTAAACGGGCTATTCATTCACCACAACCCTACCCTCATAACACGTCTGATGGCAAGGTTTTCTGAAGATATTCTGAAAGCAGTTCACCAAATCAATGTCCTTTTGAACTCTGAATAACCACCGACACTGTATTTTGCACTCCTAACAGAATATTATTCTGGGAACTTCAGTAAGAGCTGTCCATAAATAAACTCCTTAAGTTGGAAGTTGGCCTTTTCTTCTATACTGATCTGAAAATAGTAAAATCTCTCTCTTATTGTTGCCATGTAACAAACAACTGGATTTTCACATGTTTCAAAGTTATATTTCCACAGGCTTCTGCACCTCTATTTTTAGTGTGCTTTTCCCAGTAAGAAGCAGCCAAAGATTCTCCATCTCAGCCCCGGTTATACAAGAAACTAACAACCATACCCAAGGCATTTCAGCAAAAACCAGGTTAAGTATATAAATGTATTTAAACATTAAGTAGTAAAAGCTGCCCGCCAATGCTGTGAGAGCTGGGGTAGCTCTAGATTTCCTGAGGATCTGCCCCAGCATGGATTTTTTTTTAAAAAGCTTGCCCTGCTTTTCAAATAGAGTGAGAAATGAAGAACCATCCCATCCTTTTAAGGAATAACTTACTAGTATAAATATTGCACCAGAAGACAAAGTAAACACAGAGGTTTCACAAATGCAGGAATTCTCACTAATATGGAAGAAGAGGTGAGCTCTCCCTCACAATCTGTAAATCTTGCAACAACGCAGATGACTTGAAAGCAGGCAGCATCACTATAAATTAATGCAGCAGGTCAGAACACAGTGACCGGACTACAACTAGAAGTAGAATACCTTGCATAAAAGAATTAAAATTTAATATAGCGTAGCAGCAGGGAGGGCACGCTCTCCTTGTATGAGAACAAACTGACCTGCCATTCTACGAGCTCCAGTTTCAAACAAACTGCAACGTGCAGCAGGGGGTTGCTTTGTTGCACTGGACAGGCAGCATAAAAGATTTCAGCCTTCCAGGTAAACAGCTAAAAGGATGCCAGCACATATGAAAACTATCACTTGGGGGGAAAAAAAAAAAAAGAATTTAATAGATCACTTTCTGATTCGCCTTTTTTTCAGTATCAGTTTCAGTACTGGAAGATGTGCATTTCCTCCTTGATAATGACACACACGCATCCTGCAGGTTACTGTTGATCCTCCAACTCTTATTTTCTATTTACCTTCCCCTCCAGATGCTGTGACCCCAGTTTAACCAGCAACGTGGGTCACCCAGCAGTATTACCATCCTCTCTTCTTCAGGGTGGGACAGAGTTGGAGACCAACAGCTCGGCAGGACGAGGTACCGTGCCAAGCCTGCGCCACTCTCAACAAGAACAGATCATATTATCCAGATGCACATCTCTGACATTGAGGCTAAATGTCAGCAGTACCGACCGCAGTGGAAGGCAGAGCACTGAGACAGGAGAGGGGAAGATTTTTGCATCGTAATCAGTGGTACGGCTAGTTTTTTGGGTTTTGTTTTTTTGGAGGGGACGAGATCACTTTCTGTGGTGCAGCAAATCATTAAAGCTTCCATAATTTTTTTTTATTTTAAAAAAAGCTTGAGGTAATATTTTCCAACCTTTCACTAAGAGCAGGGGCCAAAACCACACGTTTTAAAGGTCTTCCACACTTTTATTATTAGAAGTAGAAACCCTACTGATTCTGATGAGTCATTTGTATTGGCGGAAACCAAGAACACCCATTTTCTTCATGTGATACAAAAGCTCTCAATGCGGTTTTCTATTCATTACTGGTCAAAGCAGTTGACTAAAAACAAAACAAGTGACAAGAACTCACCTTTTTGCTATTAAAGGCTGCTTAGTACCAGCTGATTTTGTTTATCACACTTTTAGAGTCACTTATATTTTGCCCTGCTTAAAAAAAAAAAAAAAAAAGAAAAACACAAACGATGACTGAGGATTTAAACTCAGTAAATCCAGAACTGCAGGAGGATAATTCGCTCCGCTTCTGTAAGGGCTTTTGTGATAAGACTGAGAAAGGAAAAGAAAGGAGGGAAGGAAAAAAAAAAAAAAGCACAACAAGAAGATCAGTTAAAAATCCTCAGTCAGCAGAAGCTATCGTTTTCGGATCCTTATGAGTAATCGGAACAGAGTCTGTAAATAAAGAAACAGTTGTACAAGAGTGCAAGTTTTCATCTCCATGCAAATGAAGGAATCCTTTCATGCTAGGGGCCAGGGTTACTGCTGCACGGGGTACGCGCTAGACTATAAGACACGGCAAAATTCTGCAAATTACAGACAGCTAACATCAGGTTTCTAAAGTCTAATCAGAATTCTTTGCTGGATTTAAAGAAGATTTCTGCTGCAAAAAGGGGTGGAGGGCAGGAGACTGCATGGCTAGTAAATCCCAAGGGAGAATACTACTTGCGTACAGGACTTGCTGTATCCAATGTATCCAAACTGGGAACAATGTTGCAGGGGATTTTTTTTTTTTTTTTATTTTTGGTAGATCAGATGTCCCATTCCCCCAAGAAAGAAACAAAACCCAGAGGTTCGGTCCTGCTGACCGCACATAGCACCCAGACAGGCTTCAAGAGCAACCTCCGCAGAGGCGCAACGTGTTTCCACCCCACGGCGTGCACCCAGCAAACCAGCAGTCTGCCTGACTGCCGGTGTGCTTTGGTGTTATGGGGAAGAAACCACAGCAAAAGCAGTGACCAGAGAACTGAAAATAACCTCTGAACAACGGATCGGCGCTGACATCCTGCATGCCCGCGCCTCCTATTGTGGATAGTTTACAGCGAGGGGAGCGCCAAGCTGCACCAGACACGTGAGTCAGCAAGAGCAGCTCGTAGGAAACTGCTGACATGTTGAATTGCTCTCACATACACTGAGCACACCTACCCACTAAATAAAAAACAGGCTGCATGCAAATCGGGGCAAAGGAACACCTCCACACTTACAGTTCCTGTTTTCCTAGTCCAGGCTTAAATTTTGAAGCGATCACTAATGAAGGAGGGGAAAAAAAACAACAACACGCAATGGTATCAGCTATAATAAGTAGCAGTGATGAAGTCTCAGGGGTCATTTTGCTTTAGCTGCTTTTATTTAAATAGACATAACTGCTTCGTCTCTTTTCAGAAAGGAAAATTGCTGCCCTACAGCCTGGAAGAAGTGCACGGTGACAGGCAGCAAACAGCTCCTGTTCTTCTGAGAGGGGAGACTCCTGAACCCATGCACAAAAACCCACCCGCCCATCCCAGCCTGTCTGCATGTTTCCAAACCTCGGGACCAAAAAGCAAGCTTCCAGCTCCTGTTTTAACTCCCACGAGGGGCAAACGGGCAAATTCCCAAGTTCTTCTGTCCCCGCCAGCTCCTCGAGCATCTTTTCTGTTGACGTAACAGCAGGGAAGGTTATCATTCAAGCTTTAGGCTAATTCTGGAAGCAAACCTCGGAGCTGACCCTTTCCCTGTGAAAGGTGACCAAGAAAAGCGCTCCTCGGGTCCTGGTGACTCTTGCCACCATCTCCCTCCCCATCCCCTTAACATCATCAGCTGAGACCCCAGGACAGCACAGCGGGTCTTCTTCAGGCTGCCTCTGTCTCTCCTCACACGACAATCAATGTGAGCAGCTTCCAAGCCCGATTTTTGCCGAGTGGAAGTTCTGCCATGCATGTAAACTCACAGCACAAAGGTTTTCCAGAACTTATTACCTTGATCCTTTTTATTTACCTGTTCTGGACACGCGGTTGTTCTTTGATCAATATTATTACTTTTGGTAACTCGGGAGCTTCGAGTCCATCAGCGGCCACAAAGAAATTTGTATGCATTCCACTGCCTGCCTGCTTTAAAATTATAATTCATAGCCCAGCAGAGGCACAGTAAGTAGCACTCTTTTCAATACACTACAAAGATGTTTCTGCCTAACTATAAAGCAAAATGAACACATTGCAACTCAGCTGGCTGTATTCATACATTTTACATCTTCTTGATGCGAGCTTCAAATGAATGCGTAATATTCAGGCAGCTGCCAAGGTTAATGTCTTTTGGCTGAATTTAAAGAAACGATGACCATTTTTTTTTGTAAAGAGCCGAGTAAGCATTTTGAGTGCTATTCTGGAAAACCTTTGGAAATTATTGGGGGTGGAAATCTACTGTCCATTCAGTCACTACAACAAAACCATTTAGGAGCCTCTTCAAATGTCAGTAAAGAAGGACAATGACAGACACTACAAAGGCTCTGCTCCACGTTCCCTTAAAGTGTTTGTAGTCAGGAGGAGCCCTGAAAGCAGCAGGAGTAACCTGGACTGACAGCTGAGATTTCAGCTTGAATTCAGATCTCCTTCAACACATTAATGGAACGACTGGTGTATTTCTCCCAACATGCTTCCTCCCAGAAACCACTAATAAAGAGCCATCACACCCCAAAACAAGCAGAGATGGAAATTCAGACCTAGAGGTGAAAGATGGGCAGTGTGCATGCCTTCAAACCTAAGTCAGGTTTGCTGAACACTGCAGGTATGTTTATGCCACTTGTAAACTAAGAAGCCATTCAGCTTTGGAGTAAAAAAGCACATCGGGTTTCATTTGAGTATAGATCCTGTGCTCATGCGAACAAAACTGAGATTGCAAGGGGCTGTTCACAAGTCACGCAATAAATGCTACTCAGCTTACACCAATATATTGCCTGTTACACAGAAATGCCATTAGCACCCACATTATTCCTTTGCATATGCTGGTTACACATCTTTTTTCAGCTTCGTGCCACAGACATTCATTAGCTACACTCTAAGAAGTCTCTTTTATTTAATTTAAGTGTGTGTAAAGTCCTGTCCAAAAAGGACATCGAGGTGCACGATGAGGAAACACCTTTCAAGAATTCCCATGAAAAAGACGCGATTGTTGATTTTTATTTTTCCCCCCACGGCTGGCAATTATTTTTAGAGAATACCTTCAGGAAAATAACAGGCAATCAGACTGCAGCCTTGCTAAGTAAGACAGCTTCTGCACTTCACAACAGAAAAAAAATCACACAATGAAAGTTTTAGAATACACCAGAGCGAGCAACCTCCGTCACATACTCTGCAATACACACCATCCACGTGGAGTTTTATTTTCAGCTCTCCTTGTCGCTAATTGCACGCACACAGAAAGCAATACACCAGATTCCTAGATGGCATGGGGATTTTGTTAAATTCATCAATTCCGATGAGTCTCCAATGCCTTCTTTGATGCCGAAGACTTACCAGAACTTCCTCACGCAGGGAGCCTGCAGTCAGCACCTATTGCTTGGGGCTGGGGCTGTCACTCCGAGCTGGCCACCCATGTGCTACCTCTAGCCCCGCTTCGTGCCCAGCTCAGGAGGGAGAGCTGCCGATCCTCATCCTGCAAAACGACCTCCCAAAAGCAAAGCAGGGAGGAGAGGAGGGCGTCCCACCCACATCGCCAGCGCATCATCCTGCAAGCCTGCATGGCATTAAAGCCAACAGATGTTCCAGATGTGCCTCCGGGCCAGAAAGGACTGCCAATACCTGTCCCAACACTCCCATCCTGACGTGAGGTACCTGCTGATGGACCCGTTGGGATCCGTCAGCACGCGTGCATCACTCGTGCATCTGCTGCCTGCACCTCTCCCACCTGACCCTCCCCACCGTGAAAGTTTCCACGAAAGGCGGCTGTCTGAGCACCAGCTGCACAGCATCGCTGCCCAGCATCGCCCGCCGTGCAGCCTTTCTGCCTGGCAGCTCCAACCATCCACCCCGACGGCTGCCCTCTCTTTGAGAACGCCCGCTTGCGGGAAAACCAGACCCGCGATCCCGATTTTCAGTCCTTCCAGCTGGTCCTCCCGCAGCTTTCCTTCCACCGCTCACCTCAGAGCGCCTTCCCAACAGCCTCCAAAGCCGGACAGCCAAAAATGAGGGGGCTCAGCACCGGTCCCCTTCCCCACTCCAGCACCCGGACCCCAGGCGGGTACATGAGGGTGTCAGAGGGGGAATTTTATTTCTGTCTGTCAGATGTCAAAGCTCATACTGCACTGCTTTAAGGCTGTTGCCACGACAGCCCCGCGGACAGCAGCTGAACACACAACCTTATCATTTCACTCTAGCCACCACGTCCATCACAATCACCTCAAACTCCAGCACTCGCGTACCTGGAGCAGTCCCCATCCCTGAGCACCACCACCCTCTCCCAGCTGCCGAGCATGCCACCGCGATGGCAGAACCTCAGCCCATAAAAAATCCCTCACTCCAGGCTTCGAACGCCGGATGAAAACACGCACGAGTGCAGCGGCAGTCCCAAAGTCTCAGCAAAACGGGATTTCGCCGTGAAAACACCGACACATCTTCAACTAGAGCCAACGGCAGCAGCACTGCAGTTTCGCAACCCTTCCCGACATCCCGAAGTGCAATTCTAATACGATGTGGCTCCTGCCCCACGTTTCTTATCGCCACCTGGGAGGAGGAGAGACGCGGCTTTACTCCGGAGCTCCGGCAGCAAGGGCAGAGCGATCCGGCGGCGCCTGAAGCCCGGCACCCGCCGCCTTACAAAAATAGCCTGCTCCACAAAAGGCAAGGCATGATTTCACACTTAGCCTCGCTCACGACAGCCAGCGTCTTCGCAGCTCGCCGCCTTGCCTACACGCTACGCCTTTAATGATCCAAGAAACTGCTAGCGGAGTTCACATCTCTCTCCCTGAACCTATAAAAAAAATAAAAAATAAAAGGGGAAAAGGGGGAGGGGGGCACGCTCCCAGCTCCGCGTGTGCCCCATGCTGCAGGTGGAGGGAGCCACGGGGCTGGGTGTCCCGCACATATAGACACCCACGGGTACCCACAGGTGTATATACGTACCCACACACATCTGTACATACCCAGGCACTTCTATACCCACAGATCACACACACACACGCTCATGTACCGCCCGTTACGCAACGCGCCTTCCCCTCTCCCCCACCCCAGCGCTCCCCACCCCGCAGCCCCCCAGGAGCAAGGGGGGAGGAAGAGCCAAGGGGGGGGCACACGCACAGCCCCCCCTGCTCCCCTTTTTTGCAGCCTGCCCCCAAATTTACCCCCTCCTCCCTTTCCTCCCCCCCCCCTTTCCCTTCAGGCGGGGACGGGCGCACTCACCTCGCCTCCGCGCAACTTTCGGGGGGTCCCCGCTCGCTGCAGCCGGGTTTGTGATTTTGGGGGGAGGAGGATTTTAGGAAAAGGGGGAGGGGGATTTTAGGAAAAGAGGGGGCTGTCGTGGCTGGGGGGGCGGGTTGGGGAAGGAGGGGGGGGTTTGTTGCAGCTGTTGTTGTTGTCGTTTCGGGGATTGTGGTTAATATTGCCGTGCGCTCACCGAGCTACAGCCTAACCCCCCCCCTCCCTCCCTCCCACCCCCCCCAAAAAAAAAAATATATATATATATAAAATAAAATAAAGGAGGGGGGAGCAAAAAAAAAAAAAAAAAAATCCCCGAGCCAGGCGCTCATCACATGGCGATTGCTTTGAACCAGCTGCTCGCGGAGCCGTGCGGAGAAAAATAAAAAGGGGGGGGGGGGGAGGGAGGGAAGGGGAAGGAGAGGGAGGGGAGGGAGGGAGGGAGGCAGCAGGGAACGGGGCGGGAGGGGAGGGGGGGAGCAGCAGCGGCGGCGGCGGCGGCAGCAGCAGCGGCTGCCGGAGCGGCACCGGCGGCAGCGCGGAGGCTGTCGGTGAGGAGGAGGAGGAGGAGGATGAAGAGGAGGAGGAGGAGGAGGTGGAGGAAGGCGGCGCTGCTGCTGCTGCTGCTGCTGCCGCGGCCGCTGCCGCTGCCGCCCCGCTCTGCCCGCGCCCCGCCGCCGCCGCCGCCGCCGCCGCGCGCGCCCCGTCCCGGCGCCGCCCCCGCCCCGGCCCCGGCCCCTCTCAATCGCCGCATTGTTGACATTCGCGGGCTGACGTCACCGCCGCCCCGCCCCGGCTCTCCCATTCACAACAAGGGGCTTACGCCAGCGGCGCAGCGCCCGCCCCGCCCCGCCCCGCTCCGCTCCTTGCCCCGCCGCTACGCACCGCGGGCTGCGCGCGGGCGCTCCGCGAATAGCGGCCGGCGGGGACGCCCCGCCTCAACAGCCCCCCCTCCCCTCCTCCGGACGGCGGCGCATGCGCGGTGCGCTCTGCCCCCCCCCCATTGCCTGTCAGCGTGTGTGTGTGTGTGTGTGTGTGTGTGCCGCCGGACCCCGCGCGGGGGGCTGCCGCGGGGGGCTCTGGGAGTTGTAGTCCGCCGCCATGTCTGGCGTGGCCCCCTCCCCTCTCAGCCCGAGGGGCAATCCCGGGGTGGGAAACGAACCCCAAAAGGCACGAAACCCACCCCGGTTCAGCCGGAGGTGCCCCCTGCAGCCCCTGCCCACCAGCAGGGCCCGCAGGTCCCCTCAGGGCAGGACCCCCAGTGCAAAATGAGCGAGGACACCCTGACCCTGAGGTGGGCAGGGAGCCCTGGGGGCTGCTGCTAAACAGCGAGGTTAAAAAAAAAAAAAAAAAAAAAAAAAAACAAGTGGTGCACAGCAAAAACATCTCTGGAGACATCTGTCCTTCAAGGGTGTCGGGCAACGGAATGGTTAGGGTAGCCTGGGTCTTGAAGAAGCAGCAGCAGTTGCAGCCAGTGAAGGGTGATGGAGAGCTGCTCAGGAACTGACACCCGCACGCCTTATTTTTTCCCATGTTTATGTCAGCTCTCGCCGTGTATTTGCATCCCGTTCCCCCCTTTCATACACAGGCAGGTGACACGTAATGTTTTCTGTATCCTCTCCGAGGGAGGAGCAGTTCCTGTGGCATTTGTTGTGCCAATGCCTCCTGAAATTGCAGCTACCTGCCTGAGACTACCTGCGTTCTTCAAAGTCTGCCTAATTACACAAAAGTATGCAAAGACTGCGTCAACACAAAATCAACTCTTCATATGTCCCGTCAAACACATCGCCACTTTTCAAAAGCACAGGTCTCCCCCGGCTTGCGTTTTATGTGCCAGCTTGCATTTTATGTGGCTGCCCGCTTGTGTAAAGTGAAAAGCCTTCTCGTTTGGTAGCATTTTACCCCCACTTTTCATAGCTACCCATGGCTGGAGAACAGCACCCCGCTGCAGACTTTGACACATAACCATAAATGTCCTTTTCCAAGTGACGTTCGTATAAAGCGTTGCTCGCAAGAGCCACTTCGGTTCTGGTTCTGCAGACATATGTAGTGTTGAGACACGTGAAAAGCCCCACAGTGTACTTGTCGTGTGTTTGAGCACTAGCAAGGCTGAGTCTCCTTGTTGCCTTGTTTTTCCTAGAGACACGAAAATAGCTTTGTATTGGCATGAGAGATAAAAATACTATATTCAGAAAGGCTCAGATAAAAATAAGTCATGCAGCATTTGTAATGCTTTAGCTAGTGCTTTACATGCCCATTATGTCACCGCACTCAAAGTGCACACGCTCTGGTATTTACAACACGCTACACGGGATCCAGCCCCAGGTATGTCAAAGCTGGTCAAACAGAAAACTCAGCAAAAAAAAAAAAAAAAAGCATAAACCTCTGCCCATAGCATACATTCCTGAAAAGCACGGTAATTGCCATTTATCTTCCCGTCTGTCATTTTGAAATGAATGTTACTGTTTGACTTAAAATGAGCTTAAAGTGGAAACTTGTCCCTTTTAGATCGTACAGTTCTTTTTACTCTGTGATACAATTTCCAGTGTTTTCAGTGCGAACCAGATCAGGCTGCTACAGGATGGAAATCGGCACAGAGGAATCAAAACCAGAGCCAAATAGGAATTGGGCAGATCAGCATTTTGAAATCTCACCAAGCACCTGTATCTAGCTTTTGGTACATAAATACTGTTAATAATTTTGTGACCATTTCTTAATGGAAGACACCGTTCAGATTCCTGTACATCATTCAGATCATGATTTTATTATACAGTCTGTTGGGTCTGTAGGTTTTACATGAGAGAACTGAGGAAGTACTGACAGAGTTGATTTTCAAAGATAAAAGGAACTTTACACTAACTGAACAAGACCTACCATTTTAAAATGCTATTCTTATATCCTGCATGTTACGTTTTCATGCATTTGCTTCTTAATACACCCCCAAACTGCTTATATTCCAGTAGCACATCCAGTCTGATCGTGTTTCAGTTGCAATCAACTATCTTCACACCTCAACTTTTGTATATGTAACTATTTCTGGACCATTTTTCTTGAAGTACAGCCAAACATATTCCAGACAAATACGACTTTTTGGAGAGATGTCTTATATGATCTCTCAAAATGATCACCAATTTGTTGAGCAATGATGACAAAATGAGGTGAGAGTAAATGTGGAGAAGTGCAACGTAGAAGTTATCCCAGGAAGACTTCAGGGAAAATTCACCCAGAATGCCGTAATGCCGTCCTCAAGAAAAGGCTGCCTTGATACATTTTACAGCCGGCTTCAGCTCAACTTTATGGATGTAGTTCCTTACTATGTATTACCTTTACCAATGTCTTAATTAGGCGGTTTCCCCACAGCTCCATGACCTCATCCCTTTAGAGAGGACTGCCTGGCTGAGCTTGTGGCACTTGACCTACTTTCCAGTATTTTCTTTGTGGATAACATGAAACTTTCCAGAATATTTAAATTATGGATGCCTATTTCAGTCATGTTTCATATGTCTATTTAAAAGATTTTAAATGAATACAATATTGTAAAACATGTCCCAACATCCCTTTCTGAGATCTCATTTGCATATCAGTCTTGTAACTTGAGTAGTCTTAATAGTGCCACTTGTTGGAGAGCTCTGTGTATTGCAAGATATTTCAATCACATTTTTTAAAAGAAATTGCTTTTTCCTGGTAACAAGTAATTCTTAATTTAAAGTGCTACAGGAAGAGATGAAAATGCGCAGAACAACTTTTGTTGCAGTCTCATCTTCAACCACAGTGACCCAAAGACTCTATGAATGAGCAACACATTAGTAGGCTCAAAATCTTATGCAACTCCATCTTTATAGTGGTAATGAAAGAGTGAGAAAGGAAAATAAGGACGGATTTTGTGGTTTTTAATTGAGGAAATTGTCATTTCCTTCCACAGTATGTATCACCCTGCAGCAGTTGGGTGAAAAAGATGAGCTTTCCTGGATAAGCCCTGGTCCTGCACACAGATCTAAGTCATTATTCATAATTATGCACATATTCTCCTGGGTTATGCAGGTAGAATTCATGAAATTGCATCATTCTCTTTGCGGTGATTAAGAAATTCACAGTTGATTACTGATTATGCTACAGGCACCATATGTCTTTTCGCAACCAGATTCTAACACACCCCAGGTAGATTGCATTTCCAGGAGCACTGACAGTACGAACAGCACACACTGAGTCAGTGGCTGTGACAGCTAAGAAGGAGACATTGTCGTGGTGCATGATATCAAAGATTCACAATGTAATGTCTCCACAGCATGGCTTGACATAACATCAAAAGCGCCACAAAAGAACATTTGCCATGCACAGAGCATCAGATCTCTGGTCTGATATTTGGAGGAGCCAGTGAGATATCATATTTGAAATATATTGAAGTATTAACAAAGCATTGTTGCCAAGACTAAAATTTCAGTGTCAGGAGGCAAGGCAGGAAAAAAAGACAGGCGCTGACCTTTAAAAAATAGATGTGGATAACATAATATAAAGGGACTTTTAAGGAGCTGGTGACTTTGCATGTCAAGAAATCAAGGGTCAAGAATCATTTGGGTTGATGCGTTATGTCCAAAACCCTTTGTATGGCCACTAAGTCAAATGTTAGGGTCTTCTCTCATGTTTTCCTTAATCAAAAAAGAGCAGTAAACACCTCAGATCACCTCCTTGCTACAGTTGCCAGATTTTTGGGAAAAGTAATTGCAACATCTATGTTAGACAAATGGGATAACTGGCTTAAAGATTCTTCCTTTTATTGTTTCAAAAGGAGATCAGAATTTGTCGGCTGCAGAGCAGCACAATGCTAACAGCCTTCTGTTGTCTTGGGTTGAAATGCTGTGATCAGCTGTCCAAATACAGCCCACAGTGAGTCCTGGAGATAGCCAGGGGGGTTAAGGCTTAACCTTTTCCATTTTATCTTTGAATCAGTGCTGCCTTCTGAGATTTTTATTAGATCTAACACTGCTTTTTTTTTTTTTTTTTTTTTTTTTTTTTTTTTTTTACCTAGTTTATTTGTGATATTTCATAATCTACCTTTATGATTATATCTTCAAATATAAAACCACATTGTATTTTAGCATTCCAGAGGTCCAACCTTTTAAATGCCCTGATTCTGCAGGTTTGGATGATCCCAGAGTCTACTTCCAAGAACAGGGGCATCTGTAATGACATATTTAAACCTCAGTTCATTTAAACCTAAGAACTGACACCAGTGAATCAGCTCCAAAAGCCATTTGAGAGCAATTGTGGACAAAGCTCTATCTTGTTTTAGCTGAACTTGCTCAAAAGGCTTAAAAAACATTTTATTTATTTATTTATGTATTTATTTATTTATTTTTCTTCCCAACAACATTTCCTCTTTCTTAATAATTATCCAGAAAAGTAAATGAAAAGATCTGCAGGAAAACCTTGAGAGCACAGACTGGGGCAAGTCCATCATGCTGCAAATGAAGGAATGGATGCACAAGAGGGCTGGGAAGAAGGTCCTCTCTGTTGAGCACTACTCAGAGAGGGAAAACTTCTAGGACTGGAGAACAAGGAGGATATGCAAAGGTTATCCAGATGTGATGGAATTGCATTTGTGCTCTTGACACCAAATATGAAGCAGGAGACTTTTTTTGTTCAGATCCTCATTCAAGAGCACAGAGATATTTCTGATCAATCTCCGTGCCAACTCTGACATGTCACAAGACACCAGGAGTCTGGCAAGACTTAATTCAAAGTCACGATTTTGTGAAGGAACAGAAAATGGGTAAGAAAAAAAAAATCCCTGGTGAGAAATTGTGATTTTTAAGGAGTTTTTTACTTTACATAGTTTTGAACATCAATGAGAGTTTATGCACATGCACCAGCGGCTGAGAAGACCTGAATCCATTAATTAGAGTAAAAGCCTTGAGGTAATTGTTGCTCACAAACAAAAACATTGGAGTAGTAACAGCTCTGAATCCTTAGCATGTGTAGTTCTGCTTTCACTGGATAACTGTAACAGAGGCTCCGTATAAATAAATTCCTTTCCTTTCAGGCTGGACTGTGCAGCCACAATGCAGGACATGTTGCCATCCTCGTAAGGATGTCACAAGGAGTTTCTTCGGAACTGGAAAGGGCATTGAAACACCTGACTAGGTGCCCTGCTGCCCCTTGTGATTCCTCCAGTGGTCCTTGGTACCTTTGGGGCAGCCGTGTGCTCCCTGCACTGTTGAAGGAGATGTTTTCTGCCGAGCAAGCCATCGCCTTGGCACGAGGAGGGGTCCCTCTTGTGCCCTGGTGATGAGTCACGCAGGATGGAGCAGATGGCAGAAAATGCCAAGCCATGATGATGCTGAAATGCAAGTGGGACTGACGGAGGGGTTGGGAGTGCTCAAGATGGGCTGTGGTGGACAAGGGAAGCAGGGGCACATCAAACGCTTTTGCCTGTTTTCAAAAAAAGGCTGTGGGATATCCTTGCACTTTAAGCACAGGACTGAGGCAGAAAATATATTTCTGAAAGGGTGGAGATGGCTTTTTACATGCAGAAGGATTTATAAGCTGTATTCATATGTTTTTTGATTAATGGACAGTGTTGCTGAAGTGTTAGCACTTAAGGCAGGGGTCAAGTCCTGGTTATTTTTCTGTCTTGGAGGTGAATGCAGAGTGCGTCGGCTTGCAGTGTATCTGTGATTTTTTTTTGTAGCTGAGGAAAATAATTGCAACCCCTGATTATGTGAGTGATTTAAAACTGCTCTTTGCTGTATTAACTTGAAGTTGTGAACTCCAAAGGTCTGCTGTGAATAGCCTGTGAATAGAAAAGGGACTCTGCTGGAACTCTCTATTATGTTTAAGTTTCTAGAAACCAGAGATTGAAAAGACCCACAAGTTCACTGAATTCACTGCACAGACAAGTCTGAAACTACTTGCACACTGATACCCTTCCTACATGTCTCAAAAAAAAAAAAAAAAAAGAAAAAAAGAAAAAAAAAATGTTGAGATGTTTCTGGAGAAAATGCTTTGACACAATGCAGTCCATTAGGATGTCTACATTTTGACCCAGTCTTCCATCAAGGTAATTTCTGCATCAAATTTTCAGTGTCAGTTGCAGAATGACTAAAACATTAAAGCCCCATGGAGAACAAAGATGATTTATTATATATTTCTCATTCATACACTGCAAGGAAATATTATAGTCCACAGCTGTTGAAGTTCTGGTGTTCTGTTCTTTGAAGAATTATCAGCTTAGTCTAAATTTAAATCTTGTGAAAATACATCAAAGGTTGATAATATATACTTTTTTACCTAAAAAAAATAAGAGATGGCAACCTGCAACATCTGAAATTCAGATAATGATTTGAGTAGAAGCTTGAAGGCAGTCTGCACAGAAACAAACAAACAAACAAAATTGTGATATTTGGTGATTATCTCAAGAGGAAAGAAAAAAAAAAAAAAAAAACAAAAACACCAAAAGCAAACAAAAGTTGCAAAGAGTGACAAGCAAATTCCAGGAGAAGAAATTTCAATTGTCTAATAGTTGAACTCAATTTAATTTAACTACATGCACAGGCCAAGAAACATTTTTTCTTTTTTTATGGACTTTCATGGGAAGTTGACGGAGCTTCTCAAAGGAATAGACTTGCTAGCTGAAATTTATGTGTGGTACAGCCTACTTTTGTCTTTAGCTTATGAAATTTGGTCTAGTTTGTCATGACTACTTTCTTTGTTAAAAGGTAAAATGCACATTGGGCAAATGTTCTATGGCAATTTGCATAAAAAGTGATGACAAAGAGCAATTAATTCCTCATTATTATGCAGCGAAATGCTACTTTGCTCCTAAGTGACTGTAGAGTAGGTTTTTTTCTCTGTGTGTAAATCTGTTGCGGCATTATTCTAAAAATAGTAGTCAAGAGCCCTCTGCACTCTTTATAAATCAGGGTCTCTGACACTCCATTCGATTCTCCATGGAGAGATTTTTCTCACACGTTCTTAACACTACAAGTATCACCCAAAACGTTCAGCACAATAATAAGCATCAGAATTTTGTTAGATAAAGCAAGATAGAGGAATTTAATATTTTGTCAAATTAGATCTCTATCCTTTTTATCTTGAGATCAGTATTCAAAGTACACTCAGATCACACACAAATAGAAACATATTCCTACCACACACAGCTAGTCTGTGCAGAACAAAGAGTCAAGATATCGTTTTCTGTGAAGGCTTGATTCTGAGTACAGATTTCATTACTGGCTCACCATAGGATAATGAAATTCCTTCAGGGCAAAGATGAGGTACATCAAAGAAGCAGCGTGGAGAGGCAGACTTTGTTAGTGCATGCTCTGTCACCTGCATTACTGGTCCTTGCCTGCCTTTAATTTGTAAGGAAATGCTAGTAATTCAAAACCTTTTATTGGAACAACTTATATTTATATATATACATTCATATAGATGTGTACACACACACATGCACGTAGTAATATATATTTTTCAAAATACAAAACCCTCTGGAAGTTGTATGATTTCTCCGCAACTGAAGTGGAATACGGAGAATAATTTGTTTCTTACTCGCAAAAATGACCCATGCAGATGCTAAGAGCATCTTTACATTTAGTAAATAAATGCCGTCTGCACCATGTAGATAATAAATAACACTTCGTGCAACTTTCCCTTTTTATTTCTGTAGCGATTCAGAGTGACTTTGGTGCTTATGGAAATGAGAGGCAAATGTTCAGCAAGACCAGGAGCTGCAGAAGGCATGAATCACTAAAGCTTTCCCACAAAGCTTTGCCAATATGGGAACAAAAGGGCTGCCCTACAGGAACACATCACGGCTCTATCTAGTCCAGCATCCCGCCTCTGGCAGCGTCCAGTAACTGATGCTTCAGAGCAAATCAAAACCACAGCAAGCACCTAGCTAATTATGAGATGCTATGCGTAGAGGAAAAAAGGTTGATCCTGACTCACAAGAGAGCAGTTTATGCCCCGAAGCATGAGGTTTGATTTCCCTTGTATCCGTTTGCTTAACTCACACAGTTGCAAATACGATTTATGCTTAAAAGAGTTTCTAATCCTCTCTTGGATCCTAATCAACAATCTGCCGCCATAACCTGAGTTACCAGGAAGTTCTTCGGGCTGAGCGCACCAAGCATGGAAGCCTTTTGCTTTGCTACTTTAAGGAAAGTTTTCCAGCCTTGGCCTAACACCCAGAGCCCCGAGGATCAGCCCTAATTGTCTCGATGAAAATACCTGAGCTACCACTCCCTTCCCCTTGAGTCCTCCATAACTGAATCAGTTCATTCTTCCCCGGCCCCCACCTGCAAAGCTAAGCCTTTGGGTGGGTTTCCTTCACCGGCACGGGGAAGCGGCTCCCACTTTCTGTCCCAGGGGCTTTGGGCAGGTTGTGCATCCCCCCTCAGTGCAGGAGAGGTCTGCCTGGGGGCAGAGGCTGTGGCCTGGCCCTGCTGCCTCCCCCGGCTGGGACAGGCCAAGGAGCCAGGCCTTGAAGCTCAGGGGAGGCAGCCGCAATGCCAGCCCCTTGCTTCTGCTCCTCCGCCTTTACCTCACGAAGTAGCCACAGGTCCATTTGGGTCACTGTGTGGAGACATGCAATGCCCATAAAACTCCCTCTCCTTCACAGCCTGCTCTGCATTTTCTAATGTCCCAGGCCAGAATGCAGGCAGTGTTTCCAAATCTGCCCTTTGAAGACCTTGAATGACCTTGAGCTTGGCACTGCCAGCTGATCCTGGCACCATAGCAGTGGATCGGTAATCCTCTCTGTGCTCTCCCCACTGCGCATGGGTTTCTCCTGTGTACATCTCAAAACGGTTATTTAGGTCCAGCACAGGGCCTCACCAGCAGTACTAGATGGGCAGACCCAAAAAAATGGTATAAATACTCCCCATGGGCTTAAGTGCTTAGGCCTAAAGATGTGACCCTGGGCTCCTAAACACAGTTGCCTCCTAAATAAAGAGGTGCCCAAACTCAACAGGACTGAGAGATTTTCATCTCCAAGCTTCTCCTTTGCGGCCAGATGTTGTCATTGGCGTGCATGTGTAGACCAGCCTCAGTTTTGGCGGCGCTGAGCAGACTGGTGCCTAAGGGTGTGCTTCCAAGACAGCTCAAAACAGCCCTGCTGCAATCCCGTCCTCACCTCTGGTTGTGTTTTCCTGCCTCTCCCCCCTTGGGCAGGCACTGGTGTTTGTTTGACCTTGCAGTAAGCTGGTTCAGGAGCTAAAGAGGCTGCACGTTTCTTTGTAGGATTTGTTTTCTGCCAGCTTAACTTCCTGAACCAGCTGACCCTGGAGATCAGAGGAGACGAGGGTTAGTACTGAGGAAGGAGTGGGAACAAAAGGCTGGGGACGGGGCAGGGCAACTGGGACTTGCAGGGACCCACAGCCTCAAGAGTCCAGCCAGGAGGCACTCCTTGGCCTGATACCCCACAACAAGGTGCTCTCCACGCTAGATGTTCCTCAGAGCAGAGGCTCACCAGCATCAGGCGAGGGGCAGAGAGCCTGAAGCATCAGGGTGTTTTAGCAAGAGGAAGAGCAGCAGGTGGGTGGAGTGGAGAAGGGAGGATGCAGGGAAAGGGGTCTGTGTGCCACACTCAGACTTGGAAGAAGAAATGATGAGTCTGGTGGTTCACCACGGGAAGATCTTGAGATCTGCGAGCCCCTTCTGTGCAAGGCAGGGGCACCAAGTGACCTGTGAGCACAGCGAGGGCTGGGAGCAAGCAGCCTGTGCAAGAAATGAGGATGGGCATATACGCAGGTTTTGCTGGAACCAGCCTGCTTCCTTTCATGCTTTCACCATACCTAATGTCACCCATCCCTCTATTTCCATCAGCTTTCTCAGGATCTCCTCAGCTGTAGCCCTAGCTATGTCAAGCAACAGAGCAAAAACCCAAATGAGAGGCATTGTTTCGCAGTGACCTCTGCACAGAGGACAGAGCCTGCCAAATACAAAGCTCTGAGACAGAGTAGTGTGTCCATCTGATTATCTAGAGTGGCTCATGTTATTTTATTTGCCTAAGTGTCATCCACTGGGATAGTGAGAGGGATGTCTTCAATTTTATTTCAATGAAAACGATGAATTTTCTTGGAACAACTACGTGAAGAGAATGCCATAATTTCATATGAAGAAGCACTGATTTTGCCTACACACACATGGTATGTTGTACTCAGACTACATTTTACATGCCTGGGGTGTATGCGTATGATCTACTCAAATCACTTGCCATCTTCCATAATTTATGCTGCCCTTCAGTCTTAGCAGCGTGCATAAACTTCAGCAGCGCATTGTCACTCCTCTCTAAATCACTGTGAAAGATCACCCAAAGAGCAGTTCTGGACCTGGGGCGTTCTGCGTTTCACCTGCTCTGCTGCTGAGAGAGCAGGCTCTCAGGTGGCAGGATGACATGGCAGAAGAGAAATCACGGTCAGCAAGGTGTGAAGTACCATCCTTCCCAGCAAGAAATTAGAATAGGAAAAATGCTGGCAGTTGGCACAGCTTTTCAACCCAGTGGTAGCGTCCTGGAGGTTGTGGCATCAAGGAGAACCCAGCTTTCCTGGAGGCAAATGTTCCCCCTTTTGTTCAGGCAGCTTTTTTTTTTTTTTTTTTTTTTTTCAAAGCCACACTGTGAGCAAACAGATATAATGGCAATGGGGAGGCATGAGGGTTAACCTTTAATTCGCCAGGGGTTTAGCATTTACCCTTGTCATGTAGCCCTGTACTGAGATTATTTGTTTCCTATTGCTTAATCCACTTATAACACAGGATACTAATCCACAACTTGTAATTTGACCTATTGCTCTGCTACCAGGAGCTTTCTCAAAAGCACTTTGAAAACCCACTGACACTTACCACTTCCTTAATTTGCTGGGACTTTTTGCAGGTTTATGGGGAAAGAGCTGCAGCACAGCTGCAGAGCCCCGTTGGCTTGATTCTGCACACCAAGATTAACTTGTCCTTGGTTGCACACAGTGTGTATCCTCAGCCCTGAGGTCTGCATTACCTGCGTTCGTTTCTGACTCCTATTTTGGAACAGGGAAGTTCTCTTGTCTTGGGAAACACCCTTGTTTTTTACAGTTGTGTTGCATGCTCTTGCCAGTAGGTCTGTTCTGAAGTTCAGCTTTTTCTGAACACCCCTGGGATTCTTTCAACTTCATGAACTCAGTTTTCTCAACTTTCTCCAATACCTCTTCTTCAGAAATGTTTATCTTTATAATATTACACTCATAATTTCCATAAACTTCCAAATCCCCCACTACAGTGAAGACAAATGCAAATAATAAATTCAGCTTCTTGAAAATGTCTTAATCCTTGTTAATTGCCTCCTTAATTCCTTAGTGACCTGGAGGGCCTACAGAGACACACACGCAGCTTTATTTATGTTTAGTCTATTTGAATAATTATGGATTGTTTATCTTAATATCTTTGGCTATTTGTTCTCTCTCCTCCCTCTGAATTACTATATATTTACGGTTTACTCACGTCCTGTGCGGAGCTGGTTTGGGCAGAATTTCTAACATGTCTGTGTGAAAGCTCCTCTGGTGTTGTCCTGGAGGCAATGTCTCTGAAGTTCACAGCGCCGCGCTCTTCTGTCAGTACAGAAACTCCTGCCTTGCAAGATCCTTTAAGGCTCTGGAATTTCATACAAAGGCTCCCCTTGCTTCGGTCCAATGTAATAATACACCTTCCAATTCACAGAGGCATGTGTTTTTTAAATATTAACAAAGATATTAGCCAGGAGAGCAACTTAGGGTTGTCAGATACCATGCCCAGTTTTAGCCATTGCACATGGTTTCTTTTACGAACTGTGTCAAGCTCATCTATTAAAATTGTTTTTGTTTTACTTTTTTTTTTTTTTAAGAAGGGCAGTGGAGGATTTAGGATATTGGCTGGGAGGTGAGGAGGAGGTGAGAGCTTTCATCAGTGGAGAGTTTGCAGGCAACCCAGGGCCTGCCGACCCAAGGACTAGAGCCCAAACGAGGCACCCACACCCAGCAGCCTCTCTCAGTTGCCCATTTCGGGGACTTGTAGCATGCCCTCATGCAGCTTGTGATTTGTACAAATAATGAGGATCAGAACAAGACCAGAAGATCAATTTATATGTGTGATGTGAACTATAACTGAGCCAAACTCATAAAGGTTCAGGACTGGTTCACTATCTTACCAAGCCTCTGATTCCAAGCAATTTTAATTTTAACTTGTCATAGAGGAAGTCATGAGAGAAAAAACCTTTTGACGAGGTTATCTTTGTCTTCTTTTTATTGCCTTGGTACAAAATGGATTAATTAAAAAGGAGAGAAAAGTAATCTTTTCTCTCATCGTAAGAACCACATGTGCTGTGTAAAATAGAGAGAAAAAGAAGTAAGTGCTGTAAGTACTGGATTATTTTACGTACTTCATGGGAAAATATTAGCCACCTCATTTCAAAGCAAACTATGCCTACAGTACTTTAAAGGGAAGTAGGAGGAAATAATAATAATTATATCTGAATTGGCTTAGGGCTAAATTCTGTAAATGAATGTGGGCGTGACTGGGCAAAATGTTGTCTCGATGTTAACCAGAAGGAAAAACGAACCTATCGAAATCAGACTTAATTGCAGAAAGTGTTGTGTGTGTTATTGTAAATCCATGTGAGGATATTTCATTCTTCATTTGCTTAGCTGAGTATGCAAATTAGCCTACTCCTTACTAGCCTTTACTGGAGCATATTCATATGAAAAATGACGACAATTTAATTTCAGTATTTCAGTTTTCAAGATCCAAAATAGCCAATGGAAATGTTAGCAGAGAAAAAAAAATAATGATGGGTGTTTGTGGGTTTTGCTCTAAAGTAGATAGGCGAGTAACAAAGGGCCAAGGGAAGGAATGAATAGTAAATTTATATTTAACTATGCAGGTAGTGATATCTTTGGTGCAGAAAAGATTATATTATTGATTAATGCCAGTAGCTGGGGTCATAAAAAGTGATAAATAACAAAGTTATTAAAGGGAGCTTATCATAGGAAAACTTCGATAAGTGGGTCATTATAGACATATCTAGGAAAGACTAAAGGATAAAGAAAATACAGTCCTGTGTAGTGGAAGAGAGCTCTGCCCTAGCCATCTCTGCTCTGTTTGCCTGAATTGCTGTCCAAAATGACTACAAAAATGGGTTGTCCTGGGCAAAGTGTCTCCCTGCCTTTCTCTGTCTCCAAAAAAATCTGTCTGGGAAGGTAGGCTCTGTTGTGAGACATCATTGAGACTTTGTATTGGGGATTTCCTCTTCTAGACCATCCCACTGGATGGAAACCATGTGGGTTTAGCTTGCCATCCTGTGTCCCATGCCAATTGTCTCTCTTAATGTAGTGTCCTCCAGGCCGCCAAGAAGGTGTCCACAGCCTCAGGGTGTCCCATCACACCCACCACCTCCCTTCCCTGTCTCCAGCAGGGCCAGTTGCACTCTTATCCCTCCTTGTGGGCAGGGGCAGGGCAGGGACTGCCCTGCTCAAGAGAAGGTTTGTGTGGTTACAGACTTCTCCTAATGAAAAGGGGGTTTTCTAGCAAAGAGAAAGCAACCTCAGCTTTCTCAGGGCCATGAAGCAGTACAGTCCCAGCAGCAGAGCTCTTCACCTCCATGGATCAGCCATGTAGAAAGGAAAGCTGGATCTTGCAAAGGCACTGAATTAAAAAAAAAAAAAAAAAAAAAAAAAAAAAAAGCAAGAGCATGCCTCATGATCTGGTGGCACGCAGAAGTAATTTTTTCAGCATCCAGAGATGTATGAGTTAAAAATTCTCTCCCAGCTGACAAGAGCTCAGCTAAACAGATCAAAAAGAAAAAGAAAACCAAAACAACAAGCTCAGAAGTTGCCTCTGCCTTGTACTGGGAGTCAGAAAGTGTCAAAAGATGTGTCATATCTTACAAGGCTAAATGAAAAGTTATAGTTCCTCAGTACATGAAGAAAGAAAAGCTTTATTGAAATAGTTTCTTTGTCGCATTCTATAAAAATATTATGAGGACAGCATGTATAAAACAGAAAAGCAGAGGTTACTGGAAATTCATGTAAAGGCGAGTATCTCTGTTTTATAGCATAACGAGGAAGAACAATCACTCCCAATGCTAGGGTTTCTAATTATGTGGGATTTTTTATTTTATTTTATTTTGGTTATTGTTTCTAGACTTTTCTTGTAAAATCCTAAGGCACTTACTGAAAGCAGACTTTACCAGAGTATTTGGGTAACTGTCCAGTGTTTCCTAACTCAGACTGACAAATGAGCAAATTCATTTTCTCTGGAAACAAGGAAACTAATATTCTCTGGAAATACGTTCTCCAAAGTCAAAGACCGTGTTTTCTCCTGGAGGTTTTGACAGAGCATCCAAGAGAGGTGGCTTGCCAGCCTGGCTGCTCCTCCAGAGGCACTGTGTGAGCACCCTCCCATGCCCTGTGATGTGGTTGTGGCTGCAGAGCTGCAGGGGTGCTCATCCTTGCTGTGGCTACCACTGTTGGTCCTGGACCCACTTTTCTGTCATGCCAGACCTTGAAAAAGGCTGGAGAAAATGTGTTTGCTCTAGGATTGTCTGTCATTTGGAGGTCCTTGAGATTCCTTCTGCCAGGTACAAAAGGCTGAAATTTCAGTACTTCCAGCAGTTTGTCTGTCTTTCCCATTCCCTGTGCTGATTCCTGCTGGATGCCAGGTGTGGATGAAAATGGTCGACAGAGCTAGCAAGTAATCACTTCTGTAAATCCTGGAGATTTTCTTACTCCACTCCTTGCCCTGCTGGAATTACGTGGGTAGGGCTGAAGGAGCTGAATGAAACTGCCTTCAGCAACTTTTTGGGGGCAGGCACTGAAATATTCTCTGCTAAGACACAAGTTACAGGTGTAGGCTAGAACACCAACAACGAAAATTTACCTCGGGTTGATTTGAAACTTAATGAAACGTGGCATGTGCAGTAAATCTAGGCAAGGTAAGTGAGAACCATTTCATCCTAAATAGCTCAGATGAGTCCGTACCTTATTTCAACGGGGTCCTGGAGGCTACTGTTGAGGGCAAATTTTGCTGAAGAACCATGATATTCGCCCTGAAAGTCATGGTGAGATAGAAACCACTCAAAGTGAAGGGGTGCACTTGTGAACTTCACAAAGTGAAGGTCCTCTTCTGGGCCTGCTCAGGGCTGCACTGGCCCTGGTAAGGAGAACGTCCTTGATCTTTGTGCACGGTGCAGCAACCTCGCCCTGTACCAGGAGCCCCTGCAGCAAAGCTGAGTCTCAGAGCTGGGTGCATTAGAAGATGCACAGTGTGTCTTAGGAAGGCCCCAGGGCTGCTATTAGAAGGGTATGCAGAACTTGTAAGCTTCAGCAACCTACATTCAAATTGAATATAAGCACGGTAAGGATTCTAGGGAGGTAGCCAGAACTGGCCAGCTTAGATAGAGGACAGATCATTTTCCTGACCTATGACTATGCTACCAGGTTGAAAATATCTCAGTTCAGTTAGGGAGAAATACTGCCTTCAGTTGGATAAGAATAACTTTCTTGGGGTGAATTCTTTATAGCTTTTTACATGGTTTACTCACAGATACCAGTGCAAATTGGGTGTAAGTCATTTTTGAAATGCGAATGATTTGTCCCAGCCATGTACCAAGGAAATGCCTCGACTTGGAGCAGCCCACTGGAGACCCTGCTACATCCATTTCACTTGGGAGTTGTGACTGCACCTGAGACTTACTGACCCCAGACAGGCTGACACCCCCCTTTTACCCCACTGGCTACTATGCTTTATTACTTTTTGTAGGGAGAGTAAAAAATGGGATAGGTGTCTATAAAGCTGTATCCAAAACACGGTGTTCCTCCTCCTTGTCTAAGCACCACAAGCTCTCACTCTTTTCTTCTTCCCAGCCAAGGAAATACTGCCAGAATGCAAAACTGAAACCAGGTATTTCTGCTATTTTTATGCTACAGGTACGTACTCAGGGAATAATTGCTATGTCCTTGTCCCAGTTGAAAACCAAGTAGAAGAAAACCTTAACCATAATACTTGTAAATAACAAGCTATGATTTCTGTTAACAAAACCTTTTGCACACACAGTGGAGAAGCAGCAGACTGGGAGTGTTGTTAGCAATATATTGTCTTCTCGCTATTGTTATAGTGGCACATCATCTCCTCATTTTATTTCTTCCATCTGTTTCATGTGGGGTTTGCTGTAATGCTACTTTGAGAATACTGCGATCATTTGTTTGTATTGATATCAGAAACAAATCTAAAATGTTTCTGAAGGCACCATAAGGATGGAGAGTTTGATGGGATTACGGTAAAAGCAAACAAGCTGTGAGCAGAGACAGAGACTGCTGCAAGACACAGAATCCAGGGAAGAAATGAGTTAGAGGTTATTAAGGCAGAAGGAGAAAAAAGATGTTCTTGTGGCTAAGGCACTGGTCTGATACTAAAGAGATCTGGCCTTTATTCCTGGGTGCATTATTGGATTCCTTTGCAACCTGTGACAAGTCACTTAATCTCTCATTGCCTCAGTTCTTCACCAGTAAAATGGAAGTAAATAAAATTTCTTTACTTCACTGATCTACTTCAGAGATAAATCCATTCAGAAGTTATGAAATGCTCAGCTGTTAGAGTGATGAGCACAGGGGAAAATGAGTAAATCAATGAATTCTAACTCTCTGCCTGCGATGAGTTTAGCGAGTCATTTCTCTGGCCAGTGAACCTGGTATGAAGACAAACACTGGCTTTCCCCTACCCAGAGAAACATCGGTGACCAGTGTTTTGTGGGGAGCTGTAATGAGGTCTGAGACTCTTTTAATGATAATATATCCATTAAAAAAAAAAAAAAAAAAAAAAAAGGAAAAAGAAAAAAGAAGAAAAAAAAAAAGATGAGAAAGCCTTTTTTCTTATTACATCAAGGAAGAAAAGACCCAAGAGAGGGAATGATAGATGTCCTAACTGCAGAAAATGAAAGCCTGGATAGAGGAAATGTACAGCTTTTCTATCACTGGGAAACTTTTAAAGATTAAAACATGTATGAGCTTGACTTTTTACTGCCATGTACCTTGCACAGTAAATTGCACCCATGAACAGTGAGAATAAAATGATTCACATTTTGCTGGTTGCACTTTACAGTCCCCTTGCACCTGTATAAACAGCCACACAAGGCAGCAGGCATGGAGATTCCTTTTTCCATACATTTCCAGCATATCCCAACCTGAGGATGTTGCTCTATTCTTTGGTACAATGTTCGTCACCAAAGCTACGGAGATATGATGTAAATGCTATCAGTGAATCACACCCAGAAAGCTTCCTAATCCCAGATAACTCCTATGAGATGCTGTATGTGTTTGGAACTGATAAGGAAATCTTTTAAATTTTCTATTATCTTTGATTAGATATGGGTTTTGATTTTGATTTAGTGTTAGGCACCTACTGTGAGGAACAAAGAAGGTGTCACAGAGAGCAGGGAGATAATTGTTTTAAAAAGTGAAATCCCTTAGAGAATAAAAAGCAGGTTGTTGAATTTCATCTCATTTTATTGATTATCCTTTCATTATGATTATCCATCTGCAGGAACATATGCTTTCAAAAAAAAAGTTAATCTTATCCATGAGATGAGTAGCATGCATCAAAATTTTCCATTGTCGCATATTAGTGACAGGTCTTTAACACAGGCCCTTCTCCAGAATGTGTCAAACACCAGTGACACTCTTCCTTTAGGATAAGGACAAGCAGTTTCCTTTGAATCAGTGTTCTTCCTTCATGGCTCACATGTGGTTGAAAATTATTTGCAGGCAGATGCTGACAATTTCCTGAAGAAACTTCATGGTTCATTACCTCCCTTTATGATAGCAGCAAAATAAATTGCTGTAAAGTCAGTTAATGTGATAGAAAATGTTCAAATTTCCAATAATAATAATAATAAAATCTCAATCCTGCTTTCTAAACTCCTCCAAAGTGCTTTCCCAATCACCTCCCCCTCTGCATTTACACACAGATACTGAGTATTACTTTCTGCTAAGTAGAACAAAGGTTGCCTCCGCATTGCAAATACTGCTGTTTTATGGAAGCTGCTTAGAGAGATTCTTCAGGAAAAACATAACATGTGAAAGTCAGTGCAGCTGTTACATGAGCAGGGAGAAACAAGGAATGGGGCTTGTTGCTTCTGCTGTGCATTGCTTGATAGGTCCCTCACGTGTAAGCGTTACAGAGCACCACAGAAAATTGGTCAAATATGTGCTCACATATTTCCCTAGAGAGGGGTGGACATATATAAGTAGCACGTCGCTACCATGCATGTTCTGGTGATCATAAAATGAGTAAAGGCAGTGAGCAAGCAAGAGTAGACAATCAGGAATTTCCAAAGCCTGGCATCTTTGCCGTGCTTCATATTAGCCCCATGCAGAAATAGCCGTGCTGTTTCAGATTTTGCTGAATGGCCCGATGACCAGGTTTTCAAAGAGGCTTTAACTGAGCTGGCTCTCGTGTCCCCTGGGAGTTGACAGCACGGGTGCTTTGGGGCTCTCTCCTGCCAATCAGCTGGGAGATTTTCTCTGCGACTAAGCTGGGATTCTGGGACCATGTTGGCACAGCCCCTGGGTATTACCATGGCACATGGCTCTCCAAAGGGTGAGACGTAACAAGGTGAACAAAAATAGGAAGCTGCAAATGGGGGCTAATTACAGTGGATTCTCTTGATCAGTGCAGGAGATGCTCTGCGAATAAAAGGGAGAAGGTGCTGTCACCAAACGCATCCTGCCCAGAGACAGGAAAAGTACTTTTGAATACCAGTGCTAAAGGACTTGCTTGGGAGTGAAACAAATGATTTTTCTTTGTTTCAAATGTAAAGCAGCAGATTCCGTAAGTAATAGTGGCTGCGCCCAGGGTGAAGGGGTGGTTAAAGCCTCGGTAATGTATGTGTGCGTCGATAAAGCATGCAGGTAGCAAATGATAATCTCATAGCAAGCAAATCATTCTCAAGAGGAGATTTGCATCTTAAAAGCGTGCCCTAAGCCAGAAGATAAGTCTTCCAAAGCCTGTATTTACCACATGTAGCACATGTTTAACTCTGGGTGATGTGATTCCTCTTACAGTTGAAGCTAATGCCACAGCTCAAACTTCAGGGGTATGCAGAGATGAGCCGTGTTTAAAAGTGTGTGGCACTGGACAAACTAACCCTTTCCAAAGGGAGAATGAAATAGGGCTTCCAGGGCTGGTGAAACCAGGGGTTGGGTTGTATCCTGTTTCTTATTTTCCCATTAAGCCTGAACAGTCAGTAAAGGAAGAGAATCGAAATGCAGACCTGTAAGTTCATTGCCGAGATGAAAGAAGACACTCAGCATGAAGGCACAAAGCCACAAGAAAGAAAGGCAGGGAAGTAAAAGAGGGAGCAAAAGGGAAAACTTCAGTAGAAAAATCCAAAGCATCGGAATGGCTGATTTCATCTTCAGAGAGTTGCCCTGAGCATACATTAAACTGGGTTCAGCTGCTCTATGTACCATCAAATATTTCATATTAATAATTAACAAGTCACTGGCTGTCAGAGCAAGATTCAAATGGATGGAAGGGGAGTTTGGGTCACCTTTCCTAGGACTGAGAGTCTTAATGAAGCGATAGCTTTACTGCACTGTTGAGGAATGATGATATACTAGACAGAAGGATTAAGGGATATACATCTTGAAGGCTCCCTCCATGCTCACTCCCCCACAGGAGAGTATTTCATTTCCTCTTTTTTATTCTTCTCCTTGATACACTGCCGTGATGTACACGTGAAGGGCTTGATCTTGCCTGCCCCTCTGCGGTGCACCCCAGTGTACATCCCTGCAAAATTAGCTAGTGCATATGCAAACTCAGCTGCAAAGGTGCTATGTATCAGGGACATGACTTCATCCAATGACTGCTATAAATCAGAGCACTCGGTGTGTCTTTGCTGGACACACTCTCATTTATCAAGGTGATTTTTAAACCTGTGCCTAACTCCCATTTGTGAGAAATGGGAATTCACTGAAATCTCTTGCAATGGCTCATTCTGGCTTTAGATTTTCTTCCTAACACTCCTGCTCACCTTCAAACTTATTTGACCATAAACCTAAATGCTATATGCAGTAAACTGAGTTCCATACCATTCTTGTTGACCACTGATGGGCTGTTTCAGCTCATGCCATTATGTGAAGAGCTCAAAATGGTACTGTCAGACCCCAAGTTTTACTTGCTAGTCCCATGAATGGGAGGACTAAAAGAGTTTGGGGAGGTACCAGAAGGCCTGAGCAGACTTGGCTGTGGGATCACGGGTGACTGAAGCTAAAAAGAATATCCCTACAGTAAGTGGTGAGCAAGCAGGATTTGAGAGAGAAACTGAGGAAAAAAACAGTCCCTCCAAGATCAACTGGAAATGTTTATGAAGTCAAGCTGCCATTTGCGTCTCTGGCTTGGGATGAAAAGCAAGCATAAAAGCTGTGCAGAATTACATTTGTTCTAGTCACACAGAAGGACAGACAGACACACTGACAAACTCTGAAAGCGCAGAGAAAAAAGTGGCACATTACAAAGAGCTAATTACAATTTCTTTCCCTTGGAGATTAATCCACTGAGTGTAATTAAGCTCCTTCTATTTTTTGAGATCTTGGCAAGATCTAAGAAAAGAGTGAGCAAGCGAGACTGCCCTTGCTAGCCAAGCAGATTTTTTACTAAGCTCTATCAGCCCTAATTAATAGACCTTTGTGTAAGACCAACAAGAAATCAGATTTCCAATGGCGCTGAATCAAATGGCCTTGGCTACCTCTGCACACACGCTTGTTCAGAGCCAGGCCACAGCCAGGATTTACACATGCTGAGGATGAAAGGGAGGCACAGGGGGGGGCAGGATGAACAAGCTTTCCTCCCCTAACTCCTGCTTCTCCTTTTCTGCTGCTTTGTTCTGTCTGTAATCCTACCAGATGGCTGAGGCAGCCTAGAGAAGAGATTGCCTGAAACAGGCAGGTGATGAGGCCAGCAGCAGGGACTCCGGCAGCGATTGAAGAAACTGATACAGCTCTCTAACCCTTGCTGCTAGCAAAGTGCTTTGTTATTCTTCTTTTGCTTGTGGCTACCTTGCATTTTGTGCTTTTCTGATGGCCAAGAAGGATGCTATCAGTCAGATCCTCAGCAGACACAAGCAAGGATAGTGTTGCTAGCATCTCTTAGTGTTGTTGATCTGCACTAGCTGTGGATTCTGCCCTTCATTTCTGCACACCCCAGCTCTGCTCTCCTCCCTTATGGCTTCTCCTGTGAGCATGTGGGCATGCTCTGCTCAGCGCAAGGAGGACCTAGCCCTTTCCCACAGCTGTACCTGGCAGACAACATGTTTTTCTTTCCACCCACATCAGGGTAATGCTAGGGGCAAACAATGGTGCAACAGAGACAAATTCAGGTCACAGAGAGCGTTCAGAGATCCCCAGAAATCTCTAGAGAGAATAAATATCAACTATGCCAACATCACCCTCAAGAGCAGACTTGACTGCTTTCCATACTGCAAGTAAATGCAGCCCCTGCCTCTCTGCAACAGCAGCTGCGGGGACCACACTTGCCTGAGCTTGCTTCGTAGGTTAGGATGCTCCCAGGTGCATGCAAACAGACAAAGGGCAAGCTATTTGCCAGGCAGCTGTATGGACTGAAAGTGGGTGGGATGTGGGGCAAGAAATGCTCATGGCCACTCCAGGGCTAGTTTTCAAGCTACAAGGTCCATTCTTGTTCAGTGGTGCTTGGTAATCCAAATCAAAGAGGTTGCACTGCCAGGAAGGGTTGGAGAAGCTCATCCCCTGGTTCACTGCAGCTCCCAGCAAGTCTGTGTGAAGTTAGCCCTTTAAGAAAAAAATCTGTCAGGTATTTAATTCCACGCAATATATAATATGGCCCTACTCTCATAAAAGTCAATAACAAAAATCCTGTTGAATTGAATGGGAGCAGAGCTGGGTCTTATTACTCCACTGATGAAACCATAATGGTAGAACAATGCTCACAACAGTTTCTAATTACTGTACAGTGTGACGCTTCTGACAAAGACCCAGCTTTGTCAATTCTCTAATAATATCTGAGTTTGTGGATTGTAACAACATAAATTAGAGTATATTTTAAGTCCTAGCATTCATCCACAATCATCTAAACAACAATAGAAAGCTTGTCTTTGTAGTTAAAAAAATAAACTGAAAGCCACAGAACAAAAGATGAAATACCATGAAAATAAGGTAGGCATATTTTTCGTAGCTAAGCTTATATGCAGTATAAATATCTTTTGTCAGATTTCTTTCTTTCTTTTTCTGTCTCTTTTTTTTTTCTTCTTCTTCTTCTTTCCTGGACAGTTAAGCACTGAATAAAAACATAGAAAAAATATTCCAGTATTTTTTCCCTTAATCCTTATTATAATTATCTGCTGATTATAATTTAATCCTTTTTAAAACTTTGTTGGACTAGGACCTTAACAGTATCAATTTCTCACTGTATCCATATCATTGTCAAACACTGTTAAGACATTTTGTGTATCTTTTAGAAGTGGAAGCACTTGTCCTAGAAAAGTAGAGCTCTTTAGTTAGTTTTATTATTTGAATTGATAACTCTTGAAAAAGGATAACGTTTGCACATAGACATCTCATACAGGAGATTTTTTTTTTTTTCTGGAAGTTTGAGAGCTCTCATCAAGAAATGCAGCAGTTGGGATGGGAAGAGCCTTACCAGTTACCTTGACCTGTACCACACGCCGTATTTGCTTCTTAGCTGAAGGAAAGTGCAGAGAGTCTCCATGAGGCGGGAGCACCAGAATTCTTACCAAAGATAGTCAAACGTCTTAAGCGAAAGCTGACTGTCTTCTAAAAGGCCACAAATAAGAAAGTTCTTCTGAAAGATTTCCTTAATTTGCCAGCATTATGGCCGATCTTTTGAGCTTTGGCAGTGGAGTTAAGTTGCTGAGGGAACATGAGAAACAAAGAAAGAGGCTGGCAATTTGTCATGACCAGAAGTAGAAGAACCGGAGTGTTATCTTCACATCTGGAGGTATCAAATCACCACCAGGTGCTGAATCAGACATCTGAAGTAAGGAACCTGCAAGAACCAACTGGAAGAGAAGACGCACAGGTGGCGGAGTAGGAAACTGAGAAATGCAGCTTGTCTCAAACCAGGCAAACCTCAGAAAAGCCCATAAGGGCCTCCCAGCTGGTCCAAATCAAGACAGATGAAGCAGATGGTCCTCTCTGCAATGCCAACCAGGAGGGGCCTGCAATGCATCTGGCTGTTGGAGGCACAGGTGGATCCTGTGGCAGTTCTCTGCTTTCCAGAAGCAGGGCTGAAGGGCATCGAAAAAAAGGATGCTCATGTGCAGGAGCCCAGACTGGTGTATTTGGTGGAGATCTATGCTGACGACATCAGTTTCACCCGAGGCACTGTACATTAAGAGCATTGCTACTTTCTAGGCAGTTATAGATCATTACCAGGCTCTCTGAAAGGTTATAGGTTACACTTTCAAGTGGTGCCTTAAAGAGGTGTTGGTGTTGGCGAGCATTTGTTAAAGTGCATCTTATCTTACTTGCCCTTAATCTTCCTATACAATGTGCTGTAAAACTGTATTATCATGTACACCTTTCTCTTGGGATGCACTGGCTAGACTTCTCTGGCCAATGGCAACATTTCCCGAGTTTCCAGAAATGACGGATGATTTCTTAATGCAGAAGTGCTGTGGCTTTACTGCAGTCACAAAAGCAGATTAAATTAGTATTGACCTCCATGCTGCAGTAGCTGTGTGGGGATCAGTAGAACATATGACAACTCCGCATACTGGTTCGCATTCTGCTTGTCAAAGATGAGATCATCACTGACCTAAAAATTGGCAGCTGCCCCTACACCAGGGAAATCAGCCTAGTTTCATTGACCTTGTGAAGAAAGTACCAACATCTATCGTGTGCATTTGGAACTTCAAAAGGGAGAATTTTCCAAAACCTCAATCTTTTTGCTGACATAACTGATTTGTAATGTGGGAAGCATTACATCAAACTGAGAACTGTTCAATGCTATCCTACCGGTGTGCCTCAGCCTGGCTTCTGCAGTCACATGGAAAAGTTGAGCTGCTGGAAAAATTTCCAGGCTAAAAGAATGGAAGGATAGTGAAGCTAACAACTGTAAATAATGTACAGGGATGTGGAGAGCTAAAGAGAAATCATTCACACAGCTTTGGATTTAAGAGCTAAAGGCAGTAAGAAGGTATTTTTGTCATAGCAGAAATCAAAAAGTCCTTGGTCAGGTAAGGGCCCACTGCTGCTTTCAGAAGGTAAATGTGTAAATAGGATCTGGAAAAGGCAGCCATTTTCAGGGATTTCTGTGCTGTTGGTGGAGTGGAGCAGGAGGATACAGCTAGCTTAGATGAAGTTATAACCAGAAGCAGAAACCTCTCATGTACAGAAAAATGTGCACAATGCAGCATCTGCAAAAGATCAGAAATTTCAAATGAACCTATTCAGATTACTCATAGCCAAGAGGCTGAAAGGAGAGAGTCAGGGTGCTCAGATCTTTAACAATCTTGGATACTTAGTCAAAGAGTGAATGGTGTAATTCAGGGAAGTATAAGACCCTGGTGGAGATCTTGGTCAATGGTAGAACATTGAATTCAGGACTCAATGAAGACTAAACTAAGCTCTAGCTACAGCTAAAATTATAAGAAATGTCAGTCAGCATGGTTTCAGGGATGGTACATCCCATCGCACAACCCTGTTGCCTTTTTTTGACAGGATTACTTGCTTGCAGGTCTGCAGCAATATATGCACTTATGCTTCTCAAAGCCATTTGACTTAATAACACATTACCTTTTGATTGAAAAATTTGCACAGAATGAGGAACACTCTTCGAAAGTGGTACTGAACAGAAGGACACAGGGGTCACTGCAAATAATTACCCAACCACAAGCACTTAATGCAATGCTGTGGGAAAAACTGGCCAATGCAACACATAGAAGAATAATAAGGGAATATGAAGTAAAAGAAGGAAAGTGATTTTGAATTAATGACTGCTATTATGATACTTTGTCCACTTCTCGCTTTCATGCTTCAAGAAAGATGTGAAATACTGCAGAGAACTCAAAGGAGAGCTACAAAAATGACCCAAGGGCTGCAAAGCAAGACCCAAAGAGAAGGTTTACACAGGCTGAGAGGTGACTTGATCTGTGTTTATAGATATTCACCCAGAAGAAGGGTATCTGGGGCAATGATTTAATGTCATGTATAAGAAAGTAACAAGATCTTATATCTATTAGCTCAAGTTAAGTGAATTCAACTTTGAAAGAAAACCAGCTTCCTAGCAGTGCTGGTAAATGAGTATTCAAATAGTTTACTTTGTTCTGGTGGGCTTGACATTGCTTCATGTCTTTAGGATGAAATCAGTTGCCTTTCTGAGTGATATGCCTTTATCCTACTACTGTCAGAAAGCCAATGGAGATATGACCACTTCTGGCTTTGGGAATGAGGATCCTGAGGCCCACCTTTCACAAAGCCCTTCATGGACCAGTGGCAGAAATGCAGAACTGCCCACCTTGCCCTAAGGCGCTTACATGTTTGCAGGTCCCTGAGATAGCTAAATTATTGACACCAAATTTTAGAAAAGAAAAGGCAAGTATTAGAAACTTGAATTACTGCATACAAGCATCATAGAATCATAGAATTATTCAGGTTGGAAAGGACCTCTAAGATCATCTAGTCCAACCTTTAACTTAGTACTAAGATCCATCACTAAACCATGCTACTAAAGTTCCAAATCTACACATTTCTTGAATACCTCCAGGAATGGTGACTCAACCACTTTCCTGGACAACCTATTCCAAGGCCACACAGCCCTTTCAGTAAGGAAATTTCTCCTAATATCCAACCTAAACCTCCCCTGATGCAACTTGAGGCCATTTCCCCTTGTCTTATCACTGGGTGCTTAGGAGAAGAGCCGAATCCCCACCCCACTACAACCTCCTTTAAGGTAATTGTAGAGTGGGATAATGTCTCCCCTGAGCCTCCCTTTCTCCAGGCTAAACAACCCCAATTCCTTCAGCCGCTCCTTGTAAGACTTATTTTCTAGACACTTCATCATGGCATAATCATTCAAAAAGCATTAAAATAGGCATTAAAATTAACAATAACACTCTTTTTGCTCAGTAACCAACTTCAGAATTGGTCACCTCTTTGAACAATTCATATAAAACATTTTTTTCCTCTGTTCAAAGTGTGTGTGTGTTTTGATCATAGGTGCGCATATAGATGAGGTCAAGAGAGGACCTAAAATTGCTATCAGCCATATAGGCTATTAGACATATCCACAGTTGGATCTACTTTGTTTGTCAGCAGTACCTATATACGTAAATGCACAAAGACATTTTTTCTATCAGGATCATAAATTTATATTAGAGTACTTTTATTATAGTCTGTTTTTCTTGGCTTGAAAATATCAGAGTATAATTTAACCCTCCCCACTTGCTACCTCTTTTTTTCTGTTCTTCCCCTGAAGAAAAGGAGCTTGCAGTAGGTGGTGGGCAGAAGATGCCTCAAGGAAAACACAGTTCCCCATAAATAGGAAATGAAACAGAAAGCTGCAATCATGAAAGAAGGGGCTATGAAAGACTTTAATAACATTCTTCAAAAGGTGTCTTGTGAGTGTTCACCACCATTTAATCCTCAAACGATTAAGTGTTCCTGAAACATACATATTCTAAAGGGAAAAAAATATCATTCTTCTCTAGTGTTTCTAAGCCCCATCATTTTTCAGCAGTACATTGTCTTGTACAGCAAGTATATGAACAAGGGAGATTAGTCCTATTGCTTTGCTAAAGCAGGTACGGCTGGGTTTTGGTGCGGTTTGCCGCTGTCCCGTGCTGCTGGCGGGTGGTGGCTGCTAGTGCTGCCTTTCTGGAGGCGGCCAACACAGCTCTTGGGCACCAGCTGCTCCTCTCCGAAGGGCTGGCTGGGAGACTTCTTTCCCTTCAGCTGCTGTTGCATGGCAAATATTGCAGGTCTGGCTGTTTTACAACTTGCTGGTAAAGTGGCACATCCGCACTTTGCCTCTAGATATGACTGGACTTGCTGAGTAAAGGCTTGCTGTCTGAAAAATTACCTTCTAACCCTGAGCTTGCTGCTTCCTCAAGGACAGCACACACTGGCTTTGAGCTGAGGGAGGGCAGTGGACCTTTCCCAGTCCCATAACAACCAGGGTTTTGCATTGGGAATCACCTTGAGATATGGAGACTGCAGCTCTGCTGCACTGGACACTGCAGGACAGAAAAACGCAGCAGGGGAGGCGTACAGTGAGACATCTGACTGCAGAAAGCCACTCTGAAGTGCAGGAAGCAAGCATGTACTGGTCAAGGAATTAGATTACTTAAGGCAGTGACTCACCCAATAACTATTCAGCGTTTGCGGTTAAAAGAGAAACCTTTGCCAGAGAATGACTAAAATCCATTGGCACGGGTTTTAAAGGAATCATGACTGGGCCTAAACGGCTGTATACGCAAATGAATTATTTTTCCACCCTTTTCCACTGAAGTGACAATAAAGAAAATACACCGTCCCTGTGTGCGTGGGTTAGTGCTGGTCTGGAGCAGCCCCGGGACCCTTTCAGCAGCTGCTCTCCACGGGGCCAGGCCCAGGCCTACATTTCCCTGCCGAGGCCGGGCTGTGACTTTGTGCTATTTTAAAGGCTCAGGCTGGCAGTGTGTAGCTAGCTCTGGGGCACTCATTCCTGCTTGGTTGAAGGGTGGATAGGAGGAGAAAGAGTGAATTCCAGGATCTGGCAGTTTGGCTCCAGAAATGAAGCAAACAAACAGAGTAACTTGGCTTGTGTGGGTTTGCGTTGGGCTGGACGTAGGCTCCTGCACTGCTGGGTCTGGCAGCGGCTGTTGCTCAGCAGCTGGCAGGATCACAGGACCACAAAATCATCTAGGCTGGAAAAGACCTTCAGGATCACCAAGTCCAACTGTCAGCCTGACCTACAGAGTCCCATCACTAAACCATGCCCCTTAGTGCCATGTCCGCACATCTCTTAAATACCTCCAGGGATGGTGACTCCACCACTGTCCTGAGCAGCCCATTACAATGCTTGACCACTCTCTCTGTAGGAAATTCCTCCTAATATCCAGCCTGGCACAACTTGAGAACATTTCCTTGTGTATTCTATCACTTGCCACTTGAGAAAACAACACCCAGCTAGTGGTAGAGAGCAATAAGGTCTCCCCCTCAGCTTCCTCTCCTCCAGACTAAGCAACCCCAGCTCCTTCAGTCACTCCACATAAGTCTTGCTTTCTAGTTTCTTCACCACAGTCATCTTGAATAGCTCAGAGAAAATGCTACTAATGTATGCAAAAAGCAGGAAGGACACAGTGTCATTGTTAGACAAACAAGATGCTTGGTTTTGTTCCCACTGGCTTTCCAAGTTGTTTTTACATGATTGTTTACTTTACTTTACTTTTACTTGCTTAATTCTGAGATCTTCAATGCCCCATTTTTGTTTTCTTTTTTTTTGTTTTCTTTTTTTTTGTTTGTTTGTTTGTTTGTTTGTTTTGTTTCCTAGCAAGCCACTCTTACTGACTTTGTTGAAGGTCAGTGAAATATTCCAGTGGCACAGGCTGCCAGCAAAAATGCTTAGAAGATCTTGAGAATATTTAGTTACCTTTGTCAGGTTTCTGTGGCTGGAAGGGAGCTATGCAGTAAGGCAATAGCCTGGCATGCACAGATGTGTATTTCCCTCCAGTAAAGGTTAAAGCACAGCCCTGGCATCATTCAGAAAAGCCTTCCCACACCTGCTTTTCATTTCCTCTTGCTATTTCTGGTAATGAAAATTGGAACTGTTGCTATAGATTTGGGGCGTAGAAGGCCTTATACACATTTTCTTCTTTCTTAAAAGCAAGCCTGGGATTATATGAATGTCTAAGACTCAAAAAGATGAAACCAGAGAATTTCTGGAAGGAGGAGAAGAAAAGGAAAAAGATTGCTCTCGGTTATTTTTTATTTATTTATTTTTTACTACCAGTCCAGCTGGGAAGCTCAAGTTGCCTTTCGTCCTTTTCAAACCACTGTTTCTGCACCAGAAGATCTGCTGCTTGCTGGAGCAGCCCCTTTTTAGGATTTAACGTGGAAACAACAGAATTTAACAGAATGTAGTCTGTTTTACGGCAAGCCATTGATCTTCCTGTAGAAATAAATTCCTTTCCAGCACTTTCTTCCCCTTCTTGCCAGTCAGCCTTTTGTTCTCTGCCTTTGCAAAGCTTGGCTGTGCTCAAGCAAAGGTGTTTTTGTAGCCAAATGCAATTTTTTTTTTTTTTTGCTTCTCCCTCCACCCAAGTACTATTGAGACACCAGAAGAGTCCTGCTCCCTCAGAAGATGCTGGCAGCAATTGTCATGCTCCAAATCCTCTGGGATATCCTTGGTCATGTCTCACCCTCTGTATTCATTATTTGGCTTCACTGTGACCTTTGAGTGTACTCTTTTTTTTTTTTTTCTGGGTGGGGTTTCTCAAGCCCCCTAAGGGAGCTGCAGTGCCAAATTCCCACCAGCCCTGGCAAAAGAAACTGCTACCTTAATATCTCTGTAAACAGTGCAGACAAAACTCTTGCAGCAGCACTGTAAGTTCGTATTCCACCAAGTTCAGAGCATTTCCCCACAGCACACACAGCCCAAGCTTTACTATTGCTGCTTCACTTGGAGAAATCACTTTGAATGCTTGCATCCCCCAGAGTCCCCTCCCTGTGGGCCACAACAACTGGAATATCCCTAATGGAAGAGATTAAGAGAGGCTCATCCAAGGTGGTCATAGTTTGGCAATGAGGACAGCATCTGTACATAGTGGGAGTCCTGGATGCATAAGCTGCTCCCATCAGATCTGCGGGGCTGTGAGCACAGCTGCTCTCCCCAGCTGGTGCACTGTTTACATGCTAATGGGTGTACAAAGCTGGGATGGAGCAGGAAAACTCTTTGCCTCATGTAAGAAATGCCTGGGCAAGTTTTGGCAGCCAGCTCCAGGCAAGAAGCCCAAAGGACTTAGCTGTTTTGGAGGGGCTTTGCTTAGTCTGCTCTCAGTTCTAATGGTAACCCCCTTTCACATGGCCGGGAGCTCGCTCGCCTCTCACTGCCAGATTTCCAAGATGCCACTGTTTAGCTTCCGATCCTCTGCAGGCAGCGTGTGGAGAATGTGGGTTTCTTCCCTGGGGCTATGTTTCCTACTGGTCTGAACCCCTAAGTCATGGAGCAACTGAGTCACCATCGAGATTTAGCCCTGGGTGCTCCAACGCCCTTAGGCATGTTTGCACATCTCACCCTATGACTGCAACCTCTTCTTTTCCTGACAATGCTCCTTCAGGAGGTTTGGTCAAATGATAAGGATGTTGTTAGGTTGTTAGTGCCTGTTAGTGCCATTTTGAGTATATGGGAATGTGCAGATTCAAGTGTTTCATTTTGAGATATGGACGAGACTATCTATCTCCACAGGTCCCTACCTCAGTGACTGTGGGATTCGGTGTGTGTGATCTTGTACACAGAACAGCATTCCTGCCCATCCCACTCTCCCAAATTTCAAATCCCTTTTGGTGCCTCTCCCTGCTTTTGCATTCCATTAAGGTAATTAGCAGATACTTAGGAAGAGTATAGTTTGGCCTACCCACTCTGAAAGCATCTCATCTAAATGGGAGCTTTATAGGCAAGTTTCAAACCTTGCAGGTCAGTTGAGTGTTTTCCGTACATTGCACATTCCCTTTTAGCGTTCATCAAGTAGACCGACTCCATCACTTTATCTCAATGCTCAGGAAGGGAATCATTCTGCTTGCTGATATCCACATTTTAGCACACAGGACAGAATCCCAATTGCAATATACAAAGAATCAAACTGAAGATGATGGACCTTGAAAAAAAATGAGCAGGGTCTGTGTCTGAGTGAAGTGCAGCACTGTTCTTATCTCCAGGGAAAGCAGGAAGGATGCGGAAGAGCAATCTCTACTAAGGCATTTCTTTTACTATATGTTTTGTATCTCATCATTATTCTCTATCAGAGTTTTCTCCATGTTCTTTAAACCACAGTGGATCAAGTGTGCCCCTTAGAAAAAAAGATGCAATTGTTATTTGGTGTACACTGTGCATACAGTAATGTAATAGCTGGAGCTTTTCACTTTGGCAGTATCAAATTTTGCTGATTTACCTATCGTCTCTATTTTTATTATTTTAGTAATACATGCTGAAAGTGCTCTAACAGCCCCCATAAAGATTCCTACTTAAAACAATGATCTTATCCTTTCTGCCTTTGTCATTATTTGCTGATTAACCATCTCCTGCCAGCAAAGTCCTGGTGAAGAAATGAGCGTGTGGCCACAGGGGTCACTGAGCAGGCAGTGTCTGGCTATACCAAAGCATGGAAATACCAAAAACAACATCCCTGGAAAGATCAGCATCCCACGCTGTGTACCACAGGCTGAGCAGAAGCACCTGAACTATACATGCTGCAAATGAGCTCTCATGAGCATCACCACCACTATCAGCCTCAGCCGGGCTTTGCAGATGAAACATTTTCCTCACTGTGGGGTGCCCTATGTGATTAGTCTTGCTTTCGTTTAAATCTCCTCAAGTATTACAAGGATATTACATCGGCTTCTGTATTCTGCCTTTCAAATAAAAAAAAAACATTTGCAGAAAATAATTGCTATGAATAAAAATGATGGGCTATCTGCCTTAAATTTTTAGGAAGAGAGACGAGTGAACAATCAGGAAGGGCTACTTGGTCAAGAGCACTCATTTGTGCAAACAAAGCAGCAGAAGTGCCATGCTTGAAAGAGAGCTGACCTTCTGCAACATGGTGTTACTGCTCATTTGCTTCAGGTGCTTGTTGGTTTTCATCTGCCGTGGAGCTCTTAACTCATTATTTTCTACAAGGAAATAGCTGCCATTCAACATAGTAGTGCTGGTCTAGACATAATAACGACAAAAAATCCATCACAGCGGAATAATGCATTGCATAAAGACTATCAGAAGAGACCCTAAAAATCACATTAAACTTTCTCTCTCTCTTTTTTTTTTTTTTTTTTTTTTTTTCCCTGATGATGTACCATCCACTCAACTACTCAACTTCTAAGTGGGGTTCTCTGAATGCAAGTGTGAGGCAGGGGCTTATGCGTTGGTCCACATGCATGAAGGACGGATGTTGGTCCACCTGAAGGGCCTGGCTCTGTGCCTCTCTGGCAGGGTGCAGAGGACACCAGCTCCTTGTCACTGGGTAGGCAATGACTTTTTTTTTTTTTTGCCCCACTTGCACAGTAAGAACATGGATAGGGCTTGGTGTCAGGGATTGCCTCTGATACTTGTTGCCCTTCCTGCTATAGAGTTATGTAGGATGCAGACAGCCCCTTTAAACACCCATATTTCAAGACCAAGAGTCCTAAGCCACTTCTAGTGTGAGGCTCCCCGTGGATGCAGCTGGCTTTGGACTGAACTGTAGGAGCAATGTCAGGATGTGTGGAAAGGTCATGTAACAAACTGAGACAGGGAAGGGACACCTGCCCCCACCTGAACTGAGGGAACTCAAGGAAAAAGTCTTACTTTGTGCTTGGAAATCTGACTGCATTTAAACCACCTACTGTAAGGTTGTCTGGTGCCATTCTTTAGTTCTTCGTTAACTCTTAACAAAATGCCTGTTCCATTTGGATCTCTAACTGAACATCCCCTCTGCTCCCCAAAACAGGAAAACAGAAAGCAAAACAAATCAGCAAAATAAAACCATCCCAAACAGGTGGAGGAAGAGCAAAAAGTCTCCATGAAGCTGTTAGCTAGAGATGGATCCCCAGAACACACGATGTGATGCCAAAAACTCGATGCACACCCTGGATCTGCAGCAGCAGGCTCGCAAATTTTAAACAATCCTCCAGCGTCCTCAGTGCTTCTACCTGAGATCGGTGATTTATTTCACACTCTGGTTAAAAGCTGTGTTTCTAGGCATGGCTGGGTGACATTACAGAAGCCAAGCAATGGAGGCAGCTCCTACATTGCTATACACAATAGTTATTGCCATTAGGGGATAAAGGGACACAACAATTGCCCTTAATTTAGAAACAAATAGCAGAGGGATGCCTAGCAGCTGCGGGAGTCATACGTGCATGTGCTGTAACAGAGAGCCTATACCTCGGGAGCAAGAGGATGTATTTTCAAGATGACATGGAAAGAGCCCACTTTGAAGTTTCCAGGCTGAGTAAAATCAATATCTAAACGCTTCAGTGAAATGTGTTTGATGTTGTCTACATGTAGAAACCCAATAGAGGCCACTTATTATTGAATAGTACTAGACTGAGCAAAGTAGGTCATATTACAGCTTTGTTTGGGAAGCAGCATTGTACCTGCCAGAACAGCATCCCTAACGCGTGGTATATGGCACTGGAAAAAAGGTAGATATGCACCCGAACCACCTGCAGGAGTGAGTACACAGACAAACAGATCTCATCGGTGATTATTCTCTGAAATGATCATTGGTTAAATTGCCAGGTTCTGTCAAGTGGCTACTTGAACCCATCTCGCATGCCAGGCATTTTGCAAAGGCTATTTATAGAGCAACTGTGACTGCAGTGGTGCTGAAGGCCTGTCAGCATTTCCATTACAGGCTCCTGCAACTTGGCACTGTGATATCAGGCTAGACCCTGATGTGAAGGAGGGGGTTTGTTTTAAAACAAACAATACTTCTCCTTGCTTTTGGGTTCCTTCCCCTAAAAGCATTAAAAAAATGCAGGCACTTAATACTTTTTTTTTTGAGTTCCTGTTGCTTTAAAAAGAAGGTATTAATTGTCATGAGTTTTTCAAACTTTTTTTTTTTTTTTTTTTTTTTTTTTTTTTTCCCATGGCTAAAGATGAAGCTATATTTTGCTGTAGGAAAAACAAAGATATCTAGAGAACTGGAAATGGCAAGTAGCTGCACCTGTGTGTTATTAACAGTATTGTTGGCCAGTGGCTGTATGTGATTTTAGCCACAGGGGTGTTGTGCTCCTGGGGAATGTGTGTAACACACTCCTCTAGCCACGAAGAGGTCTCTCAGGTGTTCCTCACAAGGCAGGGAGGGCTGCTCTGCTACTGTGCTTGATGCCATCTGACCCCATCACATGTCTCCAGACACAGCTGCTCACACACACGTGGCGCTGCTCACACACACGTGGCTCTGCCCACACCTGCTGCTGGGCACCACCCGTGTGCACGTGGACGCCGGTGTTTCTGGGGTCAAGGAAGGAGCTTGCCATTGCTCCTATCATGGCTTAAGGCTCTTTTGGATCCCAACGAGCAGAGCCTGGGAAGAAGATGACCCAGCTTGCCGGGTGGCTTTGCGCTTGGACGGCTCCACCCACGCGCTGCCCAAATTGTGCATGACCCCAGCTGTGGCTTGGGTGCCGTGCTCATGAGCAGGGTGGAAACATCCTACGCCCACACATTTGGCAGCTGCTCTGCGCGTGTTTCTGTAGGTGACACGTGGTAAAGCCACCTTTGAAACTGGGGCTCCTTGCAATGGGGGCTCAGCTCTGATGGGAGGTGGGCTCGCAGGGCAGAGGGTGCGCAATGCCTGCGGCACTGCTGTCTTCCACCATTGCCCGTGGGCATGGGAGGAACCATTTCTCCTGTGTGCCCTTCCTTGCCCTCCTCCTCGCTCCTGTCCTGTGCTTGCAGTGTGGCCCAGGAGGAATCGCAGTGCCTGGCAGCCTCAGCTCCTCACCCACTCTAATACAGAGTCTGGACATGCATTGATTTTTCGTTTTTTCTCAGACGGCACTCATCTGTCATTTTATATTACTGGAGATACCATTAGCAATAAAATAAAGGATGAAAGGTACAGAACCCATTAGAGTGCTTACTTCATGTGTATGAGAGAGTGAGTGAAACAATTAAAAGCACATCAGCTTATAAACATGCTGATACAGTTATTAGCACAGTGAATAACATTCAGAGCATGATACCAAGGGATAGAGATGAAATCTCCCCTTCCCTTTCTCCTCCTCTTCCCAGGAAGCAGAGTGAGGGATATGATATTTCATAACAGCACTGAATTTATGTAGCCATAGATATTGTACATGAGGAAGATGAGAAGAAGATTAAATAATAAAATCAAGGGACATTGCACAACAGACATTCTGCAGTTGGCTTGTAAGTGGGTGATTTTCAGCCCCACCAAGGTAAAACCAGAGTGACTGGAAGGTTAAATACAAAAGGAGAGCAGTACAGCCCTGGAACTAGTTTACAATAAGCTAAGAAAAAAACACAATTGCTTCAGCACAAGAAAAGAACAAGTCTGATTATTCCCATCCATAGAATGATTTAAACAAAATCCTTCTGATAAGTTGATACCCTGTAAGAATGAAATAAATACAAATACAAATAAAATAAGTATAAATATTAGATGATAAGCAGACACTCATCCACCTTCCTGAACACTCCAGTGTCTTTTGCAAATAAAAATATCTGCTGTGTGTGGTTTGCAGCTTTTGTTTTTATTGTTTGCCTTTTTCCCTCAGCAAACTCAGCTGATGTGCCTGGCATGTGGAGCCCCAGGTAACTTCACCTCATCAGTAGGCATGAGCATGCCTTGCTGGTGACATTAGGTCTCTTCCTGCAGGTTTTAGACCTGCTTACTCCAAAAGTTAGTGCGTTTGGTCCTCTGTGAGCTACTGCAGATGGCCCTCTGGCTTTTGCAGACAGCGTCCCAGGAGAAGAACTCCTCCTGCTCCACTGGCTAGCCCCAGGTAGTCACCATATCTCCCATCAGAGAAAAAAGCGAGGAGTCTCTGGGGATGCTAAAGCCCAGCACTTGGATGTTGGATGCAGAGGCCATGGCAGGATGGAGGTGGCTCTAGTTTATCTCCCTCTGGCAGATAAAGGAATTGTGAGGGGCTGTATTTCACAGGAGCTGCATTCCCTACTGAAGTAGGTCACAGGTACAGGAAGGCAGAAGGAAACAAAGAGAAAGAGGATGAAAGAAGTGAATTCATCATAAGCACAGACAGTTCTCCTATGCCATGCAATTAATCTAGAACTTGGAATAATTTACATCTGTTTAAGAGAGGCTCAGACTGCATGTAACAGCAAGGGTTGTGTACCTTGCCCTTGGACATCTTTCCCCTTATGAGACTTTTCTGCCTTCTGTGATATCAGAAAATCACTGTCATGATATACGACTCCTAACTGAGGAGGGTAACGTCCCAAAGAGGGGTGGGTGGGTCAGGCACGACAAGGGTGCAGAGGTGACAGAGGTAGCCCAGATGACAGCACCACATGGTGGGTGAAGCACTCTGCAGCTTCACCCTTGGTTTCCCTGCCACGAGGCCTGCTCGCCTTGGTCACCACATGGTCCTCGGTCCTGTCAGTCACTGTTGCTACGTGCTTGTGGCCGAGAGCTCAGGAGACCCAGCCATCCAGCTGAACCCAGTGAAGTGTAACCCAAAAGTGTCTGTGAAGTGCTCGCTGGGGCAGCCACGCTCCTTCTTTCTAGAAAATAGTTCGTATCAATGCAGATCTTAACTCTGTGGAAAAGCTGTTGCTAGAGGTCAGCTGCACTGTGCTAGAAGTGAGGGAGTTTGTCCACACCCACACCTCCACTAGTTTAATTGTATCAGGGCAGATCTCTGGGCTGATTTAGGATGTGGCTATCTACACACACTGACCTTGCTGTACCTGTAGGAGCTTAAGTCCTCTAAAGAATACCCATGTACAAAAAATCTACCCCAGGTTCAGTGACCAAATGTATTCACCCTGATCACAATCTGCTCGATATCTCACCTATAAGCTAAATGAAAACAACAGCGCAGCTTACATCAGGCTTAATAGTTCCCTATGGAGCAAAGCTGTGGTGCTGTGATGCATGAGTTCAGTCATGTTTGTGCTTGACAAGGATACAGATGTCTGAAGTTGAAGGTGAAATAAAAGAGAACAAAGAATGCCCTCAAACAAAGTTATTAGTTTGGTAAAAGGGGATCAGCATGGGGAAAAAAAAAAAAAAAAAAAGAGGAAATGGAAGTGATCTTTTTTTTTTTTTTTTTTTTTTTTCCTGTGTAGTGTTTTCATCTTGCTTTGAACAACAAACACTGCCATACTTGAGCCTCTGATTCAACACCAGGTTTAGAGCTAAGGTAAGAAAAGGCGAGGTGGATCCTGCGAGCCCGAGCATGTTGCGAGGAGACGAACAGTGTCAGGACATTTCCATGGCTGGGGGGCAGCACTCATAGGTACAGGTGGTGTGAAGAAGGCTTCCTCCTCCTCTCCTTCCCTGGTGGGCAGGAGGTAAGTGTGCACAGGGAGGGCTGAGCCCAGCGCTGTCACACACACCTCAGTTCCTGTCGTGGGATCAGGAAGGAAATGCTGACTAACAGAAGAGCTCTCAACTGTTTTTTGTTGTTGTAGATTTTTTTTTTTTTTTTTGCCATCAATCCCCTAGCATTAAGCAACAGTGACTTTGCATTGACTCATTTCAGATACCCGAACTACGGAAAAATAACTGAAAGATCCCAAACCTGTCACAAAAGCTTGTTTTCATTCGGTTATTTATTTGCCTACCCGAATGTTTAACTAGATCACATCAGAACAGCCACATACCCCTTTTCGATGCCTCAGCTTGTGTTGTGAGGAAAACTGCCAGATGAGATTATGATTTCTCTTTCTTGTGTAAAACACCTGTGCCCAAACTTTTTAGGTCGATGGGCTATGTGACTCACCATAGGAGCAAGCAAAGCTGTGCCATATGATGCCTCTGGATGAATGCAGCCCGGGAGAGCTCCTGGAGGCTCCTGGTGGCCTGGGGAGCAGCATCTCGTGTAGCTGGACCTGCACCTTCCCCAGTGGAGCACCCAGGCAGTGGGGCAAGCTGGATGATTTCTAGGGGCAAATGCCTGTCTTGTCTCCAGGGGGGTTGGGCCCATGGGAAAAGTGGATATCAGGAGCTGGCTGCTGTTGTTGCTGCTGGATTTGGACCACCCCTTTGGGTTTCTGGAAAGAGAGTGGCTAGGCTATGTGATGCATGATGAGGCTGTGGCCTGTCACCTGCTGCCAGGTGGACTGGGCAGTGACCAACCCACAGGTCTGGTTAAAGTGAATTCTCAGGCACAGATCCTCAGAGGGGATTTTTGTGGTGCCTAAGGTTGGGAGACCTTTTATAACTGCGAAGATCCTTTATTTACATTGTTTTCTTCTTCAGCATGAATAAGGTTGTTGGAAGTGGAAAACTTACAAAGAAAAAACGTTATGAGTATGAAAATATAGAATAAGAAACAACTGGAAGAGAAGTATGATAATAAACCAAAGCCACTCAGCTCCTTGCTTTGCCACAACTATTTCCTGACCTGTTTATTGCAGTAAGTGCCTATTAATGGGTTGACTTGAGCTCTCGGATATGTGAGCTCCTACCCCGATAGCTATGTCATGGTAAAAACAAAGCACTAACAACAACAACCCCAAGCCCTCCACAACCAGTTCTTGGCATTGAAAGTGTTAGCAAGAGCTAATGTAGTAATTAAATGTACCCAGTGCTTTCTGACTTCACAGATGACTGTCTGTGGTTTGCCTGCCCACCCAAAATGCGTGGGAGGGCAAACCCAAGTCTTAGAGCTCTAGCTGCACTGAGTGTCTCATCACTTTCCTTATCAAGATTTTCACAGTCACTGGGAAAGGGTTGCACCCATCAGCATGAGACATTCCAACGCAGGAGATGAGATGACTTTCCTACAATTCAAGTTGCACAGGATTCCTGCATAATCGTACTCCGTATCTCATCTCCCTCTGCTCTGCACCTTTTCCCTTCTGTGAAATTTTGCATCTCTTCTTCATCTGAATATGAACGAAACTCACAGGAGAAAGCAGGAGCTTAAAGTGAAAACAAATAAACAAACAAAGGAGAAAAAAACAAACATTGCCATTCCCCAGAGGTCTTAGAGGCATGGCCAAGGTTGTTCTGCAGTGACCCAGGCAATTCTGAGCACCTGGACTTTCAGGAAGCCTTTGACAAATACCTGACAAAAATCCCCGACAAAAAGCTAATAGAGCAAATAGCCACAGGAAGAGGAGGGAGACGCATCTGAGGGCTGAGAAACAAGGGCAGCAGCAGGCTGGCAGTTCTCAGCATCGTTAAGTGCTAACAAGGAGCAACTCCAAGCACCTTATCTAGAGCAAGTGTTTGAAATATGTCAGGCTGGAAAGGAGGGGAAACCACTGTGGCCACAAAGCCGTACACAACCCGTAATTGGTTCATGAGTCAAGAGAGGGCTGTGAAGAGCAACAAAGAGACCTAACAAGATGGAGTGAGCTGGCAGGAGGGAAACTGCTGTTGTCAAGGGTGGTGCAACACTTGGAGGCTTGGGTCTGCTGCCCTTGTGATGTGTTTGTTTGACATCTACACAGGGAGGTGAACCTTCTGTGTGCCCTTAGCTTTTAGGGGTCAGATGGTTAAACAGTATTTCTGGCTTTGGAGGTACAGGCATTCACTCTCGCCAATGTTTAGGTAACTACATTTCAAAACAGATGCCCCATCACAAAACTTTTCCTTTCTTTTCCCCAGAAGTCCTCTGTTGGGTTGGTGCTTCTGATAGATACCATCACATTCCCCTTCTCCCCTCTCCTTCCTCCTATTCTTTCTCTTGTTACTGACCAGGACCCTCACCCTCTCTCTGGCCCCCACTACACTGCTGGTGTGGCCAATGGTGGGGTTAATCCAGCTGCCTGATCTGTCAGAAAATGTACTGTGCTCCTGAGGTCCATTTTCCACTGGTTTCATGAGCTGCATAAGCTCGGTGAGATACCTATGAAGCACTGGTGCTGGAGAATGAGAATCATCACAGCCACATGGCCAGAGGGGCAGAGGGCTGGCTTCCAGCAGCAGGCTGGGAATGAGGTTCAGGTTGCCAAGTGCTGTACAACTCTAGCTCAAACTGGGATTTTCCAGTTTGATTTGTGTCTTTGCAAATGGCAAGCATCAATGTACTACACAATGCACCATAGCTATTAGAAAATGAGCAAGATGTTTTGGACAAAGAAATAATGAGCAGGAGGATGGTATTTACATCTGCAGAGGCATTGTAAGATAATACGTCACGTTAACTTCAGTAGTAGGCCACTCTAAAGAGGATACAGAAACCTGATGGTAAAAACAGATAAAGTGTTGGGGGGTTTCTCAGTGGGAAGTCAGGAAAAAAGCTGGGCTTGCTCGTTTAGACAGGAGGCGAATAAAAGGGGACACAGAAGAGCATCCTATGGCACACAAACAACGAATATAGCACTATTTGGGTGAAAAAGGAAGTGAAACTGAAAGGTAACTATTTCCAGTAAATGGTAAATACTTTTTCAACAACATGTTCATTTCCACAAGATATGATAAAAAGTCAAGGCAATGATAGGCATTTAGACATTTAAATGAATAAAAGAATATTGTTGTTATCCTATGTGGGATAACCAGAAAATCCAAGGGGTAAATACTTACATCACAGGTGGTAAGCTGGTTTCTTTTTCTGGTGCAGGTAAAGTGGAAACTGTTTTGGAGATCACACTCCTCCACAATTACTTAACAAGATCTTGGCACCTTTTTCAGAAACATCTAGAGTTGGCCAGCCTCAGGCAGGACACAAAATGCTTTACCCTTCTATGGAAATCCTCTTATGCCTAGCACAATAAAGAAATCCCATGTGAACACAAGTGCAGTGGATGTCGGGAGCTCATTTTTTCTGACACTGAGAATCAGGAATGTTTGAAGGAATGGGTAATGATGTGACCCCGTGTGCCCATCTCTGCCTCCAAAAATGGCTATTGCAGGGTGCAGCAGCAGCCACTGAACAGCCATATAAAGGCGTCCAGGGCAGAGTGCAAGACCCATGCCTTCCTTTTCTCAGCTTTGACCCAAGAAATATTGAGCAAATCGTGTAACCCAGAACTGTAACAGATTGTCTCAGCAAAGCACCACAGGCCTGTGTGAAGAGAGGATCTTCTGGAGTGTATTGCCATGGAGGATAAGAGAAGAACAGCACCTACCCGTGAACAGCGTGAGCCACAAAATTGAAATTAAGAAGCCTGTTTCATGTTAGATTAACAGACCCTAATGGCTTTTTGATCTGTCATTCTGTATGAATTCATAGTAAAGAAACTGACTTGTTTTGTATCCATAAATAATTATAAAGAAATGTTGGACCAGATAATCTTGCTCCTCCACATAGAGGATTTTGCAAACTGTTCAGAAACATCACGTCTTGTTGCATTTGGGTACAGAAATTAAAGTTGCCTTGAGGCAGCTTTAACTTGTGTGACCGACACTTACAAAGCGAATCACAGTAGGTTTTACTGACCTTGGCAAAATCAGAGGTCATATTTTCACAGATATAAGCCCTTTTAGACATATTCCCCTGATGTATTCGCTGCAAAAAAGGTTTCTTTCTGTACCTCTACAGAATGTAATGCATGTCCTCACCTTCATTCTTCTCTCTTCAAAGTATTACTGAGGCTATCGAGAAGGAAATTAAGTTCCTCTTAGAATATTTCAGTACAATTATTCAGGGCAGGATTTTCTGCCATGCTCCTGGGTATTTTTATATTTATGAGTTCTCTTTAAGGCTTTAATGGGGCAGCAGCTGGAGCAAGATGAACCAAACAGAACTCTCTAAGAGAGACTTGGTACATTAGGGGCAGATTCTTGCTCTCATTAGCCTTATAATTTTTAATCCTCGAGGCAGCTGCAGTGATTACACTGTGACTAGTGTTTGAGCGAGGTACAATGTAGGGTGAATCCAGTTGTCAGAGCATGACCCTTCCCTATTCCAGTAGAAAAGCTCCAACCAAATGGCAGTCCTTTCCTACTGAAGAACAGCTGATGGATGAGGAAGGTTATAAAATCAGCATATCTTCATTTTTCCCAGTAAAGGAAGTACCAGTGCTGACATTTCAGGGAAAATAAAGAAAAACGATAAGGTCCAGAGGGTTTGCAAAAGCCTCAGACCAAGTATTCTGCTTCTCTTCATGCATTCAGTGATTCGTCTCTTCTATTTCAAAGCAAAAGAGCATGGAGGGATGGAGTGGCACCATAACTGCGTGGGGGCTATTATAAATTTATGGGAGATCTGAAGCAGCTGATGTAGATTAGCTTTCAGTGAAAAAACATTGTACCTCACATGTAGCACAGCCTGAGATCAGTTCTTGTGGCTCAAAGAATGTGTAATGAGAGGATGCTGACCACCCAGACCAACGGCCCAGCTATCTCAGTACACTGTCTCTAACAGTGACCAACAGCAGATAGGAAAACAGTAGCAGGATGACGGTGCTGCAGGTATATTCACAGATCCTGGCAATCTCTTATCTGGAAACTTCCTGAGCCAGAGGTGGTATCTTTGTGCATAACAGCTCATGACGATATTTTCCTATAACTTTGTCTTATCATGTTTTGGAACCCACGTAAACTTTTGGGGCTTACAGCATCCTGTGGCAACTGCTCAGTATAATCTTTGCTTTGCAAAAAAAAAATGACACCATTGTTTTGAAGCTACCTTCTGGTAGGTTCAGAATTTGATGCTGTGTACTTCCTGGAGTGTAGGAAGAGTGAATAATCATTCCTTCTCCAACTCCTCCATGGTCTTCAAGGTTTCCTAGATGCCTGTCAACTCACTCTTCAGTCATCTCTCTCTAGGAGAAAGACTCCTAGGTTGTTTATGTGCTTCTTGAGTCTTTTCTTTTCAGACTTGTAAGGACATATTTTTCATGTTTGTGTCCTTTTCTGTAATTGTAGTGCCTTATCTATCTATCTATCTATCTATCTATCTATCTATTTATTTTAAAGATGGGAGTACTGGAGCTCCACAGAGGATTCAGGGTATGGGGACAACAAGTATTATTAATTTTCTGAGAGGTAAGAGATATCTCAAAAACCCACCGCTGTGTCTCTGAGGTTAGCCTTCCCCTGCATGCACAAATATTGTGTCAGACTGAATTTTGTCTGACATCTTTTTGCTCTCTTTCTTTGTACTATAGCACTGCATTGTGATTCTGCACAGACATCATTCATTTTTACAACTTCAATAGCTTAATATCATCAATAAACCTCATCAGCTTAGTCTCCATTGCCTTTTCTAGGTAGTTAATGAATACGCTTAACAACAGAGAAGCAGAACAGACCTCCACGGGACCTTAAGATTTATTTCTCCTCTTTGTTTCCTTTAACTTTAATCCATGAGAGAACTTCTCCCCTAGTTTAGCATTTTTAAGAGCCCTTGGTAAGGGATATTGTGAAAGCCTGTTGAATATCCACTCCTACTTTATCACCCAAATGAACTACATCTGCATGCTCATTGCTTCCTCTAGAAAAGTAGTCAATGCGTGATACAGCCTCCCTGTCCAACAGCTATTATGAGTCGTATTCATTAAATTATTTTTTTCCCCATGTGTTTACTTGTCCTATGCTTTAAAAAAAAAGTTTCTATTGGTTTGTCCAGTACGGCTGTCAGCCTTACTGGTAGGGCAGCTGCCTGTTTGCCCTGTCCTGACTTCATGAAGCCCCATGCCAACCGGCAATGTCCAACCTGCAGGAAGAGATGCCTGCAAGGCAGAGCATTTCTGAAATGTCCAAGGGATGCAACGACTGCTGCACAGACATTTTCAGGCCTCCTTCCTGGAATTGCCATCTGCTAGCAGATATGTGAGCATCAGTTGCTATGGCAGCACACAGAGTACTTTGTCCAAACCCTGGAAACACGGAGTATAGGTCTGGAGCTGGGCTATGGACCAAGAATCTCGGCAAGGACTGGAGGATGAGAGTTTTATCCCCTTCCTGGCCCATGCAAAGAAATCTTTCTACAATTCCTGTTGTAATGACTCAGGGCTGACACGGCTTCAATGGCAGACGGACCTCCTGTTTGGGTGTGACAACGTGCGGAGCTTCTTGCAGAACAAGCCTTACCTTTGTCTTACAAATCTCCCAGTGGAGAGGCCCGCACGGAGCTGCACGGAGACGTTGGGCGGCTGTTCCCCAGTGAACTCGTGCAGCATCCATTGTGCTTGTGCAGCCTGTTGCAAAAAAATGGATGCCACCCCCCGAATGTCGGCTGAATATTGATTTTGTGAATGGGGTGGGGGGAGAAAGGGAAAGAAATAAAAGGCCATTGTAGCCAGTATTGCATATAAATAGCTGGGAGGTTAATTTATGTGATTTATGGAAATCTGGAATACTGGGAATGCTCTAATGCTTATTCCGGCTAGACTATTAGTGTTGTTCAAGTTCTTATATGCATGCATCACCATGTTATCTGAATGTCTCTAAGCCCTCTTTAAAAGCAGTCAGGCAAGCCTTTAAAGAGACTAGAAAGGGGATTGTAAAAGAAAGTATCATTTCTGTAACTATTTATAATCCTAAAGGATGCATGCAGCATGAGTGAATGTAAGAAATGTTTTTATTTACCAAGCACTAGAGAAGAGTTACAATAGAGGAGAAAAAAAGAAACTCGCCCCCAAAATAACAACATTTCAGGGTGATTTAAAAACAACACAAATGAAAAAAAAAATTCATTTATATATATATTTTTTCCTTTTTTGTTCCTTCCAGGATACGCACATGACTAACAGAATCTCTTTTAACCAGAGAAAACACTTCAGGACAATTTATGTTCAACACGAATTTACCTTACGACCTCATACAAACACACACTCATCATCCATTTGAGAATGTGGACTGGCATGAAATAAGTAAAGAAAAAACACACACACTGGTGCATGTCTCATCTTTTACAGGCACGGCAGCCCCACCACTTTTACGAGGGGCAGTGTGATCTGCTCCCAAGCCTTCTGTTTTAATGGCTTGGGAGAAAGGTGTGACAAGGAGATCCAGCGGCGAAAGGGCTGCGTTATGCCAGCTAAAAATACTGCTGTGGTCGAAGCACAGAGCGGATGAGAGTGTGCCAGAGGTAGGAATGGAGGCGAGCCTGCGGCATGTACAAACAAATGCCCCAGCGACAGCGGGAATGTACACACAGCCATTGTCTGAGATTTCCTACACCTTCAGGGGCTCATTCTTCTGCTGAGATGCACAAACATAGATGCATTTTTTTTTTTTTTTTTTGACAGTGTATCTCAAGGAGTGTAAAAGCAAAAGCCACCGCTAAATATAGCAGGCTGTCACATGCTGCGTTTAGTCACATTGCGATTCATTGTAAACTGCAGCATGCATCGCACCACGGCTCCCTCAGCCTTGCCTGTGTGTTTTGAGGCTTTTATTTATTTATTTATTTATTTGCTTGTGCACACCCCGCTCCCCTCTCTCCAATTCAGAAGTGCAAATGCAGCTGAGCAGTCAACAAACAGGCAGTTCTGACGGTCCTGCTGAGCTCTAAAATGTACAGGCATGTCTGAAACAACATGGAAAGTGCTGGTGAGAGGGGGGTGAGCAGATGAGTCACTTTTAAAGCAAAGCAGGCAAACTGAGAGAAAAAAAAAAAAAAAGAGAGAGAGAGAAAGATCTGTGTCTTGACTCAGTTCCCAAAACCTTCAGCTGATGCTTCACTGCAGACTGTGAAGTTCAGCTTATTTTTCCTCTCGTTTGTTCTCTTATTTTTATGTCTTACATAATGGAGCTTTGATTCATAGAAATCTATTTATATAGTCTAGGATTTGGGCCAAACTCTGAAGTCCTAGCTCTGCCTTTACTCAGGCAAGACGGCCATTGTTGTTAGCGATATGAATGAGGTTTGCTGACCCTGTTTGTTCAGGGCTGGATTCCTAGGGGCTAGGCTGGATAAAGCTGCAATTTCTTATATCCTTGACAGGGGAGTGATTTAGTGCAAGGAAACCTAGCCTGGGCTGCAGCTGCAGGACAAAATACACCCTTTGCTTGGGGTGGCTGGGTGTAAGCAGGGCACCACACACGCCAGGTCCGTCTAAGGAGCTGGTGGAGCCAGCTGACCTTTTATCTGCCGAGCTGGCAGGGAGGGGACGGCTGCCAGAGAGAGAGCTCCCCGCTGACATCAGAGTTATTCCTGGGGCTAGCTGGAAAACAGCACGAGAGAATGCTCTTTGCTGCAGCGCTGAGGCTGACTGCAAATGCTTGCCATGAAAAGAGCAGCCCAAGCCCAGCTAAGTAGGTTAGAGGGGCAGAATGGAGGGAGGCTGCTTGCCTGTGCGCTGGGACCAGAGGCTGGGGGTGTGCTCCCTGATAAGGGGTGAACCCCAAACGAAGCCCCTCTGGGGGCTGGATGTGCCCAGGTATATTCTTGGCAGTCTGCTAACACCTCAGCTCACCAGCCCGTGTTTATTTCAGTGCAAATGCTCTTATAATCCTGTTTTTCACGGCTGCTTGTGGGAATGTGGCATCTTTGATACTGCTGCCTCTTGGTCATGTTTGATGACACCATGCTCATATTTTTAGCCGGGCTAAAAGGGATTGCTGTAATGATTCAGGGGGAACCGGGAAAAACACTTTCAGTTTATACTAAAACACAGGCATACACACATATCTATCTACCTGTCTGTCTTTCTATTTATCCATCTATCTCTATTTGTCTCCTCGCTAATTTCTCACAGTTTACAATGCAAGCACCATAGATAAGGTGCTCCAGTTTTTGGCAAACCAGAGCAACGAAATAGCCAAACAAGCACTCCTTCGCCCTTCCCTCCCTCAGCTATTATTCCGTGAATGTCGGAGATAAATGTCATTTGTAAATCCCACTCATTGCTAACATTAGTGCTATGCATATGTACTTCCTTTGACAAGTAACCCTACCAGTGAAATCTGTAAGGCAGCAAACTTTAAGCAGTTTTCTTTTAAGCATGGATAATCAGTAATTGGGGGCATCTGTCTCTGCTGAACACCCACACTTGCTCTTCTTTAAGGTGTTCCAGGTTGGTGACTTACAGTCAAGGTAAAAGAGCCTTGAAACATTTGATATCCTTTCTCCTAATTACGAACTCCATTATCAACCTTCTCCCTGCTGGAGTGGCTTTTCCTTTCTCTCTCTTTCTCCTTCATTTTCCAGAGCTAACCTGTGCATAACACAGGCTGCAGCCAAGCATGCACTCTGCCAAGTGCATTAACTCCTGTGATGAGGGGCTGCTGCACCATCCCTGCAGCTGGGGAGCTGCATGCTCAGCTTCTGCTCCTTTTCATGTGCACACCAACAAGGTGGGAAAGCCGAGCTGCCCCCCAGGGGCTGGACAGCCTTGAAGGATGTCAGTCCCAAGGCTCAGCCCTCTTGCAGCCACTGCTTGTCTCCCACCAGCTCCCCAGGAGACTCATGAGCCACTCTTGTAATGGTGTTGCCCTGTACCAGGAAACCTGAGGACCTCACTTATGGGACAAAACTTCCCCTTTTTACGGGACAGATGCTGTTCCTTGGCAGCCTGTTTTATCCAGGTTCATTTCTGTGTTTGGTTGTGGTGCCACAGGAGGCATCATGATGGGTACAGCCTGTGGAAACAGGCCACCCAGCCTGGTGGGCAGAGCTACTCTTTCCCTTAATACCAGGAGGAGAGCATTTTCTCCCACTGCTTCTCTCCCATGCTATTAACAAGACGGAGGGTGATACCATTAAAGGTTCCTCAATTAGAAAGCTGGCACCCCTTGGCTCCTGTTGTGCTGGACAGCAAGGGCTCCAGGAGGCTCTTCAGAGCTGAAGCCTGTTAAGGTCTCACCTTCTGGAGGTGCCTCTTTCTCCTTGGACTTCAGGTGGGCCCTAGGGAAACTTGTCTCCAAAGTCAGACCTGGGAGATGGTAAAAATGTTGTTTGTGAATACCTCTGTCCCTTGTTCTTTCCTTTGTTCTCATCCAGGTATCTTGAAACCTTGAAGCCACTGAGAGTGAAAAAAGGAACAGAACAAAAATCCTAAAAGATAAAAACAAAACAAAACAAATCCCTCTTTGCTTAAAATAAGCCATTTTGTGAAGTTATTTTTCAAAATATGATAATGATGATACTAAACCACTGGATTTAGGAAACTGATAGTCTTCCAGGCTGAGATATCTGCAAGTCAACCTTAAAACCCTTGCAAACACTGCCACAATTGCGCAGCTATAAACTTCTAAGACCAGAAGTTAATAACAGAGAATGTCGCTAATAGACATTTAACTGCAACAACACTGGTAGGTGATACAGCAATAATGAAAATAATGGTCCTGCGCAAATAAAGGACGGGTAATGTCTTTCCATGATAGCCCTGCACCACGCTGAGCACACGGCACAGTCACGGCTCCTGCACGTTCCCATGGTTTTATGAGGAGCTGGCTGCAGCCACTGGCTCTCCCCATTATGCCTGTGTGGAGCCTGCAAGGGATTCAGGTGCACCTAAACTGAGGTAACCCAGGAGAAAACTCAGTTTCCTTGGGTTGCCTCTTGCTGTAATATTTTTTCTTCTTAACAAGCAACAGCCCATGTGAGAAATGGGGCATGCACGTAACAGCCCGGCATCAGGGACTGGCACCTTGGCCAGGGGGTTCCCACACGTTGCCCCAGACACTGAGCTCCCCACAGCCCTGTCAGCCTGCACCATGAGGAACACAGGGGCACTGCAGTGGTCCACATGGGACCTCTGTGTCCCAAGAGCCTTGTATGCCACACAGGAGCTCCTACTGGGCTTTTTCCAAAGCTCTTGCAAGCATTGCAGCACCAGCACAGCCCATCTCTGCAGCTCTCCCTCAGCTGATTACTCCCAGTCCTCTGGCAGAATGAATTTATCCCATCCTAAAGATGGATGGAAGGAGCGAAATCTCCAAGAAAATGGAGTTTCCAGAGTTCAGCCAGGAGGAGAGAGCAGGTAAGCTGCAGCGGGCTCCCCTCGGCTGCTGCATCCTGTGAGAGCACGCCTGGCCCCAGTGGTGACCCACATGCATAATGAATGCATACTCGCAAGGTGGATATGATTAAAACAAATAAAAAGAAAATTATTTTCTTCCTTTCAGCCCAGTCACTTCAGTGCTTGTGTAAAATTGACTCTTAACCTGTAATTTGCCGATTATTTGCATCCTTCAGGCTTGGTGGGACCTGCAAGCAACACCAGGTCTGCCCTGGCTGCCTCCTTCACCTCAAAGTGTGGCAGTTGTTACAGGCAATTTTGCTTTTGCTGTTAGCTAATGTGTTTGGTCCGATGGGGTGCCACAACTGGATGTTCATTTAAGAGCACAAGCTTGGGAAAAAAATAATGCTCCTGAAATGGAGATTTCCTTGTGAAGTGGTGACCTAAGTTTTCTTTCTTTATGCTTGGACAATAATTGTTAAAATTGTTAAAATGTGGCCACACAGGTTGGTGGGAAGAAAAACCAACAGGAATATAAATACAACTTGCAGGTATCTCTTCTAAAACATTTACCTAATAACCACAGATCACTTTGCAACTTTACTCTCTAGTCCTAAACAAATGCTCACGGGCATCAGCAGACTGAGTTCAGGCTTCATAAAACCCCACAGCCATGTACATACTTAGCTTTGCCTTCCCCTTTATATTCCATTGCTGTTGCATTTTTGTTTTACCCCATAGCAATCACCACAATCTCATCTGTGGTCCTAGTATATGTATTTTTTTTCCTAACAGGGAGGAGTCTGTTGGTGCTTCCAGGAGGAGAGTGAGTGTTATGTAGCTTTTGGGGATGGTAGGGGAATCCCTGCTGGGTATTTAACCTACATTTGTTTTCAGTTTACAGGAGTGTTCAGTTCTAAGTCTGCTGTTAAAGATGAAAAGGGAGGAACTCAAGTAATTCAATAGGATTTATCTGAATTGCTGAAAGGGCTACAGGAATAATCTTTGTAGTGTCTTTTCACTGAAACCACAAAGTCTTGAAACAGGGAGGAGATTACTGGACAAGTTAAATTCCCTTAGAGCTGACAGCCTTACCTTTCTCCAGTTAGCAACTCATTTTAATTGTAAAAGAAGATGTTCTCTGTCCTAGGCTCAGCATTTGACTGACAAATTCAACACCATGAGGGCAACACTAGCCCCTGGCAGCCCTCAGCAGGTTGACGAGAGAAGCAAATTCTGCGAAAGAGGGAAACAAAGGCGAGCAGCAAGCCACACAATGCATTTTTGTCTGCACGTATGTGAAGTTCATTGTCAGAAGCCATCCTTTCCTCCAACTGCCGCAGAAGGCTGTGATTGTGGATATTGCCAGCAATGGTTTTGAAGTAACGGGGGCTTCAACACATCCAGGCAGCTGTACTGGATGTTCAAAGGACAAAAGGGAAGGCCCCCTGAAGCCCAAGAAACTGGAGCAAGGCGGGGGAAGGGGAAACGCACATTTCTCTTTATAACACCAGCTACTGAGTGGCTGTGCTTTCCCTTGTAAAAACTCTGCTGTGAGATCTGCTGCACCCTGAATTCAATATTCGGTGCTGCATCCCAGAACAAGGAATTGGTTAAGCATTTTAAAATTCTGCTGAAGTGTTTTTTCCCCCCAGAAATTGTCTGCTTAGGAGCATTTTTGCATGCTACAGTCCTGTCTGTGCTTTCAGCGTGTCTGCAGTTTCCCATACAGAACATCTGTAGGGCGTGTGTAAGCAGTGAAGCTGGCAGTGGGCAAAGCAATTGCTTTGGTGAATCAGGTAACTGCTGGGAAGTCACCCCAAAGAAAAGCCGACCTCTCTCTCTCGACAAAAGTAAAGCAGTCGTCATGGCATAAGGATTTTCAGATGTTAATGCAAGGATTTTTTCTGATGACCAAAGTAGTTAGAATTTTCTCTTTAACTAAACATGCCCACTTTATGCCTTGCAGATCTCTTGGTTGTACTGCTCTGACATGCAACCTTTCCAGGCTGCCTGCATAGCTTCTTAGCGCCCAGCAGCTTAACGTTTTTATTGCAGCAGGAGATTTGCTGCAATGGTCATTTCCTTCTCCCATCGCTTGGATTACTCCGTCATCACTTTTTTCGCTGCCAGCTCCTTTCTCTCTTTGTTGATCACATCCCTGTGCTGGCTCTCGCCTCTGTGATATCAGGCAGAAATAATTCCTCTTCACTTGCAAGCTCTATTAGAGCCTATCCCCACCCTGCCCATAAACCTTCATTCACTGTCAGGAGGTTGACTTCCACCTTCATCAGCCATAAGCAAGCACCTCTGCTATTTTCTCCCCAGGCTTGGGAGGAACTCCTCATTATAAAAAATTGCAGCGCTCTCTCCCTTTCTTCCAGCCCTTGTTTTAACAAAGACTTTCTTTTGTGCAGGGCAGGCCCAAATCTTGCCATTGTTTTGCTTGACCTGCTGCCCACCAGGATGGCTAAAATTGCCCTGTGCTCTCTCATGCACACCATTTCTGGGTCTAGTTTTTCACATTTGTGTGGAAAGCAAGGACTGTGTTTTCATGCACTGAGCAATACAATGGGGATCCCAAGCCTGTGACAACCACCCGTGACTCATTGTATTGGAGCGTGCTTGGGCAGAAGGAGAGGAAGGGAGGGGAAGGTACATAGAGTTTTTAAGAAGCTCCTTTCCCTCCCTTTAAACACTTTCTTTGATACACCTCAGCACCGTCCCTCCAGGGGAACGCAGTGTAAACCTCCCGGACCTTTGCCTCAACCTCCGCCTGCCATTTCAAGGGGTGTGCTCCAAGCCTGGCTTTCTCCAGGAATGCAGGGAACTACACAGGATGCTTTCAGATATTGTATTACAGTCTGAAACCGAGGGAGTGCTTCTGAGTGGAAAACCCAAGTCAGCCTCAAAGAATTGGGAATTTGGTTGATATCCAGCTCCTTCTGTGCAGCTCTGCTTTTCACATTGTCCTGCCGTCTCTTTTCCTCTAGGCTGAGTTGTAGGGAAAGTTAGGTTCTTGCCTTCTCCACGAGCTTTACTATTCCAAACAGTGCCATGTTTTGCTGTCAGATGCGTTCTCCCTCCTTTATGTGATTATCCATAGGAGGAGAAGCGTCACACGCAGGAGAGAAAAGAGTGCTGTAAAGGACAGCTTATAAATGACTTCAGTGAGGCAGAGTGATGTGTCATTCTGGCAGAGAGCCCATTAAAGAGGAAGCATTGCTCTTGAATACATTCAGCTGGGGTTTCTGAGAACTCCTTTATACCCACTCATTATCCATTTCACATTCTGGAAGTGGATGGTTATGTTTGCCTATGTGACGCAGATCTTAATAGTTTTCTGCAGTACTACATCATTTAGCTCTCAGCTAATCCAAAACCAAGCTAGTAATTAACATTAAATGCTGAGAAATGGATCTGATGTGATGAACACTCAGCACATAATGAGAACACAGAGATTTCTTACTTGGAAGCTGTAGTGGTCTTACAACATAACCAGTGGTTACAGATGCCCAAACAGAGCTGGGATTACCAATAAGAGATGGTAACACTTGCAAACCTAATTGTTGCTGGTCTGGTAGAAGTGGCACTCTTGGGCTCCACTTCGATGGATAACAGCTCTGGCATCTTTTGTCATTTCATAATGGTGTAATGCTATTTATTCCACAGAAATCCCAGCGGAGCCATGAATCACACGCAGATCAGGCACACCACTGAAAATGCAGCTGTGTCTGGGGACGAAGCTTGCAAGCAACTGCTCTGCAAGGCCAACTCGTACACTGTGGAGCGGGACAATGCAAGTCAACCAAAATAATTAATAATAACAAAATGATTTGTTAGGATAGTGATTAAGGGGCCACGAGAACTGGAAGCTGAGTGTGCCAGACCCTGCAAAACCAGCAGCTGGGTCCTGCTGGACAAAGAGACAGACATACACAAAGAAATGTTTAAGAAAAGAGGATAGTGAGGTGGTTCCTGTTCCCAAAATGTCTTCACCTAGCTCTGGACTTGGGCACAAATGGGATGCAATGTTCAAGTACAAAAGAAAATGGGATGGCAGCAAAGACAAGACATGTATGCTTCTTGTGTGATTTATGTTTTGATTTGCGTGTTTTTTGGGGGGAGTGAGGGTGTCTTTTGTAGGGTTGTATCTCCAGTTAGGAAGACACGAATTAAGTAGAAATAAAAGATGAGCAGGAGAATGAGGTAAGGAATGAGAATAGGGGAGGAAGAGGCGAGGAAAAAGCACAGAGTGAAACCAAGGTGAAGAGATCACAAATGATTTACATAGATTTGAAACAAAGCTGATCAACCCAGGGCAGAGAAAATGCAGCCTGTACTGTGGAAAAATTTGAGTGCACCATATCAGACTTTAGCCTCTCTCTGACAAAAAAGTTCCACATCCATATCAGGCAGATAATAACAAAAGTTCCGATAAAAGTTCACGCACAGTAGCAGCTTGGAAAATACAGTGCTGGGAATCCTAAAAGTATATATATATAAAAAAAAAAAAAAGATAGAGCAGTGGCTGGTATTCACTAGATTTACCTTGGAAAAATTAAGTGTTACGCAGATTCTACTAAGATTTGAACTGGTCTCAGACCTGAAGACTGGATCACAAACCTGCATCCCTGGCAAGTGCACAGATCTTCCTTGCAAATGGTCATTAACCCATGGCTTGCCATGAGATATTTTATTTCACCTTTTCTGATAGAAGTATGTTTTTAAAACTGTCATTAATAGAGCTGAACAGAAACTTTTCTACCAAAACAGGATGTTGGGCATCACGCTTATTACTTCATGTCCATCTCCCTTGAGCATTTTTAAGATCTTACTATGCTTAGAATAGCCTTCAGTTGAAACAGAAGGCATTATTCAGTGACCTTCTTGACTAAATTACTCCCAAATGACACAAAGAGAGGGGCTCAAGGGGGAATTCTTTATGTAACTTTCAGCAAGTCCTTCTTTTTTTGCCTGCTTTCATTTATTTCTTTATTTTTGTTCAAACATGCCACAGAAATGATCTGTCTTATTTGCGTGCTGGTAATTTCATTTCCCAGTTTTGTTCAGTTCACCCTGAGTGCTTGGATCCAAAATTCACAATGGAAAAATAAAAATATTTGAGTCTAGTCGGGTAGGATCAGCTTTGGGCCTGTAGTAGGAATGAGGAAAGGTAATCTCTGGGAATGTGTCTTCATGCACATTCTGTGATGACACACATTAATTTTTAATCTATTAATTTTCTAAATTATTCATGTCACAGAAGTAGAATAGAGAGGAAAAAGAATGGCAGTCAGTACCTAAAAATGGTGTTCCTGCACATCTAATGGTATTTTTCCTCATTTTGTGTGCTCTAATTCTTTTTTCTCTCCACCCTGGCTCTCTTGCAGGCACAGCTGTGAATGGGTGTGAGTTACCTGGCAGCAACAGAGAGGCCCACAGTGATGCTCCTGAGGCTGAGCCTTGCTGACATCCCAATGCTGGTGTCAGTGCCAGCTTCAGGGTTCTCTGACGGTCTTTCCTCCAGGTAGGACTCCTTCCCTGAGAGCACTGATGGTGGCTCCACACAGCAGATTAGATCAGGCACCAGTTCTGTTTGAAAAAAAAAGAAGCAGAAGTATATTTGGGGGTTTCCTAGGTCTATAAGAGGACTTGATCCACAAACATTTGTGCTGATAGATGTGAGGAGAGGGCATGCATGGCTTGAATGTGGGAACAAAATCATTGTTATTCTTCACTGTTAGCTTCACTGTTAGCTATGGAAGCCTCTGCACTGTGGCATCGTAGCCTGAGTCCACCCCATCATGAAAGGTGCAAAGCAACCGAGCTCTGGGAGGAAGAAGGCTTCAAGAGGTGCAACTTTCCTTCATACTCCTCAGTAGCTGGGTTATGGCTCAGATGAAACAGTCACAGTGACCACAGGACATGTTACGAGTATGTACATGCAAAGAGTGGACTGAGGATTTTGAGAATCAGCTCGGACACCAGCCACACTTCAGCTGGAAGTACTCCAGAATGGACATGACATGTGCACAAGTCTATGATTTGGTGAATCAGATCAAGTTTTTCTTTAACAACCCCTTGTTTTACTAGTGTCAGTAGTGCACATGCCTGAGTATAACACCAGGCAGACCTGGCCTCTGGCTTCTTCAGCCTCTGCTCTGACTGTCACGTGAAAGCCGCTGTTACCTCAGGATGCTACACAAATCAAAAGCAGCTCGTTAAAATGCCTGCAGATTTTCAGACCTGCATCTCTCTGTGTATTTGGGCGACACACAGCACAACTGACGTTGATCTCGATTGCACCTTTTTTGCATTACCGTCAAACAAACAATGAAAGAGCTCTAAGCAGCATCCTCTAAGGTATTGCTGTCTGCATGCTGTCTCCCCGCTTGATTTCCTCAGGTCGGTAAGTCTGTAGGAGCAATCCTCCGCAGTAGCTTTTGTTTTAAATTAAAGATGCTACAAGACTATTATGTCACGAGGCATCAGGAAAAATACCCTTTCAGGAGATCAGATTGACACTTCCACCCTGTAAGTGCACAGTGCAGCAGCTACACATATTGCTGGTATTTGTGCAGGCACTGCATGAGGTCCTGGAGGGCAAGCCGGGACGCACCGCTTTGTTCTCTCACCTGCACTGAGTAAAGGCTGTTGTTATCAGTGCTCCGATAAATCCTGCCACAGAGTCTTGTTACACTTGGAAGGAAAATAATACGATGTGTTACAAAGCTTGGTAGCTGATAAGGAAAGAAAAAAGGTTGCTTCCTTTGTTTTAAATAGGGGTTGTTTTGTGCATAGGCGTCTGTGTAAGGGAATGCAACAGTGCTGAGGTTGGCCTGGTGAGGAGTTTAAAACCATGGCATTTAGAGGCCTGAATTCCAATGCCCTGCTCTTTCACTTCAGTGTAGTCTTTATATAAACACCAGCGGACTAATAGCACACTGCTCGCAAGTTCAAGGCCACTTTTCTTCATTGCCCAGGAGCCCAGCTGTCAAAGCAAGATCCAGCAAGCACTTCAGCTGGTATCTCTGGGGCTGGCTGAGACTTATAAGCAACCTGTCCTTACGTTAGCCTCCACAGCATCTACTCTTGGAAAGATGGATAGTGCTCTGCAATACCTTGTTCTGAGTTTGCTCTGAGTTTTGCTCGCACGCACGGTCATGAAGCCATGAGGAAACTATGTGACAAGATTGATCACAGCCTCATACACCATCTTGTAGTTTGCCTCCACAAAAGCACTGAGGCATGGACAGAAGGTATATCCATATGACCTGGCTGGAGTCCTGTGTTCTCCTTTCCATACTGAAAGAAGAAGTATAAGGTCACTGCTTTGGAAAAGCCACCTGCAACAGCCACTGATGTAGGGAGATTGCTGCTGAATGGGAAATGGGGTTAAGGGTAAATGCATGCCACCACCAGTGCCACAGGACAAGGGAAAAGCTGAGGACATTTTACTCCCAGGCTGTAGATGGAAACAGCCATGGGAATGAGGTAACGATGTGGGGAGGTAATTCAGCCTCAGGCTTGAGGTGCTCCTGACAGCAGCAAGGCCTGGGAGGGGTGAGTGGCACAGCTTGCTCTTCTGCAGGGTTGTGGCCCTTCTTCTGACACAGCCACACCACCACCCCAGGCAGTGACCTCCACCAGCCAGAGCCAAGCCTCTACCTTGTCGAGGTTCCTTGTTTGTCAAGAACAAGATGCCTTCTGACTGTTTTTCAAAGGTCAGGTACTCTGCGCAAAATAAAAAACATCCTGGCTGTTGCTGAAAGGAGTTTCCTTTGGAAAAGATCTCCTGAAAGTCAAACACTTTAGCAATGGGCTGCATCTGGACCATTAACGTGCTCAGGAGCACCCTGAGGAACAGCAGTCTTGGCACTTCTGAGGACTCTCAGAAGACAGATCCTGACTGCCAGACCTTAGCTCTGCACTTCCCTGTGGAAGACCATGTGTGCATAGCCATAGCTGGTCCCCTACCTCCTCAGCACGTCAGGGAGGGGTTATACAGGCTGGTCGCCCCTTTATGAAGAAAATGGATGGATAGCTCACAATCTGGATTTGAGGCCTGACACTGTAAGTCAGAAAGGCCTGGTGGCTCTAATTTTTTATTTGTTGCACTTTTGCAGACCCCAAGCAACTACTAACAGGACAGGCTGTACTTCTTGCTTATCTTTAAGGTTTTGGCCACATTGTGTTTTTATGCTTTCTGTTTTTCTGTAGTAACGTATTCCAGCCATAAACCAGCAATGGTCAGGGCACATTTAATCTAAGGGGATTCCAGATGGCTCTAGCAATAGAGTGACCAGCCTTTCAGTGTGTGGTCTGTGCTTAATTTGGGCCACTGTGAGCTGGCCTAAAAAAGGAAGCAATATGAAAATACCTCTATATCTGTGGATTCTCCAGTGAGGAAGTCTGGAACTTTTGTAAATGTTTTGCTTTATTTTTAGTCATTAATGTCACAGAGCTATTAAATGTGGTCTGGCTTTCAGGTTTACCCTTTGCCAGTAGCCTTTCTGCAGGAAACCATTACAATTTTCTTGTGTAGGAGACCAGAAAAAGTCCTTGCATTTGGCAATTGCAAAATATTTTTGCACTTTACAACATCTGTTTGTTATTTTGGTTTAGGGCCTTGGGCAAATTCTTAGTTCACTGTCTGTCTTCTATCTCATATGTGCAAAAAAGCAAGTGAAGTTCATGATAGGTGCCCTGAACTTAACAGGTCTGAGCTTGATGGAAGCAGCCTCTGGAGATTTTCAGAGCTGTAGGTAGAGGGGAGAGCAGTCTGCCTATGGCTGTAAGTTAACCATAGCACTAACCATAGCAGAACCAGGTGTGTCTGATCACAACACAGGTGGTGTTATCACCTTTTTTTTTTTTTTTTTTTTTTTTTTTTTTTTTTTTTTCCTAAAAGATCCCTTTCTGCTTACACTTTTCAGCCTACCACAGAACCAAGATGAGGGGGAAGTTGAAGGCTGCAGGGGTTGGACTCCTAACTTGTCTGCATTGCTTACATCCACCAGTCTCCCTCAATAAAGGGCTTGGGACCAGAGGGTGTAAGCAGTGCAGACAAGCCAGACATGGGGCAAGTGTGGGAGGCACCCTTTGAGGTGGGTTTTTCGGTCAACCATACCCCTGGGCTGATGGCAGCTGGCATATCCGAGGGGCTTTCACCATGGTGGTGACCTTCAGGAGTGACCTCACCAAACTGTGCACACTGCCTTTATCTCCTGGGGCCCAGTATTCTGAGCACAATGGAACAATGCTTTTGTGTTTGTAAGGTTTTCTACAATGGCAGATAAGTAATTATCTAAGTAAGGGAAACTAAGTACCTGAAATAAGTAGATGAATTTTCTCATTTGCTTTGCCTCATCTCTGGCTGGACTGACTCCAATCTCCAGTCGCAATTCCCCTTCTCCTTAAAAAATCAATACTCCACTAAATCATTGTCTTTTTCAACTCCAAACATGAACATTTTATTGCACAGTGACATCTATCTCAGATCCAGGCAATCATTCACCCTGAATGTCCATGAATTTTAGGGGCCAATTTTTGATGATGTAGTAAAGAGCATAAACGAGTTACCCTAGATATTTTGGTGTACTGGTTCTGAAAAACACAGATAAGCTTGAAAGAAATATTTTGTCATATACAGCAGGGAGTACACACTGACATGACATAAACATACCATCTACTCTCACTGGAAATACAACATGGCAATTAACTAGTCTAGCATAAGATCTCTTCATATAACCGGTCAGTCTGCACCATATGGGAGTCACCTGCCGTATCTTAATTACATCTTATAGTCTGGCACCAAGGCCACCCTCAGCGTGCGTCAGTAAGCAACCCATTTTCTAGTGTTGGCAGACCTTATCTATAGAAAGGAGAGGAAGTGGTGGAAAGCACATGTTATGTTCTGGCAAAAAAATGCCAGAAAGCAGCGATGGGGACTTGTGGGATTGTTGCTGGCAGGCATTCAGGCTCAAGGTGAACGTGCCTAGTTAAGCTCCAAACATGCCACAGGTTGGGGCAGGGTGAGCAACCAGGTCACTGGTGTGAGAATCAGAACTTCACTGAGACTTGCAAGCTTGAATTGGATTGTCAGCTTCCCCTGTGTGAGCACCATGGCTAGTGCAGAGTGATGTGGGAGTCACTTAGGGCTGATCATGACTAAAGGCTTCAGCTTGGACTAGTTATTTGGACTGCACTGATCACTGCCAGCTTTGGCCCAATGGCCCAGTTATGTTCTGAAAGAAGTGTCTTTGCCATAAGCTATGTGACATGTCAGGACAATGCTTGTTTGCATTTTTATCAGTTTCTTTACACAAAGATGAAAAGTTTATTGAGTCAAACTGTGAAGCTTTTGTTCAGAGTAGTGTCTCCACTTGATTTGGGGGGAGCTTTGCCAGAATAGATCCTGAATGAAACAGGAGGAAGGGCTTCAGGTTTTGACAGTGTGTTTTTCCTGACATTTTAAGTTGAAGCACATTTGCAACAGGGCTATGACTGAACAAAAGTTTTTGTGGTAAGCATTTCAATTTGAGATTCAGACGAAATTGTAGAATTGTTGCCACGTGTGCTGGATCCTATCCCCTGATGGAAGCCTTCAGCTAGACCTTGAATAGTAGAGTTGGTGGGATTAGTAATGATTTGAGTAATGTATACAATTGAAATACTTTTGTGGCGTTTCTGCAGTTCCTACAGATGTCTCAGCTGGACTTTTAGCTGTGGTGTCTTACAATTTTGAGCACATGACTGTATGTGCATAAACTTAAAACAAGCATGTAATATTTTTTCATGCTCTTCACCCATTACTAGGCATCCAGAATAATAAAAGCTGATCAGGGCACAAAGGCCTCCTTTCATAAGTTCTCCTGTGCAAATATCTTATGAAAATAAAGGCATAATGAAGGTACTATTATTTTCTCTTCACACCGTTTGCATATGCTACAGAGACAGAAGGGATGAAAATTTACCAAATAAGGAGGAAAAGGAGAGCTTTTAAGTAGGTCTCAAGTGGGCTTCTTTTCCAAACGGAGCTTATTTGTCAGTGCATTAACACAGAAAGAGAAAGCAAAGGTGGGATCACAGGGCAGCCTCTGGGCACATCTCCAGTGAGAACTGCCACATTTCATCTTTGTGGCTATGTGTGCAGTGGCAGGGGTGGAGGACGTGGCACCTGCAAAGGCTCAGCCTGGAAAGATGAGGAGAAAGCTCAATCCAATGCCCATAGTTGGCCCACTCTGCAGCATCACTTCTGTGCTCTGTGACTCCTGCTTCTTGTGCTGCTCACAGAGATCGTCACAACCTCATGCATGTGTTGTATTCATCTCCTATTTCCCACTAGATGCTTATGATCTTTGAAAGAGGGTTGTTTTTTTCTCTGTTACGCGGGTGTAGTGTCTCATCATGTTATGCTGCGGTTCTCACTACTCCTTACAAATCCAATTGCAGTATGAGTAAATCTTCCTGCTGCTGTAACATAAAAGCTCCAGCACTGAATCTGGGGTCAAAAAGCTAAAGGCTAGATGCGGGCCACTTAAACAACATCTCAGACATCGGAAAAGATCTAGAGAAATGAAGCTTCCTGCATCCCTGTGAGAAAGCCCTTGTCCCTTCCCATCCTCCCCGTGTCCTGGAGGGGAGGGGAACCTGACAAGACCACAAGAAAGAGCTCAGTGAAAGTGAGCAAACATCATTAAAATTATCCAGTGGACCTCAGTAAAAATGTACTGAGCTGTCCTGGCTGAGAGAGACATTTTTCACACTGTAATGGCCACACAGCTCCCTAAGTGGAAGAAGGAAGGTCATTTACTTCACAGGAAAAAAAGAGTCTATGAGATCATTTATAACATTACTCACAACCATTATCTATCCCAAATCATTCTTATGCCTTGTCTGTGATATTGGCTGCCTTGCAGTGCTTTGAGTCTCTCTTAACATAAAATCCTTTCTTATTCCTTAATGGCATACCAGCTGAAATATTTAAAGCATTTGCAGACAAATGTACCTAATTGTATCCTAGATGCACGAAGGCCCCAGGGAACACTAACTGCTGCCACAGTCACATTTACCTGCCCTCGGGGAGTCTGTTGTTTCAGTAAAACCCTGTCAAATACAGGTTGGTTAATAAGAAAATGCTTTTCCACAAATAGAGCATATTTGGGCTCACATCCTGCACTGACTCATTCTTCCACCTGATAAAAGCTTCCTGACCTCTCCCACAAGCTGTGAGCTCGCTACACCCCAATTAAAGGGCTGCGCTGGCTGGAGGGTCAGCAGGGCCTGGCTGTTCCACACCTGCAGCCGTGGTCCTCATTTGCCTGAAGAAAAGCCCTGTTTTCACCTTCACAACCGGCCCCAAGCATGTGGCTACATTCAGGTGCAGAAAGGCAGACCTAAAGTCAGTCAGGAAGGTTAGGCAAGGAAAGAAGAACACATTCTCATGGGTCTTGAGCCATGCAGTGTCTTGTTTGAGTCAGCCTGAAGTCCCCTATCCCAGCCCCCACGTGTTTGGCAACGGCTTTTCATGTGTGACCCTCTCAGAAATCACCAGGTTCCAGCTTGCCACAATCCAGTGAACATCTTAACTAGTTTCTTCTCTGCACATAGTTTTCAGTAGTTTGACTAACAATTGCAGCGTGATGCCCAGTCCACCACATGAGGGACTGGTAAGGATCATTCAGGTTCTCCTGATTTTTTTTATTTTTTTTACTCACAGCCTTTATGCAGCTGGGAGTCATACCCTGAACTTTCGGAAAACATTTGTTTTTGCTTCTGAGTTCATGCTGCAGAGCATGACTGATGCATTGCAGAGCCCTGTGGAAGCAGTTGGGGCCTCCTGCAGGATCATCATCGTGTTTTGTTTACTTCAAGGATCTGGCGCAGTTGTTTCCTCCGACTGGGGCTAACGAGTGGGTCCTGTTTACTCTTTCCAGAAATGCAAGAAAAGATGATGTGCCTTTGTGAGATAGTGTGTCCAAGAAGAAAAACGCTTGGTGTGTCCTACCACTGAGGAAACTACAGCTACTGCTCAGGATCTCTGCAAGCAGGCTGTGAGCCCTGCATGTTCCTTAGCATATTCAAAATGACCACTGTGTTAGCAAGACATTATTTGAATAGCAGACAACTGTGGAAACATTTGGCAAGAAAACATGTGAGAGATAACAAAGCAATTGCAATCTTTGGCTGCCACAAAGCGGATTGTTTGAAAATCCTGCCCAGAAAGTTCTGAGGGGAAAATGTTACGTGTGGTGCCCCAGATTATTTTATATGAGACATTAACATTTTTGCTGGTTATGACTATCACTTTTCCCATGCTACTGACAGTGCCCTGAACCGATACAAGGGCAAAAATAAATTGTCTTGCCCAGACCTTGTAACTGTGAAAAAGCACGCCCTATTCCCCGAAGCAAAAGCGGTTGAATGATCTACTCTAAGAAACATGACTCCAAGTATTTAGTGGCAGCCATCTCAGATCACTGTTGTGCAGCCTCAGTAAAAATTTGAGAGGTGGGTGGAAAGCAACTGAGAGCACTATGAATGAGAATGGTTAGTCCTAAACCTGTGTTAAGGCTAACAGCCAAAGAATAAAGGAGCTGGTGAGGGGGAACACGTTGTTCTCATTATCTGCCAGTGGTTGCACATCTGCACTAAAAGACAACAAAAGGGCATTTTTTTGTACAATTGTACATTGTGTAATAAGATAAGAATAAAACTAATTCACATTTATCTAGAATTTCTCAGAATGGTTGTAGTCCCTGTAGACATAGCTGACTATAAAATGTGAAAATCTGAGTCACACCAGCAGATTGTACGTGGCAGAGAAACTAATCTGATGTAATAGAAATGTTTACAAGCTCAGTGACCCTTCTCCCTCCACCCTCCTCCACTTTAAAAAGCCACGTAAGGCCATGGATCAAAGCAATGAAGTGGCAGCATGCTGAACACTCAAACAATAACAGCCCTGACTTCCTCAGACGTCAATAGTGCAAGTTACTGGAGGATTTTTGCATTCACTGAAGAAGGTAATATAATCATATGCATCAAAGACTGAAAGTGGAGTTATAATGCCACCACCTCTTATCACTAAAATATTGCTAAACATGATTAAACATGGTTCAGTGGAAATATCAGAAGCTGACTACCCAGTGGGATCAAAAAAAAACAGCAAACAGTTCAGAAATGTGTACTCAGTTAATGCTTACCAGATGCAATCAATTTAGAGTAATAGTCAGTTCCAGTCTTTAATTCATATCTTTATGAAATGAGTACAGATACACTCCTCTTATGTCTAACAGATTTCCTGCCTCTATTTTTTTTTTTTTTTTGTCTTTTCCAAGCAACATACCACCTTGTGTTACTTGAACTCTTTGTCCCTCCCTAAGAAAGCTGGAGGTCCCTTACAGATAACAAACCTGCTATTGCTTCCTGAGCAGATCTCAGGTTTGGTAAGGGTAAATGTGATGACACTGTGCATTTAGGGTTTTGTAATACACGTGACTTCACTGCGCATGACACTGTGAAAATAAATGAGAAGTGCAAAGTCAAAAGAGCTCATAATGATCAGATTAATTATCACCCTGGGGGATGTTCCTTGCAGGGTCCTACAGGATTCCTTTCTGGTCTTTGTGGAAAGTCTGCAGAAAAACAGAAAAAAATGTTGAAGAATTGTGAATGATAGGTTAGCTAGAAAAATTGATCTGGATTACTTGTTAAAGGAAGGTCAGTTTAATGGTATCCATTTTGACAGCCAAATGAAAATGTGTAAAGCTAGGGACAAATAAAATCAGCTTTCCTACAGGAATGGGGACTCTGTTTTAGAAAGTGGTGGTTTAGTGAAGGATTTAGGTGAAGTGGCTAGTAATCAATCCTATAGGCACTCTCAGGATAGTTCATAGCATAAAGGCCGATTTGGATCTCAAAGAAGAGCAGTGATATATTTAGCTGCCCTACTCAAGTGCTGGAGAAAGCTCAGATGAAAGCAATAAGACTGATCAGAAGTTTAGAAAATGTCAAGTTGGGGGGAAAAACTGAGCCATGAGAATGTGTCTAGTCTGAAAAAGACAAGACAACAACTTTCAAACACATAAAAGGTAGTAGCAACAGAGACTGTAACAAAGTCTTGTCCATACCTTCTGATGATAACACAAGAAGTAACGAGCTTAAATTGCACCAAGGAAGATTTATGCTATCCGTCAGGAACATTTTCTAGTGACAGACAACTGAGCACTGGAACATATTGCAGGTTACCATAGGATTAAGAGCTGTTTGGGCCAGTGGTTTCCAATCTTTCTTTTGTACCTAATCTCAACTCAGAAAACCGGCAGCATTCTCCCTCCCATTGTTAAGTGGTAAAATTGTTTTGTCTTAAAACAAAGAGCCTTAAAGGCTTTTGAGTACTGGAAATAATAGTGATGATGATGATGACACACACAAAAGACATTGCATGGGGAATTCACCAGCTTGATTAAAAACAAATGGAAAGTTAGCTTGGGAGGTAGCCACGTTTCAGAATGGCCTTTAAGAGCAGGAAAATACTCGAAAGCTGGCTGGGGTGCACAGAGCAGACGTGGTGGTAGAGACTGTGGGGCTGTGCAAGAGGAGTCATTGCAGACAGCTGCAATGAATCAGTCTTAAAGTAAGCAAGACATAACTGGGTTTGGGGATGAGTGGAAATGAAGGGAAACTGAGGACTCGGGGGGTGCCCATGGGGTTACTGGCAGGCCACAGGACTGCGAGCAGAGAGGGCCAAGGTGAGAAACATAAGAATAAGGCAGAGGGCACAAACTGGGACATGGCTGACCCAGCCTCAGGGTGATGGTAATCAAGGAGATCTCTTTATGAATGCAAATAGCTACTGAGCAATCTTTGTCAGATATATTGCACTTGCCAGCCAAAAAGTGATGCAGAGCTGCTGACAAAAAAAAAAAAAAAAAAAAAAAGGGGAGGGGGGAGCATCTTTCTGTTTTCTGTTTATTGTGTTGCTTAAACTGTCTGAAGCCTAAGGAAATGTACACTGAAGTAGATTTGCTCATGAAATCAGGAAGGCCCTGCTCTGCTGACCATCGAGGGGTTGTGTGGATGGTGCCCTCAGGTATTCATTTCCCAGGAGCCTAAGGATATGCCCTTAGGCTGTGTCACTCATACCGCCCTGTCTGGAATCCCTCATTTCTCATGTTTGGGAGCTAGAGTCACGATCTCTAATGTTGTCTCATTAGCTGGGTAGAGAATTGCCAGGCCTCCCACTATGTATGTGTGGGCAGCCCCTTTTCTTCGATTAGTTCAGAATACTTTCCAGCTGAAGTTAACCTTCATGACATGCTCAGTGTTATTCTCTATGTTATTGCTTGAGTCTGGAAAAAAGTGTGTTATTTCCTCGCCCCCTCCCCCCCCCCCCCCCCCCCCCAACATGTTGCTCTAACCATTAAAACACACTGCTAGGTATAGGGAAGAAGCCAATCTGGAAATACAGTTCCTAAACAATCTCTGTACATTTTAGATGGCCTTACTGATATCGTAAGTCCTGCCTGGATGGATCCCTACATCCTCTCTCACAGTTCCTGGCCTGGTGGGGACTTGAAATGAATGTCTGGCTGAAGTCACAAGCACTGCTCCAGCGCTGTATATACCAAAACTCCTCTTGGAGGGAGTCCCAGCCCACGCTCAGCACTCTGAGATTAAGAAATGTACAGAACTGTAAAAACACAAATCACAAACAAGCTCGGTGAATTTTGAAGATCAGTTTTTGAACACCCCAGTGTGGACGGTAAACCACAACAACAGTAACAGGAAAAGCAGCACCACAAACGAAAACCCAGTACTCCATTTGAAACTAAATTCATTTAATAAACTAGAAGAAATTGCTCAGCAATGAAAAACTCCAGCACCACCACCCTGACCACATAAGATACATGAGAATAAACAGACTTGTGGGCACACCTCAAGCAAGCTTAAAACAGAAGCCTGCTCCAAAACAGTCTCCACACTAGCAAGGTGATCTCACTGTCTGGTAGAAATAACGCTCATCAGCCAACTGTAATCAATCAATTTCACAGGACTGCTTACTATATATAAAAATTGAGGTTGGTAAAAATGTACAGGACGTTTGTTCCAGACCACTGTCTTCTGACCTCGATGAGCAAACAAACTGAAAATATTTCTCACGGAAACCGGTTTTGGTTTACAGGTCAGGTAATAACTTGGGAACTTCAGCAAAGGACAAACAGCAGCTCAGCAAAGCTTGCAGAGGACCTCTGTGGTGATGCTTTTGATATGGTAGTGAAACCCCACTTGGTGTCTGTTTTTCCAGAGGGGTCCAGGAAATGAGTTTTATTCTTGCTGATGCCTGGGCAAAACAACTTTGGAAGATGAGTGACTCGTGCTGGAGAGGCAGGTCATGGAGGGGGTGAAGGAAGGACAGCTTGCTGCAGTGGATAGCAGGTAACCAAGAGCTTTCTGATGTTCGGGCAAAGGACTGGTTGATTGAGCAGGGAAAACATCTGACTTCTCCATCACAAACAAGACTGTATGTATAGACAAACACATATCCTGTGTCAGCAAATGGTATATTACAATTTTTGTTACTTATCATGTGAAAGCTCATTTTTCCATGATTTGTGTCAAGCAACTGTTAAGTGAATGTGGAAAGTCAATTAAAAGTACACAAATTGTATCTTTTATCACAATTTTCTAATAATAATAACAACAATAATAATAATGATAAAAACCACCTGTTTCAAATGTGTTCAGATTTTTGTGGGGAAGTTTGGATAGAAAATACATCAAAACAGGTTTTGTACTTACATCTAACGGACATATTAAATAAGGGAAGTAGCAAATGTAGTTGATGAGGGAACAGGATGCTTCTGGTCACTGTGAACTCTATACTCAAAGATATAAAAGCTCATAAAGATAGAGAAAAGTGCTCTGTGGTGTTTCCCATAGCATCGCCCTGCTACTTGCTATGGAAATCGGTGACAGTCGTGCGAAGTGGGAACGGTACCTGCTTGAGCGGTTTGGAAAATCTCACCCCACTTCCTTCACATTTCTAAAATGAGTGTATCTTGACCTTGCCCACCTGTTTCTATTCACAGGCTGGAAGAGGAAATGAGCTTTGATGCTTCTTCCACTCCCGACTGATTTTTTAACTGTGAATGAACTTAGTCCAAATGAAGAAAGTGCGCTCTTCACACCCATTAGCTAAACTGAAACCAAAAGTCAGTACTTGAAACACTTTTCTGCATAACAGAAACCAAAACTCTTTGCATTTAAAGAGGGTAAATACCTAGCAGAAATATACATATATGTATATATACTGAAAACTGCATGATATTTCAAACCAGTCTTAAGAGTTAAGATGGTTTCCTCTTTTTACCTGTGACTTTGCAGCTTGCATTGAAAATCACCGTTATCAGACTGGCAAACCAAGGGCAGCAATTGCTGGAGCTGAAGAGAAAGGTATATCTCAAAGTGAGAAATCTCTGACTTCACTGTGTGACCTCTTCTGCTGGGCAGGTCGGCTGGTCTCCACCAGAAAGCAGTAGGTCCTCTCTGTACATACACCAAGTAACAGGGAGTGCAGATGGAAAGGACAAAAGGAGAGGGAATGGAGAAAAAGAAGGATTTGTGAGGTGCTGGGAGGTTAGGTGCCTTGTCCAGGACCACACAAGAAATTCATGGCAAGCAGGTGAACCAGCTGCTGGCATCAGGAAGGGTATGTGGTGAGTTAAGTGCCTCTTCCCCGAGAAGCTGCTAAGGAAACAATATGTGGATTATCAGCTGTCACCCGAGTGTTACTTCACAGTAATATTGCCATTCATCAGTTCCTGAGATAAATAGGGCAGATGGCATGAACTGCCCTATTTTGTGGAGCTGCCTGCTGCTTTCCTCTCAATATAGAGAGCCCTGGGTAAGACCAGCTTGGACTTATTTAGCCACCTTCTCAGTGAGGAGACATAAATCCTCCCCCTGCTTTTGTGGGTATACGTTGCACCATATCTGGCCCTGGGATGGAGGAGTGAGAGGTTCCTTGGGGCCAGCAGAGGTAGCTTGGGCTCTGCTGAATTCTGGGTGCAAAGGAGAGCTGTTTACTACAGCTCAGTCCATGTTCCCCTCTCTCTGCATGAAAAAGCTTACCCAACTGAGAGTATCAGCAAGGAAAAAATGGTCTTTTATGCTAACTGATATTCTGTTGTATTTTACACAATGCAGGAGGTACCAGAACTTCTAGCAAAAACTGGAGCAACTGAAAGTCACCTTGTCACCTAGTCACATCAAGCCATGTTTGAGACCTAGCCATAACCATTCCTCTCCAATTATTGACCAATTCAGCCCAAAACAGACACATACAAGCTGCCAGACTGGATCAGAATTTGAAAGACTGATGTTTAATCTGGTAGACAACTTAGCCTTTATGGTGGTAATCGTTTGGCAGAAGATGCTGTAAATTACTGTATCTTGTGGTAGCTGCATAGGAAGGATTTTCTGCATTGACAGCAACTTTTCTATCAGGAGAGGATGCTATGAATCTTGGTGTAAGCAAAGACCACAACAAGTAAATAGACCTAAATAAGTTTTAAGATACACAGAATACTTGTAAGCATAACTGCTCTTGGGCAGTTGTTATCATCAGGTGGGGAAAATGAGGCAGAGAGTTGCCTGGCTCTGCTAAGGACACGAATGTAGCACTGAATAAATTCCCGTTCTTGTTCACAGAGATCCCCTGGGTTTCTTTGTATGTTCCCCACACAGACTCCACGGCATCCTGTAGATGAACTTTGCAAAACAGTGAGCATCAGGCATTATCTTAGTGCTATCAGTGTTGAAGAGGGGAAATGGAGAATGAAAGAAAACACAGTATCTTTTTCCCCAGAGAGGTAGGGCAGTGCTTACCAATGGAAAATAGTGGGTTTCCTTTTGCAACGTGCATAAATCTGGACTTCCTTCCCTCCTGGGAGCTTATGCTGCATTGTAGCTCCCTTGACATGTCCCTCTGAGCAGTGTGAGGCTTTCAGCCACGGTGTTTCTAGCTCTCTTTGGAATACAAACTTTGGGCTTCATTCAAGAAAGCACTTAGGCATGTGTAATTCCTTAAATTTCAATGTGACTATTCATGAGCATACAGTTAGCACATATTTAATTGCCTTCCTGAATATGGGCCAAAACAGAAAGTATCCCAGGAGTGTTTGGGAAAGAGTCTTAGATTTCATTACTTTAATAAAGATAGCTGCTCCACTTCAAAATATTTCACAAATGGTTTGGAAAGGTTTGGGACTTCTTGCTAGCACATCTCTAGGGGGTGAGGCAGGCAACCAACCCTGTTGGAAATGAGATGAGGATTGTCTGTGCTTGTACCACCCCAAGGGAGAGGACCCATCTGAGAATTAATCTTTTCATGTTAATTTTTCCTAAATGGCAGCCTAGCAAGTGCTCAAATCCAATGTTCTCCACATCCATTTGTGAACATACCAGTTTTTATTACCACCATTTGGGAAAGAGCACTGGATTTAGAATATTCAACTGTGCAGGTAAAAGTTGCAGAGAAAACTCTTTAGTGTCTTATTTTCTAGAGTTTGCTTTCCATTTTAAGAATGAGTGCAAGATGATAAGCAGAAAAACATACTTTTCATGTTAGCTCTGATATGGTAACAAACTGGAGGTACAACACCAGTAAAGATGGTATGTTTTATTAGTCTCGTTAAAATTGCCACTCAGATTCCACAGACCACAGCATTCATCCAAAATTGTTATTGAATGTGAAAAGCACCTAAATCTTCAATATTTACAACCATGTCTTGACCAAGTAGTGCAGATACCCTCTTTATTTTTCAAAACTAGCTTTAAAACTCGATGTGGGTTGTAAGTGAGTATCAGCAGATTTCATTCATCTTTTCCACTGTAAATAGTCAACATCTGAAATTGCTGGAATTTCAAAATTGAAGCATTTTGCCCAAGACCTATATTCATTTATCCTCTTGCAGGTAATAACAGTGGAGGCCTCCATATCTGTGATGAGACTCATCTCATCTTAAAATAGATGTCTTTTTAAAAGAAGGGAAAAAAGTGTGTGTTTCTTTTTCCATTGCCCAGAGAAGTTTTAGCTGGTGATCTCAGATGTGCGCATCCACAATTCTGACACCTCTACAGAGGTGAGATGAGTCCTACCTCGCATTGCTGATTTCTCCACTGACTGAACAACAGGTAATGGACACAATGGAGCCACTACAGCTGCAGTGCAAGAGTACAGATAGAGGTCTCTTCCTCTTGCAAACAACCTTGTTTTTTGGCTTGAGCATAACTATGAATGGGGAGAAGGCAGTGGCTGAGAAATCATTTCTTAGTTTTCAGACCCCAGTTTGCAACATTGGCAGCTAGCAAGAAAAGCCTCCTTGGCCTGCTACAGTCATGACCCATATATATACCAAACTGTTTGGGTGATGCTGAAGATTAGCACACTGACCACTGCTGCAAGCTTCGAGGGTTTTGGATTGAGTCATGTGTGGGTGGGGGTAAGGCTTTCTCCTTCCCAGGCAGTGTTGTTTTCACTGACAGCCTGGGCTAGATGAGGGAGGAAGGAGGTTAATGAAACAGCGTATGTGTCCTGCTTGTGGCAGCATCAAACACGGCTGCTCAGCGTTTTGGGGTTGAGGGCAGGTGTCCACCCCTCTGTGGTGGGGACGGTTTAGGGGCTCAGTGCAGTGTCTGTGCGCTGCTGGTGCCACCTCTCCTCCTGCCCTCTGCACAGCTGAGCTGCTCTGCGTGGCACAAAGGCTCCTTCATCTAAAGGAGCCCAGGCCGTTCCCAGTTTTGCAATGGCAGAGCTGCTTTGGCTGTAGGGTGAAAGTAGACTGAGCCACAATCTGTTCTTGCAGCATAGGAAATGGGGTTAGTATGCAGAGGCGCGTGTGGCTGAAGATGTTACGCAGCAGGGTACATTGCTGATAGTGCAGTACGCTTCTCTGCTCGAGGTGACACAGGAACATCCCCCGATGGAGGTGAGAGAAATGCTTTTGAAAGACGTGTGAGAGATCTTCAAAGATAATTTCTGCTTTAGCCGTTCATGAGGACAAAGGGCCCAGAAAGGCAAAATAGAAGGGGATACTCATATTTACACACAAGCACTCACATTCTTGTGTAAAGATAGCGATCATACGTGGAAACAGGCAACCGAAAGTTTCCCCGGTAAAAGTGTAATTCTTGTAAAGCGGGGCTGGTGTGTACAAAGATAGTGCACTCTCACTGAAAGGACTGTTTTAAAATTAGCAAAATGTGACCGTCGCTTTGCTTTATTTTAGATCTTATTTCGAAACATAAGGCCGTGCTTATAGTGGCATCTAGTGGCTGCTGTGCTTACGGAGGTCTCTTCCCCGACACCGCTGTCAACTCAGGGCACAGGAGCTGACGCGAGCTTTTTGCCTTTCGGTCTAAGACTCCAGCAGCATTTTTCTCGTGCTTCTATTGGAGCAGCGCAAAGGTCAATACCAAAGTCAGAGGAGTCCCAGATATTAGGATGAATATTGGTTAGAGCACCTTATAAATAGGCAAAGTTCTGGGTTCATGGCTTCGTTTGGTTCCTGAATTGTAGAAAAGCCTAAAATTAAGGGTGCTTCAGATTGACAACACCTAGAAGTAGCCCAGACCCAAGTCCCGTTGCATGTGAAGTGTTGGTTTTTCAAGTTTAGCAAAAGGGAAATGCACGCTTCCAGGTTTACCAAAGGGCAAGAGAGCTGGGCTCTGGGCATGTCTCTGTTCGTGCTGGTTGGTGCAGTGTGCTCACCTAGTGGGACAAAGTCAGGGTAATTGCTGAAAGATGGGCCATGAGTTCTCCTGCTATTGGGTATCCTAAATACTGACAGTCAGATTGCTGTTAAGATGACCCATTAGCTCCTTCCCATGTTGTGGGCAACACTGATGGAAATCTTGTCATGATGCTGTGTTTTTCCAGTGCAGGTGCCTCCTCCTTCTCATCTGCTGTTGTGTTAGTTGGTCTCTCCACCTTTGTTGACTCCTACACCAGGAATTTCAGCTCCTTTTCACCTGATCTGGCCTGTGCCCAGCTCATTATCCACCCCATTCCCTGCTGCCCCTTTCTGCAGAACCCGGCAGGCTTTGCTAAGAAAAACAGCGCGCTCCGCCGTGACCTATCTCTTCCGTTTGACCCACTCTTTCCTTTAGTCACAAGCACAGCTTTGACTAATAATGTTGTTCTGGGGACTACGGCTTCTGTGAATTTCAAACACAACAGCTATGCTACTGCTACAAGAATCAACAGGTCAAGGGAAAGGGCCTGAGCAGTGGCATGTTGTTGTTGATGAAATTAATTAGCAAGGTACGGGCACATTGGTGCTCTCATTAATGTTGAGACCTAGCCTGGGACTACTCCTGACAGGCTGCAGAAAGGGGTTACCTGTATGGTGTGAGCAATAGCCTGCAGGTTTGTGTCAGACCTGAAAAGCAGTCTCAGGCCCATGTACTAAGGTAGGCGCAATCAGCGTGATCTAAACTGTTGTGATGAGTGACTCATCGGCCAGAAGATGACACCAGTCCTCACTGAAGAGCACCTGGCCCTTCCCTCTCTTCAAGCAAGGGCTGAGCCCCAGCAGCTGTCCCGGCACCACTGTGCACCTCCCGTGAGACCTGCTCTTCCTTATTGCGTCTGTTGGAAAGGTGCAATGGATTCGGGAAGCACTGAGATAAAGTTGTGGCAGAAAACCCACCGAGGGCCTTCAGACCCTTCATGGTTTCTTCAGAGAATCCGCAAGCCCCAGGTAACTGCAAAGAGAGAGGAGCTGTGGCAGGAGGAGGATCACCTCATGCCTGCTTTGCTTCGTGTGTGGTTCCCTGAGCATCCCCACACACACTGCTCTTGGGGACGGGCTGAACCTGCCCTTGGTGCGAGCCAAGGTGTCCGTTCCTCTCAGCTTGACCTGTAAACAGAGACAAAAGTGAGCTCAAGGGCCAAAGGGTGGTGCTTCTTTAGTGTGAGGGCAGCCAGATTTATGTACTGAATTGCTGTGTTAAAACAATTCAGGCAACAGTATGGGGGAAGACCTAGAGAGCTCATGCTCTACAAAAACCCAGGGGAGCCTCTTCTTATGTGCATACCTTATATTGTAATGTATGAAATATTGTAGCTAATGAGTCCCATTTACCTGAGATGTTAATACATCCACATCCTGTACCACTTTTATCTTTTGACATTTTAGAACTTTTTTTTTTTTTTTTTTTTTTGCAAGTGGCAATTTTCTTGAGTATATTATCGTGAATTCATTTAAACACCTAAAAGCTTAGCTATAGTCTAATTGTGACATAGATATTGGTAATATGAAATCTGCTTTTGCAATGCAAATGCCTGTCTATTAGCAGAATCTTGTAAATTTGATTTTGAGTTGGGAGCAGCAGCTGTTTATTCAGTTCGCAGGTTTCTTGTGGTTTGTGGTTTCTTGTGGTTTAAACATTTGCAGGGTGTAGACACTAACGAGAGCACTGAATTGTTTATGGTGATCTTTGAAGCAGCATTGCAGATTTGTTATGAATTTTTGCCAGGCCAGCAGAAATGTATTAGCCTCTCCTTATGCAAAGTCCCACGTGCAGAGTAACCTCATTAATCCAACTCTTTTGGGACCATGCCACCATGTAGGTTAAGCAAAAACTTACCCTGCTACCATATGGCAGTTGATCACATCCTTTCTTCAGATCTGTTATTTGAAGGGTTGTCTCTTCCCCAAAATAGTGCACTTAGGCATAAATAAAAACAAAAACAAAAACCTTATTTTTATAGCTCTTGCAACAATAGCCAATGTAAGAGCAATGGACAAGGCATCAGGTTAGCAGTCATCTTGGTGACTTGTGAACTAGTTCTGTAATGCTGGGACTACACTGGGAGTGCATGAATGTGCTCTCCTAGTTGGAAACCCATCTCTTACAACAGTCTCTTACCAGAAACTGTGAAGTAGAACTCCTTTCACTATTTCATTATTTTATTTTATTTTATTTTATTTTATTTTATTTTATTTTATTTTATTTTATTTTATTTTATTTTATTTTATTTTATTTTAACCTCATTTATTTCATTTTATTTCATTTATTTTATTTAACTTTTGCAGGTACTTCCACACAAGTTCTATCACTTCATGTTTTCCACTCCAGTACTCTGCAAAATGTATTTCCAGGAGCCCGGTCAGTTCATTCTGGTTTGTATGCGCTACAGGGCAAACGGGCTGTTTCTCCCAAACTCAGAGAGCGTGTGACCAGATTTCTCCTAATAACTCCTAGCTTAATAAATACTAGTTACAGAGTGCTCCACTAGATTGTTATCACCTTTTTAGGGAAAGAGATGAATTTAATTGAAGTAGGCTGGGCAAATCTCTGAAGAGATACACTTGTAGAAACAATATAAAACCATGCAGGAATAGGAAAATTAATCTCACAGTCCTTTCCCCCTAATCGTTCTTCATGACATACCATATTCCTTACGTAGATGGCAAAAGGGAGCCCTCTAGGGTAAGTATTATGTAGTAAGACCTCTGTTTTCAAGGTGCTTTGCAGCTGGTTTCATTTTGTATTTCAGCAGCAAGGAAGGTTCATGAAATACAGTGACTTACACTGCAACTTCTACCTCAAAGAAAACCTACACTGCTGCTCACCCAAGCCCCTGAAACCTTGTGAGCAGAAAGATCTCTGTATCTATGCCCTGCCTCTCTGAGCATCTATCAAAGATTGGATAGAAGGGCTGGAGGGCCCGTGTAATAGCTCAGACTGCCCATTCTCAGGCTCCCCCAAATAGGGTGTGAATGGGTGAACAGAGGCCACCCCTCTTACCGAAGTCCCATGCTGGCCTTCACTTTTTTTCACTCCTGTGGATGTTTCACAGCTGCTAAAGCCTCACATTGATATACGGCCTCTCCTTGTCCCAGTGTTATCCATCATCACACCACTGCTCCCACTCTCCATTGCCTATACGCACTGCCAGCCAGTGTCCTATCTGTCTACTTTTTCTGCAACTATCACATCTTTCCCTCCCACTGCTCTCAGACTCCTTCAGCAAACAATCAGACCCGTCCTGCTCTACTCATACACACTGCAGCATAGGGGTGAGAAGCACAGAAGGGTGGGAAGAAGAGAGCAGTGCTGTGTGGGGCAGAGATGAGGCAGGAAAAGGGACAGCTGGAAGGAATAGGATTGTTTGTGATATTTAAAAACACTTGGAGATCTTTGTACCTAGCAAGGTAAATGGCTTCTGTGGTCTGTTTTATGCAGTGTCCATTCCTTCCTTGCTATTAACTGAATGCAAGACCCCATCCAGCCATGGCTTGGAGGCACGGTGTCCACTGGGCCCTGTGGCCTCATGCTGTTCTCTCAGTAAGGATTTACTTCATTTCAGGGCTAATGACACTCTTGGTCCTTCCTGCTGTTTTGCTGAAGCACATGGCTGCAGCTCAGGTAAATTACAGGCCTGCAGCAGGAATGACTGGGTGTAACCGCCTGGCCTGCGTTGAAAGGCTGACAGACCCCAGGACTGCGGAGCCTCCTCCTGAGCCTGAGAAACTATGAATTGGCTTGTGAAGCCTGCGGCTTCGCAGAGTACTACAAAGGCTTCTTTTTTTTTCAGTCCCTTTTGTTTACCACCCCAATGGCAGTGTTTTTACTGGCTCTGGCAGTTGCATAGCTAAAGGATCATATGACTATATATTTTCTGGTCTTTCCTTCTAATCCAGAAATACCACAGGCAGTAAGAAATTCTTTTCCAGGAATTCCTGTCAGTGAGAAAGTGTAAAGCATTTTCATTTTTAATGGGATTTCCTGTTTCTTCTTTTCCAATTCTTAGGCTGAAGAAATAGAAACAAGCAATTTTGCCTCGGGTGATGACCTGTGGTTGTTTCCTCTGCCACGCGTGGCAGCTCAGCCTTGTGCTTCCACTGGGACTGTGTTTTTTGTACAGCTCCTGACTTCGGGCAATGAAATATGAGGTGAGAGAGTAAAGCTGTTTGTTTGGGTGAGAAAGGCACAAAAACTGATGCTTTGCTGTGCCTGTTAATATTGGGCTAGAACATGGGTAGCAACACAAAAATTCATTTTCGTTGCTTTCCTAATCAGGTGCCATGGCAGTGGCAGGGATACAACTACATAAAAACTTCCTTTCAGACTTCACTATTGGCCTGGAGTTAGCTTTAGAGTTAGATTTTAGATTTTTTAATTCCTCTACTCTGCAAGGTTCATCCACTTTTGAATTGGCTCCATTTGGGTCCATTCCTATAATAATGAGCCCCTCTGCTCTCTGCTGGGCTGTCTGGTGAGTGCTGTGGGCTAAGTTCATTATCCTTTGCTCTCTGCAAGGATGTTTTTTTCTCCCTGCCCAGACTACGCCTTATCATTTCTTGCATCTGACTGAATTTCTAAGGCGCATCCTGGTGGCCATGTAATCACAGAGGTGCTCCAGTGTGGGAACCTGGCTTGCGGGAGCAGCTCATGGTGAACTCCAGCTGGATGAAAAAGCAAAGGAAGCACTCACCAGCAAGGCAAAACTTTTTCCAAGAGCTATCTGGTATGCTGCCTTCACCTTCCCCTGATAGGCACAGCCTGTCTCCATCAGAGAAGCATGAAGGCTGTCTTGAGTCAGCAGATAGCATCCGTCTCCCAAATACCTTCCTGCTTCTAGCCCAAACCTAGGTAGTGTGCCAAGCATTCTCGATACCCAGTACTAGCAACAGAGTTTGGCTGTGAGAGCTGCTGATTGCAAAAGGCTTCACCTGATGAAGAATTGCTCAGTTAGTTCACTAGCTGTTTTGAAGTAACAGAGGATGGCGGAAGACCAGGTGTGGGGCATAGCTTGCCTCCTCCGGAGTGACAAATCAGAGTCTAAAAGGCAGCACAGCACACAGTGTGTTACATGAAGTTTCCAGCCAGAGTCCTGGGTCTCTCAGGTAACAAGTGGAAGTATCATGAACTGCAGCAGAAGAGAAGGGGTGGAAACTCCAGGAGCTCCTTCAGGACAGCGTTTCTGTTGGCTCTTGCACTTAGGAGACTCGGCTCTCATGCAGAGGGACAGCTCCTAACGCCTCACTGCGTCGCAATGATGTCCCCTCTTCATCTATGTCATCTGCTCAGTTACAGAGATGGGCTACGCAGATGCTCATACAGATGCTGTAGCTCCAGAGCATTTACAAGAGGCAAAGAGTGACTTAACAGCTTCAATTAGCTTCTAGAAAAGACTGCACAGTGCTTAAGGTACGCCAAAAAGGCAGTATGTGACTCCTCTGACAAAGCAATGCTGCTGCTCCTTGTGATGCTTTAGCCTCCTGCGGTGCCAGATGTAGCTAGTGTTTTACTATTTCTTTCTTCAAATAGCAGTGCTCAGGGGGGATAAACTTTACTTAACCTAATTAATTTTAATCACAGCTTTCAAATCTCATACTGTGCAAAGAATTACAAATTGGAATACATTAATAGAACCCATGGTTTATGCTGCAAGCTAATCGGAAAGTGTGCATTTACATTTTCTGCATGAGTTTGCAATTACCATTAAAATAAAATTCAGTTATGTCCTTTTAAATTACTAAAATGTGAAGAACAGATTGAGCTGGTCCCATTTGTTGTAGAAAATGACTTGAAAATGGCCTACATTTCAAAGAATTAAATGATTCTTCCTGAATAAGAGGTTTTAGAAAATGACTTCCAGTTGTCTAGAGTTAAGGTGCTTCCAGGCATTCTGGTTTAAACAATCTTTCTTTTACAATAATGGATTGCTTAATGTTTCCTACCTGCTTCAGTACGGATTCGTGGAAGGAACAAGGAGGGTTCTTTCTAAAAGTCAGCAACCTTTAGGAATAAGCTGGAGAAATGACATCTCAAATGACCACGTCCAAAGCCCAATGCTGAGCACTGAGAAGCAGTTCAGAAAATTTCTTTCCCAATGGAGGGGTTTCTCATCTGATGAATGTGGGAATGTAGGCCCAAATCCTACAGTCCAGCAGCTTTGGGGTTTCATTATGAACACAAATATCCCCCAGGTGTTTTTTAAATCAAAGTTTTGGTAGGGTCAGGTTGAAAATTTTATACATACCCAATGATTTTTTATTTATTCTTTTTTTTACAGGACTGTGATGCCAGATCAAAATGATGTGGCTGACTAGCTCCTATTCTCCGAAGTACTTTTGGACTTTTAGGAAACCAAGTCCCATTCACTTCAGTGGAACCCTAGATTTCAAGGAGCCAAGAACCCCCTGAACCTACAACTCAGACACCTTATTCATTTGGCTCTGTTGAAAAAAATGTTACTTCAGTGGAAATGACCTCATTTTTAAGAAAAGCTGAATTGCTCCCAAAAGGATCATTGTCTTCAGAAATGTAGTCTATGTTACAGCACGACAGGGCCCCAAACAGTTTTTAATATAAAGCTTGACATTGTATTGTAATGGCAGTGTTCAAGACAGTACAGTAGTGTTTGTATTTGTTTTCAGCACAACCCCCTACAACTTATTTATTTATTTATTTTTAAATTCAAAGTCAAAGCAAGCAGTGCAAAAATAAAGAGGAAAACCACAGTCTCATAGTACTTGGTACAGACACAGAAACAGCTTACTCCTTTGTATAGCAAAAAGGTCAAAATGCATTGCTTTTGGGAAAACATAAGCAGATGTATATGTTATAGATGATAACCTTTAGCTAAGTTGTAAGCCTAGTGCTTATTAAATAATTGATAGTACATCAGAGCTTCATGAAAGCCATGTTTTACATGCTGAGTTCGAATAAAATGGCTTGTGATAATGATTTCTGTAAAACATAATATGAAGTACAAATATTGACACAGAGACCAGAGGATGAAACATTCCTTTTTTATTAAACAGGTTATTACATCTAAAATCGCACCGAACCTCACTGAAAAATCTGGAAGACAAAAATTAACCATGTTATCACTCTGAAATATCACTTCAAACTTGTATTTGCATCAGAAAGCTTGTTGAGGGTTTCTTCTCTTTAAAAATGCAGCTGAAATGCTGTGTGGAGTGCTCATAACCACAGAACGATATAAGTAGCTTTAAAGGAAATGATGAGCTGATTCTTGACTGATGTAAATCACCAGAGCTCTGCTAGAGTAAGTGGAAATCTACTCAATGGACAATTTTAAATTTAAATAAGATACAGACTGCAGATCCACCACAAGAAGTCTCCATGCACTTCCTTTAATCTGCATCGAGAAGAGGAAAATTCACTTCTACACCGCTCTGGTGCCTGTAGGTGGGATCTGTGGGATCACATGCCCATGTGGCAGAAGGAAACGCACGAACGCACCTTGTCTTCCTTTCCGTCACGCTCAGGTAAATTCAGAGAGCTTGCACAGCTGCAGAACAGGCAAAGGGAGCACCCAAAACTGCCTTGTCCTAGGGCTGTCTGCATCTTTTATGCCAGGTAGGAGGATGAGAACAGTACAAATGCACCTCTTCTGTCTCCAGATGAGCATTGCCTGCTGCTGGAGCAGAAGCTGGGCTCTGTTTCTGAGTCATTTCAGAGTTGAAGGTAAGAAGCCAGTATGGTTTGAGGCCATGGTGGTAATGAGAGTCCCTGAAGTACGCTGGGAATTACCCAGGGCAGTCACTATCGGAGCAGGAGAGCACTGAGCTCGTCCTCCTTTTTTCTGCCAGCAGCTGCAAATGCTGCGAGCATCCTGTGGCCGCTTGACTGATTTCAAATGTGGGTTTGGTAACTCATCTGGGAGACTTAGGTACTGATACTGGTTTTTGATGTGTAAAATCCTAAAGAAAAAGTAGCATCCAAGGTGTTTCTTAAAAAACAAACAAACAAACAAACAAACAAACAAACAAAAAGGCTAATTTAAAGACTGATTTCTATACTTGTAGTATTACTGGTTGCTAAATGCCATAATCCAACCTCTCTGCAGCTGAGCCTGTCCAGCTCTCATCCAGGTCAGCTGTGGTTTTACATAGGCTCTTTGCAGTTCCTGGAAACCTCAGCCTCTGCCCAAGGTGATATCTTCTTTGCTCTTAAATTATTAACTTTGTCTCATTTCAGACACGAAACCACTTTGCACCCATTAGAGCAGCTCTGTACATTGGATAAGGCTACGCATGATGCTCCTCAGAAATCCATATGAAAATGAGGAAACCACTGCAATTCCCAGTTCCAAGCCATAAAACAGTTTTCAGCACCAGCAGCTGATGACTTAACACAGTTTAATTAGCTTCAGAGCATTTCCAGGCCACTGTGTTGAAAAGAAATGTGTGCACAACTTATGGCTCGCTCATTGACAATCAAAATTTCTAACTTGCCAGGCCTGGGGAGTTTTCTCTGCAGAGCAGAGCTGCTTCTTCAAAAGCAGTGACGTTCCTCTGGAGGCTAGGAAAAAAAAAAAAAAACATCTTTTTTGCATAATCACAGCTTTCAGTAGAACAAAATTCACAGCTCTGTGAGAAATTACAAAACAAAAAGCCTTAGAATGAAGTCCTCACTGCACTCATGTGTGAATATGAGAGAAAAAAATTACCTTGCCCAAAAAAGTCCAGGCTGTTTGGCACCGTTTTTCTCTTCCCTGGCCTTTATTCAGGTTCTTGCAAACCTGAATAAAACTGCTGCAAAGCTCCTTCTACCCAACCAATATACAAATATACAGGCTTGCGAAAACCTTGAGAACCTGAGTGCTGACAGCAGGTAGACAAACCAAATAGGTTTTGATCTACTTTGGTCAAAGGTTTGACAATCTCACACTTGTTGAGATAACCTCAATGTTTTTGACAATGTGCTTATTCTTGCTTGCCTGCTTTAAGTTCACAACACAGATATAATGAAGAAAAAAGAAATGCACATGCCATAAACCATTGAAGCACTCTGATAGGATCAAAATGATAGTCTGGGTATAAAAATGTCAGCTCTGTGTGTGCCTAGCCACTTGGGAACTTGATAGTCCATCTCTTCTTTTAGCCTTCTTAGTGAATGTTCTTCTCCATGTGTTGCAAAAGTCTTCTAGTTGCTTGCTTAAAACTTTTAACTCTCAGGCCTTAGCATTAGCTTAGCTCTTGCTCTCCCTCTGCTGAATAGGAGGAGCATTCTAGCATAACCATTGAAAATAACACAGAAAAATTGCAGAAAAACAGCATGTATTCATTACCACTCTTATGATGAAAACATACTGCTTTTCTCCATTAGTATGTAAAATAAAGAGCAGAACAACACATTTTTCTATTTCATCTCACTTTAATTTAGAGGAGAATCTGTGCATATAATGTATTTATTTCTATATCAGTATCTATAAAAATAACATATTTAGCAAAATCAAGTAATAATCTCAATAATTAGTTTAAAACACATCCATGTGCATGCCCAGTCTTACTATGGAGAGGACAAGGAGAGGATGACTACACAAGAGCTCTGTACTTGCCTAAACTTCAATAATGAGGGATATGGGAAAAAAAATCTGGGCCAGGCATGAAGAAGCTATTGATTAAAAAAAAATGACCGATCATTTCAATGGGCATAATTTAGGGTAGTGGTGACCCAGGTGTCCTGCATGTCTCTCCAGCTGGGCACTGGTGTTGGTGGGCTCCTTGGCTGGGGCTGAGTGAGAGCCCCAGCAGGGTACGGCCTCCCCAAGCTAGGCAGGTTCACAAGTTTCTGCATGGTGCAAGGAGGTGTCTCTCTCTGAAAAGATGACAAATCAGATCTTCAGTAAAACAGCAGTGGTACATGGGGAGCAAACACACAACAAGATGCCTTTCTATGCTGTGCTGGCTTTTGGTTTTGCTCTTAGCTGTATTTTCTGGATTGTTGCAAGAAACTCTGCCTTTTTTTAAAAAGTTAAAGAGAGTTTGGCTGGTTTCTCAAACCAAATAGGCTCCAGAGCTCTCAAAATGACGGGACCCCAGGGAGCTGAGAGCAACTGAGCTAAGTCAGGAGACTAGCAGAATTTACTCTTCTGTAGAGCTTTAGAGGTTTTCTCTAGATATCATGTGAAACAAGCATTTATTTTTTCTTTGCTCTTTCAGTGGTGTCACAAGAAAGTAATGTATTTTATTTATAGATTTGCAGTCAGTGCTGGATTTCATAAAAGGAAGATGAACTTGCATTTCCTGTGTTCTAAATAACAGAAAAAAAAAGAACTTGTTGAGAAATTCTTTCTTCATACGTGCATTACATGTGCAGACACAGCTTTACGCACATTCTTCAATAATTGCACAGGATTTTAATGTAACAAAGTGCAATTACTTGTAAGGAGGATCCTGACGTAAATAACATAAATACACCTCTGACAACCTCTTATTTCAACAAAAATTGATATCATAATTTTCAATGGTTTTACAGATATTTTTTAGCAAGTAACAATTTGTTTGGTTTAGAATATTTTGTTCTTAAATTATAAAGCTCCTTCAGGCATTTCCAGAAAGTTGTCTCTTAAGATTGTTTTATTTCATCAATAGTTATGATTCTGAGCAAGATTAAGCAGAGTCAGCTAGTTTGTAGCAAGCCCCCAAACCATGGTCTTTTATTAAGACCTTTTTATGTAGGAGCCATATCTCATGTTAATATGTAAATTCATCACCCTGCTATGTCTCCAAAAGATTATTTATTCATTCATTCATTGCTATCCCATTTTGGCAACAACAGGTGACTTGGTTTGCAAGTAGCTGATTAACTTCCATTCATATCTGTCTAATCAACTCAGAAAAGAGCAGTGAAAAAAAAAATGCCCTCAGTCCTTAGTGGCTTAAAGGATCTGCTCTCAAGCAAAGCTAGATGTGGGAAACCTGCCCCGAATTGTGCTGCTTGCCTGCTCTTTCACTAGGAACAGAATCGCTGGAGCCCACTAGTGAAACTCTTGAATGAACAGGCAGGAGGCTTAAGCCTTGCCCCCCAGTTGGGTACCAATCTTTCAGAAGCCCAGCTGCACTCCCTCCTGCCTCTGTTGCCCTGTAACCATGCTTGCCAGCTTTACGTAAAGCTATTCAGGCGAGAACCACTCTGCAAGCATTACATATCATTGATAAAAGTAGGCCTGATGACCACACTCATATTTTTTTCCCCTAAAGGGTTCCCATAGGACCATTGTCCCCCACAGAGACTGCTCTGCAGCCTCTTGCTGCTGTTTTAACCTTATGAAGTGTTGCGAGATGGACTCCAGTCACTGGGTTGTTGTTACAGACTTTTGCTGGGACTTCTGCACCTAAATAACCAATGGAAATCCATTCATTACTGTAAATTTTGTTATTACTGATGCCCTATACATTGCCAAATAAGCTTTTGCCTTCTGGTTGCCACAGTGGTGTTTTGATGAGACGCTGCTGCCTGCGAGACCAGCTGACAGTGCTAATGACCCATGTCCTTGTTCTCTGCTTCCCTCGTTTATGCCTCTTGTTTCTCCACACTCAATTAAGGAAGGGAATTGAGGTTAATATTCCTGTCTCTGAAATTAAATCTATCCTTGCCCCACAGTGCAATTAATGAAAACAATTTGGATACAGAGCCTTTCATCTCTAGGTCACTGGTTATTTAGTAGGGGTTGGTGATGACTCATGCCATTAATTTGTCTGCTGGGTGGCAAACACCGAGCAAATCGACGACATTAGCCTAGATTAAAGACGTTCACCTTGCAAAACCACTGCCACAGCTTCGCATCCCCGCTGCTCTTTGAGGTGGAGTTGTGGTGGCTGCAAGATGTCTTGTACCGCAGTTCCTCCTGCAACCTGCCTGGAGATGCGCTGAGGGCACACGTGGCTTTTCCTGCTCGTGGTACTCCTACTGCCAGCGACGATTAGAAAACACTGCCTACTGTATCTCAAACCATAAACCATGTTCAAAATTACAGGGCAAGTTATACTGTGCACTCTTAAAGTGAAAACTGCAGGTCAATTTTATGTTTGGCTATTTCGAGGCCCAGAACACATTCAGCATTACAAACACAACAGTTGGGAAAAAAGCAGGTGTATGTATCATCTCTGGTTTTATTCATTGGCAGATGGGGAATTTTGGGGTATTCCCAAATGCTAAGTGCAGACATCTGAGAGTAATCTCTCCCAGATCCATCTGTACAGCCTACAGTGAGGCTGAGGTGCAAGGCAGAGCACTCTTTGTTCTGCATCATCCACTTCAGGAGCCTACATCAGGCTCACAATTTGAATTACTGCCTTGCCAGGAATGCAAGTGGAGCTTACGTCTTGGTGAATACACTGAGCACCCCTCCACTCAAGGCTCATCTCTTCAGAAAGAGGTCAACATGGGAAGAATGGTCATACAGCGAGCAGAGACAACATCAAGCCTCTGTAACCCTGATCCTTGTGGAGAACGCTGCGTATCTTCAAGCTTCTTACAGGCGCTGCTGTCCTAGATACACTGCAGCAGGCTTCTCAACCCTGTCAAGTACATAAAACTCTTGAAATTAAAGAGAAACTTGTAGTTTTCTTTTCCTTGCCTCTTCAGAACAAAACAAAGAAGATCCCCAGAATCATGGTTTATTTTTAATCATGTTGTACGATTTTGAATTTTGCTGTGCCTGAAAGCAAGCAGGGCCAGCATTAGTGCATTATCATCACTCACACTGCAACGATTAGGCCTGAGCAGATACCAGGGGGGAACATTAGTCCAAGTAAACGCCAGACATAGGATCACAAAGGTTCAGGAGAGCTCAAAGTGCTTAGTGTTCATCATCTGATTCTTAAGGGATTTGTACCGATGCCAAGTTCAGAAGTGAACAGCATGGCCTGTGATGCACTGCCATACTGTACAGCAGTATTTTTATGCAACTAACCACAGCGACGCTGATGCTGCATTCAGCTTCTGACGTGCCTTGAGATGCAGCCACTTCTCCGAGGTCGCTCGGCTGGGCAGCAGGTCAGACCATGGAGCTGGCAGCAATGAGATTTGAGAGATCAGTTGTGATGATCTTGCAAAAATATTCACCATGTAAAGTGCTGAGCACAGATGAATACATGCCTCGCCTGAGCACCTCTGCACTTCAGGCAGATTTCAGAGCGACTACACACTTGTCCATTACGCAGCAGGAGGGAGCACAGCATAATCACTCAGCACTTCTAAGCACCTCTTAAAACATTCAGCTCATTCAGTCATCCTGCAAAGTAAAAGGCTCTCAGGAGTTGGCAACACTGGCTGAGGGAAGGCTATGGTGGCTAATTTTATACTACACTGCCAGCATAGAGAACTCTGCTGTTTTGTTTAACAAGTGATCTACACCTCAGATTTCTTATATATATATATAAATATATATATTTATATATATATATTTATATATAATGTGTATTTCTGTGGAGGGTAAGGGGGATAACCAATTGCAAAAAAAACAACCCTTCTTCTTGGTGCAAGAAGCTAATTCAAAGCAAGGAATCTTAAGCAGCAAGTTCCTTATCACTATAATTATCACTATAAACTATTCATAAGAAGCTCTTCCCGTTTCAGATACAGCTGCTGTGAGGTTAGTGAGACTTTCCTGCAAACACAGAGAAATGGGAAATATGGAAGATCACACACTCTCCCTTCTCCTGCATGCGCTGCTACCAATGAAAGACTCTTGTCTTGGGGGTCTACTTTTTGCTGAAGAGCCTTGCAAACAGCAGGCAGACGTGACGCTATCTAACAGTATCTTGTTTGCTTCCCTGCTCAGACAGTTTCAGACATCTGGGTTAACATGCCCGATTGGCTACAAGTTCATTTTTCTCATTGGCATTCTTTCCCTTTCTTGCAAGTTTTTGAGATTTTGGCATTTTGTTTGACTGAGACTTTGCAGGCTCACTTCTTGCGAACCTGACATTCTACTTTTCCCCCAGCAACTTCAATGACCAGACCAGAATTAATCACTTGGGCAAATGAAGACACAGTGATACTTCAAACCTTATAAATATGTAAATGCCTGCTGTTAGACTCTCTCTTACTGATGGTAGTCTGAAAATGACTCACTTCACTGTTACAAAACTAGTTTCCAAATAAATCAAGTACAGACTAAGGTTTTCTAGACTCAATTTCTTTTGCAATTAGATTTTACCATGTTCTTTAGTAACTGTCTAGTCTCTGTATGTGGGTCTCACTGGCAGGGGCTAAATTTGTGGGAGCTGAAAAGAACGCAGACAGGTGTAAACGGTTATATCAGCTAGCTACTCTGCTACCTCAGAGACCAGGTGTCAGGGAAGAAGAAAATCTCCCAAATATGAGCTCTTAGACAATTAAAAAACAAATCTGATTCTCAATGTTCATCCTAATTTGCACCTTTCATGATTTGTCACAGCAGGATTATTCTGAGAAGAGATAAAGTTCTTAGCCTGAGGCTCTGCTCGTGAAGTAGCTAGATGTTTATCTAGCTAGGCCAGAGAGTTTTTCTGCCCCTCCTTGTTCAGGTCACTGAGCTGATAAAAAGAAGCTGTTGCTGCTGGTAGTGCTCACAGGAGTACACACTACTGGCTCCATCCACCGCTGGCAAGGAATGGCCTCTTCATTCTGCGTCTGAGCAGAGCCGGCGAAGGCTGAGGATTTGCCCAGGTAGAGCAGGCCCTAAAACATCAGAATTGCAACAGCAGAGATTGAAAACTCAGCTTGACCTATAACATTTTTCTGGGGGTTCAACTCAGCTCCCCAGCAGTGTTTGTAAGGCTTTTTACCCTTTCCTTTCAGCACTGGGAAGTCAAAAAGCAACCATGAAGTAAAACCAGGGCTTCCCTTATGCCACTTCATGCTGTTCGTTTGTCAGTGCTTTTGGAGCAGGACTCATGCCAGGGCTACAGGTGTATTTTCCTGATTGAGAGGCAAGATGCTGGTGATCTTGGCCTTTTTATTTTATTGTTTAAACAAAATTTCCAACTCCCTCCTCAGCCATTTTTTTGACACACAGTGCTTTTGATGAGCATAAGACTGTCCCAATCCTCATATTTTGCTGCAGCTCCAGCATCTCCCAGCATTCACAGACACCTGGAGCAGTTGTTAGGCTCCCCCTAACGAATTTACGAGCCCTCCTCTCCCCACCAAGGCTGACAACATGCAGCTATTGTGCTTCACTCATTTAAAGCACAGCTGCAGCAATCAAAATGGCTCCTTGCGCTGCCTCTGTCTTGGGTCCTATCTACGCAGTGGAGTGACAGAAATATTTTGTGCCTGGCAGCCCCGCAGGGCCCAGGCTGAGCTCAGAGGACAAGCTAAATTAGCTTCACCTCCTACCTCCCAAACAATTCTCAGCTATGCTCTAGCCCTGCTGCTGCTGGTGATGTAAGAAACTTTAATAAGAGCCTGATTTGCACGTACCAGGTTTAACTTTTGGGAGGCAGCTGTCTGAGGAGCCCTCTGGCAACTGGCAAAGGCAGACTGGCCTCTGGGACCTTGTGATAACAAAGACACCCACAGCATCCCTTCTGCAGTGGTGACTGGGTGAGCACAGACATCCTCATGTCACGGGACGACATAGTCCCTCTCTTGGGCTGATGTTTGTAACACTGCCAGTTTTCTGAAGGGAATCCCAGTAGTCCTAAAGGCACATGGGGTTGGCACCAGTTATGCTGCAAAAAGGGCTCAGAGCAAACTATACTTGTTAGGATATTTATTTTTTTTTTTCCACTGATTTTCTGCTGTAAGCTCGAATTGTGACCCATCCTGTGTGCTGAGCCAATGTGCTATATGAATGAATGCAAGTCACTCCTTGGTCCTCTGCCTAAATACCTCAGGAGAACAGCCTACACAAGCAGCTGCTCCACTGCCTCTCCCTTTCAACGCTGCTGGGAGGGAAAAGAGTTTGGGAAATGGCAAAATCCTTGCATTTCCCCTGGTTTACATGCCAGTGTTAAGAGATTTGTATTTACACTGGGAACACCAACTGTTGGTCTGAGGGAAAACAGCTCTGAGTCTGGCAGGGGCATGGCACAGCTGGGGCACACGGCATCATGCCCCATCTTCTCCTGGCCCCAGCAAGGAGCTGCATTTTCCCCCCAAGGAGGCAGGGGCTCCATCCCCCCATCCAGCTCTGCCTATGCCAGTGCCTTTTGCTTGATAAGAAGTTAGAAACCTATCCAGCCTTCATGCATCATTCTGTTCCTCTTTCCACCCGTTAAAGGCAGCAGTTCCCATAGCTGCCTTTGACTACCCCCACTCTCTGAGTTGGAAAGGGGGTAATGGCAAAGCATGCCTGATGCTGTGAACACAAGCCTATTTTATCCCTTTAAACTATCACAAGTTTTTAGCTACTTGATGTAAAGCACACAGCTATGATTTTTTTCCATTAATACTTGTTTAGGTTAAAGTCCTGGGATTAGCGGTGATTTTAAAGTATTTTAAGACAGCTTTTTATTACTAATGATAAATTATTTGGTTTAAATTCAGTTTTGCTCTTTCATTAAGTATGCCCCCATGACTAGTCAGAGTGCAGGTGTGAAGTCAAAATGTTTGTAGCAAATCTGTCAAAGTGCAGTGGGAAATCTGAATCGTCCCTGCAAGCAGAAAAGGGTCACACAAACACAGAAGATAATCGCGGCGCTCCTACATACACACATCTGTATGTATATGTCTTTATAGAACTTTATCCTCACAGGCAGAAAGCACTGCTCATCTAGTGACATTCTGAAAGTAAATAAAAGGTAACTACAGAAGGCTTACCTGTATCAGCTCAGCAGATTTTGGAAATAAAAATAAATCTATCCATGTGGATTTGATACTTGCAGTTCTCCATACCTAAACACATTAGCAGTATGCATAAATGCACATAAACATATACACAGAGTTGCTTTTTAATGATTCTCCTCCTCAACCAGTTCAGCACACGGAAAAACATTCTGAGGGGTCAAGTGGGTACCTATATTGCCCAAGTTGTTCAAAGCAGCTTGACACAGATCTGAAGCAAGATTTTGTCTTCTTCACAGGCAAGGAGACAGTTAACAGGTTGCATCCATCTATGGTATGTCAAAGGAAACTCTTAAACAATAAAAGCCATTATGACTAGAATACAGAAGTTCCAGGGGAAGGAATTCATCCACACTGAACAAGAGAAGATCATGCTCATCTTTTTACAGAGCACCAGTATGAAAGATGTGGCATTCTTAAAATATCTTGATATTCGGTCATGACCAAGACTATTCATCCAACATCCTACTTCAGCACACAGGAAGGGAAGAGCTAATAACAGAAGAATTTTCTTTTGGTGGTGGGAACAACTGCATGATGATTATCCCCCAGCCAGTGTGGGATTTCATCAGAGATCAAGGATGTCCTGGCAAGTGTTGGGGCACTATTACATGTTTGTGGAAGTCTCTCAGCTTTTATTAACTAGATTCCTGAAAATGTAATAAAACCCTCCAGCAGAAAGCCACACTGCTCATTCCTGAATCATATGAAATCATTCACCATTTTATATACAAGTTTTGAATTACAATCTTCAACTTCTCATCAGAAAAAAAAAAACACAAATAAGCCTAAAAAAGCATTTTTGGTAGAACTGCACAGTGTACAGAAGCATACTTTCAATTATACAATATCTTACAGAACATATACTTTAACAAAAAGCAGAACCTGTTACGTTTTCTGAGAAGGCACTGCCCAGACAAAATATGTTTCACCTCCATTACTAGAGGAACGGCTTTAACTGGACAAAAGAGTACATGAAAAACTTCCTGAACACTCCAGATAGCTTAACAGAAAAATAAAAGTACATTTGTAAACAACTTTCAAACAAGAGCCTTAAGAAAATAATAAAAGTCACTAGAAAATTAAGCTGTTAAAGTCTTAGTTGCCCAAACTGCTATGTTCTACACTTTTTTGATACACAAGTTTTGCCACACAGAACACTTCACTGAAAATTATAGGCAAATAATTAAAAAAAAAGGTGCAATTAAGAAAGAGACAACTTGAAAGCCAAAGGTCAAACTCCAAATTTCCTTTGTGAATAGTAAGAACAGCAATATAACCTAAATAGTGAACAGAGTCAAGTTCAACAGCGCACCGGTAGCACAGCACTTATTTTACAATCTGAGACCCTTTTTAATCTAAACTCTGAAAACTCATAAACAACTGTTAGAAGTGACGCTTGTATTAGGTACCATAAAGCTAGCACTGCGTTCACTTCCATTATTCAGACTTTGCCATAAAGTGACTTTTCATATGCAATGCTGATTTATTTTAAACAAATCTGTTTTATGATGAGGCAAAGCATAAAAACTGTCCTGGGAAATGATTTTGTGTATGTAATTATCAACCAAGCATCTCAAGTCGAGCGTTGGCATTTATGCTGCCCTACTGGATGCTTAAGCATATGTTAAGCAAGCTGCTGACCACGGAGTGTGTCCATTTTGGTAGATGGACAGATGTATGCGAACAGCAATGCTTTGGATAACTTGTGCTATTCCTAATACTACAGTTATTTTCTCCACCAATTACATTTTGCTATAAATATGTGTGCCCTTAAGTTGATCCCAATATCAGTTTCAGCTAACTAATCAAATTATCTGCTAAGGTTTGAGGAATGATAACCCTTCCTTTATTTAAGTAAAAGAGGGAAGCACTTCTTACTCCCAAAAGTTTGCCAACAGTAGATTTATTTTCAAGACAGAATGACACCATTCAGTAAACTGTCAGCCACTTTCGTTGTTCACAGATACGTTCACAAGATGTTTATTATAAGGGGAAGAGAAAAATACTGTGATATTTTTACCATGAATGTTTTCTCCAAGTTCTGCTAATGGGCTCCTACAAATAATTATTCATTTCAAGTACGCAGAAATCAAAGGTCGGGTTACCTCTCCTACTTTGAGGGCTCAGCAGCTAGATTTCAATTTTCTATTTTTCCTTTGCAAAAGAATGTTAGAACCCTGCCCATAACTGAGTACACCAGGAGCTTATGTAAGGAATAATTTCCTATTATATTTAGAAATGCCTCATTTCTTTACCAGTTAGGAGTTAACTCATAAACCAAATAATCAATCTGCAACGTAAACGAGTAGTTATTTTCTCCCATGTAGAAATGGTAAATAATGAAACTGATAATTACATATTCTGCTTGAATTCATTAAATGCAATTCTTCAGTCACAAAGGCAGCAGGCATTCTGAGACGGACTTCAAAGGAAGTATGTTCAGATGAGTGGAGTAACTGAGATTCCTGATGAAGATTGAAGCCATTTCCCTCATTTTCTTAATAGCTTCTGCCATTTCCATACTTAACTCCATTGCATCATTGGATATTTAAAATTAATTTCCCCGAGTGTCTTTCTTCCTATCCAAAACAAAGTTACTTGCATTTATGGCAAATACTTTTGAGGAATTAAGTTGTAAAGAAAAAAATACTCCCGTAAGTGGTATGAAGGGAATACATACAATCTTGTTTTAATTTGCTTTCTGAGTTTCCTTTTAAGAATGCTTCAGTGACAAAAGCTTTGAAGGTTTAAAACACTATCACATTTTTGTTTCCCTCTTTTATACCGGGGATAAATTTTGCGCAGTGAATCACGTTTGTAACTTCTGCCCAGTAACTAGATGGAACTGCATGACATTCCCCCCAAGAAAGTAAAGAAAATACAGTCTTTTACTTCAAATATTTTATGAATGCAAGGTTACAACAAATATATTAGTCAAAATGCAGGGCTATCAAGCACTGAACCGAGGATGCTGGCATCAGTTTGACTATTATTTTGCATGTGGAAAAAATATACTACGTCTACAGGTAAAAGGCATCACTAACGCATCATGAATTACTCCGGTCAGCCAACATCACCTCTGCAGCTTGGTGCATGTTTATGTCCTGAAAATAATCATCATTATAAATTTGAGATGAGACACTGGAACAAAACCATTCTTAAACAGGAAAGTTTTTGTTTTGCTCTTAACGAGGTTTATCGAGGTAACACCAAAAACTAAAACCAAGATCTTACAATTTCGCAGCCTCTAACACTTGTTAGGCTAGCCTTCACACAAGGAGCATGCATACAGCCACGGTTCTTGCTTTACGCTGAGGGCTGTTGGTTAATTCAAGTCACTGTTTTCTCACCTTATCTGGTTAACCTGTTGAACTGGATGTCCACCGTAGGAAAATGAAAAAATTAAATGATGTTAAGTGTAGCAGACAAATACAGACCACACCAAGAAGCTTACACTCATGAGTTGTCATAATAAGGGATAATAATAACAATAAAAAAAATCAGTCTTTTCTGTGCATATTTTTCATTTGAAAGGTCCCAGGAAATCATGATGTGCCTGGCCGTTTCTGTTGCTGATTTCTGATGACCTCTAATTGTTTTTTGCATTGCTGATAGTAAGTTGAGAGACTCTTATTTTCATCTAAGAGCTTTTTATGTTCTTGTACCAGACGAGATGTGTTTTGCTGGTCTTTTTCATCCTGGTCCAGTTCTGCTATTAGTTCTTGTCTACAGTTTAAAAAAAAAAAAAAAAAAAAAAGTAATCGTCATTTATAGTCTACTTCTATTTGTGTGTAGATGACTTAATATGCTTCAAATTTTAATTTGATTATCAGTCTGAATTCATGGCTGGTGATATCTTGTGCGAAAAAATAAGTTAACAAAAAAAATTCTATTCTTTACTGTATTCTGAGGAGAAATTCTCTTCCAAATCAAATCCACATTTAAACGTTAGAACAGCTGTAAACCATAGGCTCAATCTCTACAATTTTCCTTTTTATAATAGATTTCAGATGTAATTCTACAGGTCACAGTAGAGCATCTAAGAATCTACACAGAAATTTATAAATTTTTTTAGCTCTAACTTTGCTTAACTGTATATTCAAAAATTCAGTAGGCAACTTAAAAGGCAAGACAGCAATAATTTAGATAATTTTTTAAGTGAAGTGCTGTTTGATCAGGCAGATTATTTTTCTACTCTTATTTGAGCTAATAATTACAATAAATTCAAGAAGCTTTTAGCAATTACTTTTAGAGGAACAAATTCTCTACAATTTTATCTCTTAATTTCTATGAAGAATATTAGTGTTACATAAAACATGAGGTTGCAGTTTTTTTTTTTTTTTTTCCAGCATACTAATTATTTACAGACAGAGCATTAAAAAACAAAAACCTAAAACCCAAAACACCTGCAGTTGCCCAAGCAATTCAGTTAATGTTTCATCATGTAAAGTTCAGAGCTGCAGGAACACTAATTTGTGCTTTACATACCCTTACAACCCAACTTCTTGCTAGAGCAGAGTTTGTTTGACTCTTGGAAAAAACACTGCAGTAACTCTGGCAATTTTACACTGAAACACTGTTTTGTAGTTTGAGCTGTATATTTTAAAGCAGTGCAAAACAGACTCAGGCAGATTATTTTTGTAACTGTCATTTCACTTAATTTACGCATTAAGAATTCAATATGTTTTTAAGCAACAATTTTAGATGAACAAATGCACTGATAAACTTGCTAAAAATTATCCTACAAAACTGATGTAGCTAAATAGAATGCAGTTTGTTTTACTATTTGTTTATGAGGTGACAAGAAGGCAAGCTGCCAACAATATTTTAGCAACAAAATAGTAGAGGAGAAAGTTCCTCATGATAATTAATTGTTGCCATATGGTTTGTAATTACAGCTAAAGAAAACTTCATTAGTTCAACCTTTATAGAGTAATTACTACCTCAAACAGCATTAAATACATCAATCACAGTACTATTTTTTTGTTTCAAACCTAAGGGCAATTATGTTCTGACTAAGAAAAAACAACTTGGGAGAAATATCTATGCAGACCTTCCAGAAAAAAAAAAAAAAAAGAGAAAAGGAGGAATCTAAAAGGTACGAATTAACAGTTGTGAAACAGGAGATTATTTTTATATAATTTATTGATCTGGAGGGACTATAGAAATAAAAACAAAGTTAATATCTTCACCCTAGTTTCAGCATCACCTCAACAAGGTCTAAAATTCTAATCATACTTGAAAAAATTCTTTTCAAGATGCTACGACAAAATGAATAGATGATGTAAGGTCAATCTTAAAGTAGCTTTTTCCCCATTCTGTCTGTTGTTTCTCAAGTAGAAGAGGTTTACACACACATTTTTCTCATTGGCTATTCCGCAAACACTGAGGCCTGCAGTGTCTCAGGCTCTGGTGGGTAACAAGCTGTTTCCTTGGTCTAGTATGTAATGACCTCTCAGAACTGCTCCCCAGCATCAGGAAATAGAAATGAAGAGAAGCAGAACACAACAGAACACATTGCAAACTGAAGTTCTGAATCAGCAATAACTTTGGCCCCAATCCAACAGAACATGCAAGCAGTTGCTTCACTTATACGTGTACACAATGTGCACTAGAAATAATCTCTTTCCTCTTACGATAAGAAAGTATGTAACAGCTTTTATGTATTAGGCGCTAAACCCCTGGTAGAAAACCACAGCATGTGTCTTGATAATACTGCTACAAATGTGATTATTAACACAAGTCAGATATAAGATAAAATCTAACTGCCAATAGATAACATTGAGATATTACTCAAAATTCTATAATGCATTATCCAAATGGTTATCCACAATTTACAATTGGAAGTCTTTTATTGGACAGTGTGTGAAACAGAATTGCAAAGTTCCTCAACATTCCAGGTCTTTCACTTGAGATGACACAAACATTACTACTGTGGAATGTACGCAAAAGTGCCACACACTTTATTGTAGGGCCTGTCCAGAAGAAAAGTCTTAATATTGTTTAAAACTTAAGTTACGGGCTCTGAATACCTCACCTATGGTGCGTATCTCAGTATCTATACAAGATTAGGTCTTGAAAAGAACCATGCCCTATGAAATTTTACTTCAGAAAGCCTGAAACAGCAGTCACAGATAACTGACTTAGTGTAAAAGCAGCATAAAGAAAAACAGAAAGAGGTTCAAGACATTTCACTTACTTCCTCTGCAACAGCAATGCAATTTCTGTCTGAACTTTCATGTACTCTTGTGCCATTTTGCAGTGCTGTTCAAACACAGCCATAGATTCTTTGGAGTTTGGACATGGTGCTAGAGGCTGAAAATAAATCAGACGTTAAAAACTAATGAACTAATGAAGTCTCTGTGGTGTATTTATAACATCTTTTAAAAAACAGTAGGCTTTTAAAAACAAGTGTTAAACCATGTCCTAGAAAACTTTACTGCACTGATGCCAAAGTTGTCTCAAACCTCCAATCTGCGGTTATTAATCTGACAGTCTCTTTGTCACAAGGATCAAAAAATCAAACTAATGTTTAATCACACACACCCCAAATAAAGTGAATGCAACAATTTGATTCAGTAATACTCAAGCAAAAAAAAATCTTATTTTGACAGTCAAACTCAAATTACATTTGGTTTTAGAGATCATGTTTCCCATGGCTTGTTTTTAATAGCTTGATCAAATCTGAGTCAACCAATCTCAGATTACATAATATATTTTTTTAGCCTTGGTCAAAAGTTAGACTATAAACACTGGTAAGTATGTGGCACTATATTTTGCAGTCCCAAATTCACACATAAGAATGTAATGCAAAACAAACCATCTAATGACACATATTTATTACCTGTAACTGATGATCTAATGTAAGATATGCCATTGGGATGGAGTTATCTGACCCATTGGTCTCTGTAACAACACCAAGAACATTTTAATGCATTTTAAAACACAGATAACTCTATTTTTACAGGACAAAACCGAGAAAACTACATTTCACAATACACAATCTGAATGTGAAAAGGCAAATGGAAATAGCAGTGTTCCAATCCCAAGGCAGATGACTCTTTGCTTTTCTGATAAAGTTAAGAACTTCAAAATTACGATCTATCACACCAAGAAGAAACAAATATTAAGGTTGTTATCCTACATTTCTAGAAGCCATGTATCCGCATACACATTCTTTAAAATATTATTTTTGTACAGTTTGCTATCATGTTCTGTTTATAAAAAAAATTGCCATTTCATTCTTGTTTATGAAGGATCAGCCAGCCAGCCATGCATCTAATGATTTTAAAATTAGAAGCTGTGCAAACCAGCTCTGCCAAAATAAAATAAGCACAACCTCCTGCTCAGTTTCAAAACCTACTCCTGGTGAGGATTTTAAGTATCTTCCTCACAACATGCTCTAGGGCATTTCCTTTGCTCTGTAGAGACACTTTGTGGGTAGCAAGGGACCCAATACCCAATCCATCTTCTGGGCCTGGCTGCTCTCTTCTTACACTGTAATTACTCTGGATTTCTCTAAAGCTTTAACCCACATTTAACATGTTTCTGAATTCTTAAAGGTTATATCTTTTGGTAGCCCAGAATCTAGGGATCACAAGGTTACTGTTAAGCTTTAAGAGACAAAGGAGTAAAGACACATTGAGAAACTACTGATTTTATAGCTGCATTATTGCTACTAGAGGATTAAATGGAGGAGGGTAGGTGGGAAAAAAAAGGGGCTGCTTACCCATACCCCAAAAGCACCTGCCACAGAGTAGTCGTGGTAGAGAAACTAAGGTGTTGCCCTCAAAGACTATGCTATCTCCAAGAGCAGCTTCAAAAGGAAACAGAAATAAGAGGGTGGGAATGGAGAAAAAGTGGTTAAGTGTATGCTTGTAAGGAAACTGGAAGGTGGTAAAAATAATGAAAATAACCAAAAAAATAAAACCAGAGAGACTTAATCACCACAGTGTCTTAAATCAGAACAATACAGAAGGCCTTCCCTACATTCGATTACTGCCATTTATGGAATACTGCTACAGCAAAGGAATTATTGCAATGTTTCAAATACATCAATACATGCATTCCTCAGCTTTTGGCTGTGTCACAGAACTGTAATTTTTCCTGTGATTGATCAGATTTGGCTGTGTCCTCATTTTAACATTTTGCCCAATTACCTTAATAATGTACTTTCTTTTACATAAAACTAAAATTATTTATGTGTTCAGAAATGCAAATAGCCCTTTGTTAATGGACTGCATAAACCTAATAAGAAAAAAATATATGTGTGGTATATTCTGTATTTACCTGAGTATAAGGTGAGGGACTTATGTGAACAAGAAAGCCACCATAGTAATGGACCTGACTTTAGCTCTAGTGGTGTGCTGCATCTAAGGCCAGAGATTTAGGACAAACTGCCTTTGCACTGGCATAAGATCAGCAGCTTTCAGTTCCCAATGAATTATCTATTTAACTAATGGACAAGAGCTTGCTTCTGTGTGAAGCAGCAATTCCCCTAAGTGCTCACTGCCTAAAGAAACTTGAAATCCAAGTTACACACGAGAAGGAAGGCTGTGGCAGAGGGCAAGGGCTTTGGGAATTTGTGTGTTACTAGGCATAGAGTGTGATTATGCGAAGTGACAATGGACAGAAAGAAGAAAGCATAGAAGCAAGGAATAAGAGTATGCTGCCCTCCCCTCCTGCTAAAGCAGGGCAAAAAAAAAGTACACATCTTACTTTCAGAATCACCTTGTATTTGGTAAAATACCAGTACACATATATATGGATATATATATGCTGGCACAAAATCAGTCCATATGTGAGTTTCCATTTTGCAGTTGGTTACAGGAAAAGAATGACAGAATCTGATCAGTTAAAGATGAAATGGATTACAAGCAAAAGATTTCAGAATTTAAGGCACTATGAAATACCCACTTGAGATTAAGTCTAAGATTTACCGTATACATTCTGGTAATGAAAATGTAATTCTTATGTTCTAAAAAGGAATTTGTGGGGATCCATTATTTATATGCAGTCCAGTATCGGTCCATTTCATAATGGTGTGCATTATGACTTTTAAGACTGAATTCAGCTATTAAATTATGTTTACTCAATCATAATCTGTAACAGAACAACAGTGATGCTTTTAGAAGTATCTTAGTATCTTAGAAGTATTTTAGTAGAAGTATTTACATTTCTGTAGACACATGTTTATACGTTTAAGACCGGTAACTTTGTGTGCACATACACATTCTGCATAAGCAAAATTACAACACACAGATAAAGAATTAATGTATGCCAGCTGATACTTACCTAAGTAGCACTTCATTCCAGAAATCAGGGCAATGAAAGCTTTATCTGTGCATTCATAATACAAATGCACAACACTAAAATGCCACAAAGATGACTACTCCCTTCCCTCTCCAACGACACTTTACAGACAAAAACTGGTGCTCTCTTAAATAGTAGCAGCACTGCACACATACAACACTTTGTGACAAACAAAACTCTTACAAGCTTAGGTAACTTAACATTACCAATATAAAATGTTTTTAAAGCCACTGTTGGAAACAAAGCAATGATGTAATGATTTAACCTAAGCAGCATTAAAATGGGATGACACTTTGCCTCATTTTCTCTATATCTAGGTACATACCCTATCAAATATTTATTTATTTTTAAATGTAAAAGGTTAACTAATGAACAAAGGATTACCTGCATCATCAGGTGTCCATGGATTACGAGTTGGCTTTTCAGAGGTTGGTCCCGAGGTAGTGATCATTCTCACACTAGGACTAGATGATCTACTGCTGTTTCTACTCTCCTGAAAAGATACAGCAAAACAGAATGACAAGGAAAGTTAACATATTTTTTTTTTCAAAATGTTCATTTTACAAAACAGTATTAAAATGAAAAAAACAATGTGAAAAAAACGATATTCCTCCCAAATACTCCCTGCAAACTTTTCTTCCTGAAAGCTTTCCAGATAGCTTTATAAACCTTGTATGCATTGCAGCAATTTCACCCCCATCTTTACTTCATCTTTGCTGTAGAAAAAGAAATGGATATAATTCTGCTATTCAGCATAATAAAAAGCACTGTTGAACAATGCATTCAAAATCTTTATATAAAAAGCACACTGCTACACACCTAGTAATTTTCACAATACCGTTCAATGTAATCTATCAGCTCCATAAAATAAGGAAGGAATAATGTTTTATTTCTGATATTTAGCCAATGAATGGAACTACATTCAACAAAAAGAATATACCTTATTAACTGCACTAGACTGCATTGTATTAATCTACAGTATTTATTGTGGTTACGTTAAGTCGGAGGTTATACAATCCATCCTCAGAAAATATGAAGAGGTATTTTAACAAAACAATCAATTAGAACACTCAATTAACTGATTAAAATGAAGAAATTAAAAAATGTGGAAATTATCACTCAAAGCAAATTGAAAACTAAAACAAAATTCTGTAGGAACCTCCTTTACACTGAAGGAGTACTTTACTACTTAAATTCTTTTCCTTATCAAAGCACAGAAGATCTAATACTGACTTCATTATTCTATCCAGCTTCTGTTTCAGAATACTTATTTACAATATAAATTATTGTATGCCATACATCTTCTCACAGACATAAAAGTAACACAGTAAAGGACTTAAAAGTATAGACCCCACCATGTTTTACAGTAAAAAAAGTCAAAAGAAAAGATGCTATTCAAAAGACAATTATTTTCAATATGGGGTGCTTTCTATGAAATTATTAGCTAAATGTCCCTATTTTTTAAAAAAAGAACTACTCAAATATACATTACCTGGAAGCTGTATTTCTTTATGACCCTGATTTCCAAATATCGTATCTTAATTTAATTTTAAAAGCCAGGATTTCAGTCAAGCATCAATCCAAAGAGTAGTAAGATCCTACACACTGAAATACCCATTATTTCAACTGCATTACAATATGTTTCTCCGGTAATTGCTTCAGTTTAAGAGGCTAGGAAAACACACTATTAGACTGCACACACGAGACCTATAACAGCAAATGCCCATACTTTCTAAAATGAAACATCTTTAAAACAGCAATAATTTAACTCTACTGGGTAAAACAGGGAAGTCAGAAACATGGCTCAATTATTACCTTCTCAGAGCTTTAAAAATTGTTTAAAATGCAAACCTTATTTTGCAGCAGTTAACGCTGTCCCTGTGCCAACACTGAACGCTTCAGTCTTGCTTGCTTATGCAATGGAAAAATGTTTCCAAACAAAGTACAGAGCTTTAGTACCAACAGTTATTAAAAATGATTTTTTTGAAGTTCCCTTACATATTTGCTTAAGCTATCTATGTTTCTCAAATGATTTCAGTCTTCACATGCTGAGGAAACTCATATGTGAGTGCTTTCTGCCTTATCAAGGGAAATACATTCATAAATACAAAGTGACATGAAACTCTGTAAGAACAAAGAAATTGCCAAACTGGGACTGAAATTTATCCATTAGCCTTGTATTCCTTCTTTGACAGAGCCACTGCAAGCAACATGAAGAGGAGTAGCTTAATTTTTTTATTGACCATTTTATGTTAGTAGCCAGGAAGTATTGTAGAAATAATCCAACGGGATGATATTACCAGGATTACTAAATCAGATATTTTGAAATATCTTTTGTGTTGAAGTCTCTGTTGACATTATGAAGGTTTAAGTGGCCTAGCTTACTGTTTACCGTCAGTGTGCTCAGACATGAATGATAAATAAACATCATAAGATAGAGCAAGCATTTTTAATGGGGTTTAAGTCCTTAAAGCAAAAAGAACTGTTGAGTATGTAGTTGACAGCAAGGGGGTCCCAGGAAATGCTCTAGCTAGGGTAACTTAGGGTAACTCTAGCAAACCATGCTATACAGGGTTGCTTGCTGTACCAGATTGCTTTGGTCCATCAGCACAGTAAAACCACTTCTGTGATAACACTGTTTAGATGAAATTACTAGAGACAGAAGTGAAGGATTCCTATCTGGGGTACATTTTAAAAGCATCACAAAATCCAAGGGAAGTTCCCCAAACTGAATAGCTGTTAGATTACTGTGGTTGAGTGTGCTGAGTGAGATACTTCAGCTCTCCTGGTGGTGCACTAGACCACAGCCACCTTCCCTGACACCAGCCTTGCTGACAGGTAAGCCAGTGACCGCTTTTCAGCAACCAGTTTCTGTCATCTCTTCATGGATATCTTGCCATTGTTGCCTCCTCCAGGTATCACAGTATGAAAAACATACTTTTTGTAAGGTTACTCTCAAATCATCTTTGCCAGGTGGCCAAACCTGCACTGTGTTCTTAGCTTCTTAGTTTCCATTTCTCAAAGGCTTAGCATTTTGGAAAGCTGACGTGCTCTAAGGAATAACCCCCCTTCCCAGAACAGCATGATTTTTTCTGTGTTTAAATTAAACAGGCAAACAAATTTAAAAAAAAAATCAGTGGCACCAGCCCTTTCTCCTCATCATCTGCGGATTCTGTCTCCCTGTGAAAGGGGAGAAAGAAAAGTGCCTCTGTGACCAATTGCACAATCTCATGGGCAGAATGATTCATCTGTATGGTTTCAGATCCCATGAATTCTCACACTTAACTTGCATGCGGGCATGCATACTCAAACCTTGCCTCTCAACTGTTTAATACAGTACACGCTTTTCTTTAACACATTCATTTTTTCCACTTCAAAGTAAACTGAAAGTAGAGAGGCCCAGTGACAGTTAAAAAACGTTAAAAAGAAGTATTTCTGCTATTATGATGGCATTATAAAGGATGATATATACCAATATGACCCAATAAAAACAGGTAGACGAGGACATGGATATCTTACTGATATCTTATTGCATAATCTTTAATGATTATGTCAAATAAATTCCTAAATCTACCTGTGTAAAATGCCAAATTTTGCAATGAAGACTCAATCGTGTATAAATAGCAGATTCGTTGTGTTCAATCTAGCCTCCCAAAGCTTTTTATGGCTGCAGCTCAGAGTCTGCACATCTATTTCTGTGTTACAAAGATGTTTAGGTAAGAGCAGTACTGGTAATGGACAGGCACCGCATAAATCCTAAGGGGTTTTTAAAGTGCATGTACAGGCAAATGGAAAGGCAGAGGAATCAAGTCAGTGGGGAAAAAAAAGATTACATGCAAACATGAGTGGACCATCACAATACATGTACAGAAACAAATGGGAATGGACATCTGACTGTCAGAAGATTACACTAGCACTGCTCGTGTCACTTGGAGTTGAGTCTAAGGTCAGCAAGTACTAGAGCAAAAGACTTTCATCAAGTCCTGTGAAGAACAGGGCTTAATACATGTGATCTCAACAGCGAGCCCCTCCAGTAGCTGGTCCAACGACTGAAAAGCTTTGGTGTGGTATATTTTCCTACCTAAGCTCTCAATGTAAAAGGATAAGCTGAGTACTAAAATCAACTGCAAAGCATTGCTACTGTCTGCTGATTTTGGTAGCATCAGTAAGACCATTACTAGAAAATGTCTTAAGTCTCTGAACACACACACACACACACACACACACACACACAAAAGTATTCATCACCATATAAACCACACAAAGAATTCTTCTGGCACTACACAGAAAGAACAATCAGGAAACTCACAAGGTTAGATTAGAACAGATCAGAAGCTAGGCAGGGAGTCCTGGTCTACCCTTGTCAGGCAAGCACCAGAAACTCTGGTATATTTGTTATTAAGTACACTGTTTTCCTCCACCTTAAAAAAAATCCACTCCAAGTTGGAAAAACCTTCCTGATATGAACAAAGCAAAAAACATCACAATTATTTTCTATTGACATGTTGGCAATTTCCAGAAAAAAAGATAAGTTTAGTAAGAAGATTTCTGATCAGCCTTACAGTGTTCTCAGTCAAATGGTTTTAAATCCTTGTCATAATAAAAAAGCAGCGCTACAGCAAAATTTTGAGCAGGACAAGGACTTAAAAGGCCTGGGTGCGGGAGTGGAAGCACACAGTGCTGTGGCAGCTCAATGAAGGCTACGCCAAAGGGTGGGTGTAAGAGAGAATGGAATGCAGGGAAGAAGGATGTTTGCAATGAAGAGAGGGAGGGGGAAAGGGATTTTCATGTTAGAAAGGATAACCTATATATGGTATGTGCATATGGGGAGATGCTATAAACTGACCAGAGCTACACTAGTTACAGATGTGTTTTCTGCTTTGGCTTGTAGACTGCTTATACACATCGCAGTTGAAGATTTTATTAAGAATTCAAGGCAGTGAAGTCTAAAGCTATAGAAACCTAAAAAGAATACTTTTAGGTCTTCTGCTCAAACTACATTGTGCTTGTTTTCTTGTTTCCCAATTGAATATTAATATGCGTATCTATGTATATTAGAAGTTAGAAAAGGCTGCTGAAACCAGTGCTTTCTCTTCTCACACCAGAAAAAGGTGAAAATGTATTATGCACTGTCCATATAAATAAATTTCTTCCAAAGTGCATTTTTCTTGCCTGTTAAAATTTTATGTTTTCCATGCCTTATCATAACATTTCCAAGAAGTGCAAAATAAAAGAAGGTAATTTTAATTCTTCCATTTATATTTCCAATATACACGCTATCAGAAGGAAGAAAGCAAAATGTGATTCTGGTACCTCTATAGACCCTCATCAGAAACTGGGGAGGCAAACAAAACTTTTTTGTACCCTCCTGGCCACAAGGGCAATTTAGCTAGAACAGCTACAAAAGCAGTAGAATAGCTTTCAAAGAAACGTTTTAAAAAAGCTACTAGTATTTGAAGTAAACTGGAAATTCTATGTTTTCAAATATTAACCATTCATTAAAATTAACAAAACAAAAAACCTTAAACAAAAATTATAATTAAAAACATTCATACACCAAATCAGTGCAATTTGGTATAAATGTTGCACTATCACTTCATTTTTTTTTCCCCCAAGCCTTCCATAATTTTTGTTCTACTGTTAACCAAATAGGCTAATCAATTTCTTTACTAAATTTTGCAGATTCATTTCTTTATAGAACACCTGCTTTCTCTGAAGATATTAACATGTATTTAAGATTCATTCTATTATTTTCTAATAGATTCAAATTCTATCTTAGTAAGTTAGTAGTAAACTCTACTAATAATATCTGGGTGATTTATGAGGTTTCTGTGGCTTTCACACTCTACAGAATTAAAGAAGGATCAAATGTTGATCGCCCTTAAAGTTGATCACCCCCTAAAGTTACCACCTATTTTAGATTATTGCAGTATGTTGTTTAATACGGAAACTTGATTAACCTGATGAATATGCTAAGCTCCCACTTTCCCAACATACAAACAATAATAGGAACATCAAAATTGCAAATTCACACTAGTGATGAAGTATCCTTTCTGAATTACTGAAACAGACACGGTAGCAATTAAAACACAAAATGAACACATCTGAATGAAGCATCAGCTGTACTTTTCTCATTTAAGATGTTCTTAGTATATTTTCACTTATATATAGTATAACACTGTCTGTTACCATGGCATTTACAATACCAGATATGAAATTATAAAATGTCTTATTGAGATAGTTATGTTAAAAAAAAAAAAAAAAAAAAAACACCAAAAAACGGTGTGATAACACCTTCCTATAGAACTTTCACAAGAAATGGAAAGATACTACTCCGAGTTACTGGTTGGGGCTCGGAGATTCATTAAAAAATATGCTTATAATATTAATGAACTTTAAAAAAAAAAAAAAAATGCAAGAAGTGAGTCTAATGTATGTATAACTGCTTCAGGCAACCGTAAGTAGTTATTTCAGTTGTTTTCTACATAAAAAGAGGTAAAGGCTTTCCTGTATAACATCTGCCCTGAGTCAAATTGAGTAGTACACATGAACTATTTGTACATAAAAAATGATAAATACTGTACGAGCTATATCAAAATCATTGGTCATCTAGAGCTCATTCATAGATTATCCTCATGGTATTGGATTTAAATGCAATAAATGGCACTGCATTCTGTCAAGCTTCCACATGATTTCTACAGAAGTATCGAAGGTAGAGATTTCCAGACCAGTTTCCCTGTACAGATACAGCATCAACTTCACTGAAAGATAAAGAAGAGATGAGAGACATTACCTGACTGGACTCTGTTCCAGCAACAGTAAGATCTTGAATGGATCTGCGCCTCTGCTGTCCGTTTCCTGCTGGGAAAAAAACAACAAAACAAAAACAAAACAGTGAAATCTATTCAGAACAAAATAAGAAGGGTGCGACTGTTGCAGAGGAGCTTGGAATTTGTACAAATCCACAGAGAGAAAGGGAGAGAGGGGGAGAGAGAGACAGCTGCAGAATTTTAACTCAAAACATGCTGGCCTGTCAACAAAAAGTATCCCCCCAATACAATAACCACTCCTACCACATGAATTGCTGCTGCACTCCACTCCACCATCTTCTGTCACATGTATTTGAACAGGCTTAGGACTCGGGGCAGGAGCTGATGACGACATCTATTTCGAGTGCGTTACGTTATGGGGATTTCTAAAAGCTAGACTGCGAAGATAACACGCTGCCAGCTTTAACCTGTTGCTCTTTGGTATGCTCAAGTAACATAGCAAGGACTTCTGCCTGTGTTTTGGTTCCCTCGCTAAAACCAAGAAGCAAATGTGCTTCCTTCTGGGCAAAGTGAAAGCTCTTTCTCTCCTTCAGAGAAAGGAAACTATGCCCTATTCTCATGCTCTGAAAAGTGTGAAAAGGGGACTGGTTCAGCTAAATCACATCTTGCTATCAACCTCCTGAGCACAATGCTGTAATCTTTTCCTCTTCTCCTTCCACCTGTTAGCAATTATCTACTTGTGACAGCTACATAAAACAGTTTAAATTTTAACACTGACACTCAATCAAAGGCATTTCCAGGAAACAAAGTCTCCTTAAAAATAAAAGAGATTATGCAACGGAATCTCCCTAACTACTTTGATTTTTATTACTGTGATTGTTTATATTGTCTCTTGAGAGCAGGTCAGCTGTCCAAAAGGAAACACCAAAACGTCCTGAGTAACAGCTGACAATGCTCAAAATTCTTGGTCTTAGATCTGCATTACGTAACTTTTCTACTAGAGGGTAGCATCTCAAACATGTACTACAGCAGCGGCAGCCCCTAACCCATCAACCACGCACTCTGCAGCCAACCCAATTCACTCAAAGTCCTGTACCAGGGGTCTATTTGTTTTAAACCTTTTAGATATTTATTCAACATCATTTCAGTATTACTTCACAGACTATCTTAAGTATTTTGATTCGCAACAGTTACAACAAAAACGTAAGACTATCTATGCAATATGAATCAATACATTTAAGGTATCAATTTAATAATTCATAAATCACTGTTAATAATTCTTAAATATAGGTACTATCACATATAGGAACACGTTACCACAAAGCAGCTGTACCAAATTCTCAGTGTCACTTCACCAATTTGTAATGATATTTTAGAATATAAAATTTCTAAGAAATACTATGAGAAACAAACTTATTCGAAAAATCAAGAATTCCAGAAAAGGACTATATTCTTTACCCTGACTACAAATGAATTTTAATTGCAACTTTTTTTGAGGTCTTGACCTTTTGCTTCTGAAATTCAAAGACAGTATATACTTACCTAAGCATCAATGACTATATTATGCTTAATACTTTACCATGAAGATACTAGGGATGAAGTGAATGACAAATCTACGTCAAATTTTTGAACTTGTTCACTTGTAGTGAACTTTTTCCACTAGCTGACCATTTAGAAACATGTTTATTAATTTTATAGAATTAGGTACTGTAGATAGTTCATCTGTCTGGCACAGCTGATCTCAATACTCAAGATACGGATGATCCACCCATGACTGACACAAAATTATGTGCACGTTTCATTCAACAACACTGTTCTAAAATTAGCTCAGCTGAAATAAGCTTGCAAAAATATCTGAAATTCTCATTTCAGATTAGCAACATTTGTGAATTTAAAGAACCCCGCACATGTGTTGCTGAAACATTAGATCATGGCTGCCAAAAAGTTAAAATAATCAGGGTGGGGTGAAAGAAAAGAAAATGCTTTGGGATGGGGGGAGAGGGGCCAAAACTACTGTGTTGCAATAAATGAATACCTTTAAATGAAATATCTCCAAGTTAGTAGCATGAGGGAAGAGCAAGCTCTACTAGGCAATGCCATTTTAATTAGTGTAACTACTGCAGACATCTGGCAAATAGCTTAGACAAAGCAGAAACAGACTACAAATCAACAAATACTTATTGCTCCAGATTCAAGATAAATTCAGTTGAAGAGTACACTACATAACATATAGCTTTTATTTAAAATTATCACTTCCACTTCTCTATGCGTTCCTTTCTCAATTTTAATATTTTACCTCTACATTCATTTAAAACTCCTAATTTTTCCTCATTATAAAAACTATTTTGTAAATGTGCAGAAGCTAATATGATGTACCACCTCAGTATTTTAACAGTTTACAGGACTTTAAGATTAGAAATCAATGAGCGCTCAATTACACATCTGTTTTGAAAGCTTTAGTGAAAAAGCTCCAAACGCCTCATCACCACCTGAAACGTTGAAAGACCTTAATTTAATTATTTATACTAAAAGAGAAATTGATCCAAACAACGATATGGCATTCATGGTTCAAGCGATTACAGTAACATAGTTCTAGAAGTTCCAAACAGTACCTGGGGATTTATGCTTTCAGGTTTTCTTAATATGCATAGCTTGCAGATGAGAGCTACAATTATTGGAATATCCAAGTTTAATAACTTATGGATATATCAGCTAAAAGGGCAAAATGAAAGTGAAAAAACTGAGGGGAGTAAGAACAGGGAAGAAGAAAGAGCAAAACAATGCTCAGAGGAAAGTAGCATTAATTGCTGAATTACCAAGTAGTCAACAAAATCAAAAGAAAATAAAGCAATCATTCTCAAATTAGTTTCATGCCACAAAGCATTTCATATAAAAGTTGCTCACAACAAAAGATTTGCACTGGTTAAGTATACATTCTCTTCTCACTTCCTTTGTTCTATCTGCATTTTCCCGTTTCTTCCTCCAGCTCCTCCCTCCTTTCCTTTATGTCATCTTCCTCATTTTCACTTCACTCCATCTTCTCTTCCATCAGCTTACTCCCTCCTACCCGCCTCACGATTCTCATTAATCTCTCCTTACCAACATATTTCCTTGGCCTCAAAAAAGTTTCACACACTGTTGTTTGTTTCTGAAATATAATTCAAAACATACAAAAAATTTCTAGCACGAGCTGCTCCACATACTCTAGCGAAACCAATTACAGCTTCCTGCTAAGGCTTTTGATCATCCCTCAAATATCCAAAGCAGCTACACACGCTTCTCCCTGCCCTATAGCAGATACTTGCTTTCTCCTTTTACACTTTCACAAACACATGCTGCTTGTTCTCTTCTCTTTAAGGCAACAGTATTTTGTTTGTAGATCTGCAGCCAAAGTACAAACACTCTCCCTCTTCTTTCATCTCGCCTGTTTTCTCATTCAGACTCCCTCTCCTGCTCCTTTCCTTTTCAATTTAGTGCTTGAGGATCCTTCTCTTAGTTCCTCCCTGATCATGTTCTCCCAAACTTATTCATACACCATACTCTCAAGAGCTTTCCCTACAAGAACCAAACCTCCCTTACAGTACAGGATGATTAGAAATGTAATAGATTTAGAAGACAATTTAAAGTTAAAACTTTGATTGGGATTCCAGAAGAATTAAGTGATCTGGGGAGGATTTCTGGCTTATACTGGCTTTGAGGTAGATGTAGAAATTACAGATTAAAGTATCTGATTTCTATGATTCCTATTCTAAAGATATTCAACAAAATGTGTCTATCCTGAGTAGTCACTTATGCAGTGCCAATGCTATAAAAATACTTCAATGCTGTGGTACAGTTTTAGATGACAAAATTAAAAAGCCAAACGCATTCATGCGATATGCATGAGCTGTTTGCCAGTGAAGAAAAGGCAAACTTTAAAGAATTTTTGCTAGATGCTGCTTGACTGGTTTGTATCCAAAAGGTGTTCTGATTATTTTTCTCCATCATATTAAAAACTATATAAATTTTTTTTCTTTTACACACATAGCTATTTAAGCCTTTTGTACTTACTAGGATTTTTATTTCTCATATATGCGTATGAAAAAATAATAAAAATATAGGTGCATATTATCTGTACTATACTACATATTATGTATACACTAAAGGGAAGGAAACGGATACTTCACCTGGCTATTTGGCTACAGTCTACCACCACTGAAAATTCATTTGCCAAGCTGTCGCACTAAAATGGAACTCGCTGATCCATTTTTCAGTTTTTAAGTTTTGTAAACTAGGAACAAAAATAGGATCTTGAATCAAAATAATTTCTGTTTATACTTACTTGGAAGTATTTAGAAACAAGAGCAAATGCATATTAAAAATTTCCACTTCTGCAAACAGCTTGCCATCAACTGATAAAAATCTGTATTTTATAACCTTGGTAGCATAATTAGTTCATGGATGAAAATTGGCCATGGCAAAGCCCATTACAAAAAAACCCCAGCGACAGCAGATGTAGTACTCATGCTTCTAAAATAGCCCAGCCCCAAAGCAGCTGACTCACGGTAACATGCCTGCCTGCCTGGTGCCCTCCCCTCTGCGGGAAGCAGCTGCTCAGCAGAAGCTCAGGCAGCAGCACGGACAGTGTCAGCACTCGCTCTTCCCACGGACGGACGTGCCGGGTACGTGGCAGAAGTGCTAAGGAACATAATGGGGTGGGATCCAGACAGAGGTGCCAGTTTGGAGAGCTTGGAAGTATGACTGGAAGGGGAAAAGTGTGCTAAGACATGATAGCCATGAAAGAGTAAGGAAAGGAATGAGGTGAGAAATAGGCCACCATACATTGTCTTAAGAAGAAAAATAGAGCAACATGCTTTTGAGACACTGCCTTGAGGATACAGACAAATATAGTTAGTTTATTAGGAAGCTGGTCATTTTCACATCACATAACAATTAAGCTCTGCTTTAATAGTAGGGACATGTTCTTCTTTTCCTGGCCCTGCAGTTCTTCCTGGGAAGCTGTACTGACTAAGAGACATCTTTTATTACACAGCCCAGACTTATTTGCATATTTACACCTTTTTTCTTAGTGCCAGTACTGTGTCTTTTAGCTTAAACACTTCTCTTCCCAGTCTTTAGCTGCAGATCTGTCTACAGGAAATAAACTACTCATTTCTCAGCTTTCGTTCTGTGGGCTAGAACAGCCATGCTCTTCCACTTTCTTCTTCATACTTTTCAAACGATCCAAGTAGCTTTTCTTGCTATTATTTCAGAGTTCACATGTTTCTTTTACAGCTCAATACACTATTCTGGCTGCTCAGTATACTACATCGAATTCCTCAGAGATCAGACCTTAACAAGGGCCTGTAAAATAGCATTAGTGCTTTTTAGTCTCTCTTGGAAATATAACACTCAAAAGGAACTGTAAGCATTGTTTTTTTTTTTTTTTTTTTTTCCTTTACGAATACTTCACACACAGTGTATCACCCTGAATTTTATCCTGTTTCTGTGTCCCCATCTGCCCCCCCAATCACAACACAATTCATCCTATGTGATACTCAAATATTCCTCTTTATTAATAATCACTCTTGATAACAAAATTTACTGTTAACACTTTATTGTTCATTTAAGACTTATTAAATGCCTTATGAGTGAATTTTGAGAAAATTCATTCCTACGCTTGCTCCAAAAGGTTATTTCTCTTGTATCTGTTTCAAACTCCTGTTAGAATGCCCATCTTGACAAGTTCAACTAAAATAGTCCAGGTGAAGGGCATCTAAATGACTTCCTTTTCCTAAATAAGTAAAACCTCAAAAAGGTATCTGATATGTTTGGCACAATCTATTTTGGGAAAGCCATATGATATGTTTTCACTGACCTTTTAATTATTCTTCTCTAAAAGTTTCAAAGTTTTTTTTTGAAGCCTTATGTGCTGCTGCAGACAGACAGTACATGCAGACGACAGGTGCCCAATAAACTTTTAGAGCATGTTTGCTGAACTCCCATCACTTATTGACACTGCGAAACTTGACAGATCCTTTCAGAATATTGCTTCACCTCCTTTTTCCGTGCTCTAAAGATTTCTTTTATACCACAGAAGGCCAGGATTGTCTGAAAATTACAGTGGAAACCTAATAAGCTTTCTGGATCATTTGTTAGTCTCAGTGCTGAATAGCTTTTATTTTCACTGACTGTTCTATTTTTCCTTGGAAGCTACATTTTAACATTCTGTATTTTTCACGTAAGCTTCCATTAAGTTATTTGAAACTTTTGTATAGAACTCTATCTTTTGCACTCAACTTTAAAATACCAAAACCCCTCAACATTTATAAGGAAACCTCCTCAGATGACAAAAATTTAGAGTAGGGGTTCACAGTTTTTAGTGACTCTCTTTATTTGCATCTCCTGACAGATCACTTTAAAACAGCTTGTGTACCACTAAGGGTATACCTATCACAGTTTGGGATTGATTGTAATTATTTTTAGGCTTTAAGAAGTATAAAATGAACCACTTGGACTGGGAAAAAATAAAAGATGGGAATGAAAAAGATATATTTCTAACTAAATATAAAGTTGAGATAGATGAGAATTATTCATTAAGGTACCAACAGAAATTACCAGCTACGGTGAGGATTATCCTGATCCTCTTCCTGTCAGAAGCTTGTCTTAATAATTTTAGTTTATCTTCAACACAACAGAAATACCTCATGCAAACACATTTTAGCTCTGGAAAACTGTAGTCAAATATAAAAATTCCACAGATCAAGCTTTAATCTTGTTTAATCACATGAGTTATACAGATTTGGAGTTCTCTACATAGTGTATTTAAGTCTTTTGCTCTACTAATATTTGATTAGATTAAAGTGGTTGCGCAAACACTACAAAGATCAGGGCAACATAAATTATCCAGACAGGAATTTTTCAACTGATGCCTGTCTTTGCCAAATGATGTACTGTAGTTATAGAACAGAACTAGGCAGAACTTAATGAGAATCTAACATCAGGATCATAAAAGTAAAAAGTCCTCTACTAGCAAAAATAAGTTAGACTAGAAGATCAAAACCTTTACTGATAGAAGTTAGTACTAAAAAGATCATGCTCCTCTTTAGAGAGACATTAAAAAAAACACCCACATTGGGCTATTTCTAGGTCTGTCCTAGAGCAGCTGGAGCAAGAAGTATTTTCTAAGCAGTCTGATCATTATTCCAGCATCTTAACCAATTGACCCGATCACCTGGTCTGCGATACCTGGTATGATGATCTCAGGGACATCCAGAATGTTGCCAAATGAAGCAGTTTTACGATGGCCTCGTTTAGGCTTGGAATAGGCTGAAAAAATACACATACACAATACACATGCAAAACACTAAAATGGCAATAGCAAAATTATTAAATTTGTAATATTGCATTTTTCATAAACTTTGTTAAACTGTAGTTCATGCAAAAATATTTCATGCAGAATAAACTGCATTGCCTTTCACTCATGCTTACACATAGTAAAGCAACTGTTAAAAAGCAAAAACGCAGAACTAGCCATCAATACAACACCGTGTAATTAGTTATAGTTAGCAACACAAAAGTCAAACACAGAAAGCAGCATGGCAACAAGAAGGGAAAACCAAATGTGATTATCCAAACAGAGAACAAAGTAAATTATTTCAGATCACCTGTATATTCAGAACAAATTCTTGATTGCCTGAACTTATGTAGCACTTCCTCTTTAGTGCTGGGCATAAGCTATTTTATAAACAAGATTAAAAGTCGGATACTTCTGTTTCTTTGAACCACCTCCTGTTAGAGCAAACCTAACCTGTCTCTGAAAAATATGCTTATTGTTACTACATTGCACAAACATTCCTGCCCTTTGAGTGAAGATTTTTTGTTTTGAAAACTGGATACCACTACCAACCTTTTCATTTCTGAATGATGTTCAAGAAACATACTATGCTTTGGGGTAAAATTTGTTTTCTTAATTATTATTCTGCTGCTTCAGTACCTACAGATAAAGTTTCCATTTAGTGAAAAGTCTAAATACAGCTCCCAAAGGTAGAATGTTGCAGCATGTTTATCTAAAACTTAACATAGAATACTGTCGTGTATGATGTGATTTACTCTAAACACTTAATCTAGCAATAAATGGAACAAGAAAATTAAAAAAATCTTGACTATTTACTCTCAACAACAGCCCAATTCTCACCCAGTCACATTTTTTTTCCCCAAGTCACAACATTATTTCTGTCATAGAGATAACAAGGTTAAAAAACAAAGCAAAAAATCATACAATGCCATTTCAGCTCTTTTTTAAAAAGGTATGGTCAGACGGGCTTGACCTGATTTCTAGTACTGCATGAAGTAATTAAAAAAATAAATAAATAACCCACCCCAAACTCTACTATATTCAATGTATTCTTTTGTTTCAAGAAGAAGAAACCTTACAGTCACAATGACAGCAACAACAAAAAACTTAAAATGTTTTGAAATAATGATTACTATTCAAAACAATGTACTTAAGGAAGACAAACCAGGAAAATTAAAAACTCACACAAAAGGAAGGCCAGAGTTATCTTCACTAATGTCAAAACTTTACATTGACTTTAGAGTGTCAGTGACTAAAGTGAGTCCTGACATTTTAAAATAAAAACGCATATTATTATTATCAGGTAAGTACACAGCTGCCGCCTGTGTTAGGGGACCTTTAGAGATACTCAGGGTGAGAAGTGTTGCACAATCATTCAGTCAAAGGCTAACAATACAAAAGACAAATCTTGGAATAAGTCTTTAAAATAAGAACATAGAAGTAAGAAGTATATAGGGCAAGATAATATTAACCTATGAGTATCTTCAGTATTTAGTAAAACAAGATCCTGGAATAATCATAATATAACAAAGAACAATAGTAAAATCATTGTGGTGCAGAAGAATCAGGATATAATGCATATTTCCTTACTACTTACAGTTCTTTGATTAATTATCAGATTGGTAGAGAAATACAAGATCAACTACATAACTCTGGACTAACCAAAGTAATTTTGTCTGATTATGGTATATAACCACAGATTTAAATAAAAAAATTCCAGATATGAAACTTAAAACTTGCATAGATTAACAAACAATATCCTTGATGAAGAAAACAGACAAGAAAGTGAAGGGTGGAGAACACAAGATAAAGTCAATAAAATGCTATGGCTTCACACATTTTTATTAACTCAGTCTTTTGGGAAGAACTAAGATTACTTTCACCATAAAATTAAGTGTTTATACTTGCACATAAAATCTAATTCACTCAAGGATTCAAGGATTTAGATACAACAGTTTATAGCTACCTGAAATAAAGCATCTGAAGCTATTTATTACTATTTCTGAAACAAAAGATATCAATGCTTTGTTCATCTGATGAATAAAATGTTTATCTTTTTGAGATATGTTAAAGTGAATTTTAAGTTATTTGGGAAAATGCTGAATTTCAAACCTACCTCTTCATTTTTAAGTACTAGAGGAATAACCTTTAAGAAAATGTTATTTTAGAAATAATTGTGATGGAATGAGATGGAAAAACATTATTTCAGATGCAAAGGATAAAGCTTGTGCATTTGGAACTAGACTGATATTTACAAGTCTCAATGATTTTAGAAAGGTGAAAGTCTAATTCGACAACAGTAATCTCTTCCCTGACATTAAAAATACGTAATTAAAGTACTCAGCCTGTCTGGCAGTTGAACGTACAACAGTGAATGAAGTAACTTTCCCCCACAACTAATAAAGGACAATAAGGACAGTAAAGACTATGTGAAAAGTTGAATATGTTCATATGGCTAATTTTATTAACCTTCTCTAAGACTGTCCTAAAAAAATCCTACTTATTTTCTTCTTACCAATTCCTTACTCTGTCTCCCAAACATAATTTTACCTGTGGTAGAAGGTATTCTTGCTTCTATTTCAGACATGTCAGCACTCATCCTTTTTGCTTCTCCTGAAACAAGGGCTGACTGTGGTCGCCCACGAACATCTGACAAGCTCTCCACACTGCTCCCACGAGATGGGGGTAAACTCAAACGGCCAGGTTCACCCTGTTTCAATAGTTATATTTTTAAAGAGAAAGAAAAAAATTCTGCAGAAGCCCTTCCATGATATAATCATTATGTAGGTTAAAATAATTTCTATAACATAGATTTTAAAAACAAGTCAAAATTTTAGAAAATATTAAAAAAAAAAATACTGTCATTTAAGAATCAAATATCTTGCATCTTGGCTCTTTCAAAATAATTAACTTTAGTTGCATTCAAACTGAGGAGAATTAGCACAATGTTGTCACAAGATAATATTGGTATTTTTCCATCCCATTTGAAATAAAATAGTGTTTTCAAAATTAGCATAAATGTCACACTAAACTTCTGGTTCTAACTTCAGGCAATGACATGCAAATATACATATTTTTTAACCTAATGAATCCCCTTAAATGAACTGTTTTTTGATTTCATTGGAGATACCTTATTAGTGCCTTCCAGTTTATATTTTTGGAATCATTCAGTAGTCTTCCATCCCTTTTCATGCTCTTTCCTGTAAGTAACTGACTCCAATTTTGTATTATATTTGAAAGAATAGCCACTGATGCTTTATAGCATTGCAACACTTTTGTCCATCTTTGTCCATTTCTATTATGGCTCAAAACTGGAGACGTTTGCTTACCGGCTGCTTGGCTGTATTTTTCATTTGCTGTGCCAATTTTGATTCCAAACGTTTAATAGTGTCATTGGTAGAAGCTCCTTGGAAGTCACCTGGTTCCATGTTAGCATCACTCTTGTTACTTGTGTTTGTAGAAGTGATGTCCATGAACGAACCTAGAAATCAGCAATAAGGTCAAATTTACATTAAAAATGCTAATGTGCATTTCTTCAAACATTCTCAGCAGCTAAATTGTGCTGTAGAGCAACTCTTTTGAAAGCTTTTAACAAAAAGCAAGACTGCAACAGATCCACAAATAAAAGAAGTAAAATGGAGTAGGTGGAAGAAAGAACATACAACTAAGTACTACAATGACATTTGAGGTCAGTCTTTAGCTTGCTCTGAAATTAGAGTAGATGGTAAATTAACAACACAACCAGCAACATCATTCACAACTCGTGGCAAGGTCCATCGTTTACTACAGAGGAGCACAAATACCTGAAAAGTAACAGGCAATATTTATTTGTAACGTAGGGTAATAAATCATATCTTAAAATCATATGCTGAAGGGTGGAGAACACAAGATAAAGTCAGTAAAATGCTATGGCTGAAAAGATTTTATAATGTAATTTGCAGGTCGCTGAGTTGCAAAGTAGCCAGTGAAACTTCATTCAAAATAACAGTATTTTGGAGATAGGAAACAAACAAATCAAGCAGCGAAAGGTGAAGACACTTTATATTAATAACTACTGACGTGGAAAAACTGTATTCTATAAAATCAGAGGACTGAACACTGAACAATCTTTATTTTCTATTAGTAAAAGGATTTCTCTGGGGCCAGAACTACTTGAAAGCCTAGCTTACATTTTGTTCTACTCCCCTTTCTGGTGATTTCCTTGTGTTTCTTTAAACTTATGTACTTACTGCAGCTGCCTAAACAACTACAAGTTTAAACTGTAGGGATCATAACTGAAAGCAGGCACAGCTTTCCAGAACAGTCAAAAATTTATGTCAGCTCCTACACATTACACATGACTGGAAGTATCAATTGCTAGCAATCTTCAGGGAAACAAAAAGGAGACCTTAAACTTGGACATTCTGAGCTAGCTTTTATTACATGCTTATTTTCCATTAAAATGACCTGTATGCTTCAGCAAAACTATTTATCTGAGAACAATATAAATATGATGTGGTACAAAGTCTTAAAAAATAGATTTCTGCCAATGCTTAGGATTTTTGAAAGGTTACCTTTCGAAATCAAATTAAAATCAACATACCAAATCAACATAAAAGTGTGCTCTATAATCCACCTGCATTGCTTTATGGTGTTCTTTTCTTTTATTTATACAACTGTACCTGTACTAGTGGCAGAGTTGCTTTGGCCTTCATCTGAATACTGGCAAGGATACTGCAGAGGTTCATCAGCTCCTGGAAAGTACTGTGGAAAAAAAGCAGTATGTTAATAATAGTAAAA